>NC_134835.1:34121481-34862206 GCF_004210375.1 Tachypleus tridentatus
TAGAATAATAACAAGTATCTACCTTCACTTTAGAATAATAACAAGTATCTACCTTCACTTTAGAATAATAACAAGTATCTACCTTCACTTTAAAATAATAACAAGTATCTACCTTCACTTTAGAATAATAACAAGTATCTACCTTCACTTTAGAATAATAACAAGTATCTACCTTCATTTTAGAATAATAACAAGTATCTACCTTCACTTTAGAATAATAACAAGTATCTACTTTAGAATTCACCTTCACTTTAGAATAATAACTTTAGAATAATAACAAGTATCTACCTTCACTTTAGAATAATAACAAGTATATACCTTCACTTTAGAATAATAACAAGTATCTACCTTCTACCTTCACTTTAGAATAATAACAAGTATACCCTTACCTTCACTTCACTTTAGAATAATAACAAGTATATTACCTTCACTTTAGAATAATAACAAGTATCTACCTTCACTTTAGAATAATAACAAGTATCTACCTTCACTTCACTTTAGAATAATAACAAGTATATACCTTCACTTTCAAGTATATACCTCACTTTAGAATAATAACAAGTAATAACAAGTATCTACCTTCACTTTAGAATAATAACAAGTATCTACCTTCACTTTAGAATAATAACAAGTATATACCTTCAATCTTAGAATAATAACAAGTATCTACCTTCACTTTAGAATAATAACAAGTATATACCTTTCACTTTAGAATAATAACAAGTATCTACCTTAATCACTTTAGAATAATAACAAGTATCTACCTTCACTTTAGAATAATAACAAGTATCTACCTTCACTTTAGAATAATAACAAGTATATACCTTCACTTTAGAATAATAACAAGTATATACCTTCACTTTAGAATAATAACAAGTATCTACCTTCACTTTAGAATAATAACAAGTATCTACCTTCACTTTTAGAATAATAACAAGTACCTTCACTTTAGAATAATAACAAGTATCTACCTTCACTTTAGAATAATAACAAGTATCTACCTTCTCACTTTAGAATAATAACAAGTATCTACCTTCACTTTAGAATAATAACAAGCAACAAGTATATACCTTCACTTTAGAATAATAACAAGTACTTTAGAATAATAACAAGTATCTACCTTCACTTTAGAATAATAACAAGTATACCTTCACTTTAGAATAATAACAAGTATCTACCTTCTTTAGAATAATATCTACCTTCAGTTTAGAATAATAACAAGTATCTACCTTCACTTTAGAATAATAACTACCTTCACTTTAGAATAATAACAAGTATCTACCTTCACTTTAGAATAATAACAAGTATAACAAGTATCTACCTTCACTTTAGAATAATAACAAGTATCTACCTTCACTTTAGAATAATAACAAGTATCTACCTTCACTTTAGAATAATAACAAGTATCTACCTTCACTTTAGAATAATAACAAGTATCTACCTTCACTTTAGAATAATAACAAGTATCTACCTTCACTTTAGAATAATAACAAGTATCTACCTTCACTTTAGAATAATAACAAGTATCTACCTTCACTTTAGAATAATAACAAGTATCTACCTTCACTTTAGAATAATAACAAGTATCTACCTTCACTTTAGAATAATAACAAGTATCTACCTTCACTTTAGAATAATAACAAGTATATACCTTCACTTTAGAATAATAACAAGTATCTACCTTCACTTTAGAATAATAACAAGTATCTACCTTCACTTTAGAATAATAACAAGTATCTACCTTCACTTTAGAATAATAACAAGTATATACCTTCACTTTAGAATAATAACAAGTATCTACCTTCACTTTAGAATAATAACAAGTATCTACCTTCACTTTTAGAATAATAACAAGTATCTACCTTCACTTTAGAATAATAACAAGTATATACCTTCACTTTAGAATAATAACAAGTATCTACCTTCACTTTAGAATAATAACAAGTATCTACCTTCACTTTAGAATAATAACAAGTATCTACCTTCACTTTAGAATAATAACAAGTATCTACCTTCACTTTAGAATAATAACAAGTATCTACCTTCACTTTAGAATAATAACAAGTATCTACCTTCACTTTAGAATAATAACAAGTATCTACCTTCACTTTAGAATAATAACAAGTATATACCTTCACTTTAGAATAATAACAAGTATATACCTTCACTTTAGAATAATAACAAGTATCTACCTTCACTTTAGAATAATAACAAGTATCTACCTTCACTTTAGAATAATAACAAGTATCTACCTTCACTTTAGAATAATAACAAGTATCTACCTTCACTTTAGAATAATAACAAGTATCTACCTTCACTTTAGAATAATAACAAGTATCTACCTTCACTTTAGAATAATAACAAGTATCTACCTTCACTTTAGAATAATAACAAGTATCTACCTTCACTTTAGAATAATAACAAGTATATACCTTCACTTTAGAATAATAACAAGTATCTACCTTCACTTTAGAATAATAACAAGTATCTACCTTCAATTTTAGAATAATAACAAGTATCTACCTTCACTTTAGAATAATAACAAGTATCTACCTTCACTTTAGAATAATAACAAGTATCTACCTTCACTTTAGAATAATAACAAGTATATACCTTCACTTTAGAATAATAACAAGTATCTACCTTCACTTTAGAATAATAACAAGTATATACCTTCACTTTAGAATAATAACAAGTATCTACCTTCACTTTAGAATAATAACAAGTATCTACCTTCACTTTAGAATAATAACAAGTATCTACCTTCACTTTAGAATAATAACAAGTATCTACCTTCACTTTAGAATAATAACAAGTATCTACCTTCACTTTAGAATAATAACAAGTATCTACCTTATCTACTTTAGAATAATAACAAGTATCTACCTTCACTTTAGAATAATAACAAGTATCTACCTTCACTTTAGAATAATAACAAGTATATACCTTCACTAGAATAACAACTGGAATAATAACAAGTATCTACCTTCACTTTAGAATAATAACAAGTATATACCTTCACTTTAGAATAATAACAAGTATCTACCTTCACTTTAGAATAATAACTTTAGAATAATAACAAGTATCTACCTTCACTTTAGAATAATAACAAGTATCTACCTTCACTTTAGAATAATAACAAGTATCTACCTTCACTTTAGAATAATAACAAGTATCTACCTTCACTTTAGAATAATAACAAGTATCTACCTTCACTTTAGAATAATAACAAGTATCTACCTTCACTTTAGAATAATAACAAGTATCTACCTTCACTTTAGAATAATAACAAGTATCTACCTTCACTTTAGAATAATAACAAGTATCTACCTTCACTTTAGAATAATAACAAGTATCTACCTTCACTTTAGAATAATAACAAGTATCTACCTTCACTTTAGAATAATAATAACAAGTATCTACCTTCACTTTAGAATAATAACAAGTATCTACCTTCACTTTAGAATAATAACAAGTATCTACCTTCACTTTAGAATAATAACAAGTATCTACCTTCACTTTAGAATAATAACAAGTATCTACCTTCACTTTAGAATAATAACAAGTATCTACCTTCACTTTAGAATAATAACAAGTATCTACCTTCACTTTAGAATAATAACAAGTATCTACCTTCACTTTAGAATAATAACAAGTATCTACCTATACCTTCACTTTAGAATAATAACAAGTATCTACCTTCACTTTAGAATAATAACAAGTATCTACCTTCACTTTAGAATAATAACAAGTATCTACCTTCACTTTAGAATAATAACAAGTATCTACCTTCACTTTAGAATAATAACAAGTATCTACCTTCACTTTAGAATAATAACAAGTATCTACCTTCACTTTAGAATAATAACAAGTATCTACCTTCACTTTAGAATAATAACAAGTATCTACCTTCACTTTAGAATAATAACAAGTATCTACCTTCACTTTAGAATAATAACAAGTATCTACCTTCACTTTAGAATAATAACAAGTATCTACCTTCACTTTAGAATAATAACAAGTATATACCTTCACTTTAGAATAATAACAAGTATCTACCTTCACTTTAGAATAATAACAAGTATCTACCTTCACTTTAGAATAATAACAAGTATCTACCTTCACTTTAGAATAATAACAAGTATCTACCTTCACTTTAGAATAATAACAAGTATATACCTTCACTTTAGAATAATAACAAGTATCTACCTTCACTTTAGAATAATAACAAGTATCTACCTTCACTTTAGAATAATAACAAGTATCTACCTTCACTTTAGAATAATAACAAGTATCTACCTTCACTTTAGAATAATAACAAGTATCTACCTTCACTTTAGAATAATAACAAGTATCTACCTTCACTTTAGAATAATAACAAGTATCTACCTTCACTTTAGAATAATAACAAGTATCTACCTTCACTTTAGAATAATAACAAGTATCTACCTTCACTTTAGAATAATAACAAGTATCTACCTTCACTTTAGAATAATAACAAGTATCTACCTTCACTTTAGAATAATAACAAGTATCTACCTTCACTTTAGAATAATAACAAGTATCTACCTTCACTTTAGAATAATAACAAGTATCTACCTTCACTTTAGAATAATAACAAGTATATACCTTCACTTTAGAATAATAACAAGTATATACCTTCACTTTAGAATAATAACAAGTATCTACCTTCACTTTAGAATAATAACAAGTATCTACCTTCACTTTAGAATAATAACAAATAACAAATAATACCTTCACTTTAGAATAATAACAAGTATCTACCTTCACTTTACTTTAGAATAATAACAAGTATCTACCTTCACTTTAGAATAATAACAAGTATCTACCTTCACTTTAGAATAATAACAAGTATCTACCTTCACTTTAGAATAATAACAAGTATCTACCTTCACTTTAGAATAATAACAAGTATCTACCTTCACTTTAGAATAATAACAAGTATCTACCTTCACTTTAGAATAATAACAAGTATCTACCTTCACTTTAGAATAATAACAAGTATCTACCTTCACTTTAGAATAATAACAAGTATACCTTACTTTAGAATAATAACAAGTATATACCTTCACTTTAGAATAATAACAAGTATCTACCTTCACTTTAGAATAATAACAAGTATCTACCTTACCTACCTTCACTTTAGAATAATAACAAGTATCTACCTTCACTTTAGAATAATAACAAGTATCTACCTTCACTTTAGAATAATAACAAGTATCTACCTTCACTTTAGAATAATAACAAGTATCTACCTTCACTTTAGAATAATAACAAGTATCTACCTTCACTTTAGAATAATAACAAGTATATACCTTCACTTTAGAATAATAACAAGTATCTACCTTCACTTTAGAATAATAACAAGTATCTACCTTCACTTTAGAATAATAACAAGTATCTACCTTCACTTTAGAATAATAACAAGTATCTACCTTCACTTTAGAATAATAACAAGTATCTACCTTCACTAGAATAATAACAAGTATCTACCTTCACTTTAGAATAATAACAAGTATCTACCTTCACTTTAGAATAATAACAAGTATCTACCTTCACTTTAGAATAATAACAAGTATCTACCTTCACTTTAGAATAATAACAAGTATCTACCTTCACTTTAGAATAATAACAAGTATCTACCTTCACTTTAGAATAATAACAAGTATCTACCTTCACTTTAGAATAATAACAAGTATCTACCTTCACTTTAGAATAATAACAAGTATCTACCTTCACTTTAGAATAATAACAAGTATCTACCTTCACTTTAGAATAATAACAAGTATATACCTTCACTTTAGAATAATAACAAGTATCTACCTTCACTTTAGAATAATAACAAGTATATACCTTCACTTTAGAATAATAATAACAAGTATCTACCTTCACTTTAGAATAATAACAAGTATCTACCTTCACTTTAGAATAATAACAAGTATCTACCTTCACTTTAGAATAATAACAAGTATCTACCTTCACTTTAGAATAATAACAAGTATCTACCTTCACTTTTAGAATAATAACAAGTATCTACCTTCACTTTAGAATAATAACAAGTATATACCTTCACTTTAGAATAATAACAAGTATATACCTTCACTTTAGAATAATAACAAGTATATACCTTCACTTTAGAATAATAACAAGTATCTACCTTCACTTTAGAATAATAACAAGTATCTACCTTCACTTTAGAATAATAACAAGTATCTACCTTCCTTCATCTACCTTCACTTTAGAATAATAACAAGCATCTATCTACCTTCACTTTAGAATAATAACAAGTATCTACCTTCACTTTAGAATAATAACAAAGAATATCTACCTTCACTTTAGAATAATAACAAGTATCTACCTTCACTTTAGAATAATAACAAGTATCTACCTTCACTTTAGAATAATAACAAGTATCTACCTTCACTTTAGAATAATAACAAGTATCTACCTTCACTTTAGAATAATAACAAGTATCTACCTTCACTTTAGAATAATAACAAGTATCTACCTTCATAGAATAATAACAAGTATCTACCTTCACTTTAGAATAATAACAAGTATCTACCTTCACTTTAGAATAATAACAAGTATCTACCTTCACTTTTAGAATAATAACAAGTATCTCACTCTTCACTTTAGAATAATAACAAGTATATACCTTCACTTTAGAATAATAACAAGTATCTACCTTCACTTTAGAATAATAACAAGTATCTACCTTCACTTTAGAATAATAACAAGTATCTACCTTCACTTTAGAATAATAACAAGTATCTACCTTCACTTTAGAATAATAACAAGTATATACCTTCACTTTAGAATAATAACAAGTATATACCTTCACTTTAGAATAATAACAAGTATCTACCTTCACTTTAGAATAATAACAAGTATCTACCTTCACTTTAGAATAATAACAAGTATATACCTTCACTTTAGAATAATAACAAGTATCTACCTTCACTTTAGAATAATAACAAGTATCTACCTTCAATCTTAGAATAATAACAAGTATCTACCTTCACTTTAGAATAATAACAAGTATATACCTTCACTTTAGAATAATAACAAGTATCTACCTTCACTTTAGAATAATAACAAGTATATACCTTCACTTTAGAATAATAACAAGTATCTACCTTCACTTTAGAATAATAACAAGTATCTACCTTCACTTTAGAATAATAACAAGTATCTACCTTCACTTTAGAATAATAACAAAGTATCTACCTTCACTTTAGAATAATAACAAGTATCTACCTTCACTTTAGAATAATAACAAGTATATACCTTCACTTTAGAAGAATAATAACAAGTATATACCTTCACTTTAGAATAATAACAAGTATCTACCTTCACTTTAGAATAATAACAAGTATCTACCTTCACTTTAGAATAATAACAAGTATCTACCTTCACTTTAGAATAATAACAAGTATCTACCTTCACTTTAGAATAATAACAAGTATATACCTTCACTTTAGAATAATAACAAGTATCTACCTTCTCTTTAGAATAATAACAAGTATATACCTTCACTTTAGAATAATAACAAGTATCTACCTTCACTTTAGAATAATAACAAGTATCTACCTTCACTTTAGAATAATAACAAGTATCTACCTTCACTTTAGAATAATAACAAGTATCTACCTTCACTTTAGAATAATAACAAGTATCTACCTTCACTTTAGAATAATAACAAGTATATACCTTCACTTTAGAATAATAACAAGTATCTACCTTCACTTTAGAATAATAACAAGTATCTACCTTCACTTTAGAATAATAACAAGTATATACCTTCACTTTAGAATAATAACAAGTATCTACCTTCACTTTAGAATAATAACAAGTATCTACCTTCACTTTAGAATAATAACAAGTATCTACCTTCACTTTAAAATAATAACAAGTATCTACCTTCACTTTAGAATAATAACAAGTATATACCTTCACTTTAGAATAATAACAAGTATCTACCTTCACTTTAGAATAATAACAAGTATATACCTTCACTTTAGAATAATAACAAGTATCTACCTTCACTTTAGAATAATAACAAGTATCTACCTTCACTTTAGAATAATAACAAGTATCTACCTTCACTTTAGAATAATAACAAGTATATACCTTCACTTTAGAATAATAACAAGTATCTACCTTCACTTTAGAATAATAACAAGTATCTACCTTCACTTTAGAATAATAACAAGTATATACCTTCACTTTAGAATAATAACAAGTATCTACCTTCACTTTAGAATAATAACAAGTATCTACCTTCACTTTAGAATAATAACAAGTATCTACCTTCACTTTAAAATAATAACAAGTATCTACCTTCACTTTAGAATAATAACAAGTATATACCTTCACTTTAGAATAATAACAAGTATCTACCTTTCTTTAGAATAATAACAAGTATATACCTTCACTTTAGAATAATAACAAGTATCTACCTTCACTTTAGAATAATAACAAGTATATACCTTCACTTTAGAATAATAACAAGTATCTACCTTCACTTTAGAATAATAACAAGTATCTACCTTCACTTTAGAATAATAACAAGTATCTACCTTCACTTTAGAATAATAACAAGTATATACCTTCACTTTAGAATAATAACAAGTATCTACCTTCACTTTAGAATAATAACAAGTATCTACCTTCACTTTAGAATAATAACAAGTATCTACCTTCACTTTAAAATAATAACAAGTATCTACCTTCACTTTAGAATAATAACAAGTATCTACCTTCACTTTAGAATAATAACAAGTATCTACCTTCACTTTAGAATAATAACAAGTATCTACCTTCACTTTAGAATAATAACAAGTATCTACCTTCACTTTAGAATAATAACAAGTATCTACCTTCACTTTAGAATAATAACAAGTATATACCTTCACTTTAGAATAATAACAAGTATCTACCTTCACTTTAGAATAATAACAAGTATCTACCTTCACTTTAGAATAATAACAAGTATCTACCTTCACTTTAGAATAATAACAAGTATCTACCTTCACTTTAGAATAATAACAAGTATCTACCTTCACTTTAGAATAATAACAAGTATCTACCTTCACTTTAGAATAATAACAAGTATCTACCTTCACTTTAGAATAATAACAAGTATATACCTTCACTTTAGAATAATAACAAGTATCTACCTTCACTTTAGAATAATAACAAGTATATACCTTCACTTTAGAATAATAACAAGTATCTACCTTCACTTTAAAATAATAACAAGTATCTACCTTCACTTTAGAATAATAACAAGTATATACCTTCACTTTAGAATAATAACAAGTATCTATCTTTCACTTTAGAATAATAACAAGTATCTACCTTCACTTTAGAATAATAACAAGTATCTACCTTCACTTTAAGAATAATAACAAGTATCTACCTTCACTTTAGAATAATAACAAGTATATACCTTCACTTTAGAATAATAACAAGTATCTACCTTCACTTTAGAATAATAACAAGTATCTACCTTCACTTTAGAATAATAACAAGTATCTACCTTCACTTTAGAATAATAACAAGTATATACCTTCAGTTTAGAATAATAACAAGTATCTACCTTCACTTTAGAATAATAACAAGTATATACCTTCACTTTAGAATAATAACAAGTATCTACCTTCACTTTAGAATAATAACAAGTATATACCTTCACTTTAGAATAATAACAAGTATATACCTTCACTTTAGAATAAAAACATGTATCTACTTTCACTTTAGAATAATAACAAGTATCTACCTTCACTTTAGAATAATAACAAGTATATACCTTCACTTTAGAATAATAACAAGTATCTACCTTCACTTTAGAATAATAACTAGTATATACCTTCACTTTAGAATAATAACAAGTATCTACCTTCACTTTAGAATAATAACAAGTATCTATCTTCACTTTAGAATAATAATAAGTATCTACCTTCACTTTAGAATAATAACAAGTATAAACCTTCACTTTAGAATAATAACAAGTATCTACCTTCACTTTAGAATAATAACAAGTATCTACCTTCACTTTAGAATAATAACAAGTATCTACCTTCACTTTAGAATAATAACAAGTATATACCTTCACTTTAGAATAATAACAAGTATCTACCTTCACTTTAGAATAATAACAAGTATCTACCTTCACTTTAGAATAATAACAAGTATCTACCTTCACTTTAAAATAATAACAAGTATCTACCTTCACTTTAGAATAATAACAAGTATATACCTTCACTTTAGAATAATAACAAGTATCTACCTTCACTTTAGAATAATAACAAGTATCTACCTTCACTTTATAATAATAACAAGTATCTACCTTCACTTTAGAATAATAACAAGTATCTACCTTCACTTTAGAATAATAACAAGTATCTACCTTCACTTTAGAATAATAACAAGTATCTACCTTCACTTTAGAATAATAACAAGTATATACCTTCACTTTAGAATAATAACAAGTATCTACCTTCACTTTAGAATAATAACAAGTATATACCTTCACTTTAGAATAATAACAAGTATATACCTTCACTTTAGAATAAAACAATGTATCTACTTTCACTTTAGAATAATAACAAGTATCTACCTTCACTTTAGAATAATAACAAGTATATACCTTCACTTTAGAATAATAACAAGTATATACCTTCACTTTAGAATAATAACAAGTATATACCTTCACTTTAGAATAATAACAAGTATATACCTTCACTTTAGAATAATAACAAGTATCTATCTTCACTTTAGAATAATAACAAGTATCTACCTTCACTTTAGAATAATAACAAGTATCTACCTTCACTTTAGAATAATAACAAGTATCTACCTTCACTTTAGAATAATAACAAGTATATACCTTCACTTTAGAATAATAACAAGTATCTACCTTCACTTTAAAATAATAACAAGTATCTACCTTCACTTTAGAATAATAACAAGTATATACCTTCACTTTAGAATAATAACAAGTATCTATCTTCACTTTAGAATAATAACAAGTATCTACCTTCACTTTAGAATAATAACAAGTATCTACCTTCACTTTAGAATAATAACAAGTATCTACCTTCACTTTAAAATAATAACAAGTATCTACCTTCACTTTAGAATAATAACAAGTATATACCTTCACTTTTGAATAATAACAAGTATCTACCTTCACTTTAGAATAATAACAAGTATATACCTTCACTTTAGAATAATAACAAGTATCTACCTTCACTTTAGAATAATAACAAGTACCTACCTTCACTTTAGAATAATAACAAGTATCTACCTTCACTTTAGAATAATAACAAGTATATACCTTCACTTTAGAATAATAACAAGTATCTACCTTCACTTTAGAATAATAACAAGTATATACCTTCACTTTAGAATAATAACAAGTATCTACCTTCACTTTAGAATAATAACAAGTATATACCTTCACTTTAGAATAATAACAAGTATCTACCTTCACTTTAGAATAATAACAAGTATCTACCTTCACTTTAGAATAATAACAAGTATATACCTTCACTTTAGAATAATAACAAGTATCTACCTTCACTTTAGAATAATAACAAGTATATACCTTCACTTTAGAATAATAACAAGTATCTACCTTCACTTTAGAATAATAACAAGTATCTACCTTAATCTTAGAATAATAACAAGTATCTACCTTCACTTTAGAATAATAACAAGTATATACCTTCACTTTAGAATAATAACAAGTATCTACCTTCACTTTAGAATAATAACAAGTATATACCTTCACTTTAGAATAATAACAAGTATCTACCTTCACTTTAGAATAATAACAAGTATATACCTTCACTTTAGAATAATATCAAGTATATACCTTCACTTTAGAATAAAAACATGTATCTACTTTCACTTTAGAATAATAACAAGTATCTACCTTCACTTTAGAATAATAACAAGTATATACCTTCACTTTAGAATAATAACAAGTATCTACCTTCACTTTAGAATAATAACAAGTATATACCTTCACTTTAGAATAATAACAAGTATCTACCTTCACTTTAGAATAATAACAAGTATCTATCTTCACTTTAGAATAATAATAAGTATCTACCTTCACTTTAGAATAATAACAAGTATAAACCTTCACTTTAGAATAATAACAAGTATCTACCTTCACTTTAGAATAATAACAAGTATCTACCTTCACTTTAGAATAATAACAAGTATCTACCTTCACTTTAGAATAATAACAAGTATATACCTTCACTTTAGAATAATAACAAGTATCTACCTTCACTTTAGAATAATAACAAGTATCTACCTTCACTTTAGAATAATAACAAGTATCTACCTTCACTTTAAAATAATAACAAGTATCTACCTTCACTTTAGAATAATAACAAGTATATACCTTCACTTTAAAATAATAACAAGTATCTACCTTCACTTTATAATAATAACAAGTATCTACCTTCACTTTATAATAATAACAAGTATCTACCTTCACTTTAGAATAATAACAAGTATCTACCTTCAGTTTAGAATAATAACAAGTATCTACCTTCAGTTTAGAATAATAACAAGTATCTACCTTCACTTTAGAATAATAACAAGTATATACCTTCACTTTAGAATAATAACAAGTATCTACCTTCACTTTAGAATAATAACAAGTATATACCTTCACTTTAGAATAATATCAAGTATATACCTTCACTTTAGAATAAAAACATGTATCTACTTTCACTTTAGAATAATAACAAGTATCTACCTTCACTTTAGAATAATAACAAGTATATACCTTCACTTTAGAATAATAACAAGTATATACCTTCACTTTAGAATAATAACAAGTATATACCTTCACTTTAGAATAATAACAAGTATATACCTTCACTTTAGAATAATAACAAGTATCTATCTTCACTTTAGAATAATAACAAGTATCTACCTTCACTTTAGAATAATAACAAGTATCTACCTTCACTTTAGAATAATAACAAGTATCTACCTTCACTTTAGAATAATAACAAGTATATACCTTCACTTTAGAATAATAACAAGTATCTACCTTCACTTTAAAATAATAACAAGTATCTACCTTCACTTTAGAATAATAACAAGTATATACCTTCACTTTAGAATAATAACAAGTATCTATCTTCACTTTAGAATAATAACAAGTATCTACCTTCACTTTAGAATAATAACAAGTATCTACCTTCACTTTAGAATAATAACAAGTATCTACCTTCACTTTAAAATAATAACAAGTATCTACCTTCACTTTAGAATAATAACAAGTATATACCTTCACTTTTGAATAATAACAAGTATCTACCTTCACTTTAGAATAATAACAAGTATATACCTTCACTTTAGAATAATAACAAGTATCTACCTTCACTTTAGAATAATAACAAGTACCTACCTTCACTTTAGAATAATAACAAGTATCTACCTTCACTTTAGAATAATAACAAGTATATACCTTCACTTTAGAATAATAACAAGTATCTACCTTCACTTTAGAATAATAACAAGTATATACCTTCACTTTAGAATAATAACAAGTATCTACCTTCACTTTAGAATAATAACAAGTATATACCTTCACTTTAGAATAATAACAAGTATCTACCTTCACTTTAGAATAATAACAAGTATCTACCTTCACTTTAGAATAATAACAAGTATATACCTTCACTTTAGAATAATAACAAGTATCTACCTTCACTTTAGAATAATAACAAGTATATACCTTCACTTTAGAATAATAACAAGTATCTACCTTCACTTTAGAATAATAACAAGTATCTACCTTAATCTTAGAATAATAACAAGTATCTACCTTCACTTTAGAATAATAACAAGTATATACCTTCACTTTAGAATAATAACAAGTATCTACCTTCACTTTAGAATAATAACAAGTATATACCTTCACTTTAGAATAATAACAAGTATCTACCTTCACTTTAAAATAATAACAAGTATCTACCTTCACTTTAGAATAATAACAAGTATATACCTTCACTTTAGAATAATAACAAGTATCTATCTTCACTTTAGAATAATAACAAGTATCTACCTTCACTTTAGAATAATAACAAGTATCTATCTTTACTTTAGAATAATAACAAGTATCTACCTTCTCTTTAGAATAATAACAAGTATATACCTTCACTTTAGAATAATAACAAGTATCTACCTTTACTTTAGAATAATAACAAGTATCTACCTTCACTTTAGAATAATAACAAGTATCTACCTTCACTTTAGAATAATAACAAGTATATACCTTCACTTTAGAATAATAACAAGTATCTACCTTCACTTTAGAATAATAACAAGTATCTACCTTCACTTTAGAATAATAACAAGTATCTACCTTCACTTTAGAATAATAACAAGTATATACCTTCACTTTAGAATAATAACAAGTATCTACCTTCACTTTAGAATAATAACAAGTATCTACCTTCACTTTAGAATAATAACAAGTATCTACCTTCACTTTAGAATAATAACAAGTATATACCTTCACTTTAGAATAATAACAAGTATATACCTTCACTTTAGAATAATAACAAGTATCTACCTTCACTTTAGAATAATAACAAGTATCTACCTTCACTTTAGAATAATAACAAGTATCTACCTTCACTTTAGAATAATAACAAGTATCTACCTTCACTTTAGAATAATAACAAGTATATACCTTCACTTTAGAATAATAACAAGTATCTTCCTTCACTTTAGAATAATAACAAGTATCTTCCTTTACTTTAGAATAATAACAAGTATCTACCTTCACTTTAGAATAATAACAAGTATCTACCTTCACTTTAAAATAATAACAAGTATATACCTTCACTTTAGAATAATAACAAGTATCTACCTTTACTTTAGAATAATAACAAGTATCTACCTTCACTTTAGAATAATAACAAGTATCTACCTTCACTTTAGAATAATAACAAGTATCTACCTTCACTTTTGAATAATAACAAGTATCTACCTTCACTTTAAAATAATAACAAGTATCTACCTTCACTTTAGAATAATAACAAGTATCTACCTTCACTTTAGAATAATAACAAGTAACTACCTTCACTTTAGAATAATAACAAGTATTTACCATTTACTTTAGAATAATAACAAGTAACTACCTTCACTTTAGAATAATAACAAGTATCTACCTTCACTTTAGAATAATAACAAGTATATACCTTCACTTTAGAATAATAACAAGTATCTACCTTCACTTTAGAATAATAACAAGTATATACCTTCACTTTAGAATAATAACAAGTATCTACCTTAACTTTAGAATAATAACAAGTATCTACCTTAATCTTAGAATAATAACAAGTATCTACCTTCACTTTAGAATAATAACAAGTATATACCTTCACTTTAGAATAATAACAAGTATCTACCTTCACTTTAGAATAATAACAAGTATATACCTTCACTTTAGAATAATAACAAGTATCTACCTTCACTTTAAAATAATAACAAGTATCTACCTTCACTTTAGAATAATAACAAGTATATACCTTCACTTTAGAATAATAACAAGTATCTACCTTCACTTTAGAATAATAACAAGTATATACCTTCACTTTAGAATAATAACAAGTATCTACCTTCACTTTAGAATAATAACAAGTATCTACCTTCACTTTAGAATAATAACAAGTATCTACCTTCACTTTAGAATAATAACAAGTATATACCTTCACTTTAGAATAATAACAAGTATCTACCTTCACTTTAGAATAATAACAAGTATCTACCTTCACTTTAGAATAATAACAAGTATATACCTTCACTTTAGAATAATAACAAGTATCTACCTTCACTTTAGAATAATAACAAGTATCTACCTTCACTTTAGAATAATAACAAGTATCTACCTTCACTTTAGAATAATAACAAGTATATACCTTCACTTTAGAATAATAACAAGTATCTACCTTCACTTTAGAATAATAACAAGTATCTACCTTCACTTTAGAATAATAACAAGTATCTACCTTCACTTTAGAATAATAACAAGTATATACCTTCACTTTAGAATAATAACAAGTATATACCTTCACTTTAGAATAATAACAAGTATCTACCTTCACTTTAGAATAATAACAAGTATCTACCTTCACTTTAGAATAATAACAAGTATATACCTTCACTTTAAAATAATAACAAGTATCTTCCCTCACTTTAGAATAATAACAAGTATCTTCCTTTACTTTAGAATAATAACAAGTATCTACCTTCACTTTAGAATAATAACAAGTATCTACCTTCACTTTAAAATAATAACAAGTATATACCTTCACTTTAGAATAATAACAAGTATCTACCTTTACTTTAGAATAATAACAAGTATCTACCTTCACTTTAGAATAATAACAAGTATCTACCTTCACTTTAGAATAATAACAAGTATCTACCTTCACTTTTGAATAATAACAAGTATCTACCTTCACTTTAAAATAATAACAAGTATCTACCTTCACTTTAGAATAATAACAAGTATCTACCTTCACTTTAGAATAATAACAAGTAACTACCTTCACTTTAGAATAATAACAAGTATTTACCATTTACTTTAGAATAATAACAAGTAACTACCTTCACTTTAGAATAATAACAAGTATCTACCTTCACTTTAGAATAATAACAAGTATCTACCTTCACTTTAGAATAATAACAAGTATCTACCTTCACTTTAGAATAATAACAAGTATCTATTTTCACTTTAGAATAATAACAAGTATCTACCTTTACTTTAGAATAATAACAAGTATCTACCTTCACTTTTGAATAATAACAAGTATCTACCTTCACTTTAAAATAATAACAAGTATCTATTTTCACTTTAGAATAATAACAAGTATCTACCTTCACTTTAGAATAATAACAAGTATCTACCTTCACTTTTGAATAATAACAAGTATCTACCTTCACTTTAAAATAATAACAAGTATATACCTTCACTTTAGACTAATAACAAGTATCTACCTTCACTTTAGAATAATAACAAGTAACTACCTTCACTTTAGAATAATAACAAGTATTTACCATTTACTTTAGAATAATAACAAGTAACTACCTTCACTTTAGAATAATAACAAGTATCTACCTTCACTTTAGAATAATAACTAGTATCTACCTTCACTTTAGAATAATAACAAGTATCTACCTTCACTTTAGAATAATAACAAGTATATACCTTCACTTTAGAATAATAACAAGTATCTACCTTCACTTTAGAATAATAACAAGTATATACCTTCACTTTAGAATAATAACAAGTATCTACCTTCACTTTAGAATAATAACAAGTATCTACCTTTACTTTAGAATAATAACAAGTATCTACCTTCACTTTAGAATAATAACAAGTATATACCTTCACTTTAGAATAATAACAACTATCTACCTTCACTTTAGAATAATAACAAGTATATACCTTCACTTTAGAATAATAACAAGTATCTACCTTCACTTTAGAATAATAACAAGTATATACCTTCACTTTAGAATAATAACAAGTATCTACCTTCACTTTAGAATAATAACAAGTATCTACCTTCACTTTAGAATAATAACAAGTATCTACCTTCACTTTAGAATAATAACAAGTATCTACCTTAATCTTAGAATAATAACAAGTATCTACCTTCACTTTAGAATAATAACAAGTATATACCTTCACTTTAGAATAATAACAAGTATCTACCTTCACTTTAGAATAATAACAAGTATATACCTTCACTTTAGAATAATAACAAGTATCTACCTTCACTTTAGAATAATAACAAGTATCTACCTTCACTTTAGAATAATAACAAGTATATACCTTCACTTTAGAATAATAACAAGTATCTACCTTCACTTTAGAATAATAACAAGTATATACTTTCACTTTAGAATAATAACAAGTATCTACCTTAACTTTAGAATAATAACAAGTATCTACCTTCCTTTTAGAATAATAACAAGTATCTACCTTTACTTTAGAATAATAACAATTATATACCTTCACTTTAGAATAATAACAAGTATCTACCTTCACTTTAGAATAATAACAAGTATCTACCTTCACTTTTGAATAATAACAAGTATCTACCTTAACTTTAGAATAGTAACAAGTATCTACCTTCACTTTAGAATAATAACAAGTATCTATCTTTACTTTAAAATCTGATTTCGATTGCGAATAACTTCCCGTAGTCTAGTTTTTGTTTGTTTGGAATAGCACAAAGTTACGTAATGGGCTAGCTTTACGTAATGGGCTAGCTGTGCACCGCTCATCATAGCTATCAAAACCTCGTTTCTCGCGGCTTGTGTCCACATACATGCCGTCGTTTTACTGGGGAGGGGGCTTATGGTCTAGGTCAGTGGTTCCTAACCAAGTGTGCAAGATAACATTTCAGTTGTTTTTTTTGTTTATATTAAGGGTACTGTCCTATGTATTCAAAAAATTGCGTTCGATTTTTATTTCTTACTTTTCTTATTACAGACGTCGCTTTTTACCTTGTTACGATAAACTATCGTTTTTACCGCCACCTTCACCTTTGTTCTGAAATAAATAATTACTGTGAGGGGTGCGAGAACATATTAAAATTTTTTAGGGGTGCGGGGCATAAAAAGGTTGGGAACCACTGGTCTATGTCAACTTTGAAGTTTGGGAATAATTCGTTCTTTAAATATTTGTCCTATAGAACATTTTAACCGTTTGTTAAAGCTTAACAAAACTGAATAAAAAAATAACTGTTGTACAAACGTATACGAGGCACAGCTAGATTTAATAGTTTTGTAAATAGAGCATATAATTTCAAATATTCGGCTGTTACTTCGAAATTTAATTGAAATCGTAGCGGATTTACTATTATGGACTTATTTGACTACTTATATTCGTTCCAGTTTAATATATATTTAGAAATTTATTTGTATATTGCATGCCGCTTGCTCCATAAATTTGTGGAAGATTCTTGAGCGTAAGAATCAACAATCCGTGTGTAAGATATTAGTGATTGCCAGTATTGTTGCCAAATGAACTTTCGAGAAATTCGCCTTAAGATTATAAATCGACGCGCCGAATGACTGTACAAAAGCCGTTCAACTTCAGAGAATTAACTTTGAACGTTAGTATGTATATGAGGACATTAGATATCTATCTTCCACTGTGAAAAGTAAACTTGTAAAACGAGATAGACCAAACAACTATAGAGCTAGCTAACATTCCCGTCAAGTGAATTGTATCTGTGTTTTTTTTATTGATTGATTATTTGGAACTAAACACAAAGCTACACAATAGGCTATCTGTGCTCCGCCAACCAGGGTATCGAAATTCGGTTTCTAGCGTTGTAAGTCCGTAGATACATCACTGTGCCACTGGTGGTGGTGGAGGCGTTTATCTGAGGAACTAATTCCTCCGACAATATAATAACCTTTGATACTTACAAACAACCCAGTATGTATGGATTACCGAGATTAAATGAACTTTGATAAAAGTTAGTGTTATAATTCCCTGTCGTACTTCTGTTGTTTACAATATTTAGTCAAGTTTACTGTAGTAACTGGAACAAGTAATATTACACGGTTCTCCTTAAGTTACACTTGTCTAAATTTTAATATTAAAGAATAAAAAGTGACCAGTAGAGAACAGAGACACTTCTACAATAGTTTTATGATAACAGGTATGTGTTGATAGTTATAGGATGTACGTGTTCTCACTACAACGTTATTCCTTCTGGTCAAAACAAAAAGTCAGGAACTCCGTGTTTGACGACATCCTCGAGGTCTAAGACCAAGTAACAGTAACAAACCAAATACCTAGATAACCCGAGTTTCTGCTCTTACAGATTTAAAAGAAAAACACATCTATATTAAATCTAAATATACGAGTAATTTCTTAAGCCCGACCGAACATACAAGTTTATCACCGATGAAGGACCTAAAGACAGTATTCGAGTTTGTAGTGTCGACTGGAAATGTATTCAAGTGTCGATTAAAATCAAATAACAGTTACTAGCTCTATTAACAACTTTAGATTAGATACTTCCAGCCGACCCAGGATCTAGAGTACTGGACACTAGGTCCTCCATCACTACATGTCGGACTATAGAAAGTCGTCGTATATTCAGACAAAGAATAAGGTTTTTTTTTTAGGTCTGTATAAGGGAGAAGAGGGAAAACTCCGGTTATCTCGGTATTTGAACGTTACCTTTATTGTGATTAGCTGCTTGAATGTTACCTTTATTGTGATTAGCTACTTATTTTTTAAGTACTTTTTTATATTTTTGGCAAATTTACCAAGAATATCTGTATCGGTCCCTATTTTTGAACTACTGTCCAAATGGAATACATATGTCAGCACCACCAAATGTCCGAGACAAGGGACTGGCTGTCACTTTTAAAATGCATCCACAAGTTAAAGTGCTGCAAGGAATATTTTGTGATGGACTCGAAACCGATTCACCAGTTCTGAAATTGAGATTTGTATCTCAGGACCAGCCCGTGCAGTATACACTATTAATCCTAATTATAGACTCTGAACGCGAAGAGATAAATATTGTAATGCTAATTTTTATTGTATTACTCGCAATTAATTTAAATTGAAACGTACGATAATGAAAAGGAATGAAATATATTTAATCAACTTTCAAACTTCTGTTATATATTTATGATGTGGCATATGAACCTTTGACATTGGTCACCGACTATATTGTCGAAAAGGAAACGCTGATCTGTTACAGGAATTAGAAACATTCATGACTAGCATAACTTAATTATCTATTGCAGACAAACTTCAATGACGTCGTTGCTTTGTACACGAGGTCTGATGCAGCATAGAAATAAATATCTTTATATCACAACATTGAAACTGTGTTCTTCTCGTATCTTAGTCTATTTATTACACTCAGGTTTAGCTGTTTCTACAAAACTGTTGTGATGCAGATTAAAATAATTAAAGAAGTTTAATGTTTTTGCTTACTAAAAGAGAGTTATACGATGCTTATTATATATTGGAAATTCATTTTGTAGCACAGTTTTTTCTTTGTTTTTTGAATTTCGCGTAAAGCTACTCGAGGGCTATCTGCGCTAGCCGTCCCTAACTTAGCAGTGTAAGACTAGAGGGAAGGCAGGTAGTCATCACCACCTACCTGCCGCCAACTCTTGGGCTACTCTTTTACCAACGAATAGCGGGACTGACCGTAACATTATAACGCCCCATAGCTGAAAGGGCGAGCATGTTTGGTGCCACGGGGATTTGAACCCGCGACCCTCAAATTACGAGTCAAACGCCTTAACCCACCTGGCCATGCCGGGCCATTGTAGCATGGACAACTGTTTCAAATAAATGTAGAATATGATGGTCCCATAATTTACGTTAAAGATATAAAAAACAAATCCTTTGAGAATAATTTATTTTTCACCCTCCAAACTTGAAACTATAAATATGTTCCTCGCATTTTCAACACGTAGTTAGTCCTGTTTATAACTGAGTCTTCTAACTGGTTTATTTATTTGTATTTATAACAAAGCTAATGATATTTGCTACAGTCTCTAATTTAGAGACTCACCCTACCACCCACATCAAGGGACTGACTGTTACTCTTATAAAGCACTCTTGGGTTAAAGTATAGAAAATATTTCGGAGTATCGCACGGGTTCGATTCTGTTTCGTCATCTCCAAAATTCAGAACTCTACGACCGGGCCAACTCGGGCCTTGTATTGGATATCTTAATATAATATAAAATTATGAAAATTGCATATCTTTAATAACTCTTCACGCTTACATGTGTTAATAATGATGCATTTGTGACATCACATATTTTGATAATAAACATTAATGTATAAAAGCTCATTCTTTAAAGTTTAATAACTTACGAAAGATTCAAATTCAGTTACAAACGTGCAAATATTGAAAATAGTTGAAAAGTGATAACCCGCTTTAAAACATGAATTAAAAGTGAAACAATAATGAATTTTACTAATTTATAAATTACTAGTAGATACCTGTTCAAACAATTCAATTATAATGTTCTTAAAACTAGTGATGAATAAATATAAAATGTGCAGTCGACCTAATCCCTTGGATCAGAGGGTAAACACAATATGATTGTCTAGTGGGCAGTATAAAATCGTCTTTTATCATTTCATGTGTTATTTCAATAACAATAATTGTATTCCATTTGTTTCTAAGCAAAGAAGGGTAGATGCAATGTATTGTAAAATGTTTGGTTTTTTTCGATGCAATGAGTGCATTCAGCAGATTGGAGATTTGTTAAGTAGTCGCAAGCATTTTTCCCCCGCTGGATGTCACTGTTCCTTGTCATTTGACTGTGTGCAAGGAATGACCACTATAAAAATGAACGCTTTTTGACAGTTGTCATTTTTATAAAAAGCGTAAAAGGAGAGACAGTCGATTCAATCCAGTTCAATTTATTCGACATGGTGGATTTCGATACGTGTAATGTTTTTTACTATTATCTGCTCAAGAAATACAAAGCGTGACAGACAGGCAGATATCTAGCTACTATATATATATTAGAACCAAGATCTGTTGTAGATAGATTAACATCTTAAGAAACAGTAATTGATTGTGCTTTTCTCCATTGGTTTTGCCTATGAGCTGTGATTAGGAAGAATTTAAATTGGTTTTGCTTTAATATCACAACTATACAACCTTTAATATCACAATTATACAACCTTTAACATCACAATTATATAACCTTTAATATCACAATTATATAACCTTTAATATCACAATTGTACAACCTTTAGTATCACGATTATACAACCTTTAATATCACAATTATATAACCTTTAATATCACAATTATACAACCTTTAACATCACAATTATATAACCTTTAATATCACAATTATATAACCTTTAATATCACAATTATATAACCTTTAATATCACAATTATACAACCTTTAGTATCACGATTATACAACCTTTAATATCACAATTATACAACCTTTAGTATCACGATTATACAACCTTTAATATCACAATTATACAACCTTTAGTATCACGATTATACAACCTTTAATATCACGATTATACAACTTTTAATATCACAATTATACAACCTTTAGTATCACGATTATACAACCTTTAATATCACAATTATACAGCCTTTAATATCACAATTATATAACCTTTAATATCACAATTATACAACCTTTAATATCACAATTATATAACCTTTAATATCACAATTGTACAACCTTTAGTATCACGATTATACAACCTTTAACATCACAATTATATAACCTTTAATATAACAATTATACAACTTTTAGTATCACAATTATACAACCTTTAATATCACAATTATATAACCTTTAATATCACAATTATATAACCTTTAGTATCACAATTATACAACCTTTAATATCACAATTATACAACCTTTAGTATCACGATTATACAACCTTTAATATCACAATTATACAACCTTTAATATCACAATTATATAACCTTTAATATCACAATTGTACAACCTTTCGTATCACGATTATACAACCTTTAATATCACAATTATACAACCTTTAATATCACAATTATATAACCTTTAATATCACAATTGTACAACCTTTAGTATCACGATTATACAACCTTTAATATAACAATTATACAACTTTTAGTATCACAATTATACAACCTTTAATATCACAATTATGTAACCTTTAATATCACAATTATATAACCTTTAGTATCACGATTATACAACCTTTAATATCACAACTATACAACCTTTAGTATCACGATTATACAACCTTTAATATCACAATTATACAACCTTTAATATCACAATTATATAACCTTTAATATCACAATTGTACAACCTTTAGTATCACGATTATACAACCTTTAATATCACAATGATACAACCTTTCGACAACATTTATTTTAGACAGAATAAAAATGAATTAAAATCAGATTTAGCATTTTTCTTTATTTGTTTTTACTGCAGAAATGTTTTCCCTACATTTCACACCTTATCAGCTAAGCTGTACATGTAGCAGCTAAAAACTAACAACTAATGTTAAGTGTGTTAACCTGTGCTGAGGTGTAAGATATCTACATTGGTTAAGCAGAAAAACTCTGTAAACTTAGTTAATATAAGGAGACATTACATGTGACTTCAGATGTTTTTCCATAATATATCACGCGTAGATCGAAAATATATGTTTTAGCGAACAAGAAAAGAAGAACCATTTTGTTATAAGACAAATTAAGAATTCTTCTTTTTTAAACATCTTTGTTTGAGTTCCGCAGTAGGTCTATGAAAAGATAATGACAATAAACATCTCGGACTAATCTGTACATTTACAGTTGACCAAAGTTTTCTAAGTTAGCCGAGCCTCGTAAGTTGTTATTGGGGTTACGGCAGAAAATGTCGCTAACTGTATGCTAATCATTATAAGTTAAAACAGTATATCAAGTTAAATATATTTATTACTTGGTTAATTTTTAAGTTTATTTTCCGATACATGTAGATGGTTGTTTTCATAATAAAGAAGTTAATGATAGTATAATATCTTGTCAAATCCAAGGCTTTGTCAAGTTAGGCGATATATATATATTATTCTTTCGTTTGTCAATGTATTTCAATATAATCACATATACTAAAAGCATACTTTCTCCTGCAGGACAGTAGTAATTCTACGGACTTACAACGCTAGAAATCTGAATTTTGTGGTCAAAGTACAAATAGTCCATTGTGTATCTTCGTGTTTGATAACAAACAAACAATGCTCGTTTTAATAAAATTAGTTTTGAAGCTGTTTAACTGTATGAGAGATCTATTTCAGTAATTACATATTAACTATTAACTTCCTTCTTTTAAATAAGGACCCGGCATGGCCAGGTGGTTAGGGCGCTCGACTCATAATCCGAGAGGCGCAAGTTCAAATCCTCGTCACACCAAACAAGCTCGCCCCTTTCAGCCGTGGGGGTATTAAAATGTGATGATTAATCCCACTATTTGCTGGTAAAAGAGTAGTTCAAGAGTTGGCGGTGGGTTGTGAAGACTAGGTGTCTTCCCGCTAGTCTTACACTGCTAAATTAGGGACCGTTAGCGTAGATAGTCCTCGTGAGCTTTGCGCGAAATTAAAAAGCAAACAAACTTTTAATTAAAATTATACAAAACCAAAACATGATTCATCTTTATAAAAATTAAGAAAACTAAGTTAGCTTTCCTGCAAAGTGTTTTTGTCAAGTTGTAAAGTTAACATAAAAGTAACGTCTGAGCAGAACAAAGACTGAATAACCTCTTATTTTTTGACATATATTGAGTTATTTAACAGAGAACATTAAAAATAAAGAACTGTTTAATATAATATTTTACGTATAACGAGTTAATGTTATTCCAAACACTCAGTTTCCTTGGACAATAAAGCTTTTTGTTTTTGCAAGGAACAACTAGTGAGCTTAAGATAATTAAATCAGTATGTTTACATATAGATTTCAATACTCACATATTAAGGTTAGAACCAAATTTGTCTCATCCCAGTATGAACCTAATGATGAGCAAAAGTTAACAACAATAACGGTAAACTAGTGTGATATAATAAGTCAATAATTTATGTAAAATGTCACATGCCACAGTTCTGTTGATGTAACAACTACTGATTGGTTGTTGGTTGTTTTGAATTTCGCGCAAAGCTACTCGAGGGCTATCTGTGCTAGCCGTCCCTAATTTTGCAGTGTAAGACTAGAGGGAAGGCAGCTAGTCATCACCACCCACCGCCAACTCTTGGGCTACTCTTTTACCAACGAATAGTGGGATTGACCGTCACATTATAACGCCCCCACGGCTAAAAGGGCGAGCATATTTTGGTGTGAGGGGGATTCGAATCCGCGACTCTTAGATTACGAGTCGAGTGCTTTAACCACTTAGCCATGAAGGGCCTAACAACTAGAAAACTTACAGCGTTCAATTTTAAAATTAAAAGTAAATTCTGGAAGGCCAGCTCATTATGTTTATCTAATATTTGAAATTCTCACCTCTTCCCAACCGATGATTCAGCGGCAACTTTTTTGGGTTTACAAGACTAAAATTCGTGGTTGAATTCCTTGTCTTGAATATAACGCTGATAAACCTATCGTGTAACTTTGGGGTAAAATAAACAAACCACTTCAGTTAAAGTTTCAAACTGTATGACAGTTTAAAAGCACAACTTGAATGATTTTATCGTGTTTATTTTATTTCATATAGCCCCTCAGTGGCACAGTGGTATGTCTGCGGACTTGCACACTAAAAACCGGGTTTCGATACCCGTGGTAGGCAGACCACAGATAGCCCATTGTGTTGCTTTGTGCTTAATTCTAAACAAACAAATTGTTTCACGTAGAACAATATATAAAATGTAAACTAATGTTGATGAATATATTTACGATATTTCATTTCAGTTAAAAGCTGACAGATGCTGTATTTGTTTCGTAAAAGAAACATATTTTAAACGGAAACTAATAAAAGAATTGTTATTAATTTAACTGTGCTTACTTTCCAATGCCTCCGAACAAAGAAGTAAACCCACCAGGAAGTCATCATTTCACCCGGTGCGTGGGTGAAAATAATTATGACGTTAATGTTATTGCACCACTCACTAAATGTATTGTCAAGACGTCATGAGCTCAGAAGTACAACATATTAAGTACCAGCGAAAGAACCATCAGAAGCGAGACAGCCACCTGCTTCCAGGAGCAGAACTCTCTTTCATTGGCTCAGAAGGACACGTGCTGCAGGCGGTCCTTTTACGACTTGTGTTATCAAAGAATAAAAAAGCCAGTCGCATAAAGGCATTGAATATCTAAGGGCTCCAACAAGATATAAGTTGGAAGTTAGTACCATTAATTTGAAAAAAGGGTTTCAAGTATATAAACCAGGTGGAAATTTTCCAAATATTTCTAGTCAGTTTAAAACAGAACCATCTAAAACATCAACAGAGTGAAGACGTAAAGATGGTTAAATTGTGTCCGATTTTCAATTTGAACTTAAAATGGTCATTGATGGCCTTGATGATGACGATAACAGGTTAGCTACTTTTTGTATGATGTTTTCAAGCATCATTTAGTATCTGATATCAAAATATAATAAAATTACTGATACTAAGTCTATATACTTACAACAACCGAAATATTGGTAGTAAAAAGTTACTTTATATTATTTCAGAAAACCGTTATGAATTATTGTGATTTATACATTATTAGCTAGAAATTATAAAATATTATTTTGATGTTTCAAAGTATTATTTGATTATTGTGAAAAGTGTTGCTTTTTAAAAACACTAGATCCTATAAAGAAGTGGTAACATAGACGAGACATATTTTGTGTTTTCTTCGATGTTAGATTAGATATACAATAGTTTACGGCCATGTCTGCCACCCAAACATATCTAAGCTATGATTTGTTGTTATACTATTGAATTTAGTACCAATATTTTTGTATGTTTTTATTTATAGAGTCATTATAAAAACGCCCCCTCGCTAGTACAGCGGTAATTCTACGGATTTACAACGCTAAAATCAAGGGTTCGATTCTCCTCGATGGGCACAGCAGATTGCTCGATGTGGCTTTGCTATAAGAAAAACACACACATTATAAAAACAACATCTTGTTTGTGTGTGTGTTTGACTGACAAACAGAGAAATAGACAAATAATGAGGTGCTGACAAATGTTTATAAAAAATGTTATGAGAGTAGTCCATTGTTATATATTCATGCGATTCAGGTCTATATGCGTATACATATAAAGATCCGACTAATTTAATATTTCCCTAAAACAAATAAGTTTTAGGGAATTATCTAGAGGCATCGATTATTTATATTTGTATATAAAATTTTTAATCATTTTTTTAACCTGAAATTAAATCTACCTGATGGTAATTTTGTGTTTTAAAACGCATTTGTCATAATCACTAAGCAGCATTTTTCATCCTCCGAGAACCCCATGTGAAGTATATTTAGATGATAAATATGTTGTTGTTGTTTTTCAGATGTAATCAAACACAGATCTGATGCACGAAGAAAAATTCGCCCATGGGTAAAGTTTAAAACTTTACGTTTGATGAAACATTTCGTTAAACACGTTTGTTGTTCCAGGTCTTATTATTTGATGCTAGTTAATATATCTGATACAAAAGATTTATAGTGAAGGAAAATATTTATAAACGCAAGTAGATAAGCTGATCTTTATTCCTCACATGTTTACATGGTTAAGTGTGTTGAGGCGTGCCGGGCCTACGTGTTTGCATTTCTAACCAAACGTTTCTTTTGACTTTCTGCTTTCAAGTATCAACAGGGTCTTTTTTTTTTTACCAAGATTCAAACTATCCTATAACATCCTTGACATTAGATATTTTACTACTTAGGATGGAAAAAAAGTTTTATTGGCGGCTGAGTATAGCTAATGTCTGGTCTTCTTACTAAACTGGCTAGGTGTCTGCTTACTGGTAAACTAACGCACCGGAGAAGGATGAGCGAAAAACTAAAAATGTAGACGGTGTTGTAATATTACGATTTCTTGTGTGTGATATTTGATCTGGAGAGTAATTACTGCACTTATGAAATATCATACGTCCGTCGGAGTCATTCCAATATTCAGCAAAATGAGTCGTAAACTATTCATTTATCACAGTAGATAAGTTACTTTGGTAACAAAAATTAAACTTTAGTTTTTATTAATTGGTGAATCTTATGCCTAAAGAAATTTTTGTTAATTATTACTTATTAAAATGCATTTAGAGCTTTCTGTTTACAGAAATTAAAAAAAAATAGCTGCTTTAAAACTGAGATATATGTGATTAAACTATAGGAAATTGTTGTGCTCTATCGTCGTGTGTGTTAACGTTTCAATCATATCATAAACATTAATTTCCATTTAACTCCTGCAGTTTGTGCCAGCTGATTATTTGTTTTAAATGTATTCACCACCAGGCGGCTTCATTAGTCTTCAGATATCAAAGACAAAGAAACATTTATTTTCTTAGCAATTAAATACAAAACTAATCTGAGGGTTGTGGGTTCGCATCCCGGTCGCGCCAAACATGCTCGCTCTTTCAGCCGTGGGGGCGTTATAATGTGACGATCAATCCCACTATTCGTTGGTAAAAGAGTAAACCAAAAGTTGGCGGTGGGTGGTGATGACTAGCTGCCTTCCCTCTAGTCTTACACTGCTAAATTAGGGACGGCTAGCACAGATAGCCCTCGAGTAGCTTTGTGCGAAATTCCAAAACAAACAAACAAACAAATACAAAACGGTCTACCTGTGTTCTGCTTAATACGGGTATCGAAACCCATATTCTAAAGTCGTGTATCCACAGACATGCCGTGGTGCAACAGGGCCACTTTTCTTTGTCTCATTTATTCAAGTATAAGATTTTAAGCGTGAAAAGAAAAATACTTAAATATCTTAAGTCGTAACAATAAACAGCAAATTGTCTGTAACGCGCTTTGTAGCACATGGTTATTGTAAGAGTTCACGTGTTCTTTTTAAACTATTAATCAGCTTTACTTTCTAACATTGCAGTTAGCAAAATAGAATCCTTATGTATGTTTTCTAATGCAGGTCAATTTTGTCTGAATTTCTAAAACTCGAAATGCTACGATAAGCAATACATGAATCCCACTGCTTTTAAGTCAAATTTCGTCATAAAAAACTTATATGTTGATCTGCTTCAAGTATTTCAAGTATCTGCATAATATTTTAATTAATCGCCACAACAAAACAAATATTCTTGTCAAATAAAAGTTTTGCAAATTGAAGTTCACTGCTGATGACGCAAGGAATGTCTAATTATGGTATCAATAACAAAACACAGAATGTGGGTTTAAATAATGTTTTATCTATTGCTAATGTTTTCAAAACAGCTTACGTGTATAAATGTTTGGAAGGAACTTAACTCCAAAGTGTAAGTACCACAAGCGCCATTGAACATTACAAGTTTTAATATAAACAAATTCATATTATTTCACACATTATTATAGCCTCTTCTAGACTATACAACTTGTTATCTTGTAAGCTTACTAACTGAACTTAAGCATTATAATTTCATAACTGTGTTCAATAATGAAACTGGGTGGGGTGTGGGGAGCGACGACAATATTGCAATGAATTTGTGTGTGTGTGTTTATATCTGTGTTTCCACGTGCGTCTCTCATTAACTAATAAATTTATGCAAACACATTTTACAAAGAAAATGAAAAATCAGCATGGAACAATCCTCTTTCAGTTTGATCCGGATCCAAATCCAAATTATGGATCAATTTGAAGCATTTTTAATAATGATAAAATAGGGCATTTTCGCAGTTTTGGGTTAATAATTTGTAGATTATGATCGGATTTTTGCCAAATTTCATGGGCATATTAAGACTACACACCACATGCAGTAAATGACCCGGATTATTGGTCATTCTAGATCTGAGGAGGTTTTTTTTTAAGTTTTCGAAGGTGAAATTTGACTTTATCCAATATAAACGCAAACAACATCGAAAAGGAGCTTCGGAGTGAGGATATGCAACAATATATATTACTGTTCTGGTTCGAGAGTATCTTGTACGTTCGAACCAAGTATGTTTTCAATAAAGTGTTCATTTGAACGAAAGTGCTTTGCATCAGTCAATTAAAATAATTGTCACCTGTTCATAACACTGGCGGAAGGTTTGGCTTGTTTGCTTTGGATTTCGCGCAAAGCTATACGAGGGTTATCTGCGCTTTTGCAGTGTAAGACTAGAGGGAAGGCAGCCAGTCATCACCATTCAACGTCAACTCTTGGACGACTCGTTTACCAACGAATAGTGGGATTAACCATCACATTATAACGCTCTCACGGCTGACAGGGCGAGCATATTTGGTGGAGCGAGTATTCGAACCCGCGACACTCAGATTACGAGTCGAGTGCCTTAACCACCTGGTCATGCCGGGGCCCTCTGACGGAAGGAGTAGTATATAATTTGAATATTACTAATTTTTAGATTATCATTTACTGATTTTTAGTCAACTTTCTCTATTGGTCTGATGTTGTGAGTCATAGTATTATAAAACAGTTACCAGCATTCCTCAAATTATAATAGAAAATTCTTTCACTGGACTGACATTGTTATATTTAGTACACTAAGATAAAAGGTGAATGTTTCTCGATAACGTAAGAAGACTACTTCTGTTTAATTACTAGCTGTTAAATATAACCCATATTGGACAAGAAAAACTCTACGGATTTACAAGGCTTTAATCCAGAGTTCGATCCTTTGCGGTAGACACAGATAGCTCATTTGCTTATGAGGTATTCTAGTTCAGTTTGTTTTGTTTTTAAATTTCGCACAAAGCTACACGAGGGCTATCTATGCTAGCCGTCCCTAATTTTGTAGTGTAAGACTAGAGGGAAGGCAGCTAGTCATCACCACCCACCGCCAACTCTTGGTTTACTCTTTTATAAACGAATATTGGGATTGAACGTCACGTTATAACGCCCTCACGGCTAAAAGGGCGAGCATGTTTGGCGCGACGACGATGCGAACCCGCGACCCTCGGATTACGAGTCGCACGCCTTAACGCGCTTGGCCATCCCGGGCCATTCTAGTTTAGAAATCATGGTAAGTAATGACGTGTTTGAACATTCTAATGTTTATATTTTAGTGTTATCGAAAGAAATACGAATAAAAGTTATAACAAGTTACTCAAAACCTTCTTTATTCAGCTGAAAACAGTTTGTTTGTCCCTCCTGAACCCCAGTGACTCAGCGATATGTCTGCAGATTCAAACCGCTCGAAATCGGGTTTCGATACCAGCGGTGGGCAGAGCACAGATAACCCTTTGAATAACTTAGAAACAAACAAATCAACCACGTGGTTGGAAAGTTTGTAGTAAGTTAGAAAACTATCAGCTGGTATTGAAATTCCATACATAAACGGCATTAAGAATGATATGTCAAATATTACATCAAAAGATGCTATCGCTGAAACCGGCTTACTTCATATCATGGTATTTGTCTTAAAATATACTGAACAACAAAATTACAGTTGTAGATGTTACATGTGAACTACAGCTTAAAAACGCCGGACAAATTTTGTATGTTTACAAACACGTATTTCACTTTTAATGATTAAAAAGTAGGTGGAGCTACGAAATAAGTTTATTTATTGTTTTGTTTTTAAAAAAATACCAAATGACTTTTTCAAAACTAGCTTTTGATTGAGCAATAAAACGAATAACCAAACAAAATTAATTAACTAATAACCAGAGTCGATAATGTACCTAGAAACATTTTATGAAGACTGTCAGTTGTGAAGTTAGGTAATATTCACCTACCTACCCTTGTATTCTACCTTCGAGAAGGTTAAAACTCATCGGTATAAAATTACTGGCCCGGCATGGCCAGGCGGTCAAGGCTCTCGACTCGTAATTTGATGATCGCAGGTTCGAATCCCCGTCACACCAAACATGCTCGCCCTTTCAGCTATGTGGACGTTATAATGTGACGGTCAATCCCATTGTTCGTTGGTAAAAGAGTAGCCCAAGAGATGACGGTGGGTGGTGACGACTAATCTTACACTGCTAGATAAGGGACGGCTAGCGCAGATAGCCCTTGTGTAGCTTTGCGCGAAATTCAAAACAAAAATTTAAATTACTTTTCATTCTCCGAGAGTGACGCGTTGTAGTTTAATTTTCGTTTTACGAGAAATGTGTAATTAAATGCTAATGAACTATCATTTTTATTATTTGTGAAACAGCTTAAATTGTTTAGAAGGACCCCGAATCAACTTTACTTTATTACGAATCTCACGGCAGTTCAGCGCTAAATCTGCGAGCTTATGTTAAAATCCCGGTTTCGATACTCATGGTGAGTACAGCACAGGTAAACTTCTATATAGTGACTAATTAATTATTATCTGCAGCTTTAAAAAAAATTAAATGACACAAAGATATGTTTTGTAATTATTTTTATGTAAGAAGTATTTGGCTCAAATTCCGCACAACGTTGCACGAACGAATTAGGTTTACTTTACCTTTCGAGTTTTTAATTTCGCGCCTAGCTACTTGAGGGCTATCTGCGCTAGCCGTCCCTACTTTAGCAGTGTAAAAGTAGAGGAGAGGCAGCTAGTCATCACCACTCACCGCCAACTCTTGGGCTAGCCAACGAATAGTGGGATTGACCGTCACATCATTACTTCCCCCATGGTTGAAAGGGCGGGCATGTTTGGTGCGACGGGGATTCGAACCCGCGATCCTCAGACGATGAGTCGAACGCCTTAACTTTCCTGGCCATGCCGGGCCGAGCATGACTGACTTTGATAGTACTTTTTAAATCGTAACATGAGCCAAACGTTTACTGTCCTAACACATGATGTTCATATAATAGCTTATTTGTTGATTAATAGATAAACAATAGAAATGATTGATCTGTGTTGACTTGTAGTACCATTTTTTCTAAAACTAATTACTTCACGATAATTGTTCGCAATCATAGCAACTTTTACGTTTGCCCCTCTGTAAAGCAATTAATTAATTAGTTTAATATTATTGTAATAGCGAGAATCAAAGTTATGATAGGTATAAACTTTCTTTTTAGTTTGTGTATTTTTTTTTCTATCGAGTACAACGACTTTTTGGTGTTTGCGGGGGAAATTATCCATAAGTTGCTCCTAATTAGCTCAAGTGTTTGAAAGTGTTTTAAATGTACAATTATTACAAATATCAAACACTTTTCTAGTCTCCGTTATGTTGAAGTGAAGTCTACGTTTTTCAGTTTCCACTATGTGGAACTGAATTTCATATTTTGTATACGTATAATCATACAAAGAAGATGAAACCCAACTACAGAAAGAAACGAAAATTTTACACAGATTTTTCTCAAAAAATTTTGTCAAAAAATAATAAAAACGAAAATAACAATAAATAAAATTCGTTGTTGTTTTTTTATTAAAACAACTTTCGTTAAAAGGAACTAGTGATCTAAACTTTGAAACATTTGGCAAAAGTGTTTCTTATACGACTATCAGAAACGTTTACAAATCAACCATGAAATGGGCGAAATATAGTAACACAATAGGTTTGTACGATGTAGCTTCAGTGATAGAACAGAATGAAAAGATGTTAAATCACGTAACTTGGCTTCTTTTAAATTTCGCTTAAAGCTACACGGGTGCTATTTACGAGTGCCGTCCCTACTTTAGCAGTGATAGAATAGAGGGATGACAGTAGTTAACACCACCCATCGCCGACTTTTACCAACGAGTAATGGGATTGAGCGTTGCATTGTAATGTCCCCATGGCAGAAATGGAGACCACGTTTAATGAGAGAACGATCCGAACCCGTGATCGTGAAATTGTGAGTCGAACGCCATGCTAGGCCATTACGTCATTTGAAGAGCGAAACGACAGGTTTATGTTATGTCACGTGAAGGGTATAAGGGAATGAAACGATAGGTTTTATGCTAATATTGCGTCAAGGCCGGAAAAAACGAAATATTTATGTTATACCGTGTGAAAGATGGGATATAAAGAACCATATATTTACGCCATTTTGCCTTACGTAAGGAACTGAACGAAGCGATACGTATTATTTCGCGTCAAGGGCAAACTGGAACGATAGGTTTATGTTATGTTGTGATAACATATATATGCTCCCTCTCAGATAACTAGTGTGAGGACCGGTAACAGAGTCTAAATATAACGCAACTAATATACATTTTGTTTTAGAAACTGATGATAGGCTACGCAAGTGCGTAATAAAATACGCAATTAATTAGATACGTAAAAATAAATTTTCAAGTAATTTCTTAAAGAAAGCTCTCTCACTGCTAATCTATAGCAAACACAATGTCTTTATATCTCACTTTCCGCAAAGTCTAACAAACCGACAGGTTGACGTCGTAATCTGATGGAAGATTTACTGGTCTTGAAAAATACCAATTACCAGCCATGTGATAAGATGTTGTAATTACTGTCAAGCCTGAAGCTGTCTGGCCTTTTCACACTGCTTTTGATAAACGTTAAATATTCAGTTGTGTCACCACATAAAGCTTGCTATTTCATGATAAACTAACTAACTACTACAAGTAGTATTAGCTCTTGTTTTGAACTAGTTACTATTACAAATAACACAAACTGTTATTCTAACGTCGAAGGCAAGGCTAGGCAATGTTATTATCCACTAATATAAAAACCATAAAATGCTATTTTCTCCGAGCGTTAATAACAATACCACAAAAACTACAAACTGTTATTTTGCAAAATACCACAAAATACAAAGATACTATAAAACTTTTATTATCTATTGGACAAATAGATAAAATGCGCATATTATAAGCTGTTATTTTGCACTAGGTTCAATACCACAAAAACTACAAACTGTTATTTTGCATTAGTCAGTACTACAAAAACTACAAACTGTTATTTTGCATTAGTCAGTACTACAAAAACTACAAACTGTTATTTTGCACTAGTCAGAACTACTAAAAACTAATTCAGTAATTTACACCAGAATCACAACGTCAAATGTGAAACTTTACAAAGTGTTGTACTTCATATTGGAACATTTAAAACACAAGACAACATGATGTCACAAGGTTTTGGACTTTGTAGAAACCTATTTGAAGTAAAAATGTATATCAGGACTCCTGATATGGGTATTAACACTTTTACTAATAAAGCAGAACACAACGTTTCGACCTTCTTAGGTTAACCTGAAGATGACCTAAGAAATTCGAAACGTTGTTCTCTGCTTTATTAGCAAAAGTGTTAATACCCATATCAGCCGTTCTAAGATACAATGTTCTGGACAACTGACCACAGTGTAAGTTCAATTCACACACACTCACAAAATCTCCAGGGATCGAGAAAACAGAGCTGGATGAAGCCAAAGTTCTCTTGTTACAAATGTGTTAAACATTCGAGCCAGTGAGATCCGGGTAGAGAAAAATGAAACGTGATAAAGAGGTTCCAGCGGGCTTATTTGCAATAGGGGGTTTCTGTTGTTCATATGACCATATCCATCAAGATGATGCTTTCTTCAATGTTTCGTAATGTCTAGTTACAAGAGCTGTTTAACCGGTTCGTGAATATTATGGTTCATGATTTTTATTACATAAGAGGATGGGAATATTACACTTTCAATTCGTTTACGTTAGAAAGGAGAAATCTACAGCTCTTGCGTGTCCACGTGTCGTCACAGCAATGAGAGAAAAATGTAAAAGTCCCTAATAGTTTTTATCTGATTATAATTCCCTGAGTGCACACGAGCTCTAACGAAACGAATGTTTGACTTATAGAACATGAAACTCATTTGTTGTTTGTTGTTGTTATTTTACACAACAGCTATCTGTGCATAGCCATTTTAAATTGTGAATTGTAATACTGGACAGCTAGCCGGTAGTAATTCTTATCGAATACTGAAATGTCACAGTCACTCTTATAACGCACCAACGGCTCAGAAGTGTAAACCTCGCTTTTGTGAAATGGATCTTGGAATAGTGATTTAGTACAGTCATAGTCTGAGTCATGCCCGATCCAAGAAGGAGAAACTATGAAGTATAACACAATACTTTTATTTTCTAAAATATTATATTACCTGAAAAAATTTTGTTAAAGAATTATGACTGAAGAAACTGACGTCCATACTCTTCTGGTACTGGTGGTCCATTGTGCAGTTTCATGGTAAACAAGAAACAGAGAATGATCTATATATTAGGTTGAGGAATAATTCGTGAGCGTTTTTAAATAATTTCATTCGAGCATTACATGCAAGACTATACAATACTTCAATGCATGAACACATTACACCCAAAACATTTATTATGATACTTTATTTCATGTAATACCTAGGTATATAGTATGCATTGTTTTAAACGAAATTGCAAGAAATTAAATGCGAAAAGCAGATGGTGTCGAAAATGCTCGATTTTGTCCACTTGACATTCCATTTAATGAGCTGAAAATGAAAGCAAAAATTAAAGACGTATGAAAATCAAACACACTATCTATTAGAGCAAAAAATTATCTACCAAATGACATGAAATATTTTGCGAAAGCGTTTCATTTATGAATATATTTTGTTAACTTGAAAAAACGCTCACGATTTATTCCTCAACCCAATACAAAAACGAACTAAAGTCATTTCATATTAAAGTATGTTTAAAAGAATCCCCAATAAAAGAAACTATGTATTAAGATATTAAATCGACCTAATGCAAACTCAGATATTTTCACAAAAACGACCACAGTATTTATCATTAACAAACATTATTTTTTTATTCGTAAAATATCAAAACTATATTGGTTTGAACAGTAGATACTTTGGTTTGAATTTCGCTCAAAGCTACACAAGGGCTATCTGTGTAGATTTTCACACAGATGAAAATCACACCAAGCATGCTCGCCCTTTCAGTTATGGGGGCGTTATAGTGTGACGGTCAATTTCTCTATTCGTTGGTAAAAGAGTAGCCTAAGGGTTGGCGGTGGGTGGTGATGGAGATTCGAACCTGCGACCCTCAGGTTACGAGTCGAGTGCCTTAACCACCTGGCCATGCTGGGCCATGTACTAGTGATTCCCAACTTTACTATTCAGCATTATGATCCTATTATTGCTAAGTATTAGGGTTAACTTTCTTATATGAAGTTCACGAAAACTGGTCTGTAATCCTAGGTTTTCTTTCTCCCTTTTTGTAAAAGGGAGAATAATTCAAACCGTACACTATTTGATTCCCCGGAAGGTCGCCTGTTTTAAGCTTTCGCACCATTATACAGTAGTGTATTGTCTGTCCGTCAGTCAGTACACACTTAAATAACCTCACATAAGGGACGGCTAACAATGTAGTTTGTACTGTATTGATGTCTGTGAAACGTGCGCGTGTCATGAATCACGAGAAACATTATGCACTCTGTAGGCTGCAATGGAACATGATATATGAACTTCAAAAACAGAAAAATAAACACATTTGTTCATCTTATGTTTGATTTAATTTACTCTCGAAACAGAACACTTTCGAGGACTTTGCAGAAACACATCTAGTTTAGAATTATAATAAATAGAAATTGGTATAACAAGTATTCCGCTAGGTGGAGGTGCGTCGCACTTGTCTTTGATGTTAGATTGGGTATTAAAACTGGAAGCCAGAGTGCATGTAAAATCAGTAAGTTTTGGTGACGTTATACCTAAGCTATAGATTAGAAATGTAAAAATGTATCTCGGAACGGCTGGTATGGGTATTAAAACGTTTATTGATAAGTGGAGAACAACGTTTCGACCTTCCTAGGTGATCTTCAGGTTAACAAAGGGAGAGTTTGAGATTAGAAAAGCGGTGCCACCAAACAAACTTCGCACTTTTAGCTGTGGATGCGTTACAAGAGTGACAATAATCCCGTTAATTGGTTAAGCATAGCCGCTTCGGATGGTGGATGATGTCAACTCAGGAACGTAAGGAGAGCTATGCCTATTTTACTGATTTGTTTGTTTGTGATTGATCTAGCCCAATGTGTACTATTGGACAAACAAACACAAAACATCAAGAATTTGTACGTAAATATCTTAAGCAGAGCCTGGCGGGGCCTGGGGGTTTGAATCCGCGACCATCAGATTACGAGTCAAGCACCTTGACCATCAGGCCATGTCACAGCTAACGTGCTCGCCCTTTCAGCCGTGGGGCGTTATAAGTTTTCAGTCAGTTCCACTTTTCGTTGGTAAAACAGTAGCCCAGGAATTGGCAGTGGATGGTATTAACTAGTTGCCTTCCCACTAGTGTTTCATTGCTAAATTAGGGACGAATAGAGCAGATAGTCCTCATGTAGCTTCGTGCGGAAACAAATCAAACCAGACCTTAAATATTGATAATTCAAATTAATTATTATTATTAATTATTTATAATTGCCAGTTTTTCGTTTCTTTCTTTACCTTAAAAAACCTTGAAAATGAGAACCTCTTTCTTAAATTTACTTATTTAATCTTCGTAGGGAAAGGCATTACTTGAGTTTTTATTCTAAATAGTCTACAGAAAAACTCATCACATAGATTAATATTTCTTATTTATACCTAACTCATATAAGAGCATATTAAAGTGCATATAAATCAAATTCAAACATGCTGAGTACCTTTCTTTAGTGCAAAGCAACATGACGAGCTCTCGGTACTCTGTTTACCGTGGGAAATAGAGCCTTAGGTTTTAGAGTTGTATGCTCTTAAACTAATTCCAAACAACGAACTAAATAAAGGAAATAACTTAATAATATTAGTTTCAAAGTTATAAGGTTCTTATTGTTAACAAATTTTTATGCCATAAGTGCATAATAAGAGTGGTAGTCAACATCCACGAGAGTAACTCAACAGTTGACGGCTGGTGTTAATTAACTGTTTTCTCTCTACTCTACTCTTTCAAGTCAGCTGACCATAGTTTGACATGATATCCAACAAATAACCAATGTAACTGTTCCAGTCACAACTCATGTTTTCTATTGCTAGATACCCAATCATTAACAATGATATAGTAACGAACAGAACAGTTTAAATCGGATTCAGCCAGCATTTGAATTGGAATTTAAGGTTTTATTAAATACTAAATAAAACCCGAATAAACTTTCAAATAACTTCACATAACATCAGCATAAAAAATTAGAAATGTTGACTTCGAAAACATTGTTCACTGCTGTCAGTTAACCTAGTATGGTTAAAGTTCATGCGTAGTTATTACATCACATGCCAGTGAACCTAGTCTAGTTAAAGTTCATGCGTATTTATTGTATTACATGCCAATTAACCTAGTATGTTTGAAGTCCACGTAATTATAATGTTAGTAAGTTGTCCAAAAATAAATGTTTTTGGACTGCGAAGTTTGGAAAAGTATAAACCAGTGTAGTGAAACATGCTTTAATCAAAGTAAGCACCATTTGTTTCAGCACACTGTTTATGCCCCTGCTGTAGAAAACAAAGTTTCTATGGTCAATGAACTCCTTGAAAGCTTTTTATGCAGCTGGCTGGTTTTGAAAACATTTATTGTTCAAAAATTCTCAAAGCGCTTGAAAAAATAAAAAAATCTGTAGAAGAAAAATTTAGTGGATGAGGCAGAACTTCGATTCCCGATTCGTTCAATTTTTGGAGCATCATCCTTGACAGGTCTCATAAGGCCGATTTTGTTGATCTTCAGTCAGCTCATGCGGAACCCACTTATTCAACTTTTTTTGTCTTTCCAGCCGCACTTAGGTGGTTGGCAATGCTTGATTTGCTTGTGTCTAGCTTTTCTGCAAGCTCACGTACTGTTGTGTGAGGGTCTGTCTCATCTACTTCCCTTAATGTGTTTTCATCTAAGGATGGCTTCCCTCCACGACCTTCGTGGTCTTCAAAATTTCATCTTCATGTCAAAACCTTTGAAACCAACACTGAACTGTATGTTCAGTAACAGATCCATGATCAAATGCCTGGTTGATGTTCCGTGTAGTTTCGGTAGCTTTTTGTCCAAGTTTGAAGTCGAAGAGGGAAATCAGACAAAAGTACTGCTTGTCCATGCTGCCTTGGGGTTGTGAAACAGCAGACAATTAAGACACCTTGTAAGTGACAAGCGTTGGATTAAACCAACCAACCAATGATAAATTACTCAATATTCAACTTCTAAACGTCGTCGCGAGAATTTCAACATTTATTTTGGAGAACCTAATAGATGTCAGTTAACTTAGTAACTTTTCATGATAGAAAATTAAGATAATGACTGTTTATAAGTTTCATTATTTTACATACGTTAATAGACCTATTACGTCAGATTATGATGTCATTAAACTTGGAAAGAAGTTTTTGAAATGACTCTAGAAAATCTTTAAAGTCTAAGTTGTCTTGAAATATAAAAAAGGAAAATGTGACCGTTAAAGGGGTGAACAACACAGACTGAGCATTTCAATAGATCGTGCACTAAAACTGGCAAAACTTATCACTGTGCGCTAACTTTACAAACTTTCCGGTTAAAAATATCAACCTCAGACACCTTAATATTTAGTTACCAAACTGGCTCCTTCCTTCTGGTTATGTTTGTGTTACGTTGCGAGCATTATCCCTAGTTCAGTTATATTTTACGTGCTACGTAGAGTGAAACTGGAATCCAGTACTACTCACTTCCTGAAATTTATTAATTTTTCCTGAGATTAATTTAGACATTACAAAACATGTTAGTTAATCTCGTATGATTTAAGTACGACATACCTGAAGGAATTCGTATTAGTTGGGATCGAATTCACATTCAAACCTTTCAGTAGATTGGATTCTAATTTATAAAATTGTTGGACAAACTCAAGATGATTTAGTTTTCCAAAACCACGTGTCTCTAACAAAAGGCTTATTGATCAAATTAATAAATAATTATGTTACAAACTGCTTTAAATTCATATTTTCTGTTGTTTTGTCGTATTTTGTTTTGTGTATGAAAGTAATCAGACCAACTGGTGACTTCTTTCCATATATCAGTTCTTGAATGACGTCCATAGCTGTACGCAGGCATCCCATGGGTTATTTATGAAGCTACAATTTGTGTGAAAACTAGAGTATGAATAGCAGCACTAAAAGTCGTAAATGAATTAATATCTTATCAACAATGACGTTTGAATTGGTTCTCTTGTCACGAGGACTTCTGATAGCTACTCTCCCGAGTATTTCAACCGAAGTGAAGAACGCTGTTCCACATATTTAACAAATAGCCTGAATACATAAAGTTGACGAAAATTGAGTTTTACACTGAATTCAGAGCTACAATATATTTTCAATAGTTTTCTAAGCTTCCCAAAGATTTAACTCCATAGAGAACAGATGATTTGTTTGCTATCCCTAATGCTCTAATTCTGTTTTCGTGCATCAACAAACAGTCCACTTACTGAGTTCATGTGACCTGTTTATTTTAAGTAAAATACGAAAAACAATTCTTGGCGTTTGTTTTCCGACTAACACGCAGATAAATCAGATATTTTACAAATCGATGCGTAAATAATGTTCGATCTGATAAACTTACACATCGGTACTTTTCGAGATTTCTTTTTTGCTTTGAACTTAACAAGATTTGAAGCTTGAGAAACTGGTTTGCTGAAAGAATGCCTGCAGCTCACGAGCTGGGAGCCTACGATAGCTGGCTTCTGTTTTATCTGCTTTATTATTTATAAACTTGATATATGGTATTATTTAAATGGAGTTTGAGTATACTAGTTATATTGACGATTTTCAGCTGGTAAAAAGTAAGTTATTCGAGTTATATTGAAGTTATGCAAACAAGATCAACCATAAATCTTTCTCTGCACATTTTGATGTTTATAAATAAGTTGTAGTCTATAATACGATGTTTTCTTTTCGAAGACACTTGAAAGGAATAGAACTAAAAATACATTTTGTTTAAGTATTTAAATTGCTCGCTTATAGGTTTAATTCGTGATGAATGTTTTCAGTGCTTAGTCTTTGCCTTACTTGAAATATTTGCTTGTTCAAGCCCAAGGATTCGCATCACAAGGATCGGACCTCAAACTTTAGTGTTATGAACAGCCAAGCTCATCTTTAAACGAATTTTCGTTATTGTTTTTAATTGTTTGCAGTCGTAATCACTTCTGACGTTTCATTGGAAACGATCAACTAAATCCAGATTTAATCTATGTAGCAGTTTCTCCAAGTAACAATTAGGTTTTTATCTTGTTTTAAGAAGTTCATAGAAGTTTTGATCATTTGACTGGCTTAGGGCACGTTGAATGATTATACAACGACCATCAAAATATTGCATTAGTCTAGAATTACACAGGCCTACACGTTGAAACTTCATATGAACTGTTTTGATTTAATAACGGATTTTCCATAATTCAGCTACACAGAATTCGAAAATAATATTGATTTTTTCTATCGTGTAAGGATATTTCTGATTTATTTGGTTTATCACAATATATATTTTTAGTATTATGTTTATTAACAAAAATACAAACTGAAGAAAACGGAAGAACATTGATGTCAAATAAATATCTGTCCTCATCGATTCTGACTTTTTTTGTGAAGTATAAGTCTTGAAACTACATGTTCTAGTCTTTCCTTTTTTTTGACTACGTCATAACTTTCGGTGAAATATTCTGTACTTAATGAAGAAAAATGGATATAGTTTTCGGATCTACTGTACAGGATTTACGATAGAACGTATAAACATTTCAAGACAACAAAACCATCACTGACCTGTGATATCTAACATTGCTTGATAAATTATTACGAAACCTGCCAAATAAATATTTGAAACTGCGTTGACTTAGCTCTTCAGCGCCTTACTGAGTCCGTATCTAAGTTTATTAAAGAAGTCTTGAGGAGGTACAAATAGTAAGCCTTCCACTAGACTTTTGTCATATAGTTTTGTAATTTCTTTAATTAAGTGATGTGGTCTTTAAGCCACTTTTCTCTTGCCCTCTTTGTCATGACAACCTTAAAGTAAGCGTACAAACAATTACACACCGGAAAACGGATGCAAAAAAGTGTTAATGCTTTTGATTAGAAGTGTCAGGGTACAGACTGAAAACATTAACAACGGTATTTTTGTGAGCTTTAAATATGTTCTGTTAATGCGAACATAAATGGATTAGCTGTCGCAAGTCTTTTCGAAAGATGAATAGAGCTAGGTGTGATACATGGTACAGGACTCATTGCAACATAATTCATAACTGAGATCCCACTGTCACAAAAAGAGTGCTCCCGGGGCGCTTTGGAGATGTGGGTGGGCAACAGGAACAACAATCGCAATCCACTGTTTTGCCAGATAGGAGTAGCCAAGAGTTGAGGTCAGTTACGTTTCATTAATTTAAATTATGCATGGTTTTTAAGTGACAAAACTGATAGAGAATTTTGTTTTACTGTGTTTGATATATTACAAATATATATATCATCAGAATAAAAAATAAGCATTTTACTCATCTTAGCCACAACGCATATTCTTGTATTTAAGACAGCTAATGTTAAAAACATACTAATTAGTTTGTAAATAAAAACGGTGTATACAGGTTTAAATCTACATATTAAAACACATATAACTCTAGATATGTGGGTGAAAAATCTACACATTAAAACAAGTACAACCCTATTTGGGTAAAAATCTACACATTAAAACACGTATAACCCTAGATATTTGAGTAAAAAATCTACACATTAAAACAAGTACAACCCTAGATATTTGGGTGAATATCGTGAAGGTCAAAATATTCAACTTCCTTTTGTTATACTTTGGTTACAAATCTACGTTCTATGTGATTCAAGTCTTACGTAGCATTCTCTCCACAATTTACAGTTTTTCTTGCAGTTTGTCCATCCTTTATTTCTTTATCGTGATATTGTTTTGGAATTTCGCACAAAGCTACTCGAGAGCTATCTGTGTTAGCCGTCCCTAATTTAGCAGTGTAAGACTAGAGGAAAGTCAGCTAGTCATCACCACCCACCGCCAACTCTTGGGCTACTCTTTTACCAACGAATAGTGGGATTGACCGTAACATTATAACACCCCCACGGCTGAAAGAGCGAGCATGTTTGGCGCGACTCGGATGCAAACCCGCGACCCTCAGATTACGAGTCGCACGCCTTAACCCACCTGGCCATGCCGGGGCCTTTATCGTGACAAACACAAAGAATTGAACACAAAGGTTTATAAGACGATTTCAAAAACACTCATGACACAAAATTAAGAGAAGAGGAACATGAGAACGTTATAACAATATGGGGTCAACAAGTTGTCTTACCGTTAGGCTCAAGTTCAGTTCAAAATGACGTAATATTAGCTATCCTATCTTAATATTATACCAGTCCACAAAATGTTACATTCTTCCGTTTATGTTTAGAGAACTCGACTAAATGAGCCAAACAATGAGAAAGCTACGTTGGTATTGCTTAAAACATTTGTTACCAAAATACTCTCTTAGTGACTAAATGGTATGTCTGTGAAAGTACAACGCTAGAAATCGGGGCTCGATACCTGAGGTGAGCAGAGCACAGATAACCCACCGTGTATCTATGTGCATAATTTCAAGCGGTTTATTTGGGCCCGGCAAGGCCAGGTGGTTAGGGCATTTGATTGGTACTCTGAATGTTGCGGGTTCGAATCCCTGTCACACTAAACATGCTCGCCCTTTCAGCCGTGGTGGTTTTATAATGTTAAGGTCAATCCTATTATTCTTTGATAAAACAGTAGTCCAAGAGTTAGCTGATGATGACCAACTACCTTCCTTCTAGTCTTACACTGCTAAATTAGGGACTGCTAGCGCAGATAGCCCTCGAGTAGCATTGCGCAAAGTTCTAAATAAACCAAACCAAATTACAGAAGAGCTCTCTCCTGTTTTTGCTTGAAAGATTCAACCTTACAGATCAATGAACAAAAAGGTTGTACCCCAGTTTTGGTTCACGACAGTCCACCAAACGAGGTCAAGAAAGTATGGTGTTGTTATCATGTGCTAGATATTCGAAAAGCACGTGTTTATTTTTTAAATTAAATATATACTTCTTTGTACAAGTTCCACAAACTTCATCACTTGAAATCTGTGTTCCAAATGTGAAAGGGCTGAAGCACAGGGTATACAGATGTATTAATAGAACGAATTACTAATACTACCCTCCGTACCGTAATTCATTGTTGTGGACACTCTCTTTAAGTGGTCAACATTACGTATTCAGAATAATGATATCAAAGTTCAACACCTGTTTTCTGATTAGATCGTAACATACCTCCTCGGAATAGCACAATTTTCACAAGAAAGATTTGATTATATCTCATTAGGGGATTCTCACCTCATTATTATTTGTACGTTTTGTATCCATTATCCCCATCCTCTGCTGTAATAATGATAGTACCTCTCTTGAACACTTCTTAATAAATAATAATAATTAATAATTAACATAAAATTCAATTAAAATTTTCAGGACTAAATGTTCTTGTTTTATTTACTTCCATTAACCGGATTTACAACGCTAAAATCAGGGGTTTGATTCCCCTCGGTGAGCTCAAGCAGATAGCCCGATGTGGCTTTGCTATAAGAAAAAAAAAAACACCCACGCTTCCCTTATCATATTATTTGATTTTTCCGTAATTTCTTCTAAGTTTTCCCAATCACCTTTTCTTCCTCTTTTCAACAGTTACCAGTAAAGGTCGTTTGGCCTAAGTGTTAACCGTTATATTTCTTCCAATTCACTAATTCGAACCTTTTTTCTTTTGACTCTAACATTATTTTCTTCTTGTTTTGTTTCCGATTTGTCACTCGAATCGTTTAATTTTCTACAAGTTTCTTTTGATTTTAAAACATAGCAAAAGCTTACATTTTCCTCCATATAATTTGATAGTTTTTAGTTGTTATTTGATACAAGAAAAGATAAAGTAAAACGTGTGCTTTATCACCTACTTTCCTTCGACTGTAAACGAACACTTAATAGTAATGAGCTCTCCAAAATTATGTTATTATCCTGATTGTTGAACCCTCACGGGAAATAAGTCACTTTTTTGTTTTCTAAGACGAGGGGTAAATGTTTCCAATCAAGTTGCGCTGTTGTTGGTAGCGGTATATCTATTTTCGACACGAGATCTGTTAGGAATATATGACGGAAATCAAAACTACAGATCAGATTAGCCTTTGTGTGAGATGTTCTATTACGAATATTATTGTCACATTATTAACTTCTTATCTAACCCATATAAAAGCTAACGTGTATCATGCCACGCCACGCTTGATTCCTCAAAACAAGATTCATGAAAACCAAAGTGCATAGAGACAATTACATGACAGTTATTATGACAGCAAAAAATATGGATTTAATTTCGAACTTAAATCGTTTGTTTTGAATTATGCTATTTTCTGTTAATATCACGATAGTTTTAGTAAAAAAAAAAACTTTAATCAATGGAGACTATGAATTGAGATTGGTTTGAATTTCGCGCAAAGCTACACGAGGGCTATCTGTGCTAGCCGTCCCTAATTTAACAGTGTAAGACTAAAGGGAAGGCAGCTAGTCATCATCACCCCCCCTCCCCGCCAACTCTTAGGCTACTCTTTCACCAATGAACAGTGGTATTGACCGTCACATTAAAACCCCCCACGGCTGAAAGAGCGAACATGTTTGTTGTGAAGGGGATTCGAACCCGCGACTCTCGGATTACTACAAGTCGAGTACCTTAACTACCTGGCCATGCGGGCCCATGAATTTACCAATCGATAAATATATTTCCAGTTTTGTTGTCTATACATTTTATTTTATATTAATGAAAACAATATTAGATTATACTTTTGTTGCTAAGCGATGCGACACAAAAGCCATTGCTGGAATGCAGTGTCACCAAAATGCGCTTTTATACATCAGAAGTTGTTAAGTTAACCGATTTTTATCAATAATCATCCTATGAATACGCCACGAATTCATTTCATGAATGATCTTAATTTGATTGGCTCACAAAAAAAATCGACGTTTGACTGCCTCGACACACGTTTCTGTTTCTTTATTGGTCAAGCTTGATTTCACAAAATTTATTTATTTAAGTTAGGTATGAAACGGGAGGTGAGTGGTATAACGCTACGAAGTGGGGCTTATAGAGCTTGCCTATCAATTTTGACGGGCTATATGCTAGTTTTATTAGAAACGACAACTTGCTCTCCATGAAATAATCCAGAAAAAATAAAATATTAAGCAAAAAAAAAATCTCCGAAGTATTTGTTATTCATTTAAAGTATTGTATCATTATGTTGTCGGTTCAGTGAACTGTGAACATCCAATTCGATGTTAACGTGTCTTTTCAATAAGCTAGATCCAACCAGCACGTAATTAATAGTTATAAATATATTAAACTTGTCTTATTATAGTACACAAATAATGAAACGTTTGCGTTCAGTCATTCCATCTTTTGGAAAAAGGGAAGATATTACCAATAACAAAAGAATAGTAAATTTAGTTAGGGTTAGTTTTGTAATTACCAATTGGAAAAAAAAAAAAAAACTGTTTTCTTCCTTCTTCTCTCTTCTTAGGGTTTAGGTATAAAAACCCGGGAGGGTCACGTTCTTTGACTTATTTCTCCCTTCTGTACGTTGATGCTCAACTTCTGATGAACGTATTTAGAAATGCTACTTGGGAGACAGAGTAAACCTCACTTACTCTGGCCACATTCAGGACAATGTCCATGTATTGTTTACAGATACATTCGTGTAGATATATTTCTTCTCACAATCAGTTTCTTACCTTTTCAAAAGTTATAGACTTAAATTAAGAACATTTACATAAACAACCTACAATGGTTTTAATTAAGTTTGTAACTACTGTCTGGTTTTGTCTAGTAATTATATGGCTTGTTTTTGTTTCTTATATATAATATATTCACTGGGGATATATTAGGACTATCTTCATAATGTATGCAGTATCCGTCCAGTTCACATAATAAGTCATTTTTATTCAGTTTTTCTAGAAATAATTTAGTATAGCATGTAGGAGTCTATCTGTTACTATTTCTGTGTTTGAATATTTGTGCATAAAGAAATGGGTGTGTTATGTGTTATTCATATAGTAAAGCCACATCGGGCTATCTGCTCAGCCCACCGAGGGGAATCGAACCCCTGATTTTAGCGTTGTAAATCCGGAGACATACCGCTGTACTAACGGGGGGCAAAGAAATGGGAGGAAACTGTTCTAGGGACTTAAAATGCCTTTTGTTGTGTTTGTTTTTTTAATTTCGCGCAAAGCTGCACGAGGGCTACCTGCACTAGCCGTCCTTAATGTAAGACTAGATGGAAGGCAGCTAGTCATCGCCGCCCACCGCCAACTCTTGGGCTACTCTTTACCATCGACAAAATGGAAATGATCGTACATTGTGATGCACTCACAAATGAAAGGACAAGCATGTTTGGTGACGGGATTCAAACCCGCGACCCTAGTCATTTGGCTATGTCCGGTCTTACAGAATAAAAACATTCTTTTTAATTGTTGTTCATGTGTGCATTTGTTTCATAGACATTTAACTGAGAAAACAAAAGCGATCTTCCAAACCTATTTACATGCCCTTGCTTATTTCCATGTCCAGACATGTGCGTATTTTATTATAAGCCACATCAAGCTAGCTATCTGCTGTGCCCAAAGACATAACGCTGTTTAAATGGAAGGGGGGCATGCAGACATTTTACGAACAAAAGAAAAGTATATATTGTAAATCTCAAATATCGTCATTTCTTCTGGAAGGCTTCTCGGTGGCTCATCAGTAAGTCTGAGGGCTTATAATTTAACGTTCAGTTAAAGCATACAAAGTCTATTTTGTAGCGTTGTTATTATCACCAAACAATATTTCTTGAAATAATATTTATTTTAACTTGATGAATCACTCAGAAACGTTACAAAATTCTTCCTTCAGTAGTTGTTTTTTGTTTTCTGCCCTGTTTGATCACCAACTCCATTAAATGTTTGGCAGGATATTCGACAGATTTATTGCTGCTAATTGGAGACTACTACACTCTTTTCAAAACTTTCACATCCGTATTTTAATACCTCATAAACTGTTTAAGGTAAATGATGTAGAGTACTGACAAACATTCGTTTTACCTCCCGTTAATTTAAGTTCTTATTTTTGTCAGTCCAATCCTTTACTTTTATATTATTATCCCCTCACCCTGGTAGACCAGCAATGGGTTGACACACTTACGAGCTAAAATACAGGGCTCTATTCTCTGTAGTGGATAGAGCACAGAGAATACACCGTGTTGTTTTACGCTAAAAGGACTAAACCGAGTCCACATATCTACAATTTAAGCAATTTTAGCGTCCTCGTGGACTTATTGCACTAGAGTCAGGGGCTAGATTACCAACACATCCATTATATAACTTTGCTCTAAAACAAACCCCCAAACTAACCTATTGTTCTTGTCAATGAATGTTCTCGAACCTTGGTCGTTAATTATCCGTTCCTATCGTGTAAAGTGACAGATTAGTTAAGGTCGACCAACTGTGATAGGCAAGTTTCATAGTATGTTTAATATATAATTTTTGCCTTTCTATTACATTTTTTGGGGTTATATTTTAAGTACAGTATAAAAATGTTTGCTATATAGTACAATCCAATTATTTATTTTATTTATTTCCCACGTGGTTCAGCGGTAAGTTGGGCTTATAACGCTGAAAACTTGGTTTCGATACAGCACAGATAACTCATTCTGTGGCTTTGGGCTTGATTAAAAAGAAACAAAAGATGATTTAATTTATTATACTGTATTTTCAAAAACCTTAATTTCTTCCTCTACTAGCCGACTCTACAGCTAAAACGTAACGTGTAATAGTTAATTGTTTAAAATATTGGAGCAACCGACTTGTGTTTATTTGTTTCGTAAGTTATTTGTGCTGCATTGTTTCTTTGTTGTCAATTTCATCTTCGGCATCAGTTACAATGTTTAATATATCCATTCTGTTATTACTTTATTATTACAGAAAGTTGCTAGCCTATGAAGTATACTTAGGATAAACCTAAGTCTCTTAAGCGGATTGAACATCATGTGATGCTGTTGGGTTTATGGCCAAATTTGTCGCTAACAACTAAGGTATCCTAATCTTTATGACTGAGAACTCAGGAACTAGACATTTAATTTAGCTATAGTAATTGCCTGAATCACTTTTAGTTTTAGTTTGAGTAGATAGGAAATAAACGTAAGTAATTAGAAAATCAGATATTCAATTAAGTTTCCTCGTCCTATACAAGGAAGCATAAGAACTATCAGTATATACAAAAACAATTAATGTAAGTCTGGCTTCATTCATCGATTACTCACCTCTGCAAATATGGTTAATGAATACACTTGAAAACAGGTTATCGTCAAGATAAGAATGAAACTGGTTTCTATAGATAGCTTTTTTTTAAATAGTGGGGAAGTGTCTCCATGGTCTGTGAACATAATCAACACAATCAGAGTGTAAGACAAACAACACACGATTCCACGCGTTCCTGATCATTCGGTCTTATAAAGACAAAAAATCTTGCTATTTGTTCTAGATACTTTTGAGTTTCGGTGAACTAAACGTTTTGATTGTGTGTGGACTTAGAGTATCAATCTATGGTCAAAATAGTATTTAAGCTGTACACACATGGTATTTTAAATAATACTTAATTTTACATCAGATTTAAACAGATGATAAATATTTTCTCGCGCTGTGTTATTTCTCCAGCTTGTCTTCTTCGGCCACTTATATCTGTTTACAACTACAACTACTCTGCCACATCTACAAAAGTGTTGGGAGAAATTATAAAAAAGTTCTATTCCTCACAACACTTTAAAGCCTCTCAGCCAATTAGAACACTACAAATTCATTGAAATGTCTTGACGTCAGTATTACTGAGCGTGGTTCTCTGTCTTCAGTGTGAACCCGTGGAGTGCATGTAATACTGATATATTTAAAAGGAAAGATTTATCTTGAAATTAGAAAGATAAACTTGTTTTAATACCCAGTTTACTTGCCAATGAGACTGCAGTTGAAGCATTGGATAGGTTAGAAGAAAAAAAAAAGTACTTCGCTAAAGAACTCGGTCTTTTAATCTGAAAACAACAACACACAGACAAAAAAATCACAAAACAACTTATTAACTCACCTCTCAATAGGGTCCGACCATAAAGTGTTAAAGTCCAGGTAAGTAATTCACTTACCCACTTTACAGCGGCATTTGAGCTTCGGTGAGTCTCTCTCGGCCACCTCTATCGACAACAGAATTTGCGATATTCTAAAAAATACTGCAAATTCGATCATTCTTGTGAACAAGTTAGATTCTAGATATTACAACTGGGTCAAATCTCTATTCAGTATTTTTATCTAAAGAGATTATTGAAAGCTTTGTTTGGGAAGTTAACCATCAGAAATGTGTTCCTGGCCCACGCATTGTGTGTTGGTAGGGTCTTGACAACATTTATGAAAGAATGAGCAATTTTTCAGGTACGTGAGATTACTTTTTTTTTTTTTTTAATTTCGCACACTATTTACTAATGATCGACATATTATTACAGTTGCGTACCCATCCGGCGACGACGAAACCCAGCTGGTCCTGGAGTCAGTCGGTCAGCTCTTTCGGCAGCTTTTCCCGATGATTCCGACCAAAACTCAATACGTTTGGAAGATCACGCATCAAGATTTCCCTTTGAAAAACACCAACACTTACTATGACGAGCTGGATAATGACGATCCAGTTCTCTCCAATGACGTTCAACCTTGGAGTCTTGAGTCAGAATTTCGAAAGCGTGGTCCGGATTGTATGAAAAAGTGCATCGCTCAAGGAATACTTCACCCTGTCCAGTGTCACTCATTGTGTTAGTGGGAGTGGCCTAAATGTTGTTTCACTCACTTCAAGTGAAAAAGTAAATTAATCCATTTGAAGGTTTCATGAGACGAACATGTAGTATTTATGTAGTATTTCTAATAATGTAGGTAGAGGTTATTGTTACAGTGAAAGATGTAGGTAGAGGCTATTATTATAGTGAAAGATGTAGGTAGAGGCTATTATTATAGTGAAAGATGTAAGTAGAGGTTATTATTATAGTGAAAGATGTAAGTAGAAGTTATTATTATAGTGAAAGATGTAGGTAAAGTTTATCAGTCTCTGATTTTCTGATGGAGAATGTAGGTAGGTAGGTTCAGATAATATGGCTCAAATACATCTTCAGGGTTTTATCTACGTGTCTTAGGAAGAGTAACACTTTATTTCTTTTCGCCTCAGAAAATTCATCGCTGCTAATCTCTAAGTTTGTATTATTTTTGTTTGAGAACAAGAGATATAGAAAATTGGAAATAATAACGTTGTAATTAAAACTTTAAGCAGGCGTTATTCTTCATTGAATTAATGAAATAATGATATAAAGTTTAATCACTAGGGTTGTATAATTATGCTTTAAGGATAGAAGTTAGGGTTACGCTTTGTCCTTTGATATCGTTTTCCAGTTAGTGTATTTTTAGTTTAAGAAACGTCATCTATCATAATTAACTTCAGAGAAAGAGGGTCATAATTAACCACACGCGATTTGTTGAGATGTCTAATGACGTTGACAGTTGCCACCTTAACATCTATATATAGTTCAGCTGTTAACCTGTATTCGAAAGCCATTATAGTTATTTGAATCGAAAACCCTAATTCCTCGTAAAATTAAGGTGATCTTAAAACATTTTGTTTTTCCAAAAATTCTTGTAATAAAACTGTTTTACTAAAGTATAATACAATTAAAATTATTGTTCTACTGAACGAAACGTGTAGAAATGTATGTTCATGAATACTTTATTTTAAATGATAAATAGGAATCATGAAATGTTTGAAGCAAAGAAACAATAATTAGAAAATAACTCAAAGAGCTTAAGAAAAGAAACAGATGAAGGTATCATGATGGGTCAATGAATGAGTAAACGATTTAAAATTGGAGGTTTAAAAGTGATAAAATATTCCTTGATTATCACGTTAGTGTATTATGTATTCACCACACTGTAGCCCGTACAGCGTTTTTTTATTACAGTAAGAACTGTAAGGTGAAACATTCACCAACATCTCACGGCAAACTCAACCAGGTCAGACAGGTTTTAATATTAGCTACTATGTTTCAAGTCACTATTTACAACGTTATAAAATTAGCAAATAATGCTACTAGACCCAACTGAGCGTCTGTTTTTAATAAAGTAGGAAAAAGGATTTTAAATAAGTACATGTGCCAAAGAGTGAGTTTATTTAAAACCTGAATAATTAAAAAATACATTTTCAATAATTTTTATTTATTTTTTACTTTTTCAGAGTATCTTCTCCTTCCCAGTACCATTGGAGAAAATTTTCCGGAATTTCACGTTCTGTTTACATTAAGTATGTTGTATGAGAAATAAAATGATTGCGCATTCCAAACACACTTTCATAGCATGGATCAGTATATATATAAACTAAAATATGGAAATGGGTGTCAGAATGATGTATTTTACAGCTAACTAGAACAGATGTACTTACGTTTCTGAAGTAATGAACTCTGCTATTTTTCTAATGTATTTGGATTATTTCTGTTCGGCAAAATTGACCTAAGCCTAATAGTTGTATTGCCCATATAAATAGTTGTATTGCCCATATAGAATAATAGTATATGCATGTGGAGAAAATCTAAACATGTCGTATATTTATTTATTTCATTTAAACAAGTATCTTACTGTATGTACTTTAAAGAATAAATTTGGAAAACCCATGGCATTGTAAATTCATTCGCATTTGGTGTTGGTTTGATTAAACTGAGCTCTCTTGCTCTCGTTGAAATGTTTTATTTTTAGGCAGGCATGGAAATACACACACATACATACGATGGGTGTCCGAAAAGTCCGTGGTCCAACCTCGAAAACACATCGGTTCAACTATGTTTATTTTTCAGCACGGTCTCCTGAGTCTATACACTTGTGCTAAGGTATTCTAAGGCCTTTATACTTTTTCCGAAAAAAACTGTCCCTCTCGGTTCTTAATCCAGGATTGTCCTTCTTGGCCCTCAATCCATGGCTTGAGGGTACGTTCGAGATCATCACCACTTTCCAACCTTCCACCTTTCAGAATACTTTTAATATCAAAGAAGAAGAAGATAAAAGTCGCTTGGAGCGTCATCTGGTGAGTTAGTGGGTAACTGAATAATTTGAAGCCAGAATCATGAATAGCGTTGATTGGTCAATTGTAGCAGTGTCTTGAAGGAAGGGCACATCTTTTATGAGTAGACATCTTCTCTCGTTTTTATTTATTGACACAAAGTATTGATCACGAATGCTTAGTAACCTTCTCTGACAAATCTGACTCCTTTCAGAATAATCAACTACAGTAAAACGCACTTGATACCATGGCCTTCAGCAGAACGGTTGGGTAGACTTTGATGTTTTCATTGCAAATTTTGCATTTTATATCTTTGTCAAAGTAAACAATCAACATTTCATATGTAGTTACGAATATATTGATAGCCGTCATAGTTATCTGAAACAACCCGGGCCTGTTTCTGCTCGGATGACCACATGTTTGGAACCCGTCTTCCTCTTTATTCTACCCATGCCCAAATTGTAATTCAAAATGATTGCGATGTCCACTTCCTCTGCTAATTTTGTAATGGTAATTTTTTTTATCATACATAACTAAATCATGAACTTTATGTACAACGTCTGTTATGGTCAAAGTCGAGGGCTGACCTGACCTCGGTTCATCTTCACATTATTGCCTATCACGATTAAACTCGGTACAACACTTTTTCAATGTTGAATACGCCCTTTTTGAATGTTGCTTTCATGCCATTTATTGCGATATCATTTCACTTTTAACAAAATATCTGATGATGGTACAAAGTTCGATCTTCCCCATTACGTTTAACACTGATCAATTCTTTTTTCCACAAAATGAGGTCCGGCATGGCCAGGTGTTTAAGGCACTAGACTTGTAATCCGAGGGTTGCGGATTCGAATTTCCGTCACACCAAACATGCTCACCCTTTCAGCAGTGGGGCGTTGTAATGTGAGGGCCAATTCCACTATTCGTTAGTAAAAGAGTAGCCCAAGAGTTGACGGCAGGTGGTGATGACTAGTTACCTTCCATCTAGTCTTACACTGCTAAATTTGGGACGACTAGCGCAGATAGCCCTCGTGTAGTTTTGCGTGAAGTTGAAAACAAACCAAACCAAAATTTTCACAAAATAAGCTCGATAAATTACATGTTAATAAAACATTCTAGTTTTTATCTTTTTGATCAGGCCACAAACTTTTAGAACAACTCTCCTACATAAATGTGATATTTTTGTTCTTAAATCACTCTAGTACCAGAATTCCATCTTCACAATATACTCAAGTTTCTTTGCACAACATCTGGGTCCAATAAGATTATTAATGTAGTTAATTTATTAGGTTACATTAGCAATGGCATTTCAATTATTTTCCTGCCGCACACTTTAGTTTTTCAATTAATTATAATTTTGTACACCATATACATTATTACTTTTCTCAAAAGATCAAATATACATTGAGATATTCGGACCTAATCAAAGGACGTATGAACAACTTAAAATCTTTGTGATCCCATGACATTTCTTGATCAGCTAGGTTCTCACGTTTGATCCATTTCATCCCCCATAGCAACAAGGACAGAAATCTTACTGCACGTTTGAACGTGACAGGTGCAGGTATAATCGAAATGACGTATAACAAATACGTCTTAGGTAAACTTCAAATTATACGTGATTCACAAGTTAATCTACTTCTTGATAATGGGGAGGTGGTTAGCGCTCTCGACTGGCAATCTGAGGGTCGCGGGTTCGAATCCCCGTCACACCAAACATATTCGTCCTTTCAGCCGTTGGGGCGTTACAATGTTTGATGAATCCCGCTATTCGGTGGTAAAAAAGTAGCCCAATATTTGGTGGTGGGCGGCGATTACTACCTGCCTTCCCTATACTCTTACACTGTTAAATTAGGGACGGCTAGCGTAGATTGTCCTCGTGTAACATTGAGCGAGATTCAAAACAAACAAATAAACAAAACTTCGTAAGCTATCAACATGAAATCCCACACTTGTTGCTATTAGCAATTACTAGCAATCTGGTTTCATTTCTTGAAAAAAAAGGTTCATAATTAGTCCACTGATGGGACAGCGGTGAGGTCAAAAGCTCAAAAAACAAACAAATACTTCATAATAGAGGTACTGTTATTTTAGCCCAGGGGTTGGTGATCTACGACCCGCCAGCCGAAATCATCCAGCCCACAGTCCCCAAACGGAATATCACATCCATCCGGCCTAAAAAAGAATTCAAGTTTGTAACTCTATCTCAGGCCTTGATTTTGAACTACAAACAGCCTCAAGTCTCGCACTAATCGCTGTGTACTTTACGACATGAATATTACTTAACTAAAATAAACATTATTCATAGTTCATTGTGTTTTATTATTATTACCTTCATTTATTAGCTATAGAGATGAAGTGACCCTACATCCGCTCACAAATATGATCTTCGGACTCTGTGCATAAAGAGGCTGCCGACCTCTGTTTTAACCCATCTTCACATTAGATTATAGCTTGATCAATATCCTTTAATAGGATCGCTATCGTATTATAAAAAGCCAAAATTATTGTTTTTGAATTTCGTGCAAAGCTACTCGAGGGCTATCTGCGCTAGCCGTCCCTAATTTAGCAGTGTAAGACGAGAGGGAAGGCACCTCCAACTCCTGGGCTACTCTTTTACCAACGAATTGTGGGATTGACCGTCACATTATAACGTCCCCACGACTGAAAGGGCGAGCATGTTTGTTGCGACAGGAATTCGAAGCCGCGACACTCGGATTACGAGTCGAACGCCTTAACACACTTGGCCATGCCGGGCCCTATGAAAAGCCAAAGTTCGTGCACCATTTGGATATTTCGAAATAATAAAAGGCGTTGATCAAGATATATATATACATTATTTTAGTAACCATGGGCTGGCTCCTGATGTTTCCCAATCCACTAAATCTGGTTTCACGAAATAAACTGGTTCGAATACTGTACTGAAGAACCTGAACTTATTATTTATTGGCATAAAATAACTCTTACATTTTTTTTAGGAAAGAAGGACATAATTCTGGATATTGAAATAATCGCTGTCTAACCATGTAGTTAATTTGAAACGAGAAGTAACAATTTTTGCTTTTTTTTGTTAGATTAAAATCATTGAAAAACAAACGGTTTCTTCAAATACGTTGTTGTTAAGGTGGAAACAATATAAAGATTTAATTTTCTTCCTGATTGTTTTATAGTTTCATATATTTTTTATCGTTTCATAGTTCTGCCGGATCCCAACCATCGAGCGTTCATCGTGTGATGTTGCCAGTTATGAAAAACAAACCTACGGTCATGTTAATTGAAGCACATTATTCACTACTGCTGTTTTAAGCTTGATTTTTAAAGCACATTAATGAATATTGTTGTTCACGTTTTTAATAATGATTACGAGTTTAAACTACTTAAATGGTGTCGCCTATAAATAATCGAACATGCGATAGAAATATATTCTGGATCCACGAAAATGGATTTTTTAAACTCAAGAACATATAACGATATACACGGTAGAAAAATTCAGTAAAGGTTAGTTAACTGTTCAAAACTAGTTCTACACCACTTTATCCAAGAACAAATAATAATTTATTTCCCTTACACAGTTCTTTCTGAACACCTTCAAACACCAACATGCAGCAAATATTTAAGAGTATAAGAGTTTGGTGTAAATAGAGTAGAACAATGTGGTCTTACGTTCAAATTATTTCCTTGGTCCTTAAGAAAATAAAACTTCACACTTAACGTTCTAGCAACAGAAGTTGCTTGGTATATAGGATCTCATTTTCCAAATGCTGGCTGAAAAGAAAGCCACTGACTGTCAAGGCGACGACACACTAAAATTCAGTTTCGTATCTATCTAAATACAAAATTTTATAATTAACACAATTTGTTGAAGAATGCACGAGCAATGAGGTATATATATATATGTACATAGATATGTACACACGTATATGTTTGAATCATACCCACATTAATGTAACTAACTAGGAAAGATGATAGATTCTGCCTAGTTTCAAACGAACAAACTTCATCCACAAGAACGCAACTGAGACTATTCTTTTGTTTTTCACCACTCAACAAACGATTCTGGGAACGAACAATTTTTAATCGAATCTTTTATGTTCCACGTTACTTTTCACACCCATCTATCGCGCACGCAGGAGCCACCGGAAACGGTTTTGTGGGAAAAGGTGGAACATAAATGGAAGTAGTCTTAGTAGTGCCACCTTCCATTCTAGAAGAAGCTTCGGCCCAACGATTCTCTTCTCTAACCGTCGTCTCGTAATCTGGAGGCCTGTCTAGTTCCCAACTTTTGCTGTGATACTCTTCCAGAACTCGGTTATAATTGTGGTTGTTATTCATAACCGTGTTGGTGTTAGGCCTATGTTCTGCCATGATCAGATATGACGATTCATCGTTAGATTCGTTTCGAAATGAACACATCTGTGAGGCCTGACAGACAATCAGAAGCCACAGCAAAGTAAAAAATATTGCTGATATAATAAGTATAATTACATCAACATTACGCATCCTGAAAAATACAAAACAAACAATGTCGTAGAATAAATTCTTTTCGAAAGCTATTTTAAATAAAATTTTCATGTGCATAAACAATCTATTCATTGATAGTTTATATATTTTCTATCTTTAAAAATATTTTCCAATCGTTATTAATAATACAGTTTTACAAGATAACAGGAGATATTTTTAAAATAGTGCAACACTCTTAATATTTTTGTTTTAATGGGAACTTAGAGACTTAATAAGTTGTATTAATTAACAATATACCTTTTATTCGCTCAACTCCCCTCAAGCAACAACATTTTTTGGAGTATTAAATGTATTTGTGTTCTAATTACATTAAAATACATTCATGAAATACCAAAAGGGTCAAACTTCAGAGAGAAGCTGGCATTATATATTTAAAAAAAAGCATATACCTAGAAACAGGAGTAACTTGGTATAGAAATTCAAGTCAAACTAATATACATTCATCTGCTCGTTTATGTCTGTATAGTATTAAAATGAATAATATTAATATTATTGTGCATACAAACACATTGTTCTAAAGCGGCCACAATGTAGGGTAACTTACAATGAGATATAATTATAAAAAAATTCTCATCATATTAAAACCTTTTTTTCCTTTATTTCGAGATTCTGTTCCACGTATTTCAAGAGCTTCGACAGACAGTTGCGGAACGTTCCATGCTAGAATAGTGAAATACTGACAGTGTTATGCACTAGTACCGCGTAGTAGTGACGTTATATATTGAGATATCTCAAACGTCAAATGCTCCATTACATAGGAGTTTTAATGATGTGAATAGCTCTAATATTTTAATTTGAAGAGTTTCAACGTTTATATGTACTTCTAATAATTAACTCTGGCATATTTAAGCTGGTTTTATGTTAGTGAGGCACTTGAAGTGTTATGTTCACGTTAGTGTATTTGAAGTATTTCAATGTACACACATTTTTTAAAAAAATATCTTACCTTAAAATCTCAGTTCGCGTAAATTTATTTCTGGTGTATTTGAACTATAATGTATATTTGTATAATAAGTGTTTTAAAATTACATATTAAAGTTGTCATGTTCTATTGGAAAATTTGGTGAGCTATAAGAATAAGTTTTACAGTGGTCTATTAGTAATGCTATGTCCTAATTGAGCATTTGTTTATCTTTGAGAGTAATATAAGTGTTTTACAGTAGTGTATTAGTAACTGCCATGACATAAAAGAGAGTTTCGTGTAGATATAATTGATTAATTTATTTTATGATTGTTTAATTATTTTCATAACAAGAGAGTCTGAAGCAATTATTTTAAAGTAAATGTTAGAGACGTACGTTTTGTTTATAGCTCATTGATGTCGAGATTAATGAACATCGCGTGAAATTTATTGATGCTGAGGATATAGCGAGCAGACGATAAGTAATAAGCATATAAGTAGTGTGAGGCCTAACGATTAACACAAGGCTAACGATTGATATATAATAGAATGAGACTAATGGTATTGAAAGAGATAAGAAAAGTTTTTATTTCGTCAAAGAGAGTACTAAAGTAACTAAACTAGCCTCAGTGGATATTGGCAAACAGACAGACGATTCTTGAAAATACAAGGAGAGAAAAAGGAACAGACGATTTTAGAAGTATAAGGTACAACTAGAGTAACTCGAAGATAAAGTAAATGTACTACATACACTTGAATAGTTTGGTGATAGTAGTAGAGAAAAACAGTTCCGCTTGTCAATTGAAATTTTAAAGCAATTGAACAGACCTAAGTGGACGTTTGAGAATAAGAAGATAACTCTATAGCATTTATGATATGCCTATAATTTCCATATGTAAAGAATTTATTGTACATGTGTTTAACTAGTTCCAAATATATGTATAATATTTTGAAAACAAGTACAATGAATGCTGTTCGTTTATCTTTAAATTCATCCCAATAAGTCACAGACACCTACTATAGAAGAATCCTAAGCCTAACAACAACAACACTATGAGTAGCAGTCTTTAGTTGACTTGGCGAACAAAACTTACTTTCTGACAGTAATCCTATGTTCTAGTTGAGTATTTGTTTATCCATAAAAGTAATATAAGTGTTTCACAGTAGTATATTGGTAATGCTATGTTCTAGTGGAGTATTTATTTATGTTTGAGAGTGGTATATTAGTGATGCTATGTCCTTGTGGGGTATGTAAGATACTATGTACTAGAATACTGGAAGTGTTATAGATGAACTGTAATGTATTGTCGGCACGTAACACTGCATATTAGTCAGTGCATTTGGTTGGCATTTACAAAATAAAGAGTTGTCAGTGTAAAAGAAACTGTAACAAAGGATGTATTCGAAGGGAACAGAAAAATATATGAATACAATGGAATCTAATTCATCATTTTCATATTTTAAGTAACTGAATTACTTACGTCTTATTATAAATTAACACTAAAGAATCTCTTCTAACCAATACAGATAAAGTACTATAAAATAACATTATTTTATATATAGTAACGTTAAGTTCGATATTAAGACAGCTTGAGAATATAATAAGAAAACTGTCATGGATAATAAAAACTTGACGAGAAAATTAAACGTAACTTTGATATATATACACGTATAAAAGACTGCCAGTAAATAAGAGCAGAACTGAAACTATTAGACTGCGAAATAAGTGTTTGTTTGTTTTTTAAATTTCGCGCAAAGCTACACGATGGCTATCTGCGCTAGTCGTCCATAATTTAGCAGTGTGAGACTAGAGGGAAGACAGCTAGTCATCACCACCAACCGCCAACTCTTGGGCTACTCTTTTACTAACGAATAGTGTGATTGACCGTAACTTTATAACGCCCATTGCTGAAAAGGCGAGCATGTTTGTCGAACGCCTTAACCCACCTGGCGATGCCGGGCCTATTTGACAGCAAAGCCTAAACATTAATACTGACTCTTTGTCTAGCGTGAGATTATAATAAGCAAAGAAAATGAGCATTTTTAATAATTTAAAGAGGAATGATCAGTATGCGATTCGTTTGAGTTCAAGTGGTTAATATTTCATGTTAATATCATTAAAAATAAAGATGTAAAAATCAAATGTTTTGTATCGAAACTGCACTTTAATTTTGTTTCACACAGTTTTTATTTCTCTTTTGTGGAGCATTATTACGTTATCTCATCTTGCAGTTCTATGGGCAGTGATAATCTGTACGTGATTCTTTATAAAGCTAGTATGAGTCTCACAAAACAAAATATGATATTGTCAAGATAAAATATCAATGTAATAATAACACTTTTTTTCTTTTAAAGCAGTGGTGCACAAACTTTTTGTGTCAGGGGCCACAAACAGACTTCTCGTAACCGTTGGGGGCCACAAAAAAGTGAAGATTAAAATCGTCCCACAATTGTGTCACACAAGATGAACATCACATTTAAGAATACATAAATAACGATTACATCAAAGAGTTTGCACATTATTCTAAGAAATGTTATGATACGTCAACTGTTACAAAGTCAGTGCGATGGATGGTGCTGCATGTCATCTACAAGCTTAGAAATGTCCGGCTTGATATTTGACGTTGAAATCCGCAAAATTGCTTCCGGATGATCACCAGTCAGCTGATTGTGAGTGTTGTTTTTGTTCAGTTTAATATGCGAAAAAGCCTGTTCTCAGCAGTACGTTCTGCCAAACATGCTGGTGTGGACAAGTGCGTTCTCTTTCAGATTAGTAAATGTATCAGGCAACGTTTTGTAGAAGTCAAGCAAACTGTTTTCTCGGTAAATAGCACGCAGTTCATCAGATGCCTGGAGATTAATAAGTTCGAGCTGATATTCTGCTGACAAGTCATCCACTGACATACTGAACGGATCAGCAAAAAGTTCCATCAACAATCTGCATTGGTCAAAGTCATGAAACCGTGAGTTGAAGGATTGAATCAGGGTATCTAGTTTCCAAACATAAACTTGTGTGTCAATGTCCTGATTCTTCTGTAGCCGTGACTGAAAAGTGGGAAAGTGCACGAAGTTGCCTGATGGTACTTGCTGCCGGAACAACTGCAACTTTGTCCTGAAAGCTAAGACGTGATTTGCAAGCTGACAGACAAGCTGATTTTTGCCTTGCAACTTCAAATTCAGATCATTCAAGTGTTGTGTCATGCCGACCAGAAAGGTCAAATCAGCTTGCCATGCTGGATCAGTCATGCAAATCACTTCTGTGTCTTTGTTCTTGCTTCTGAGGAATTCTATCACCTCATCAATCATCATCCAGAATCTTCTGAGCATCTTCCCTCGACTCAGCCAACGTACTTTACAGTGATACACAAGGCCACCATAGTCTGAATAAATTTCTTTAAGAAGACTTTGAAACTGACGGTGATTGAGCCCTCGTGATTTGATGAAATTAATGGTTTTCGTCACTAATGCCATCAGTGCCTGAAAACCAAGTTCTTTACTGCACAGGTTCTGTTGGTGAATAATACAGTGCAACTTCACCAACTGTCTATTCTGCTTTCCTCGATGCTTCATTAACAGTGCTACCAGCCCGCTACTTTCTCCCGTCATGGCTGGTGCTCCATCAGTTGTCACACTTACCAGTTTCGTGAAATCCAATAAAACACTACTACACAATCGTACTGTCTCCTCGAATAGAGCAGACCCAGTTGTCTGACCCTTCATGGAACCCATGCTAATTAGTTCCTCTGTGATATCAAACGATGACGACACACCATGAACAAAAACTAGTAGCTGTGCTGTTAAACTGATGTCAGTCGACTCGTCTGCTGCTAAAGAGAAGTATACAAAGTTGGCTGCTTTATTTGTAAGCTGCCTTGTCACGTCTGCTGAGAGGTGTGAAATTCATCGTTGAACTGTCGTAAGATTCAAAGCCACCGTCTGTAGCTTGCGAACTGCTTCCGGACACAACTTTTCCGATGCAGTAATCATACATTGCTTGACAAAATCACCATCAGTGAACGGTCGGCCAGATTTCGCTATCATCAACGAAATATCGTAACTGACCTCACATGCTGCACCTAAATCTGCTGACTGCTTTGATAAAACGTTCTGCTAGTGATTCAGCGACCGCCGCAGAGATTCAAATCGAGCTGCTCGTTCATCACCGACAACGTTGTGGAAATCTTTATGCTTCGACTCATAATGATGCTTTATATTGGATACCTTCGCCACTGCTACTGTTGAATGATACAGCAGACAAATCACGTTCCATTTGTTGCTGAACAAAACAGTATTGCGCAGTCCAATCATCATGAAACTGCTGGTTTTCGTCATCAACTTTTCTTTTACGATTAACTGCCATTTTTGTTACGAAATAATATCAAAATAGGGCTCGTAAGTAAATCTCGAAGAACAATTGGAAAGCATGAGATTTCGTTATTACGGAAATATTACGCTATTGCGCCAATGATTAAATACCTTTGCATTAACGAGAATTGCTTATTAAATTTTCTTTATTGCTCGACACAAATATGGAACCATCCAGTATCTAATCTAATTCATATTCTTCTGTAGCACTTAATCTTTGCGCAGGCGCGAACTCTAAGCGCGCGAACGTTTTATGTTTGACTTTCCCGTTAGACATCGCGGGCCGGTCTTTGTGCACCACTGTTTTAAAGAGTAATGCCTGCTCACTTCATTTCATTTGAAAGAAAACCCATTCAGAACCTGAACAAGGAGGCTGATTTTATCAAACAGTAGATTATTCCTACTTTAAGTGGCATGGCTTTTATTCGTTATGGCATATATACTTATATAAGAAAAACGCGTAAAATAGTTTTGAAAAACGTAAAGTTTTCTTATAATAACTATGTTTTTGGTAACTTGTATTATACGTGGTTCTTTTCTTCGAGCAAGTTTAATTGTATAATACTCACACTTCGAGAAATGGAAATCAGACATGAAACCAAATTTTCTAGCCCCTTGTGTAGCTCTGTGCTTAATTCAAAACAACAACAAGAAACTGTCATTTTTTGTCAAACGTCATATTGCAAATATTTTATTATGCTTTGAAACTCTTTAACAGCCTCCAGGACTCAAGTTCGTGATTTTGAAAAGTTTTGTTCATTTTTAATTAAGTATAAAGATATATATATATATAATAGACTATATGGGCTTTGTCGACCCCTGTTATCGAAACCATGTTTTTTTGTTGTTATAAGCCTTCAGACTCGCCGCTGTGCCACTAGGTGGACGATTTAAAACAGATTAAAAGGTACATAAGCTGTTTTTATTCCACTCCTTTTGTTTCTTACACATCGTAAGACTGTTGAAACTGAAGCTAAATGTTATTCTTTTATAAAAACAACAAATACGAGAGCTTCTATTCAGGTTGTAAATTAAAATTTAAATACCATTAAAACAGACATAAAATATTGTAACCACCAACCTTATTTTATCATACGTAATATTATTAAATTTAACCTCTCGATCTTTCCAACCGTGACCTTAGGAGGTTTCAAAGCGATCAGAATAGGTTAATAAACACAAGAAAGTAAAAACTTACAGAATTGGAGAAAAAGAACAACTTAACACATACCAGAAATCCATTTTCGTTTGAAAGTTGTCTTGATGGTATACTTGGTAATTGCCTTTCAGAGGAACACTAAGTAATTTATCGCTTTTCTTCTACTAAAAACAAGAAATGTTATGTGGTAAATATGGTTTCCACCATTTCATGAAAATAACAACAAAATATATAACCAACTTTATTGTACACCCATCATTTTTCGGTAGCTGTCGAAGGAAGAAATACCACAACTTTCCAAAGCACACGTACCTATGCTGATGACGCTGTGTTATTACGAAATATAAGAACAGGTGTGTTATGTGCCTGTACGGTGTAATTATTCCCGGGTAAATATCCAACAATCCATCTGTGCTTCTCAAACGTGATCACATGTTTCGAAAAATAAATACCCGCTACGAAAATGCAGTTTAACACTATTTTAGCGTTCATGTTTTGGTTTACTTTTACTTAAAACATTTCCAGCGAAGATATAAAATATCTTATACTAAATTTTTGTTTAAATACAAAAGGTATTCAGTGTTACACAAATATGATCTGTCAGTATCAGTTGTTGCTGACATCATTTTGAATTGTAGTTATTCTTTAACTGACACGTTTAAGTGAACGCACTTCTCACTTTATACAGTGAGACGTTGAGAACAAACGTTCTTCGTCAGGCAGTAGAGAGAGATCTATTACAATAGGTTTTTTGGCTAATTCTATGAGCTAATTCCACTGTAACACAGATTTTTACTGCCTTACGAAAATGTTTGTTCAGTACGCCAAATAACATAAAACAGAAAAGGTTTTCAAGTTTGTTTTTTCTTCTCACGTGCTGGGAAGAGAGATTGTTTGTTTTCTTATAGCAAAGTCACATCGGGCTATCTGCTGAGCCCATCGAGGGGAATCAAAATCCTGATTTTAGTGTTGTAAGTCCGTAAACTTACCGCTGTACTAGCTGGGGAGGGCGGAAAGAGAGAGAGAAAAGTTATTATAAATACTGCTTTGTTTTCCTTTGTTTATGACGTAATAGCTTGTGTATTGAGATGGGATATAAATGAATTTTCTTTGCTTTAAGGTAAAGTTTTAAGCTCTTGGTTTTAATGTGTATATTTGGCTGTTTACAGCTTAAATTTGAAAATTAACTTTAACTTCATTGTGTTGCTGTTTGTTGTTTTTTTATTACGTTGTCTGAATCTTTGATTTAGAGCTCAATTACAAACCTAAATTTAGTTTCCAACGGGCACCCTTAGGTGTAAACTAATTCTTCAGTCTTGTAGAAGCTTGACCTAAACTTTCTTGTGTATTAGCTAATCATGAGGTTATGTGAGGTACCTTTAAGTACGAATCTTTACTGACTGAATTACATTGTAACAGTAAGGATGAAGCTTCGTCTACTTACAAAGTAAACAGCTTCAGAAGGATTGTAAAAGTCAACGAAAGAGTCTTTGGATTCGAGTGCAGATTAGGGCAGGTTTCGTAACATCCTTATTTGATTTAGCAACACTTTTTTTTTGTTTAGCTGTCGTGCTAATTATAGGTTTAAATGTCGTTCCTTCAGAAAGCGGTTTCATATTTTCGTGATTTATGATGAAGGCTGAATCATAATAAGAATAGGGTTCTTTAAAGCTATGTTTAAACAGTAAAAGAACATCAAAATATACTCTTTTATGTATTAGAACCTAAAAATCTGTATGATTTCTAAAGCGTTAAACATACAAGAAATGTTCGGATGAATATCCATTTGAGAGAAGTAACGATTGTTATTGAACAATCCACAACTTTGGTTTTACACCTATACTGTGGATCACTATAACAGTTTAAAAAATCAAATGTTTGTAATGATATAAAAGATATATTTCGTTATTTTAATTAGGATTATCCTGAAGTTTGAAGACTAGAACGCCATTATTAAAAGTATGTTATAATTTCATTGTTATACATGCACATATTAAAACCTGACAAGTACGTTCATATTTTTACCTGGCTGATATACGTATATCATTGTTGCCTGGGTAGTACACATGTATTATTATTGCCTGGCCCGTACCAGAGCCGGATTATTTATCAGGCACAATGGGCACAGTGCCTGGAGCCAAAGGAATTTGAAACCAGAATTTATAACTTATACAGTTACATAACTTTCGGTTTAACCTATACGGATAGTAGGACCTACGAACAGAAGGTGCCTAGGTCCTACGATCGTCTTGGTCCAGCACTGGCTGGTACACACATATTATTGTTGCCTGGCTGGTACAAGTGTTATCTATACATGTCTGTTGCACGTTATTATTGTTGCCTGGCTGGTTTTCATATTTCATTCATAAGAATTAAGTAACTTTAATTAAAGATAAGCTTAGTTTTATTTGTTAGTGTAAAGAATAATTAAATTGTTTTTAACCCTTATTATTCTTACACACTTGACTCTTTTCCTTTGTCAAAACAAACCTTTCTTGTACATTTAACACGTAAAACTCTGAAAACATCCAACTCATGGGAAGGCCCTCTGGTGGGATAACGGCAAGTCTGCGGACCTAGGAAGTTAAGTATAGATACAGCCCAATGTGGATTTGCTCTAAAACAAACAAACCTTGTATCTTATAATTGTTTAACCCAGTGGTTCTTATACTTTTTTTTTGTTCTCGAATCACCTGAATTTGTTTTGTTTTTTTGATATTTCAACAGACTTGATGAGATATATTATGTAAATATTCTGTAAATTCATTCTAGAGATCATGCAGTCTTTCTACATATCACCTGAAGATAGTCCACGGATCATCAGAGAGTTTGCCCTACAGACTCCCACTAAGTTCACACAACCTCTTAAAATAACTATATTTCTAAGTTTATAATGTTTCAGAAGATGGAAATACACTTCTTCCGCTTAAGCAGACCTCTAAAGCATCCATGACTGGTTAAATACTGAATCATAATGAGATTCACCATAAATCTTTGTTTTTATTGGTTTTGGCAAAGGGACCGAGGTTTTCTACCACCATCCTTAAATTTGAGCTACCAACCAATCAGTCGGCAGCACCTAACGCCAACCTTTAGGTTACTATTTTCCCAAATAATTGTGTATTTGACCATCGTATAATAACGTCCCACGCAGCTGAAAAGGTGAACTTTTGTTCTGCAGTTGGTTTCAATTCTATGACGTGTAGACTGTGAGTCGAGCGCTCTAACCATCGCCAATATCAATTCTATGACGTGTAGACTGTGAGTCGAGCGCTCTAACCATCGCCAATAAATATTTGCAGAAAATTAAGAGGAAATTATTTGAGGTTCTAACCGTAATTTTTCAAACTTCCTGAATAACTCTTGGAAGTGTTTTTGGAAACTACACTCAGAGTCTTGTAATTCATCCCAGAAAGATAACTGTAACTTAATTTACTGAGCTTAATTTCAGGGTAAGATATTTGATTCCTTATCAGCTAGTTTGTTTGTTATTTTTCTCTGATTCTTTCGACGAAGTGTTTTCTAATGCTCTTTATCTCAGCTTTCAGAAGAGCTTTGATAAAGTGTCTCACAAGAGTTTAATTAGAAAATAAGCATGTTTATTTTGCTATTACAGGCAAACTTAATATTTTGAGCTGACAGTTTTATCAAAGCAAAGAGCGTTTTTAAATGGGTACTTTAATTCAAACTGAAGGAAGGTGAGCTTTGAAGTAGCAGCCAGCGTTAAGAAAATTACAGGCTAACTCACGAAAATGCAAAACGTAATATTTATGATACCATTATAAATAAGTACAGTCTCTGTTGGGTTTTTCTTCCAGATAAATGCCCAAGTTCTTACGGTTAAAGTTTAAATAATTTCTAAAACGTTAGGCTTAGCGCAAAAATCACATTGTGTCTTGATTCATATAACGTATCTAAATAACATCCACGTGCCTTTCTGTAAAGATATGCAAATGAAAATTTTTTTTGTTCATAAATGTTTAATGTTTTATGAATATTTTTATAACGTACAGTGATGGCATTTCCTTCATTTAACGGTGTATAATATTTATCTTGGAACTGTTAAAATGTAAACATGGAGTTTCTGCATAAGTGTAGATAGAAACCATGGGTAAAAGACATTGGATGAATTTTTAAACTAAGGTTTCTCTAAGGTATTTTCACGATGTGAGCCAAGAACAGTAGCACATGCTCAATATAAGTTTTCCAACAATGTTATAAAATAAACTGTACGCAGTAAGTACAATGTATAAATTTATATAGAAGGGACTATCACGTAATAATGTATACTTAGGTTCCTTGTTTCAACTACATATTTTTTTTTTTACGTTTACGTATAGTCAGTGAATTGGTCGTAAAGAATTTCAGGGTATTCGTGATATAAAAATAAAGATGAGACGTGCAGCAACCGCCTAGTTCAGAGATACACTTGAAAAAAACTCTTTAAGGGATAATATACAAAATACTTTGGATACACAGGATGACATTTCAAAAACTTTCGTCTTCGGACGACACTTCTATTGATTTTTGCCTGAACCAAATGTCTTACATGAACATGAAAGAGATAAGTTAAAATAAATATGACAGCGATGTAAGGATGTGACATTAAAATCAACTGTCAAGCTACACAAAAGTACAGAAGTTAGACAAATATTGTATAACTTAAACAAGGAAAAAATGAGAACAATTTGGCTAAGTCTAATATGACTTTAAATTTTAATAGAATAATTGGTCCGACATGGCTAGAAGGATAAAGCGCTCGAGTCGAAATATGAGGGTCGCGGGTTCGAATCCCCGTCACACCGAACATACTCGCCCTTTCAGCCGTGGGGGCATTATAATGTGACGGTCAATCCCGCTATTCGTTGGTAAAAGAGTAGCCCAAGAGTTGGCGGTGGGTGGTGATGACTAGCTGGTTTCTTTCTAGTTTTACACTACAAAATTAGGGACGGCTAACGCAGATAGCCCTCGTGTAGCTTTGCGTGAAATTCAAAAAAACAAACAAAAAAATAGAATAGTTTCACTTACTAAGTTACGTGCTAAATTTTCGCGTTCTACAAAGTTCACTTCGTTGAGAATACACAATCTTCCAAAACGGAGACAAATATCTAATGAACTCAATTGAATATCTCACTATTCAGACTCAATGTTACTTACTAGCGACTCAGAAATCGCTAATCTACCGATTATAAAATAACTTTACACTTGTCAAACTGCTCTAAAACTTTAGAAAAAATTCATACGCTAAGCCATGCATTCATCACCTGATATCAAAGCTATCAAACATAAACTAAATTAGAAGCATATTCCACGACAAACATTATATATCAGTTTTAGTATATTTCTAGTCCAACATGCGTATTGTATAAACCATATGTGCATTATTGTCTTTAGATTAATGACTTAGCCACAGTAATAAAGTAACACCATGTAATAAAAAATTATTAAAAGTCTTTAACACATTAAAGAAATGTTGAAACACATGTTCATTAGCATACTCTTTCAAGTGTAAGATTGTCCTTTAAGTGCGTCTCAATGGACATCTATCTAAAAACATATCTTGTCATACAGTATCATTTGAATATCCCTAAAAGTACAAATAGTGCATAAACCACAACAAATTATGGACATTAAAATTTAGTGAATAACAGCATATAATTGTTTCGCTGCAATAGTATCTTACAATAACGTTTAATCAATTAGAAACTCTAGTATAATCCAGTTTGTTGATTTTTAATTATAGGGATTATGTTATTTCACTCATAAATAATTAAACACTTTTTTATCACACAGTTTTATTCCTTATGGAATGTAAGTTGTGTCATAAACTGCTGTTTTACTTTATATATATCTTTATTACTTTTGTTTGCTAAATAAAGCAGTTTTTCGTTACAATTCCACACCTGGATATCTTCAGAAATTCCTGGTTGTATTGGTTTACAATGACTGAATAATTGTATTTACTCTGTGTTTTATAAGTTGTTAATCAGTTGGCTGTAATTACTTATAGCCAAATCAAATATGTACCGTCTACATTTCTTTTTTCGATAATTTAAGCAAAAGAAATAAAATTACAAGGACAAAACTAGGCATAGCAAGTTAGTATATCACAACGTTTAGATGACAGTAAAATGTGTAGTTAGTATTTATCTACTGTGTTTCTGTTGCTGCCTTTAAAAGTTGAATACAACTAACTCACTTACTCTAACATAATATAAAAAAAGAATAAACAGATTGTTATGTCGATACATCAATACTTTAAGTCGCAGTTAACTATAAGAAGCTTCCGTGACTCAGCTATTTTTACGATATTAAATATGCATCTTGTAATCCCACATAAATACTCAAATAACCCAGTTACTGTTACATTACTGATCAAAGTTTCATAACGAATTTGAGAGTACCCAACATGCTTAATTTCTGTGTTAACAAGAAATTATGTTTTTCAAAGAAATGTCTTCTAAAAACAGACAATCGTAAAATAAGTTACAATAATAAGGCCTGAAAGAAAATTATTACTATTTACCCCGCCACCGACGGAAATTATGTTTTCACGTGAAACCCTGTACGTGCGTGTTTGTCTGTTTGTTTGTTTTTGAATCTTGCGCAAAACTACACGAGGGCTATCTGCGCTAGCCGTCCCTAATTTAGTAGTGTAAGACTAGAGGGAAGGCAGCTAGTCATCACCACCCACCGCCAACTCTTGGGCTACTCTTTTACCTACAAATAGTGGTACTGACCGTCACATTATAACGCCCCAGAGCTGAAAGGGCGAGCATGTATGATGCGACGGGGATTCGAACCCGAGACTCTCAAATTACGAGTCAAACGCCTTAACTCACATGGCCATGCCGGGCCTAAAGTGGAATTGAGCGTAACTCAATTTATAACGCCCCAACGACTGAAAGGAGGAGCATGTTTGGTGTGCGTGTTTGACAGCAAGACATTTCAAAAATGGATTTAGACAAAAGTTGGTTACTATGACCCAAATTAGAGGTGATTAGTTTTTGAAGTAAAAGAGAATCTAAAGTGTTTGGAGGGTTCTCAAGATTGGATTCACTGAGTTTTTATGAACGTTGGCTTGGATAGAAAGTGTTTAGTTTAAAATAAGCACCTTTAAATTTTCGAAATTTTGATATCAGATCCAAAATCAGAATTGTGAAAATTCTGTCTCAAATTTCATGCAAGTTTACAGGGGCACGTAACTAAGCGACAACCTGTAAAAATAACATTTTTTTTGTTTGTTTTGGAAATTTAAATATTTTGTTTCCACATGGTAGACCAAAGTGAATTAAGGAGACGCTGAAGAGAAGATAAAGTAAGTAGACGCAAGCTAATCTAATTAACCTTACCAACAACGATATAATATTTTCATATTGCTAAAATTAAACACGTTTTTCCAAACTCCGTTTCAACATCGCCACAAGTTGTTTTTTCTCTTTCTTTATTTAGTACAGTGTAAAGATGAATGAAGAATAAATTTTAAAACAATTCGAACATATTTTGTAAGTAAATGCATTCAGTTCTAGAGTTTCACATTGGTTTTAAATTGTGTATTTTTTATATAAATTCAGTAAATATTATCCATATTCCTCCGGCCCGGCATGGCCAGGTGGGTTAAGGAGTTCGACTCGTAATCTGAGAGACTCGGGTTTGAATCCTCCTCACACCAAACATGCTCGCCCTTTCAGCCGTGGGGGCGTTATAATGTTACGGTCAATCCCACTATTCATTGGTAAAAGAGTAGCCCAAGAGTTGGTGGTGGGTGGTGATGATTAGCTGCCTTTCCTCTAGTCTTACACTACAAAATTAGAGAGACGACTAGTGCAGATAGCCCTCATGTAGCTTTGCGCGAAATTCAAAACAAGGAACAAAACCACTAGAATTAGGGTTTCGATACTTGTGGTGAGCAAAGCACAGATAGCTCTTTGTGTACCTTTCTGCTTAATAACGAACAACAACAGCGATATACAAATAGCTCATTCAGTGTGGTACCCTAATTAACAGTCTAAACAGTGATGAGTCTTAGGGTTACTACCGATGAAAACTACGAAACTAAGTATCCACGTTCTCTCGAGACCTCACTTATCGAAGTCGTCCTGAAAACCCTGTATGTTTACATACTGAAGATAACCGTTCGACTTTTGAATATTCTCGAAACAAACTGACTGAACAACAAAACGCCAGAAGCCACACAAGATACATGTTTTACGTGAGAAATTTGTATTTCTTATCAAAAGTTTAATTTCTGTAAAGTACATCTAAGATGATTTGCTCAAACAGACCCAACAAACTGCAAAACATGGTTAAATATAGACTCCATATTAAAATAATATTAAACCTCTAACATGGTTACAAATCACGGTTAAATATAGACTTCATATTAAAATAGTATTCAACGTGTAACATGGTTACAAATTATGGTTAAATATAGACTTCATATTAAAATATTATTAAACCTATAACATGGTTACAAAACATGGTTAAATATAGACTTCATATTAAAATAGTATTCAACGTGTAACATGGTTACAAATTATGGTTAAATATAGACTTCATATTAAAATATTATTAAACCTATAACATGGTTACAAAACATGGTTAAATATAGACTTCATATTAAAATAATATTAAACCTGTAACATGGTTACAAAACATGGTTAAATATAGACTTCATATTAATACAGTATTAAACCTGTAAGAGGCATTTAGTTCTGCTCGGAGTTTAGATACACTGTCCTTTTCTTGCTGCGTTCAAAAAATTAGGTTCTACATTCAGTTATATTTCAGTTGAACTAATTATCATAGGTGGTAATATACCCAGATCCTCACTTAAGAAACAAGCGTCTTGTCAAGAGGTATTAGTGTATTGACGTATTTTATTTACTCTTAATATTTTTATTTATGTAACTCTGATTAAAAGTTTCTCCAGTGAACCTTCGCTTCTTACTGATGCAGTAGAAAGATCACAATATTTCTTTCATCTTTCATCACTAAAGCAAGAATGTTTGATGATAAAGACATCAGCACTGTCATCACTCTTCTGTAGGTCATAAGCTCGGTATAAAAATCCCACTAACTCTTATTCGTGTTTGACAGTGCAACTGACAAGGAGTTGAAACCACGTCTTTTGCCATATCCCCATTAGAGAAACGAAGACTATACTTTTCTCCCATAATCGTGAGTACAGCATTACTTTAAAACTAATATAGAGTTAGACAATATTTAAAACCAGAGATGTCTGTACTGTTTCATGTAATGAGGATACGTTTTGAATACGGACCTATTGTCTAATGTCTCTACAGACCATCCGTATTGGTCTTATTTGTAGTAAGAAATGAATAGAAATAAAATTATAAGGTTTACTGATGTGTTGTAAATGTGTTGTGATATTTCAGAAGGGATAACAACAGTAGAATATAGCAATAATACGTTTTTCACTATAAATGATTTTATAAAACAATAATAATTAATATTAACCCAATTTATTGTCTTTGTCTTGTTTGTTAGAAACGGCAAACCCAATGAAACAAACGTAGCTTAAAGCCAAACCATAAACATGAAAAACTCCATTGACTTTAAGTTTTAATTGAAATGCTTCAGTTTTTCTTACGTGACTATCATGGCTTTGCTTCACAAAATGAAATAATAATAATAATAATAAATCTTGGATAATTCTGGTATTATTAATTACGCCCCCCAGTGGCATGTCTGCAGACTTATAATGTTAGAAATCTGGTTTTGATAAACGTGGTAGGCTGAGCACAGGTAACCTATTCTGTTGCTTTGTGCTTAATTCAAATAAAAATATTATTATTATTCAATTCCCATCGCTGAGATGGCGTGTTTAATATTTTGTAAAACAATAATAACAAGGTAAAAACATATAGTATATATTTTTCTGGCTCATCTGCTGGAAGTTAATTGTGGCTTTAACGTTTTCAAAGTAAAGACATAGATATTACTACATTGGCATGTCGTACTTGTGTTCAATATAGTATATAAGATCTACACAACTATTAGTCAATTTAAAGTAAGTAGCTATAAGTTTAACTAATCCAATTTGAAGCATGAGTTAGGTTTACGTTTCAAACTATGTTTTGGTACAAGGTTTGTTTTTCTTTGTTCTTTCTTGTTTAATGAGTGTGATAGTATTCAAGAATATGGTCTAATTCCAAAGAGTGGTAGTTATTTTGGAAATGATTTAAAGTTTTGTTTCTGGATATGGCCTTTTATATACATATAATGCGTTGTATACCTCCAGTCATATCAACACGAATTGCTAAAACAAAGTGACCTTTGGTTATGAAAGACACTTTCTGGTGTCAATTAAACAATTTTATTTACCTATTTTTAGTTTTTAAAGTGTCGAGACCAGTTGTAAAATAAACTGCTGGGGTGGTACTATGGTAGACCCAGCAGCACTAGAAACCAAGAAACCATCACCACTTTAGGCTACCATCACCCACAGCAGACTGGCTCTATTTCCGTACTTTCCATATCAGAAATGATATGGTAACTGGAAACTGTTTGACTGAATACATTATTTATTTTAGGAGTTTTGTCTCCAAACATTAATGGAAATAAAGGTACAAGTATTTAATCATTTTTATGAGTCAGTTCTTACATTACATAAAGCAGAGTATGGAATTACTATTTAATTAGGTCATGAAGTACTTAGTAACTAAATAATGAAGAAAGGAGAACATTATCTAACATTGCCTTTCATACAATTTTTGCTTTCATCTACCGATAATAAAAATGAACTGGTTGCAACTAACATATTTTGTACAAACAACTCACCACAATTTGAGGAAGAAAATATTGATTGTTCTAAATTAAATTTCTTCAAATTACACCCACAGTTTCTTTACGTTATTACTCCGTGTTTTTTGTGTGTGTTTGTTTTTCCTTTTAGCGAAGCCACATCGGGCTATCTGCTCAGCCCACCGAGGGGAATCAAACCCCTGATTTTAGCGTTGTAAATCCGGAGACATACCGCAGCGTTATTACTCCAATAATGTTCTTCTAAACTATCTTTGCATATCAAAATACAGGAAGGCTTGTAGAAACAGTGCTCTTAGGAATGTTGATTCCTCCTTACTTTTATTGTTTAATTTCACAGCTTCATAACCGTATTCTTAGTTCATCCTTATTTGCATTACTTAATTTCATAGCTTTACAATAACATTGTTAATTCATATTTACTTGCATTGTTGAATTTCACAATTTCATAATAACATTTCTAATTTCTCCTTACTTGTATTGTTGAATTTCACAACTTCATAATAACATTCCTAATTCCTCCTTATTTACATTGTTGAATTTCACAACTTCATAATAACATTCCTAATTCCTCCTTATTTGCATTGTTGAATTTCACAACTTCATAATAGCATTCCTAATTCCTCCTTATTTGCATTGTTGAATTTCACAACTTTATGATAACATTCCTAATTCCTCCTTATTTACATTGTTGAATTTCACAACTTTATGATAACATTCCTAATTCCTCCTTATTTGCATTGTTGAATTTCACAACTTTATGATAACATTCCTAATTTCTCCTTATTTACATTGTTGAATTTCACAACTTCATAATAACGTTCCTAATTCCTCCTTATTTGCATTGTTGAATTTCACAACTTTATGATAACATTCCTAACTCCTCCTTATTTACATTGTTGAATTTCACAGTTTCATAATAACATTCCTAATTCCTCCTTATTTACATTGTTGAATTTCACAGTTTCATAATAACATTCCTAATTCCTCCTTATTTGCATTGTTTAATTTCACAACTTCATAATAACGTTCCTAATTCCTCCTTATTTGCATTGTTAAATTTCACAACTTTATGATAACATTCCCAATTCCTCCTTATTTCCATTGGTTAATAATTTCGCAATTTCATTATTTGGAAAAGATATAATATCGAAATCTTACACCCAACTCGTTACTATTCTATGTCCTCGTGCTACCATAAGAGAAAAAATTACATAATTGCTTCACATATAGTTTTCATAACTCTTCTCACACAAGGGGAAAGGTTGCACTCAGAGTCAACTCAAATAGCATTTAAGAAATTGCAATATCCCTGCTATAGCTACTCGAGGGAGATCTAAGCTTACTATTCATTATTTCAAAGTGATGAACTAAGGGGAAGACAACTAATCAACACCATCCGCCATCGACGCGTAAGCTGATTTTTATCTCTAAATTGAATGATTGCCACAGATGGAATGGGAAAAAAATGTTAAGAGATGGGAGTCGAACCCGAAACCTATAAGTTATTAATCAAACTTCCTAACTGACAGACATTGCTAGGCCTTGCTCTATGAAATATACAAATGTTAGTTGTTCTTTTCTTCTGTTTTATTTGAAATGATAAATTGCTTTTAAAGGATAATAAAATTATGTACTTGTTGTAGTATACTGATTATGTTCTCTCAAATTAATAACATAAAAATTAATTGGTTTTACTGAAAAACAAAGCACAACGTGCTTTCGAAGTATTAAATTGTTAAATTAAATCTATCTCTTGTCACTCGGTAGTAAATTCTTGAATATATTGAGAAATGTTATTCTATGAAAACTGTTTGATTTTTCTTCAGATTTTCAACCCAAAATGCAGACAGACCATTGTAGTCAGTTATCCAAGAAGGAGTATAAAAAACCTGACATAGTTTATGTGAAAGGATTTCCAATTCCTGGTAAAGTCTTCACACAGGAAAACTTCCAGTCAGCAATAAATTACAAAGCAAGGCCAGACGATATTTTTCTTGTAGCGTATCCTAAATGTGGCATAACTTGGTTGCAGTGTATCGTGTGGGAAATCTTCAACAAAGGCGCACCCTTGCCTAGCTTCTGGGAAATGATGATGGAGCATACACCTTTTATGGAAAGAACTGGAGCGGAAGTCGTCGAGAATATGAATCCTCCAAGAATTATTAAAGTTCATTTACCGTATCATCTCATTCCAAAACACCCTCTAGCTAAGTACATATTTTTAGCTCGTAATCCATTTGACTGTTGTGTTTCATTTTACCACCATACCAAAAACTTTTCTGATACCTATAATTTTTCTGACGGAACCTTCAATGATTACTTCGAATGCTTCATTCGAGGAGAGATTCAATGTGGCAACTACTTGGATTACCTTTTGTCCTGGTGGCCACATCGTCATGACGCTAATGTTCTGTTTATTACATTCGAAGAAATGAAGTCAAATACTGAGGCAATTCTGTTTAAAATTGCTAACTTCTTGGGAATTCAGTTCTACACGATGTTGGAAACAGACCCGAAATTAGTGAAAAAAATCTTAGAAATCACAGACTTTCACAACATGAAGGGCAAAATGGATTTAACATTCTATAGGAATTTCAAACAAAATAAAAACGTCAAAGTGGTCAAAAATGTTAATTTTTTCCGTGAAGGAAAGGTTGGGAATTGGAAAAGTTATTTTACAAAAGAACAGATCCAGCGACTCGTGGACCACATTAACGAAAAGACTAAAGGTACAGATATATGTCTCTTGTGGAAAGATATACTAAACAGTTGAGATAAAAAAAAAAAGGGTTAATTTCATGTTTAGTACTGTTGAATGTTTAAGAACAGTAATTAAAAAAACTTTTTTTAGATTGTTAAGGTATCAATTATGATATCCATATATGTGTATTTTAAATTGAATTTATTTAGATATCAGCGCACAGACATAAGACAATTCCTCCAGTTAATTGACAAAAAATATTCTTCATTGCTCAAAGTTGAGTTATGCTTCACTGCTTAAATTTTATTACAAGTTAAATAATTAAAATATATAATGTGCTTCTAGTAAGATGGAAGAAGAATTATATAATTTTTATCGCTTTGGAACAGTTACTAAAGGTATGTAGTTAATCAGCTTCAAAGCCTAAGAAATAAATGACTCGAATATACATATTTCAGTAAATATATGCTGTTTCAAAATTTTTGAATTATTGCAGCTAGAAGAAACTGCATCAATCAACATAAAGCTATTTTCTTAAGCCGATATGTTTTTTAATGAATTAATAAATGAAGTTACGTTGAGAAATTTGCTTGATATCGCATAAACTCGTTTTTATATATTTTAACCTCATTTTGGTGGTTTATAGTTACCAAACCAAGTCACGTTATTCACATGAAGATTTGAAACGTTTTTGAGTTGACCCTGGTGATATAATCCTTTCGTTCCTGGTTCTTCAGTCTTGTGTTATAATGTCTCTGTACACACCCCTTAGCTTTTTAAAATTGAATCTCTACATTTGCTATTCTATCTTCTATCAAATTTATCCGAGTCCACAATATCTCGTTCTTTTTAATTCGTCTCTTAAATTTATAATATTTCATTCTTCCCTTTTTAATTTTTGGAAACTTTCTTTCTGTTTTTGTTTCAAATCTCAGTTTATTTCTTTTTATCACTGTTCCATCATTTTCATTAAAATTCCAACTTCACTTCAAATATGTGTAATTTTGAAGTCGAATCCAAATTAATCCAATTCCTGGTACCAGTGCTGAAATGGTTTAAATTGTTTAGTGGGTTCTTTTGGATTATTCGACAATAATAAATTTAATTCCATTAATGACAACGTGGGTTCGAATCCCTGTCACATCAAACATGCTCGCGCTTTGGCCGGGGGAGCGTTAAAATGCGACGGTCACTCCCACCATTTGTTGGTAAAAGAGTAACCCAAGAGTTAGCAGTGAATGGTAATGACTATCTGCCTTCCCAGATTTGCTAAATTAGGGACAGACAGCCGTGGTGTAGCTTTGCACGAAGTTGAAAACAAACAAATTAATGACAACGAAAACGTTTTATTTCTTTGACTGCACGTTTCACAGTTAATTGAAGTTCATTCACTGATAAGTCTACGTTCGTATAAGACGTAGCTATAACATTTCATTTCTTTAGTTGGTAGATACTTTTTATTTTTAGACAAAATATACAGATTATATATATTATTTCGTCAAAAACACAAAGTTAATACTTCAAAAACGAACTGACTAATAGAATCAATCAAACTCCAATAATTTGAGTTTGCGTTTAATACTGCTGAAACGGTTTTATAACATCAGGTGAAATTCCAGTAATTAAGTCACGTAATAAGCACACGACCTTTTTCTACACAACCAACAGTTCAAACATCAAAATTACAAACAACAAAGCATATATATATACACGTGTGTGTGTGAATTTCAATAAATGTTCAACACAAAATTCTATTCTATAGATCGCGTATGAATTGTTTCATTCAATGACTTATTCCTTGTATGAATCATTATGAAGTTTCTTTACAGCTATTTAACAACCAACAACATTTGTAATATGTTTTACTCACCACATATATCAGAGCAATGCTAAAACACAGTACACCATTACGATTTGTTTTAAAATTTCAAGCGTACTTTTACTCGGTCTCACTCAAGTTATTTAAAACGAAACCTCATTTGGATATCCGTAAAAGGTACCAATACATCTTCTCGCTAATAACTGCAGATGTACTGATTCATTTATTCGTTTCGTTTCAAATACACGAATAATTAAATATTTACACGTGCATGTATCTCAAGTAGAGGTAGGTTCATTTTTTATGCATAACTATTCATTGTTCTGCTAGTCGTGAGGAATCGAATACCAGATTTTACTTTAGTGAGTTCGTAACTTAAACTCTCACCCACTGAAGGATAAAAAAAGAAGAGACATTTTTTTGGGATGTTAGAATGTACCATATATTACAGTGCTTACCTAGCCATAAACTATGTTAACCGAATGCATTCAAACTACATTATATTTCGTATTCACCAGAAACACTTGTTTTTCCTTTAAAAGTTTTAAAAAATGTAACATCGAGACAGCAGCACCACAAGTAGCAAATAACTACACGAAGTTTCAGATACATTTAGCAGTAGTATATACACACACAATGTCCCAAGTAATACGAAAAAGTAACACCACTGATCACAGTGACCAGTACTGCTTTATTCTAATGATTAAGGTGTTAATAACTACTACTGAATGAAGAGTACATGTATCGCTTATTAACACTATTAGTAAATTCAGCTGCTAGATAAAGTTCAAAGTCCTGATCAGTGAAGGTTTCGGTCTCTGTGGGGGTCAAGTATATTTTTGACCTCTTCCTCTCTCCTACATAGTTGTTAATTTTTGCTTCCATAAATGTTAGTGTTGTATTCATACAAAGGTCGATTAAGTTTCAAAAGCAGTTACATCCGTGTTGGTTTGAATATTGCACAAAGCTACACGAGGCCTATCTGCGCTTTCCGTCCCTAATTGTGTAGTGTAAGGCTAGATGGAAGACAGCTAGTCAGCACCATCTCCAGCCAACGTTTGGGCTACTCATTTACCAACGAATAATGCGATTTAACGTCAAAATAAAACGCATCTCTCGATGGTAGGACACGGACTCGAATCCGCAGGTTGTGAATCGAGCCATAAAATAGGAAAGTTAGATTTATACTTTATATTGTCTAATTATGTTTATGTAGGAAATACACTAGACTCTGTAACACAAAATAGACTTTGGAGGCTCTATTCGTCATGCGTATAGAACTTCTCGTTTTTACGTATGTACATTTCTATGTTTGTTTGGTTTTTAAATTCCTCCAAAAATGTTTAACTAAATCACCTCACATTTTGCGTAGGTTTTTAATTCCCCCAAAAAAAAAAAAAAAAAACACATCCGGGAAAGACAATCCACAATATTCTAAGATCAAGTTTAGATTTTTTTTTTTTAAATTCTTCGTATGCTGACCAAAATGATTTTGGATGTTCTCATGACGCAATATACAGATTGGCTAGTACATGTAACGATTCATTCAAGACACCTATAGTTAGAATTTTCGAAACTTTTATATGAGGGCACAAATACGGGAATCAGAAGTGGTATGTGGGGGGTGAATCTAAGGCTTATGTGTCGAGATTTTCACGAACATTGGCACAGACACCTACACGGCTGTATACAAAAGAGTCTTAATTTCAGACATAAAATATTCCATTTCATCTTTCCCTCAAAACGGAGATCAAAGACGTTTGCAGAACTGAGTGTACGAATTTGTTTAAAAAGTGACAAGGGCAAATGATTTGTCTTGTGAAACAAGAAACTCGGAACTTTTCCTATTTCTAATATGCGATTAATTCTCCGTTAATTCTGATATGTAACCTGTTAATGCAAAATATTAAACTGCAATGTTATTCAAATGGTGTGGTTGTCTAATCAAATATTGTACGTTTTGTGAGGTATGTCTGTAATTAGATATTGTAACGAAATACACACGTTCTTGTGAAGCTCCACATTAAAATTTGTTCACGTTGATCAAGAGTTATATATTGATTGGTCAATAAAAAGTGCAATTTCACTTCTCGAAGTATTAAAATTTTATCAATTAAAACGTTTAATAAAATATTACACACCTTATTTTTAGCTGTTTGTAATAACTTTTATATATCCGAACATTTAAACAATAAAACTGAGAAAATGAAAGACATTTATAAACACACATTACTTGTTGAAAGACATATATGTATACTGTAAACGTACATATAAAAACCTAACAAACACAACCTTATTGTTGGAAAAAGGAATGTTCAACTATTCGATAAAAGATTTCTAACTGACTGATAAAATCACATGTGTGCAAATGGAAGAAAACAGAGTTAATTACCAGCACCACTGATTAAGTAAGACTCGTGTGTGAAGGAAGTACCACTTAAAGTCTCTTTCACACATGTAAAACAAAACTTATTGACGCCAAATTACACACTATTAAGTTGAAAAGTGTTAACATTAAAACGACTTTCGCGGTCGCTCATAAAAATGTTTATAAGTTGGAGAAAATTATCGAAGTTTTTTCTTTGCTTCTTTTTCTTTCCTTTGAATTTTCTGTTTTTTCTTCTCTTCTTTCATTCGCTCTTTTTGTCTTAAGTTGTTGACTAGCTTGTAGCCGAAAAACCCTAAATGAGGAGAAAAATAAATTTGGCAGAGGTAACTAAACGAAATGTAAAAAATGAGTTACGAACAACATTGTATAAGAGAAGTAAACTTATTTCCACTTCAAATCAACATGAAATACATTTTACAGTACGTGAGGTGTAGAAAGAATAAACCATTTTATGGCAGTAGCGATTAAAATACAAGTGTCTTTCCAATTTCAGAATTTAATAATTAACTAACTAAGGAAATACAACAACCTCGTAGTTTTCAACAGCTTGCAGCTCAATCAAATAATTTTTGCTGACATGTCCATTAGTGGCTCTCAGCGCGTCTATTCGATTTCAATCCAAGTTCGCTGCAACATAGCCTCAGATACAGAAGCAATGGTGTCTGTTATTCTCGCCTCCGTGATGTTTGCTATAAGTACAAGACACGATATCCTTAACATACCTCTATACTCCTTTCTTTTACTGGCTTCTGTAATCACACTGTACCACAGTCATTAACTTGAAGTCTGGAAGCCAAACGACGTATTTAACCTTTTCTTAAACGGTTTCCATTTTTTTAAGGAGTAATACTACTTACTGAAGTGAAATGTAACAACATGGCAATTAAAGATGTTAGAGTTTGGTTACAAGATGTTGAAATATATATGGTTGTATTTCCTCAGTTATTTAATTATTAAATGTTAAAAGATATAAAGATAGTTGTATATTAACCTGTATTTTACAAATAATTTGGTCAGATTTGAATTTCCCGCAAAGCTACACGAGGGTTATGTGCACTAGCCGTCCCTAATTTAGCAGTGTAAGACTAGAGAGAAGGCAGCTAGTCATCACCATCCACCGACAACTTTTGGGCAACTCTTTTACCAACGAATAGTGGAATTGACCGTCACTTATAACACGCCCCCACGGCTAAAAGAGCAAAAATGTTTGGTGCGACGGGAATTTGAACCCGCGACCCTCAAATTACTAGTCGAGTGCCTTAACCACCTGGACATGTCGGGGCCTTTACAAAGGAAAACTTGTGTGCAACAAACCGTAAAACAAATAAGAGAACGAAACTCGTGTTCTCCAACGATACAGTTGTATACGTAAACACAAAATAATTTTCATTTACAAATTTTGTAATATTAAGTTTAATACGAGTAAATGAATAAAAAGTGCATTGCCTCAAATAATATCCTGGGTATTGCTTCTGATTCAAGATACATACTATAGATTATTTCTTTAAATCTATTTACTTTCCGTGATTCGAATTACTTAACAACGTATGTCACAAACCACTATGTGGTATTTTCTACCTGAATGTACCTTTTGGGTATTCGGGCCAAACGGCCAGGTAAGAGATCACTTAGCCTTATTATCCAGAATGAAGTCATAGCGTGAATAGTACGCGTCACCTTAAGAACTTTGTCTGACTTTGAAGTGAACGAAACTGATTGTTATTCTTCTAACGCATCCACAGCTGAAAGCATAGAGCATGTTAGCCAGAATGGGGTCGTATGAATTGACAACAAAGAAATGGCAAACGTTAATATTTTGCACAATAGACGCCATTTTACCAGTTTTAACACCGTAATGTTCAAATGTGAAAAATTTCTACCGTCAATGAACTCCAGTTCAATGGCTTTAAGCTGATAGATATGCTATGTTCAGATTGCATTCCTCCTTATACTGTTGGTTTTATCTTTGATTCTTTAAATCAACAACGAACTGGATGCACGAGATCGTGTATACACAATCCCCTCCTGTTTTCAAATCTACGTTACTTCATTTCAAGGTTTTATCTTGCACAAAAATAAACAAATAACGTCGATGCTTCTTCTACAAACGAAATTATTCACTTGAAGTTTACGATTTTAACTTAATGCTCTTAGACTTATCACATTTACCGATTTACTTGTGTGTGAGCGTAAAGTCTCAAGGAATCGTACTGAAAACTGATTCTGTTAAGTGTCAAAACCTTGAGTAACAGATATATAAAGTACAACACTTATAAACAACAGACGCAATTAATAAGTATTTGCCTTTACCTCCTTTTGTTATTCTTGTAAACTAATCTAATATAAAACACCTTAAGTGTGAAAAAAAGGTATGGTTGGAATGTGCGACTTAAAAAACTGTAATCACAATTGGCGGCTAAACTGACAACTACGCTTACAGCATTAATTTAAAAAAAAAAGTAAAGCAAATATTCATTCATTAGTTAGTCAGGCTGTGATTTTGTTCAACTTCAAGCACGTCGGTGGGTAAAACAAAACAGGCGACCGAGCTACCTAATGAATGAATATTTGCTTTAAAGTTCTTAGCAACGCTGTATCAATTTGGCAGCCAGTTTCGATTCCATTCCTTTAAGCTGCACACCTAAACCTTTTTTCACACCTAAGGTGTTTTTTATAAGATATCCTGACTTATGTCAATACACACAAACAAACTACAGCAAGGAGCACTTGATGGCAATCAACATTAGCCTTAAACTGGCAACCCTACTGTTCAGAACATAATAGTGTTTTTAAAATACATGGTGGTAGCTTTTCCTCTCTAAAACTGTTAACTTTCCTTATGGTAACGCCATGGAATATACATTAACTGTTTCTTGTCAACACTCGCCGTATGAAGCATCATCATTTTGTACATAAATGTCACATGACGCTAAACACTCTTTAATTAGAGTACTTTAATAAAATTTAGCAAATTTAAGCTTACAAGCTGGCAATGAATAATAATTGTACAACTGTAGGGTTATTTTAAAACCTTGAGCTATAAGCTGCTAACCTAGTTTGCTTGACCTAATCAATATTTATGTATCTGCACATACTTTCACCATAGTTTTGCAACTTTAAACCAGCCTTCTTTAATCCAAATAAAACAAAATACAAGCGGTCCACTTTTAGATGAAGCTGTAGTAAAAATTCCAGATTGATAGCTTACGTAGGCTTGTACAAGTCTGCGAAAATATTTTCATCAAATTCGAGCGTTTTTTGCTGAATAAGTTTGCATATACGAGATATGTAGGCCAAATCTGACACCGAATTGTTGGTTATAAAGGTATGTTAATACACCAGATGTGAAAAAAACCCTAAAATTTGAATGTTTTACTACCAGATAAGGTTTCTCCACTTTTGGTGCGTGAAAGAAAAAGAAACTCAATATAAAACAAAACAAAAAATGCAACCAAACACGATGTCAATGGAAGCATTGCAAGCAGAACGCACCATTTCCTTTCAGTGCTGTCATCTCTTGGTCAAACGACTAACTAATAGCCTTTATTATTTGATTAGATCGGAAAATAATAAATTAAAATTGGGAAAGTCCTATTCACTGATTATCAAATTATTTTATTAAAATCGACTTTGGAATGCTTAAGAAATCTTATAAATTCATCGCTCAGATAACGAATACGATTTACTTCAGTCAAAAATATAGCTTTTGGCATCGTTACATGCTTTTTTTTTTTTTGTCAAACGATTTACTCTGAGGTGCTAGCAAGTGTTGCTTCCAAGAAAATATTTTGAAATCAAAGAACGAAGGTCACACGTTAAATATGCAGACATTCTAGATATTAACACCCAAACTGTAGTACAGGAGACAACAACAGTGTATCGTAGTTAGTAATTTGTCACTGCATTCTTTCTAGATATTAACACCCAAACTGTAGTACAGGAGACAATAACAGTGTATCGTAGTTAGTAATTTGTCACTGCATTCTTTCCAGATACTAACACCCAAACTGTAGTACAGGAGACAATAACAGTGTATTGTAGTTAGTAATTTGTCACTGCATTCTTTCCAGATACTAACACCCAAACTGTAGTACAGGAGACAAAAACAATGTATCGTAGTTAGTAATTTGTCACTGAATTCTTTCTAGATACTAAAACCCAAACTGTAGTACAGGAGACAATAACAGTGTATCGTTGTTAGTAATTTGTCACTGAATTCTTTCTAGATACTAAAACCCAAACTGTAGTACAGGAGACAATAACAGTGTATCGTAGTTAGTAATTTGTCACTGAATTCTTTCCAGATACTAACACCCAAACTGTAGTACAGGAGACAATAACAGTGTATTGTAGTTAGTAATTTGTCACTGAATTCTTTCCAGATATTAACACCCAAACTGTAGTACAGGAGACAATAACAGTGTATCGTAGTTAGTAATTTGTCACTGCATTCTTTCTAGATATTAACACCCAAACTGTAGTACAGGAGACAATAACAGTGTATTGTAGTTAGTAATTTGTCACTGCATTCTTTCTAGATACTAACACCCAAACTGTAGTACAGGAGACAATAACAGTGTATCGTAGTTAGTAATTTGTCACTGAATTCTTTCCAGATACTAACACCCAAACTGTAGTACAGGAGAAAATAACAGTGTATTGTAGTTAGTAATTTGTCACTGAATTCTTTCCAGATATTAACACCCAAACTGTAGTACAGGAGACAATAACAGTGTATCGTAGTTAGTAATTTTTCACTGCATTCTTTCTAGATATTAACACCCAAACTGTAGTACAAGAGACAATAACAGTGTATTCTAGTTAGTAATTTGTCACTGCATTCTTTCCAGATACTAACACCCAAACTGTAGTACAGGAAACAATAACAGTGTATTGTAGTTAGTAATTTGTCACTGCATTCTTTCTAGATATTAACACCCAAACTGTAGTACAGGAGACAATAACAGTGTATCGTAGTTAGTAATTTGTCACTGCATTCTTTCTAGATATTAACACCAAAGTGTAGTACAGGAGACAATAACAGTGTATCGTAGTTAGTAATTTGTCACTGCATTCTTTCCAGATACTAACACCCAAACTGTAGTACAGGAGACAATAACAGTGTATCGTAGTTAGTAATTTGTCACTGCATTCTTTCTAGATATTAACACCCAAACTGTAGTACAGGAGACAATAACAGTGTATTCTAGTTAGTAATTTGTCACTGCATTCTTTCTAGATATTAACACCCAAACTGTAGTACAGGAGACAATAACAGTGTATCATAGTTAGTAATTTGTCACTGCATTCTTTCCAGATACTAACACCCAAACTGTGGTACAGGAGACAATAACAGTGTATTGTAGTTAGTAATTTGTCAATGCATTCTTTCTAGATATTAACACCCAAACTGTAGTACAGGAGACAATAACAGTGTATTGTAGTTAGTAATTTGTCACTGCATTCTTTCTAGATATTAACACCCAAACTGTTGTACAGGAGACAATAACAGTGTATTCTAGTTAGTAATTTGTCACTGCATTCTTTCTAGATATTAACACCCAAACTGTAGTACAGGAGACAATAACAGTGTATTGTAGTTAGTAATTTGTCACTGCATTCTTTCTAGATATTAACACCCAAACTGTTGTACAGGAGACAATAACAGTGTATTGTAGTTAGTAATTTGTCACTACATTCTTTCTAGATATTAACACCCAAACTGTAGTACAGGAGACAATAACAGTGTATTGTAGTTAGTAATTTGTCACTGCATTCTTTCTAGATATTAACACCCAAACTATAGTGCAGGAGACAATAACAGTGTATTGTAGTTAGTAATTTGTCACTGCATTCTTTCTAGATATTAACACCCAAACTGTAGTACAGGAGACAATAACAGTGTATTGTAGTTAGTAATTTGTCACTGCATTCTTTCTAGATATTAACACCCAAACTATAGTGCAGGAGACAATAACAGTGTATTGTAGTTAGTAATTTGTCACTGCATTCTTTCTAGATACTAACACCCAAACTGTAGTACAGGAGACAATAACAGTGTATTGTAGTTAGTAATTTGTCACTGCATTCTTTCCAGATATTAACACCCAAACTGTAGTACAGGAGACAATAACAGGCCAGTTTCTAATTTCAAATGAAACTGGATGAACTGTGATATTTAAAAGGGAGCCACATTAAAAAGGTGTAATGTATAAAATAAAAAACGTAAATGGCATTAAAAAATTGATAGCCTTTAAAAAACTAAAAACATTACAAAGGTGGACACAGTGTCACCATCACCAATAACACTGTCTAATGTTATGGACAAACCTTGGGACAGAACATGTTTAAAATGGTGCCATCGTTGAGAGTCGTAACAACGACAAGAAAGTAAAATGTGGCTTATTGTGATCTGAGTGTTACATGAACTACACACTGGTGTTCAGTTCCTGATAAAAGTAAATGATGAGTTAAAAACTGTGACCAATGCGTAGTCTAGTTAGAAGAACTTCATCTTTCCAATCCTTATGGAAGCAAGATGACCAGTGTCCAATATAGGGTTTTATTTGGAAAGGCTTTTTTTAACGTTGCTCACTCCAAGTCGACTGCCAGCTGGCACGGAACCGAGCCTCAAATACAGGACCACAGTCCATGTATAGGACAGGCACAGCAGTGATAGTGCCAGAGCAGATAGATTTAGCTGCACTGTTGGCGAGCTCGTTCCTGTGAATACCAACATGGCCCAGTATCCAGAAAAACTGGATAGAAGTAAATGTTAAAGAGAAATGGGCCAGTCGGTTTTGAATATCGGTAAAAACAGGGTGTGAACCAACATGAAGCAATTCAAGGGCCAGTAGAGAACTAAGCAAATCAGTATAAATAGTGCAGTTGGAGTACTGCTTAGCTTCTATGTGATCCAGGGCAAGAGAAATGGTGTACAGTTCAGTTGTGAACACAGAAGCTGTAGATTCTGTGTGCAACCACCAAACCTGATTTCAAACCATCTGTATAAATAGGAATGGAAGGATGGTCCGAACGATGTTCAGCAAATAGCAGACAGTATTTCCAATCAGGAGTGTCTACTTTTCTCAGATGACTTAAAGATAGGTCACAATTGGGGACTGTAAGAAGCCATGGTAGGATGGGCTAACCAGTGGATACAGCAATGCCATCCAAGGACAGACCCAATTCATCCAACTGCACCTGGATGCGAAGGCCAAACGAAGCAATGGCAGACCATCTGGTCTGAAAAAGTAAGGCCCACTGAGGAAGGAAAACATAACTCCAGGTGGGATGCTTTTGTAAGGAATGAAGTTTCAAAGCATATAGTAAAGACAGTTGCAAATAGCAGAGGTGCAAAGAAGGTTCATAAGCCTCTATGCATAAGCTCTGAACTGGGGAAGTGCAGAAAGCTCCAGTGCAGAGCTGAAGTCCTTGATGATGAATGAGGTCCAGCATCTTTAAGGCCGAGGGTCTGGCAGAGCCATAGACCAGTGATCCATATTCAAGGTTCGATCGAATAAGAGCACAAAATATCTTTAGCACAGAATATCGATCTGCTCCCTAAGTGGTGGAAGGGAGGACAAAGAGGATGTTCAGTGTTTTTATACATTTGACCCGTAGCTGCTTCATGTGTGATATAAATGTCAGCTTACAGTCAAAGATAAGCCCAAAGAACTTTGTCTCAGGGACCACAGGCAGCACAACTTCACAAATACGGAGTTCAGGATCAAGGTGAATATGCCATTGGTGGCAAAAGTAAACAATTGAGGACATTCTGTAGATGCCACTCAATATACCTCATGTTCGACGACTGACATGAGATGTGAAAGTTGTCAATATAGAGCCAGTTTGCAACAGTGAGAGGGAGTTGTTCAGTGATGGCATTATTTTTTATACTGAAAAGTGTGACACTTAGAACAAAGCCCTGAGGGACTCCAAGTTCCTGTAGAAAAGAATGGGAAAATGTCGAACCCACACAAACTCAGAATCTCCAGTACATTAAAAAATGTTTAATAAAAATGGGCAAATTGCCACGTAACATATACATATGGAGGTGTCACAAGATGCCATACCTTTATGTTGTATCATAAGCCTTCTCAATGTCAAAGAATATTGATACAAGATGTTGTCATTTGAGAAAGGCTTCTCTGATTGACGTTTCAAGTCAAATCAGGTGGTTCATCGTGGAGCGCTGTTGTCAGAATCCAAACTGGGTGGGCGAGAGGTTGTTTGATTCGAGGAACCAAACAAGACATGCATTAACCATCCTCTCTAAGGTCTTACAGAGACAGCTTGTTAAAGAAATTGGATGGTAGTTTGAAGGAATCTTGAGATCCTTCCCAGGCTTAGAGAAAGGTAGGACAATAGCCTGGCACCAGACATCAGTAAAAACTTTCTCCTGCCAGATTCTGTTAAAAACAGTGATAAGAATAGCAAGAGAAGCAGGAGATAGATGGCACAGCATGTCATAAGGTTCAACCGATGTACTGCCAGTTTGAGTTCCACCAGTGTAATGGGACAATTATAGTCATAGATACAATCAGCTGGAAAGGAAAGAGGTGATTGCTCTATCCAAGTCTTAATAGCTAAGAAGGTGAAAGAAGAAGCAGAAGTGCTAGATATATGGCAAACGCTTTCACCTAGAGTATCGGTGATGCACCAGGTATCAGCCACTTCCTGGCCATCAGAGAGTGAGAGGGGGACAGAATTATATTGCCCACTGACCTTTCAAATCTTGTCCTCAACTTAATCCAAGATTCCTTCTGGCTTTGACATCTTACCCATCAAGCAAGAGCACAGGTCTGCTGGAAAGTGTGGGATATCTATGGAAAGTATCCCAGGCTCATTTTTGAGCTTTCCGTGCCATGTGACAGACAAGATTCCACCATGGATGAGGATATAGTGGAAAAAACGTGTCAAGGATTTAGGAATACATTAGGCAGCTGCTTGTATAATACAGTCAGTTACTGCTGCCAGACAGTCGTCTACTGATGGCTTACAGACGATGACAGAATCAAGTTCTGCAAGAGCAGTGAAAGAAGGCCAGTTTGGCCAATCCAGCCACGTCCAGTCTCTCTCAAGTTTAGAGGAAAATGATCACTGCCTCGTGGATTATTGTCAACCTTCCATGAAAAATGGAAAATAATGAAGAGGAGCAAATTGAGAGATCAACAGCAGTAAAGGACTGACTAGGTGCATGAAAATAAGTGGAAGAACCAGTATTGAAAGGAGAAAGGTTGTGACCAGAAAGCATATGCTCTACAGAACAACCAATGCTATCAATATCAGCACTTTTTCAGAGGATATGATGTCCATTAAAGTCCCCCAGGATGAAAAAGGGAGATGGCAACTGTTCAATGGCAGCATCAAGGTCTGATTGATCATATGTCTCTCCAGGCGACAGGTAGAGAGAGCAAACAGTGATGGTATGACCCAAAGAAACACGGATGGCTATGACCTCCAAGAGTGTGTTATGTGGCAAAGATAGGGTGGGCACATGCTGATCAATCAACAGTGCCACCCCTCCATGCACTCGTTCATCACACAGCCTGTCGTTTCTGTATAATGAAAACTTGCCAAAAGGATTGGAGATTTTCAGAAATTTTTCCTGTAGAGAAAGACAAACAGGATGGTAGGAAGCAATCAGTGTTTTGATGTCATCCAGATTGTATCAGGGTGGCCATTTTTATTTATGTGTAGGCAAATTTGGTGGAGAGCTATTCTATTTTCGACTACATTTTTTTTTTCTTTTTCTTTATTCGAGGGTTGTCTATCAACCTTCATGGATCCTGCCCTGGGTCAATTGGGCAGGTCTTTGCTGTTGGAAGGGAATTCCACAGCCTGAAGACATGAATGAATGATTGTTTTGCAACTTGGGGTGGGAGAAGAATATGTATCCGAGGAAATGCCTGTACCTGGAACCAAAGGATGTGGATCTTGGGGTTTGGTGGATTGTATATAAGGGACAGAAATAGGTGTTAAAGTTAATTCATCAACTTTTTTAACTATGGAGGTCAAAAGACTTTTCATTTGTTTGGAGAACGATTCTTTTGAAGGCACAGAGAGATCTGTCTGCACTTCCACTGTTGTTGTGGAACAAAGTGCAGCAGCATACATCCGAGATGAGGTGGTGAACAGCAATTTTCGAGCCTCAGGAGAAGTAATGTTATGAATCGTTTTCAAATGCTGCATCTCTTTTTCTTCCAACCATTTAGGGCAAGAACGAAAGTAGGACAGGTGAGAGCCATTGCAATTGATGCAATGAGGGTCTGTTTCATACTCGTAGGCATCATGGTCCTTACAACTGCAATGAGCACATGTCAAGGAACCACGACATGATGTCTTTGAGTGACCGAACTGTTGACACTGGAAACATCAGAGAGAGTTTGGAATGTATGGCTGTACCCTGCAATTAAGGTAACCTGCCTTGATGGCGGCAGACAGACGTGGTGACGTAAATATGAGAATGAGGACATTGGTCAGCACCATAATTCCATCTTTGCGAGTGTATATACGCCTCACTGCAGGAACTCCTTGGGTGGAGAAACCAGCAAGAATCTCAGACTCTGGGATGTTCTTCAAATCCCTCTCAACAATAACTCCTTGTGATGAATTCAAAGTAGCATGAGGTGTAACCTCAATAGGTATATCCCCAATTGCCTTTGAATGCAACAGGAGTTCACTGTGTTGAGATGTGGATGTTTCCACCAATATGTCACCAGATCTAAGCTTCTTTCCTGACTTTGGAGAGCCAGCAAGTCCCTCTACTCTCTTCTGAATGGAAAAGTGAGACATTTGCCTCAAGGGTTTGCCTGAAAGTGAATGCAATATAAGAAAATGAGGTACAACAGGTGGTACAGATGGTGAGGATTGCTGCTCAAAATCTTCAAGACGTGGTCGTTTACCTATAGACTGTTTTTTTCACCCTTTTATTAAGATTTCTGATTGGAGTATCCATAATAAAGAAAGGGAAATTTCTGTGCCCACTGACCCAACCCACCATGAAGCCCTACAAGGGGATGCACTACAATGTTAAACACGGACACTGCAGCAACGCCATGGTTTCGTGAGCACTATACCCAAACACCAGCATCAGATATAATGTCCACAACACCTCCTGAGAACATCCAACACTGGTACTTGGTTGACCCTAGCCCGAGTGGACCAGCCAACTGACCCAAGGGGGGCCACCCCAAGGGCATCCATCTACAGGAAGTCAAGGTTAAAGTGGTGTGTTAGGGTTGGACCCCTCAACCGCCAGGATCCTCTTCTCCCCTACACGAGTTGCCACACACAGCAAACAAGTGGGTGGATGTTTAGATCCCAGAGGAGGAAAACTGAAAAAACAGAACCTTCCCTGGGAGGTCCCCTCACCACATACAGGAATCCACATTGACGGGGGGTTGTTTTTGTTTTTGAATTTCATGCAAAACTACATGAAGGCTATCTGTGCTAGCCATATCCTTGATTTAGAAGTTTTAGAATAGATCGAAGGCAGCTATCACCACCACCTACTGCCAACTCTTGGGCTACTCTCTTACCAATGACTAGTGTATTGAATGTTACATTACAACACTTCCATGGCTGAAAAGGCAAGCATGTTTGGTGTGATGGAGATTCAAACTTGTGACCCTCAGATTGTGAGTTGAGCACCCTAACCATCTGGCCATGCCAGGACACACATACATAGCTATAAATGAAGCCTTACCAGTTTTATAAAAAGAACAGAATAACCTTTTGGTTTGAAAACATTCAAATTTTGTACAAGTCAATAACATAAGGTAAAACAGCAAATGTCCAAGAGACACTCATGAGGGGTTTCAATAGTCACATTCTCCCAGGGTTCAATTTGTTAATTATTCTGCGATTGCCACATTTATAAATTTGCAAGTGGCACATTTAGTTTGAGATATGCAATAAAAAAAATTATATATTTATTTTGTTATATGAAACAGTTATGGGAAGGTTAAACAGGAAATATCTTTCCCTCATGACATTACAAAATTCTAATCTTCCATGCCAGTGCACTGGAAGTGGATGTTTCCATAGCCATGAAAGAGTCAATCTCTTGTTAGACTCTTGTGAGTGTTCCTGAAAGTCAACATTTATGTTATCAAAATCACCCAAAATTTTTCGAGAGAAAAGATTAAGTTGCCAAATACATATAAGACAAAGAAGTACCTAAAGCAGGTTATCAGCTTTATTAATTCAATTAGGAACAAGTTTAAACTTAAGTCCCCAACGTTGCTTTTGAGTATAAAAAAGTTACAAGTAACATGATGCACATATTCTAAAATGTTACAGTGAATGGTGATATGTGAAGTTGGGAAATGTACACTTGAATAGATGTAACCCTTCATGGCCATGGTATGTCCAAGATGGATAACAGACCTCTGAAAACAACACACCATTACTATTGCAATATTTGGTTTGACAATGTCATCCTATGGTATCAAATATCTTTTATTTTCATGATGACAAATCATTCTTATAGATTGTTTCATTTATTCTCAAGTTTTCTCTAGTGTAATTTTCTCTTTTAAATTACAGATAATGATTTTAGTCATAAAACTACATATAATTTGCAGTTATAATAAGCAGACACACATTAATGACAAGAATAATTCTGCTTAAGCGAATACCAGTTATTTTCTACTGAATTTCAGACCACATGGCTAGAGTTACTATATCCAGGTGACAAAAGTGATGCCAGATTTCAATCTAATCATAAGAGTTATGAACCAAAATAATCAAAATTTTCCATCATCTACATTTATCAAATTTACAAAAATAAGAAGTTACATAAAGACCTAACAGCTCACCATCAAATATGTGCAACAAACATATCTCGGCTGGCCTGAAGAGTTGTAGAATTGGGGAAATGCATTGCTGGCAGTAGATATGATGAACATAGTGTGGTTGAAATACTGTTGTATATTCTTCTAATTCTTGGAAATCAATTTGGGATTAGATTTAGAATGTGTAAATAAATATATAGTGAGCCTAAAATAATGTCTTATGACAAATACCATGCTTCACTTGCTTCTAGAAGGCATTTACACTATGCCTGTTTTTCTAATAAATGACCTACATATATAGTATTCAAATTACTGTTGATCTTTTGTATTCCATCTAAAGAACTCTGAATTGAGCAAAATGCATTACTAGCAATGGATGTGATGTACAGAGTGTGGTTGAAATACTGTTTTATAACACTATTCTAATTCTTGAAAGCCCATAATAGTCTAGATGAAAAATGTAATGTAAAACAAGTATAGTAGGCCTAAAATAATGCCTTATGACAAATATAATGAAAATCACAAATTTTTTATCTCAGTATCAATCTGAAATAACATAATTAGGTGACAACAGATTTAACCCTTAGCCATCAGTCTGACTTTTGGAAGAGTTAGATTGGTCTGAAAATGGAATAATACAAATTACAATGTTGAAAAATGAAAATTACTAAACATATTCAGAAGCTTCCAGTAACCAAGATAATACAGAAATAAACTTATTGTAGCAAAATAAGATAATTAACTAGAAAAACTGGTTAGGGTAAGACAGACCATACCCTAGATATCAAAGAACATCAGGGAACCTTTGAGTCCAAGGGTGCCCTAACTCCTAACCATCACAATAAACAAAAATGAATTAATAAATCCAGGCCAGATACCTCAGGTATTCATCAACCCTTTTTTCAAGCTCTTTAAAAGTTGTTGTCTCTTCTACTTTTGATTGAAATTTGTTCCACAAATGAACACCCTATTGAACAAACATAACTGGAGACGTCTCTAGCCTTTCTAGGTCTTTAAATTACAACTTCTTGTTCCTGTCTTACGGCCCTCAGAAATCAACATGAAAAAAATAAAATACATCAACATCATCAATTATATGTATAAAAAATGCTGAATATTTTAACTGGAACATCCATGATCATAAAAGAAAAAGTTAAGAGATCTTAAATGACCAACTATACCACCAAAACTTACTGATCTGTCTCTGACCCTTCTCCTAGAATTCATATGTTCATCCCAATGAGAACCATAACTACACAATATTTCAGATAAGACTTAACAGGTAACATATACAACAAAACATTACATCTTAGATCTTGGGAATATTTCTCCAACGTGGTATACGTTGAAAAATTACGACTACATCAACCAACTCTATGAGATCCTTTCCTTCAATCATACTTTTATGAGGGTTCTGGTTATCATGATTAAGACTTTTTTTATTCATTGTAATTATTACCACAAAATTTTAGATCTTCTAGTATAATTAATATAATTTATTAAGAGAACCAACATACACAACCCTACATTTTTCATAATTAAATGACATCTGACACGTACTTGTCAAATTAATCAACTAATCTTAAGTCTTTCTGTAAAATTATAGTATCCCCATTACAACAAGCAAGACCTAGCATTTTCAATACTATCAAAGTTAACCAATTTCCCAACTGAGCTCTATCACTATATTTAATGTTGGAATACTAGCAATAATGTGGAAGAACAGATCTTTGAGGTATGGTACTTCTAACATTACTCAAGTCAAACTAAACTCCATTAATGTTTTTTTTTGCCTACCCAGCCAACTTTTCATCTACCTAACTAGCATATTCCATTCTCTGATCAACATATTTTTCAGCAATCTTTCATAAAGCACTAAATAAACCTTTTCTGAAAATCAAAACCAGATCTTACCCTCATCTAGATAAGTGGCAGATCCTCAAAAAAGAAAATAAATTAGTGTGTAAATAATACAATATTTTCCACATGTAAATTTATTTTAGCTGTCTGACAAGAAATGCAACTTCAAACACCCTGCAAAGCACCTTTTGTCAACTTCTTTGAAGTTTTTTCCTCCATTGAAGTAAGTCTAACTGGTTTAAAATTATCTGAAAAATACTTCTCTCTCCACATTAAAAGCTGAAGTTGTCTTATCCACCCATTCAATCTTCAGAGAAATGTCTCCTGTTGAATGATGCACCAAAAATGGAAGTATGTAGCTCAAAAATATGATCTTTAACCTTTTTTAAAACCAATAAATACTGGCACACTCATAAGTCTTCACTTTCAACTAAATTTCAAGATTTATTTTTGAAGAAGCCCTAGACTGATGCTTGTATCTCACGTACTCATGAAATACATCCTTGAAACTAACTTACAGAACCAGGAATCCATATCTTCCCTGGTGAAAACCATTGATAAAACCTTATTAACTCACAGTCATCAAAAACTGTACCTTTATCCTTCAAAAGTCCAATTCTAGCTTTCTGCTTACCTTTGATGTTCCCACAGAAATGCCAGCTGTTCTTCACAAATTTTGCATCCTGGCCTTCAGTTGAAATTTCCTGAAGCTATAAAGTTTCTCTCAAATTTCATCCATGATGTACATATACATATAGTTAAGCCATAACTACTGCACTAAGTCTGGGCTTCAATGTGGTTTTCTTTATTGTTGAAAAACATGTCTAACATTATTTAAAACCAATTGGTCCTTGAAATTATCCTACATTTATTCAGAATTCCAATTGACTCTGCTACCAAATCAATTAAAGCTAATTTCTGCATCACAGTCTCAAAACAAGCACCTTGAAAATTTAGAACTAAAACTGTATTAACTATGAAGTCAACATACAATGGAACACCAAATTTAACTATGCTGTGATTATTCACACCAAAATTCATTTTTACCTCACTGTAACTAAAAAAAAACTTGAAAAAACCAAGTTTACAACCAGGGCCACAAATATCAGCTCCCAGAAATTCTTCCATCCATCCTTTTCCATTTAATGCAGCCTCCAGATTGAAAGTTCATCCTATCTATTCTGTGAAAAACAAATTTTGTTTCCATTTCTTAAATACTATAACAATCTCTAAACCTTATCAGTGCATCTCATCTTCACTAGCTCCTACATACACTACAGAACCTCTGATGAAGACCTAACCATCTCATCATCATTCATTATGTATGTTTTTTAATTATTAGCTTCATAAGATATTCTTTCTATATGCTTATTAACACACTGGCTCCCAAGCCTATTTTGCCAATACTTCTAAGGTTCTCCCTAGTCATTTTACAATTACATTTTTAGGAAGAGTATATGTAGCCTTTGTGTCCGAGCCAATAAGTGGCCCTTTAAAAAGAAAATAAAGCATAACTCACTGGTGGGTCATGTGTGTCTTACTGAAAGACTATCATGACCCACCAGTGAGTCGTATGGGAGCCAGCATGTTAAACAAACCCCAACTACAAGAACTTCATAATCTACAAAAGTCTCTCTTACCTTTTCTTCTCTCATTTTGTCTGTTTTTGCCAGAATGCTTAACTTACCTTTCTATTCCACAGTTACTCTAAGAATGTTAATCCCTTTTTCACACCCTTTTGAATGTGTGAATAATTTCTCCCTCCTTAAACCTACATTGTGCAACCTACTTGTCGCATTGGCCCACAAAAAAAAATATCCACCAAATAAACATACAAAATTGCTCTGCATACATTAAACTTTTATCCAAAACAACAGAAGATACCAAATACATAAATATTAAAATATATAATTTACATTAATATTCAACGTTTATGGCATAAGTGATATAAATAACAGTATTATAAAGGAAAAAGCAATATTTCTACACACACACACACTAGGAAAATGCTTAATGTCAAAGAATATGAAGTCACACTGAAAAAATGAATGCTACAGGTTAAAAGTTTCAAATATCAAAATATTTTAATAGAGGGCACATAAAATAATATTGATAACTGCTAATCTAAAACAATTCAATTTTACATAACATTGAATCCTTTATAATGACAAAAAACTTGCAATTCAACAAGACAAACAAGAAAATTTATCAATAAAATATATAGTTTTAACTTTTTTTAAATAATGTTATCAATTGCATCAAATAAGAAACAAAATCAAAATGAAACAGGTTTCCAGTGATCTATGGCAATGGTTCCTAATCTATGGTACACCTACCACCAGAGGTATGCGAGAACTTTTGAAAAAGATAAAAAAAAACCTTTTTTCAAAACTCTAGGGACAGATGTTGTGAATTACTGATATATTTCATCAGACACACTCAACATTCATATATTGCTGCCTCACTCTTCAATTACTTTCTTTATTTACTACTACTTAATTTAAATACACTTTTTTGTTTACCAGTTAAACTGGCCCCTGCATGGCCAGGTGGTTAAGGCACTCGACTAGTAATCTGAAGATCACGGATTCCAATCCCTGTCACACCAAATATGCTCGCCCTTTCACCCATGTGGGTGTTATAATGTTACGGTCAATCCCACTATTTGTTTATAAAAGAGTAGCCCAAGAGTTGGCAGTAGGTGGTGATGACTAGTAGCCTTCCCTTTAATCTTGCACTGCTAAATTAGGGACAGCTAGTGCAGATGTCCCTTGCGTAGTTTTGTGTAAAGATAAAAAGCAAAGAAATGTTGGTTACAAAAATCTTGTTAAGTTCTTAGAGAGTTTATGTGGCAAAAAAGGTTTGAAGTCAATGACCTTTAGGTTCACATATTAAATAATAAAATTAATGACCTAAAAAAAATAAAAAATAGGAAGTCATACATAAAACATCACAACATTCCATGAGACATATAAAATACATATTTAACATGAATTTAACAGGTTCTCATTAGTACAAAGTATGAACCAATTAGATTGTGAGGTCTTACATCCAACAATCAGGTCCAGGGAGGAGTTACTGTACATTTTAACTTAACATTGTTCAAAGTGCATTTCAAGTTCAAATGATCAGTTAAACCATTATAATAATGCAGAGGGTTAAGATCTTCAAATCTAATTAATAAACTAACAGATAACAGTATTTTTAACAATTGCTAACGTATAACACTAGTTGTCACATTAGTTATACACTTAGGCTCTCGATTCATGCCCTCTCCTAAGAAAATTAAACCTGCAATTTTCTTAACGTAATTTTGCTCTAAACTTTGGAATTTCTTTTAATTTGACACTTTAATTTTCATAAAAGAAAGGTAAAAACAAAATCAAGGCCTAAGTTTTGAAATAAGAGTTAACATTTATTGACTGAGGCTGCACGTGCAGTTCATGTTATAAAAATAATGAAGTGTAAACCTTCAAAAGTAATGCCACTGAAGGAGCAACGTTTTTACCAATTCAATTTTCATGTTCACAAGACTGATTTAAAAATATACCCCACCATTTGCTCATCCGAAATTATTAAATCTAGTTTTAGGCATAGGCTCAAAAAATTATAATAATTATAAAGACTAAGCTTAGTCATAGTTTTAATGACATCAGCCTAGGTCCTACCTACTAAAATAACTGTTATAATGGTAGGAACAACAAACACCCAGTTACTAAATCCGTGTTCGATCGGTCCATTATGTCCACTCCCAGAAATGTCAACCATTTTCTCAGCCAAATGTGTAGTCTGTTCTTCGTTTCGTTAGCAAACTAATTACGAAAATTTATTATAAAAAGTTTAAGGTATAACCTAGAATTTTACAATATTGCTTATATTTCTAGTATTAGTGGTAACACTACAATATTAATCAACCTCTGCCTCTTTGTACCAGTCTTACTAACCCTTACAGCTACCATACATACTGACATTCGCCCTCTCACTTACAAAATAAAAAGCTACCTTTTCGGTATCCACTTTGTATTGAAATTTATTAATACATACATAAAAGAACGTTTAAATAAAGGATTATTTTCAATGCACACATAGGTCACAATTTTTGAAAAGATAACAAAAAATGTACATTTTAATAATATATGCTGAAAAAATGACACTACGGGAAGAAGCAAAATTCAGACCCTCAGTGTCAGCAAAAATTCTATCTACAGTAACATCGATGAAACTTAAAACCACAAAATATGTAAAACAACTTACTAAACCTCATAGCATAGTCAAGTGGGTTAAGGCGTTCGTCTCCTAATCTGAAGGTTGTGGGTTCGAATCCCCAGCGCACCAAACACACTTGCCTTTCCAGTGACGCTCAATCCCACTATTCATTGGTAAAAGAGTAGCTCGAGAGTTAGCGGTAAGTAGTAGCAACTAACTACATTCTTACTCTGCTAAATTAGAGATGGCTAGCTCTAATAACCTTTAAGTAGCTTTACATGAAATTCTAAACAAACCAAATAAACCTCATATATAATGCGAGCCTATAGTATTTTGTTTATTGATTTTACAAAATACACTAAAAAACAAAAATATAATATTAAAGTATAGAAATAAGTGGCATTATAAAAAGAAATTAATTTTAATGTCTACTTTTTTAAAAATAAAGAAACAACAGTTCTTGATATGTAACAAATATGTAAATGAGAGAGAAACAAATCGCTGTACTAAAGTCCAAACTACAGACTAGGAACGATAAAGTTACCCATAGAAGCACTGTTCATTATATAATTTTGGTATGACTAGTACAACAGTGGAGATTTGTTATCATTGGATCAAGCGATTCTCAAACCACACGTGTTACAGTAAAATGAAATTATGCTACTCTGTAGATATGGATACCAAAGTTCAAAGTCGAGAATCACAAATTACCATTCATTGTATGAAAACTTTGCAAGAAAAGAGTTGTCCCTAACAAAATATGTTAATGAAAATACAGCTGAGGTAAAAAAGTAATCTCATTTCTTTCCATAAATTTGCCATTTCGCTCTAGTAATAATGGTCGAATACTTGTATTAAAAACGTAATGTGAAAATCAATGCGTATTATATTCAACCAAACATTGTCCGGTTGGGACAGCGGTCAGTCTATGGAATTTCAATGCTAAAATCTGCAGGTACAGATAACATTTATTTTAATGTTTTAATATAAAGTCAAACTAAAAAAAACGAATTTTACAAGTTAAAAGTTTCAAATATCGAAATATTTTAATAGAAGGCAGATAAAATAATACTGATAACTATTAACCTCAAATAACCCAACTTTACACAACAATGAGTCCTTTATATGACAAAAACGTACAATTCAACAAGACAAGTAACAAAATTTATCAATAAAATATATAGTTTTAACTTTTTTAAATAATGTTTTTAACTGCATCAAATAACAAACAAAATGTTTGCCATTACACTGAAATAGCTGTGTAATGTATAATACACTCGTAAATCAGTGGCCCTTCATTGTTTAGTTAATTCAGTGTTGTGAAAAGAGAAATTGTTTCAAGAATTAGATATAAGAGAATCTGTTGTATGCACAGGAGAAAATTAACAAGCTTACAGGCGGTCGTGATTTTGTGAACTTAGACTTATTAGTGTGTATGTTTTCTTTATAGAAAAGCCACATCGGGCTATTTGCTGAGTCCACCGAGGGGAATTTAGTGAGTATTACTTAAGCTAATTTGCAGAACAGAAATAATAAAAAAAAATATTTCTATTTACTCGGAAGATAAAACTTTTTAACCTCATCAAGATCATGAAAAGCGTTCACTAAAAATTTTAAAGAATTTTACTTACTTTCAATGTTAACAGCAGCATCTTGACACCCATCTATCATTATTCTGCGAATGTTATCTATCATATAAATTCGGGAAGGATCATAATCCTGACACGAAAGCAGTACTAACATAAAAAATTATAGAACAAAAAAAAATAATTTTAAGTAAAAATCGCAAAAATTGCGAGATAAACTAATAAAATATCGATGAGTAACAATTTATCTTTAATAACATTTAATTATTCTTGTGATAAACATTTAGAGCTAACCACTTTGAAAGCTTTGGTAAATAATACGATGATAAGACTTCTTTTACAGTTTCTGATGTATGCAAAACAGTAACCTGGAATGGCTCAACTCTGAGCCTCAAATCTGAGGGTCAAGGATTCGAATTTCTATTACACCAAACATACTGACCCTTTCAGCTGTCTGGGAGTTATGATGTTACGGTCAATCCCACTATTCTTGGTAAAAGAGCAGTCCAAGAGTTGGCAGTGAATCGTGATGACTAGCCGCCTTCCCTCTAGTCTTACACTGCAAAATTAATGACAACAGCGCAGATAACCCTCGTGTAGCTCTGCGAAAAATTCATACAAACAAACAAACCCCCTAATCTATCACTTTTAAATTAAAAACGACGACAAAAAACACCAAATAGCTTTGTGCTAAATTAAGCAAAACATGGAAACAAAGAGTCGCCCACTTGGAAAACCTGGTAACTGTATTGTAAACGTAGGCTCGGATATTCATTTATTTAAAATGAATAATATATATATATTAAAAACCAAGTTAGATAGTTTGACATACCAAACTAGTTTTGGAAAAAATGTTGAAGAAATAATATACAGAAACTGCAGATCTAGTCTGAAGAAATTTAAACCAGTTATAGAACATCAGTTGCTTGCTTGAATCTCGTCAAAGCTATCTGTTAGCCGTTCCTAATTTAGAAGCGATTTCGTAGAAGGAAATAACGTATTCAACAGCACTCATCATCAACTCTTGGGCTACTAATTCTTACCTACGATTGGCTATCGTATTATAACGCCCCCACTACTGAAAAGTCTATTATGTTTAGTAAGAGAATTCGAGCCCGCCAGTCGCAGGTTGCAAGTAGGTTTGATTTAGTTTGTTTTGAACGTCACGCGAAAATACACGAGGGCTATCTGCGTTAGTCGTCCCTAATTTAGCAGTGTAAGACCAGAGGGAAAGGAGGGCAGCTAGATATTTCAACCCACCGCCATCTCTTAAACTACTCTTTTACCAACGAATAGTGGGATTGATCGTCACATTGTAATGCCTCAACGGCTGAAAGGGCGAGCATGTGTGATGCGACGGAGATTCGAACCCGCGACCCTCATGTTACGAGTCGAACCCCTTACTCAACCCACCTGGCCACGCCGAGCCCAATATTTAAACAATCCGAGAAGAATTGAATGTGGTTTCAGTAAAATTCGAAAGATGGCGCTAAAACCCATACGAACGTTCCACTCAAATTCAAGTGAATTCAATTAATATATATTTACTCTGGCACTAAGTGGCATTTATACCTGTCTACGTTTTCCTTTATTTCATAAGCTGTAAAATACATCTTGAGAGAAACAAGATTACATGTTAACAACTCATTTAAAAATGATTTATTTAAATCTTTATCTCTTATATATGCAAAAACGGCTCGTTTGGGTTGAGAAAATATTTTGCATAGAAGAGCGAACAACGTTTCGACCTTCTTCGGTCATCGTCAGGTTCACGATGCATGAGTTTCAGCTGTAAACCAATGTTTCTGTGTGTTTCATCATTAAAAAGCTGTGGTGTACGAATGCGTAATCACGTAATGCAGAATGTATACTATTACTAAATATACTATGGACAGAATAAACAGCTATTTGTACTTACTTAAAGTACTGAATGCTATTCTCTTTTGGTCGGCCATCTATTTTTTATTGCGTTATATATGAATTTTAGACAGTTGATTACGACGTTCTTTTGTACAGATTGCTGGTAACCGGATACGTATACTGTTTTAAACCCTTGGCTTTAATTACTAACAACCAAGAAAAGCTAGACCTTAAATGGTTTGCTTTATTTTAAGTTACAATTTTTTTATTACCTATGAGATCGATACGAATAATCTGAATGCTTATTTCTTGAAGAATTTCGCAGACTATGTTTGGTTCATGGGCGTTTTATATACATATGGGTATTTTTATGTTTCTCAATATCTTATCGTAATTTACCAAACAAGTTAGTTGTCAAAGAAATCCGTTTCCATAAACAACACAAGTTACAAAAATATTCAAGCTAGTTCCATGAAATTTCTCGGTGCATTTGAAACAAGGTAGAAACACTTTTTAAGAGAGGGAAGCATTTTTAGATGTTCAATTTTAAATTCATAAGAAGGGAAGGATTTTCTTAATAAACAAACTACTTCTAGAAAAGTAATTACTCCTTTAAGGCAAGTCAAATCCCTAAACGCCTCTGTGCTTTAAAATTAAGTCTGTTGTAAGTTTGTTAACAGTTTCTTATTATAATAAGCTATTTCCAAGTATATCGTTACACCTTTGAATCAGACCATTTTATGTTTTTTGTTGTTTTTTTTAAATTTCGCACAAAGCTACTCGAGGGCTATCTGTGCTAGCCGTCCCTAATTTAGCAGTGTAAGACTAGAGGGAAGGCAGCTAGTCATCACCACCCACCGCCAACTCTTGGGCTACTCTTTTACCAACGAATAGTGGGATTGACTGTCACATTATAACGCCCCCACGGTTGAAAGGGCGAGCATGTTTGGCGCGATGGGGATGCAAACCCCGACCCTCGGATTACGAGTCGCACGCCTTAACGCGCTTGGCCATGCCAGGCCTACCATTTTATGATATATAATTACAGTAATAAACAGAACAGAATCGAGAAAACAGTCCAGTCAATAAGAAACATAAAACTTGTACAATTCATTTCATAAAATCTTGTCATACTTCAAAATAAATCAGTTTTATAATAAAGTTCAAACTTTAAGACAAGATTCCTTAAATATTTCCGTGATAAAAATTTGCTATCCATTATGTTTGGAGAATATTAAATCAAAATCCGTAGTTATAGTCACTTTAAAATGATTAACAGCTTTGAAACGTAAGTAAAATACTAGAGCAGTGACATTTAATGTCTCTATTAACATCACTGAACTTAACACAATTAACCATCTTAAAGCTGCTAATAACTTAATTTCATTATGTCTCGTGGTAAGTATTACGGGTTCACTTTATAAAAAATACAGTTTTGGTGAAACTTGTGATATACATTTGGTAGTAAAGTTTGTAACTATTATTACTGACGAAAGTACTTGGCTTCACTCAGTTATTAGTTGAAAGCTGTGTTTATTCTGAAATTATTTTAGCGTAAAATATAACGTATATACTTTCATTGATAAGCAAGATGACATGAAAGCCATTGTTGGAATGCATTGTTATAAAAACACACTAACTTTTCCTTATATTGTAGATTGTTATATAAGAAAAACCATGAATAAGTAATAATACCCAGTTGCACACCCTCAGGGTCCACTTAGCATATATGTACAAAATTTCATATTTCTAGGTTCTTTCCTCTTGGAGCTATGGCGGGCACACAAACACAGGCTAACAGATACACCCTTTTATTATTAATATAGATCATTTATCCTCACTAAAGTGTACTGTATAACTTGTGGTAGAGAGGAAACTCCTGCCTTTCTTTCTTTTTTCTCTTCAGGTTGATGTTTTATTATCCTCACAAGACGATAGATTAATATACTCTTAAGCAGTGCTGAACAGTTAATCACTATTTCAAGTCAAAGTTTCATAGAGCATAGCGCTTCAGTAGGTAAACAATGATACTCTTTAGGACAACAGTCGCAGTGAAAACAACCAAATAACAAATCACTCCTAAGTAACTCATAGCCCTTCATAACTGTCACTACTTCCTTTGTTGATGAAAGTAATGATTCCAAAGATCTATTCGTGAATAAAACATCACATACAACTATGTTCCATGCTTCGAATATGAGATTAATATTGTAACTTGAAATTTATTTTAAAATTATTTTGTATGATTCTCAATATTAAACAACATTTATTTGTTCAAGAAAAGTATAAATGCTTTTATATTGTGTTAGGGTTTGACTTAAAACAATCAAAGTTGGCGGGAAAAAGTTCGGTCAGTCGTTTGATTCTTGCAGTCAGGGCCGTAATAAAGCGGTTTCAAACAAACTTTGTTCTTCCTAGCTGAAAAATTCTGTAAGTAAAAATAAGTGCAAAGGCTTTTCCTGTCTCAAATCTAAGATTTCTATATCCATGATTTTTCAAACTATAAATTATCCATTTAGAAAAGAAGGAAAATACCCTTTAATTAGTCATTACAGAGTTCCATTTTACAATTAAACCAAACATTTCTTTTTTGTTGTTTTAAAGCAGGTGAAAAACCATACAGTGTTGTCGAAAAAAAAAGACCTCTCTTCTTCTGCATCGATATTTTTAAAATCGATGAGCCAACTTAATGGGTGCAGTCAAATTATTTCTATTTAACACCATTAGCAATAACAAGAAGTAAACTTTAACAAGATAAGAAATAATAACCAATGGGGCGTTTAAAGCCACAGTCGTAACCATTTTGTTATTTTTAAAAATACGAAATAAACGAGTGTTGTTGTATTTTTCGACGTTAAAAACATCAGTGACGACGTGTTTGTTGTATTTTCATTTAAATAGTGATATTTCAAATGGTTTTTATAAATAGACAAAGTGCATCCTGGTGGTTAATATGCATGGCACGATACTACTAAACTTGCTCCATACTTTGAACTGTAAATACGTTTTAAGAGTGACAGTCAATCCCATTACTCTGTTAAAAGCAAGACAAAGCCCTTTTGGCTACGTAATGGAATAGGACCTCGGTTCTGTGTTGTTGGTTTTCGGAACACAAGGTAATGATTCACCCGATCCGGACACGGGAGGGATTGACAGATTAAGGGCTCTTAAAGGAATGGACAGAAGGGCACCACCAGGAGTGGAACTTGTGGCTTAATACATCACCTTAAACAAGTCAAAGTAAAATACAGGTAAATTCCCAAGCAAAATTAAATAATCTTTCATGTGAGGGGACGAACAGCAACCACAACGTTCCTGACCACCCTGTTGAGGAGAGAATTCTTCAGACTTCTCTCTCTCTCTAAACTAAACCCCTGCCAAGTTCGTTTGCGTTTTTTTGACTACATATGCTACTACTGTCTGGCTGCCTCTTCTTTGATTAGTAAATGAATGCTGCAAACAGATATACATGAAAAATAAAATGGATTAACATGTAGGTAAGTAAATAAAAAAAAATTCTCGGTGTGCTCCATGAACCGAGCATGCTGCGCAATCAGAAAATTATATTCTGAACTTATGTGACTCAACAGTAAGGAACAGTGGCACAATAAGCCCATCATTCATATTTACTTTAGAAAATACTGATAACAGTAGTTTGGTAAAGAAATATTGATATTGAAGATAAAAAGAAGTCTTCTCGCTGGCGAATTCAAGAGGACCTTGCCTCCAAAACAAAAGTTAAAAAAAATATCGTGATAATCTTCGTCCACACACAAACGGCTTGTTAGTATGATTTATAATCTTCGTCCACACACAAACGGTTTGTTAGTATGATTTATAATCTTCGTCCAGACACAAACGGCTTGTTAGTATGATTTATAATCTTCGTCCACACACAAACGGCTTATTAGTATGATTTATAATCTTCGTCCACACACAAACGGCTTGTTAGTATGATTTCTTGCAACGTGAAGTATATTTTCGAGCTCCACTCTTCAAAGTTTAGCATTGAAAGTATACGAGAAGATTTTTCGAGTCATTTTTAGTCGCATCTCTCTGTTCCAGATGACACAAAAGTGTAGAGATTCCAGGGTCATCCCCTAGATTCCTGGACCTATGTCGTAGATGCTTTCGCTCATTTTGACGCTTTCGGCGTTATCTCTACAAAACTTTGCCCTTCCGTAACTTTCTACCACTGTGTTTTCTATGTTATCTAAGGGTATATTTTCATGGATATCTTTAAAATCCTGCAAATGGTCGCACTGTTTGCTTCATTTCTCTTATTTGTTTAAACGTTTGAGATGTTTAACGCTCGAATACTCACGACAAATGACTGTTTTAAAAGCACTCAGTGATCGACTTGGCATCAAATTTATCTTACATTTCTTAGAAGTTGAGTAGAAAAGAAAAGCCTAAGGTTTTATAACACTAAACAGTCTATCTCTTTAACCTTTAAGGAACACAAGTTGAGATGTTCTACAGTGTTTAGCTAGTCAAAACTTAAATTTCCTAACTTATTTCTGTTAATAAAGTTTCCAGTTACTGGAATAAAACTTGAAAACACAATACTTTTGGTGTCAAAAAATTAATAACTGTATATTTATTTACTATGAAACGAGTTATCAATCTTTCGTGTGATAATACCGTTACTACAGTTCAACAATGTTTAAGAAATATCTTACAATTACGTATTAAAACATTACAAGTGATAAACTGGATTTGGCAATACGCCCCGAAATATAATTTTTAGTCGGGAAAACAAAATCTTCGTTTTTTTGTTATTTTCATGTATGACACAGCTTTAGCAACAACGACAAGGTGTATTTATGTGATAAACTATAAAAAAAAAGTATATATCACGTAAGCATTTTGTAAGGGTTTCCAACACTTAAAAAGGCCTAATGAATATTCATGTTAAGTATGTAAAGACTAGATACTTGGGAATGGTCATGTAGTGAAAATTACTTTTCTAAAATTAAAATAACAAGAAAAATCGAACAAGGAATAAACTGTGAGATGAAACTGACCACCCTGTGAATATACAGTAGGTTTAGTCGTTTGTCAAGCGCTAGAATATTGTAAATGAAAATCAAAAAGTTGGTTAGAAATATGCTTTATATCATCGAAGTAAATGTACTTGGGCTGTTCCTTGTATATACTTTTTTAATTTTTAGTCCTAATGAAGTCTATAGTTTACTTACATTTTTATATGATATTTTTCTTGTTGTTTTCTTTATATTATATTCATGAACTTATAAATCATAAAGCACTCTATTTCTAAAATACACAAATACTCCCTGATAATTTTCCTAACGTCAGTAACCTTAGATTAGTTTAAAAGTTTAGAACGTGATCATCTAATTTCCGATAATAAAGACTTCAGATGTTTCGTTTCGGAAATAGAAATAATAATAAAAAATACCACACAATATTACAAAAGACAGCAGATGAGACATTTGGAAATTATATGTTTTTTTGTTTAAGCTCAAAGCTTGTAGAATGAGCTACATATTTGCTATGGTTGACGCAGGAATCGAGTCTCGAATTTTATCGTCATAAGCTTTCAACTTCCCGTTTAGCTACCGTGATGACACAGTAGCTGTTAACTCAAGTAACTAATTTGAATTTGAAAGAGAAACAATAATAATATTATAAAACACCTTATCAAATTAGCAAACATCTTTCTATTGAATAATTAAAAATCAGTTCTGTTTATAAATTAAAACGTCAAAATGGAGTAACAAGATCTTAAAGCCTCTTGACACCGGAAATAAATAACTTTTTTTTTGAAGCCCTTGAATCTCATAACTAAGTTTTAGGACCTAAATCTGTTGCTTAAACAAAATAATTGAAATAAAAAGATAAACCTTCTAAGACGCACTGCTTAGGCTAAAATGGCATTTGATCTCATTGCTATGTACAAATTGTTGAAAATATAACTTTAAAATTTGGTAGAATATTTCCTCTCTACCAAAAAACAAAACACAAACAAATAAATCCGACATTCGCCCCAGTAGAATGAATAAAATTACACACACGCGTAAATAAGGAAATCTGTACTAATGTTTCTCCTGATGACGAGAAACTCACTTGAAGTTGAAAATGTACCTCAGACGTCTGGTATTGGTACTAACACTTTTACCAAAATAGAGCAGCGAACATTTCAACCTTCTTAGGTCATCTTCAGATTTTGTTAACCGGAAACCTGGACTAAATGCCAAATTGTTCACTTTTCTTTAAGAGATCGAAGACAAGAAAATAATATCCTAGTCACGGTTTAAACTTTGATGTTTGACAAAGCATTGAAAAATATAAGGCTTATTATTTGTAATGAATATCACGTAACCTGCAGATTTCTTCCTTAATTTGTTCACTTCGAATTCCAGTAACTTGTGGGAGATAAAGACAACTCTTTAATCTCAAATCCGATATATACAATATGAATGCGTGGGGTGGGGCATCTACAGTTTATGTTATTTTTATTTCTAAATCACAAGAATAACTTTCAAATAAGTTTTGTTTCTTACCTATTAAATAAGAAGCATCGCATTAGATCATACTCGGTATGGCCAGGTGGATTAAGGCGTTCGACTCGTAATCTGAGGGTCACGGGTTCGAATCCCCTTCGCACCAAACAAGTGCGCCCTTTCAGCTGTGGAGACGTTATAATGTTACGGTAAATCCCACTATTCGTTGGTAAAAGAGTAGCCCAAGAGTTGGCGGTGGGTGGTGACGACTAGCAGTTTTCCCTCTAGTCCTACATTGCTAAATTAGGAACGGCTAGCGCAGATAGCCCTCGTGTACCTTTGCGCGAAATTAAAAACAAACAAACAAATGCACTGGATCATCTGTTCTGTGCTCATCAGAGTTATCGAATCCCAGCTTGAAGTGTTTATCAGACCGGAAAGAACAATATAATTTTTGAATGAGTATTATTCCGCTGGACTTGAAAAGAAAAACTTGGATAAAAGATAATAAATAATATGCATATTTTATCCAATATAATTTTAGTTCTCGTTTACAAACCCTTAAAGGAAATTTAGAGAAGAACAAAACCTTGATGGAATGATATAATCTGAAAAGTTACGAATATGAAGAGGATTATAAAAGGAACATTTCATTCTTGTGTGAATAAAGATATCTTTTATTTGTTTATTTACATAACAATGAAATATAACTGCAGTTGGAGTTATTACTTCATGCATATGCAACAGTTTCTTAATCGTCTTAAAATATGTCAATAGACCTGCAACGTAATTTCGAAAATCAATATAACTTATTTCCTCAAGTAACTGAAATGTAATTCTCCGAGATTATAGAACAATAGTTGCTATAAGGGCATTTTATTTTGCTGTAATACAGTATTAATGTATTTTTCTTCAAAAATTTATTATTATAGCACAGTAGTTTACACGTGTACATAACGAAATTCATAAGATCGGAGAGTTATTCAGTCCTAACACTGAAAATTCTTAAAAACAGGTTTCACAATACTCGTACACTTAAAGCATAAGTAAAGAAAAAAATTATGAGCTATTTGTCGAATCTCTTTCAATTTGTTTGTTTGTTTTGAATTTTGCGCAAAGCTGCACGATGGCTATCTGTGCTAGTCGTCCGTAATTTAGCAGCGTAAGACTAGAGGGAAGGCAGCTAGTCATCACCACCCACCGCTAACTCTCGGGTTACACTTTTACTAACGAATAGTGTGATTGACCGTAACATTATAACGCTCCCACGGCTAAAAGGGCAAGTATGTTTCGTGTGACCGGGATTTGAACCCGCAACCCTCGGATTACGAGTCGAGTGCCTTAACCACCTGGCCATGCCGAGCCCATCTCTTTCAGGGTCGTTTGTTATTTGGCTTAACACGAACATAAATAATTTTTCGGACAATGTTTACCCACTAGACAACGGTGTAACTGAGAAGAGAAAATAATACTTACAAATATTCGATAAAAAAGGAACACAAATATATTGTTTTAAAACAATTACAAAACTAGTATTTGAATATCTTTTATGAAATTTTAAAAATAATAACACCAGTCCATAGATGCCGCTGCATACAAGATGTGAGAAAGAAAACAAAGAAAATAAAAACATACAGCGTATATGTGAACTGGCCTGGCATGGCCAAGCGCGTAAGGCGGGCGACTCGTAATCTGAGGGTCGCGGGTTCGCGCCCGCGTCGCGCAAAACATGCTCGCCCTCCCAGCCGTGGGGGCGTTATAATGTTACGGTCAATCCCACTATTCGTTGGTAAAAGAATAGCCCAAGAGTTGGCGGTGGGTGGTGATGACTAGCTGCCTTCCCTCTAGTCTTACACTGCTAAATTAGGGACGGCTAGCACAGATAGCCCTCGAGTAGCTTTGTGCGAAATTCCAAAACAAACAAAATATGCGAACTAGAATCGTAAAATAGTGTAATGTTATTTTAAGTAATTTATAATTACATGGAATAAATTATGGCTGTTTGTATTGAATTTGCAGCAAATAAAACTTTGTTCCAACAGTCGAAGTAATAATATTTTTTTTATCGCTTCATAAAATTACTTTAACATCGTGTACAGTGTATCAAATATTTATTAACGTAAAATCACTAGATTGAATATTCATAACAATACTTTCTTAATTTAATACTTTGTTAAAATTTCTTGTGGGAGGCCGGCATGGCCAAGCGTGTTAAGGCGTGCGACTCGTAAGTTGAGGGACGCGGGGTCGCATCCCCGTCGCGCCAAACATGCTCGCCCTTTCAGCCGTGGGGGCGTTATAAGGTTACGGTCAATCCCACTATTCGTTGGTAAAAAAGTACCCCAAAAGTTGGCGGTGGATGGTAATGACTATCTTCCTTCCCTCTTGCCTTACACTGCTAAACTAAAGACAGCTAACGCAGATAGCCCTCGTGTAGCTTTGCGCGAAATTCAAAAACAAACTTAACTAAAGTTCAATTAATAACTTTTAAGTTGGTTGTACTTATCAAGTTGTCACAGGGAGAACATGACTGTACTTAACCAAAGTTCAACTATCAACTTGTAAGTTGACTGTACTGATACATACTTGTGTTCTTTTTATGACAGTAAAGAAAGCCGTCATAGTGTGAATTCAAGTTTTAGTTTCCAAAGAAAGGTTCTATATACTTATAACACCAGAACCACACTTTGTAGCGTACATTACGACAGTTTTAATCTCGAAAAATAAACAAAATGGAAACTTTAAATAGATTATATTTCTGACAAATGTCCCCCCTCCCCTCATTGGCATAGCAGTATGTCTATGGACTTACAACTTTAGAAATCGGGTTTCGATACGCGTTGTGGGCAAAGTACAGATAGCCCAATGTGTAGCTCTGTGCTTAAATAGAAATACATTTCGGATAAACCAAAGCTGGGTCTCCCACGCTTCAGGCCCAGAATGGCCAGGTGATAAGAGTGCTTGATTCATATCTGAGAGTCACGAGTTCGAATTTTCCTCCCATCAAATATGCTCGCCCCTCCAGCCATGGGAACGCTATAATGTTACAGTCAATCACACTCTTAGTTGGTAAAAGAGTAGATCAAAAGTTGGCGGTGGGTTTTTCACCCTCTAGTTTTTCACTGCTACATTATGGACGGGTGGCACAGACATTTCTATTGCAGTTTTCTACAAAATTTAAACCAAAACCCACGTTTCAAGATTTCGATTTTAACTTTTTTTTTCATATTTCTAAGTTTCCTAGTGGCAAAACGGTATACCTATGTACTCATACCCCAAGAAATTGGGTTTCGATACTCGTGGCGGGCAAAGCACAGACAGATCTTTGCGTGGATTTGTGCTTAATTCCAAACCAACAAAACATATTTCTAACTTTAGTGAGAAATTTATTTGATTTGCTGTAAAGGTGTGTAATTTGCATTTTAGAGTTTTGATTTACATGTAAATGTCTTAATCGCTACAGAGTCATTAATACAAAACACATCATAAAACTAAATGCTCGTTTTATAATTATTTTTTTCCATCACCAATAAGCGATGGTTTAGTGATTCTCCAGTCTTAGCCTGTTGTCTTAAAATAATAAACGTATCATTCTCGAATACATATCCCAATTATACTATACGTTCTGAACTTAACTTGATAATAAAAAACAGCTAATTGCCACGATATATCTGGTTATAAAACATTCCAGCTAGATAGTGACAACTAACTGGAAATATTTCAAACTATGTTTTTATGCTAAATTTGGGGTTTCCAAAATCAGTGCAAAATTAATAAAGTAGACACGATTACATACACCCTTTATTACCAACAATAAATATTACACTATTCTCAACAGGTCATTATAAGTTATCTAAAACAACGTGCTTTTGGTTTTATATCTTATCAGACTTTCTTCTTCACTTTTTATTGGACAATCCACGATTCCAAATACTTTAAAACAACCTCTTTGAGCAGTTCATAAGATGAGGAATTTCGGTAATGTTCATTTCGTGGGATATAAAATACGTACGCATTAAAGAAGTTAACTACAGCGAATTAATATGTTAAACAGTAACTACTTTAACAACTTTGGGCAGAATTTGAAACTAAAACCACAGATTAAGAGAGTCAGCAAACATACAAAAATGTTTCTACAAAAGGGTATAAGAACCAGAATATAATAAATCGTTGAATCATTGTAAGCTTTCAACAAAAGTAATGAAATATATTTATAACACTACAAAATATATCTGATGATGAAGCAACATTTTACAACATTAAAACGCATAATTTGAACACTTCCCTAACAATATATCTATATAACATAGTGATTCTAATAACTTAATACTTAACGTATGGAATGAATGTTACTGTTACGGAGAGATCTGATTTAATTTTTTATTACTTAAATTGATGTACTTAATATGTCATCAAAATTTACCATTTTCTGTGTTAATATAAACTTGAATTAAAAAATAAAAACAATATCATAACTTTCTTCCATTAAACATATTTACATATATGTACTGTATTCTATTATAACCATAATTTTTAAGCTAAACTAAAACACATTAAAATTAAACAAAATACACTGTATTTTAAAAAAAAAAAGATCCTAGGCTACAAGCTACAACGTGGAATTATAAAACGTATCCTAGGTTTTGGAGGTGACCGAGAAGTAGTACCCACATTGCGGTGGGGTTACACTGTCTATCAGTCTTAACCTCCAATTCGATAGCGTCACATAAGTGCAGGTTCGTATTATATTCTATATATATTTATATAAAGTTGAAGCAGATACGTTTATTCGAATATATTCGAATACTTGTTTTTACTGGATCTACTCTGCATTTTGTGTTACTTTGTTCGTCATAATGTAAGTTAATATGTCTCGATTCAAACTGTTGTTTCATGTTTTTTATTTCTATAGAATACTGAAACAAACTATATAAAACATCTTGTTTCAAATTATGAACACAATTTCATCGTTAACCTGTATTTCATTGTTAGAAATATAACAACAATATATACATATGTAAAAATCCACAAAACTTTATAAATATTATATTGCATACTGGTATTTGAAACAAATATATATAATGTTTTCTAAACATAATCCAAATTTTTTTTCTTTTTTCTCTGAAAAGTTTAAAATGTACCATAAACGGACCAAAGTTATATCGTATAGAAATTTAAAAGTACGACTGTAATGTTCTTAAACTTTAATCTGTATCAAGATTTTAAAAACTACAGTTCTTGAATGACAATGTTTTGCCCCGAAAACAGGACGTTTGGACTCAACAAAAGAAATTAAAAACAGACTGAAAAAGCAAAGAAGTTGTAAACTAGTTTTAACATATTTATTGGGAAACTAAACACGCTGGAGAAATAATACATTATTCCGTGTGTTCGATCACGCGAGTAATCAAAGACCAGTAGGGGGCGTGTACAGAGATATCTTCAACTCGTGTATACAAGAGACTAATTAGGATATTTTTGCCTCTTTACCATGAACTTGAATAATTTTTCATGCGGAAGTACTATAGCTAAGCACAAAACACATTAAATCAGTGTTTAGAATTCTTGCACCTATATTAACTTTCTATTTAAAAAACAAGAGTTGTTCTTATCAAATTCTCTTCAACCATCGAAATTATGGTGTTAATATGCTTTCTTGTATCATGTATTTTGTACTTTGGAAATTATTCAACTTTTCCCTGTTGTTGTCAGAATAACTGGTGTATATCCTGGTTATTAGGTTATTAAACCTTTCCCTGTTATTGTTAGAATAATTGGTGTATATTTTGGACATTAAACTTTTCCCTGTTGTTGTCAGAATAACTGGTGTATATCCTGGTTATTAAACCTTTCCCTGTTGTTGTTAGAATAATTGGTGTATATTCTGGACATTAAACCTTTTCCTGTTGTCAGAATAACTGGTGTATATCCTGGTTATTAAACCTTTCCCTGTTGTTGATAGAATAATTGGTGTATGTTCTGGACATTAAACTTTTCCCTGTTGTTGTCAGAATAACTGGTGTATATCCTAGTTATTAAACCTTTCCCTGTTATTGTTAGAATAATTGGTGTATATTCTGGACATTAAACTTTTCCCTGTTGTCAGAATAACTGGTGTATATCCTGGTTATTAAACCTTTCCCTGTTGTTAGAATAACAAGTGTATATCCTGGTTATTAAACCTTTCCCTGTTGTTAAAATAACAAGTGTATATCCTGGTTATTAAACCTTTCCCTGTTGTTAGAATAACTGGTGTATATCCTGGTTATTAAACCTTTCCCCGTTGTTGATAGAATAATTGGTGTATATTCTGGTTATTAAACCTTTCCCTGTTGTTAGAATAACTAGTGTATATCCTGGTTATTAAACCTTTCCCTGTTGTTAGAATAACTGGTGTATATCCTGGTTATCAAATTTTTCCTGTTGTTAGGATAATTGGTGTATATCCTAGTTATTGCAGCTTTCCCTGTTGTAGTCAGAATAAGTAATATATAATATGGTTATTCAATCTTTTCCTGACATTCTCAGCAAAACTGCTATATAAATTTATATGTATTTGATTTTAAGCTTGAGTTTTTCATTCAAAACAATACAAATTGAAATTAGTTTTAAAAATTATACGTATATATATATATATATATCACTGTGAATTCAGTTTTGATAAATTATAATTTTCCCCTTTTCTTTTTAAAATTACATCTAACAATTATTTTCTAAAGTTCTAAGGTTATCGTTACCCTTTGAATTTTATCAAAAGTCCTGGTTGTAAAAAAAATTTTGTATTCCAATTTTTCCTTGTTAAATTAAACTGCACACCTTTTGGGGTAAAACTGACTTACGTTCAACGTATAAATTGATTTTTAACTTTAATGTATTTTTTTAAATAAAAAGTGATATGTGTTCGAACTTAAAGAAAAAATTAAATCAACCTCACGGTGAATAAATATGTTCAGGCTAACCTATCCATTCCTTATATAGAAATTCTCTTTTCGTTATGTAAAAATATTTTTTATCCGTCTCTATAATTCAGAACATCTGAGAAACACTATCGAGAACACTAGTTCAAATCACTATATATAGTAAATAATATTCCTATATTATACAGTAATATCAATGTGGTTAAGCCTATTTTGATGTAGTTTTAGACTGCTATTCCATATGTAATGAAGTATTGAAAATATTTACAATAATTATAATCATATTTTAAGTTTCTATAGAAATCTATTTTAGTTTATATTATTTCTATTTATTTTACATAATGTTTCTCTATATACCCAAAACTACTAAAATACTTTTTTTCAGTACACTTGTCTACGCCTACTTTTCTAATATTCACATGTAGACGAACTGGACTAATTATATTGCAACTCCACAATAAGTGTATTGTTTTAATTATATCTATATGTCTATACAGAGTTAAAAAATTATGTATAGTCCTACGGGTTAAAGAATTAAACGAGCAGGAAAACACTTAACTCCTAGCTTGAGTTTTGAGACCTTAAATATTATATATTTGATTACCTTCTAGAGGTTCTAAGTCCACAAACTTTTAGCGTAAATATCGATATAAGAATACGTCCAATATTTAATTTTTACACTTTTCTCTCGTTATACAGCGAGATGTTTAGTCTATCACATTCAAAAACTTCGTTTCTTTACAGAATATTTGAAAGGGAAGCCAATGAACAAACAAAAAGATTTCTTTAAATTACATTACAGAAACTAGTTGGCTAGTATGTTCTTATTTCTTTAGATCAGTATGGTAACCCTACTTCATTATACACTGTTTTAGACTATGTGCTATATATTGTTAGTCCTTCCATTTTATTTAAATGTATCATAGAGTCAGATTTATCGTCAAAAACTCCTCGACTGCTTACTTTTATAGTCATCACATTTTCAAAGCCCATAAACATTTGTTCAGGCGTTTCGTCAACGGAAGCACACAAACGTATAAATCCAGTTCAGGCTTAGGCAATATAAAGAGTGGGTATTTACGTCTGCATCAATACTTTCCCGCCAAAAATAAAGGACTAGTTCATGTATACTTATATTTCGTCACTCGCAACTTTATTTATTCCTGTTAGTGTGGAGATTTATCGGTCAATTTCTCTATTTGAATAATACTGTAATTCTATTTATAAGCAACACCAACATATCGTAAAATGATGTCTATATTTCGTTACAAATTGATTTTCAAGAATTCTTATTCAAGTGTACAGGAGTGCTGGGCCTGCTAGGAGACTGGTAGAACGTTTCCGAACGATGGATTGTTTGGGATTCCGTTCGTCCGAAATCAATTTGAGGGAAACAACTTTCGGACTTAGGTCGTGGAATTGTACATTTCAAAGCTGCAGCAATAGATTTGTCATGCTTTCCAAGATGAACTTTCTGCTCATCCTGAGAGAATTCGTCACTTTCTGGAGTCTGCGCAGAAAGGAGAAGAGCGTTGAAGGTCTTGAGGTCGTTTTGCAAATCTTCCCGTTGACTGACAATGTTCGGATTTTTCCCAATTTTATTGAGTCTCTCTGCAGCAACGGATTCCATAGTCCGCCGCATCACTGGAAACATGTCCAGGACAGCATTGAAGTGCCCCACAGAGAGGGAAAACAAATGACAGTACGTTTCTGCTCGGACACTGGCTACTCGTCTCGTGTTGGTCAGCAGACAAATTTCTGGAAAATAGACAGCTAAATTAAGCTGTAATAAACGCTGCATTCAGATTAGTTACCATAAAACCTACTCAACACCATTGTCATATAGAAACTTTAAAAAAACAAACTTAAAGGATGTAGGATAAAGAATGTATAGTATTATTTAACCAAAGTTAAATAATAATATATGCATTCAACATAGAATAAACAAGAATTTGTTTGTTCGTTTTTGAATTTTGTGAAAAGCTACACGAGGACTATCTTCTCTAGTCGTCCCTAATTTAGCAGTGTAAGACTAGAGGGAAGACAGCTAGTCATCACCACCCACCGCCAACTCTTGGGCTACTCTTTTACCAACGAATAGTGGGATTCACCGTCACTTTATAACGTCCGCACGGCTGAAAGGGTGAGCATGTTTGGTGTGACGGGGATTCGAACCCGCGACCCTCAGATTACGAGTCGAACGTCCTAACCAGCTAGCCATGCCGGGCCTCATAAATAAGAGCTGATAATAAATACTACTTAATGGAGTTTATGTACTTCAAAATAAAAATATCTTCATCATCAGGAATTAATCCATATTTCTGGACCAAAGATGTTCTCAGCGTTCACCTCTTTTTTCCAATAAATATCTCAATCGAGATAAGTGCATCTTTAAAATTTTGACCGAAAGAAATCAATTTTTCAGAGGTGTGTGTGTGTGTGTTTGGATTGTTTGTTTCGTTGTTAATATCAGTGGACTCAGCAGATAGCCGAATGTGGCTTTGTTATAAGAAACACACACACACGTTGTTCATAACAAAGCTGCGCGATAGGCTATCTGTTCTCTGCCCACCGCGCGTATCCAAACCCAACTTTAAGCGTAATAAGACCTCAGACTTAGCTCTCAGCCACCTGGTGACAAAATAAGAGAGTAACTAGTTATACGACTAGGCAAACTAAATAAAAATAATGTTTTATAATAATTCTCCTCAGAAGAAAATACGAAGCAACAAAAGTAACAAAAATAACACTACAGTTATTGCCAGTGACACATGTATCAAAATAAAAATGGATTAAATCAAATACTTAAACGTTATTTCACGTTTAATATTTTTATCATTATGTTAGTCTTACGACAGATAACTGTCCTTTGGAATGATTCGTAATTCATTTGAAAATAAATTTTTAAATATTATTTCTGAATTTAGAAAATGTACTTAGGTTTAGATAACGAAACTATAATCTTTATGAACTAGACTGACTATACAAATACTGAACATTAATGCGAAATAACGAAACGTAAACCATACACCATGAATTATTTCTAAGCCCCAAAAAACAGACATTATAGTCGTTTTGAAACCGAAATTAAGCAGTTGTTATTCTTTTCAAAACTTTAGTCATGTGATAGAGCGGTGTTGGTCGAAACAGATCGCCTTAAAAACCGCCTAATTACGATTTTCAAGTTTTAACACTTGGAACCCAGCTTCTGAGACAGTTTTCACGAAGTGACCGTTTAAATTTGAGCATCATGTCTTATGATTTTTTAAGTTGATTAATAAATTTTCGGTGTTTCAGGTAAGTTGTTTTTAACCCTAAAACATGTAGAAATGGAGATCAAAATATAAAAACATGAAATAAACTAAATGTTGCTCGCACTAAATAAGACGAATTTGTGACCCTAGTATCCTGTGTTTTTTTAATATTTATTTCAAAATGGCGGGAAGTGGGGATATATTATTATTGTTACGTCACATTATCAAACGTAATTTTATGTAATTGCTATTTTTAAAATAATACTAAACGTAAAAACGAAATCTCAGAAATGCCTCAAGTTAAAGGATGGATCACGCAAGCGTTCAACACAATCCATAGAACAGGAAGTGGATGCTGTCATCCTACACAGCAACAGCGGTTTTGTGTAGTGTACAGCGATCGATATATTAAGAGCAATAAATCCTGCTAGTGTGTAAGAGTCGGGCTTATGAACTGTGAAACTGTTAATATCCTGTGTTACATCATATATGCATTAACTGTGAATCTGACGCTAGCGCAGATGATGGTGGATCAGACCAGTCTCAAAAATTCTAAAAGTACCTACGATCTACACATCAATTTGTAGCACGTAATTAATGTAACGTAACTTCATTTGTATTGGCTTCTTTGTCTATAATAGTTTAGTTGTTTCAATTCATTCCACAGCATGTTTCAACTAACCCTACTTAGGAGATTGGTTGAAAGATATACTTTGTTTTTTTTCTTTTATTCTATTTTCACAGATGTTAAATTGTAGATTCAAGTTTTAATAACACGTAATACCAGCCAAAACACATTTATAATAAACCACGTTTACGTGACGCATGTTGGCTGAATTAATCTTCCTGAAAAATAGTCCTAAATGAAAACTGTTTCAATTAGACTTTATCTTCTTCAGACCAACTATTATTTCTAAACACTGTCGAATACAAGCTATATTATTTTTCAACTCTGAATTACACAGCAGGTATTTTTAAAATCCTTATAAATCACGTAACATTCTTTAGTGTATACAATTAAAAATAATACTAAACATGAGTATCAGAACAAAGATAGTATCGCTTTGGGGCCTGCATGGCCAGGTGGGTTAAGGCGTTTGACTCGTAATCCGAGGGTCGCTGGTTCGAATCCCCGTCGCACCAAACATGCTCGCCCTTTAAGCCGTAGGGTCGTTATAATGTGACCGTTAATTCCACTATTCGTTGGTAAAAAGAGTAGCCCAAGAGTTGGCGGAGGGTGGTGATAACTAGCTGCCTTCTTCTAGTCTTACACTGCTAAATTAGGAACGGTTAGTGCAGATAGGCCTCGAGTAGCTTTGCGCGAAATTCAAAAAACAAAGAAACAAACACTATTGCTTTGAAGTGTTTGGAAACAAATTCTATTCTCCATACCCCCACGAACAGTTAGTACAGTTCAATAGATACCCACAATATAATAAATAAAAAATACAACAAGAGATGTACGTTTATTACAAGAAACATTCTTCTGATTGTTATTAAGAGAGAGCTTTGAACTTTCTACTTGTGTCATTAGTAGAAATTCAAAAATAAAATACTAGCAATATGTTACGACTCGTGAGAAATATAATTACATGTATCTGATTGTATTTAAAAACATTCTGGTAATGCATCTTTCATGTCATATTTGAGTCATGTTCTAATGTGTTTCACAAAGTTTTATGACGAATTATTTGAACAAGTATTAGCCAATATTTTGCCTTGAAGAACACAAAGGAGTTCTGTCACAAATAGATATCAAGATTCATAGAAAGAGTTACTTTTTGGTTTCTGTCACAAGGAAATATCGAAATTCATAGATAGATTTAGGTTTTTGTCACATAGATGAAGCCACCTTCGATTATCAACTAACCTCCGAAATAAGATCCATCAGACAAACTTGTAGCTACATCGCCATTGGACATGACAATATCAACAATCCCTTCCTGTATGAAATACATCTTGCTTCCCGGAGTCCCTTCTTTGATGATGATATCATTGGGCTGGAAAACTTCGTAGTGTAGTTTAGTCACTACATCGTTAACGAAGTTCTGGTCAGCGTTGGAAAAAAATGGAACAGATGCAACCAATTCACGACAGTTGTAATTGATCACGTCCTAGGTTTTTGGAACAAACGAAATAGCACTGAAACACGAATCGAAACAAAACAAGCAAGTAAATAATTAATTCTACCTCACACATATTTATAAATTAAACGTTTGTGGGAGTTTTTGCGTGCTAACCTCGCTATTTGTATTGGCGCACAATGTTGGATCGGAATGATATATAAAAAAAAACAACTTGTAAACGCAAGCGAACTGATTACTCCGATTTGAAATTATGAAAGAATGTACCTACTACGTTGATTGAATCTCGTACTTGAAAGTAAATACCAATTAGAGAATTCCAATAACTCGAGCGCTTTCGAAAGGAAGTGTTGTTTTCGCCTTCCAGTTCTCCAGTGGTATTTGTTACAAGGATTTAATTTGAAACTTATTTGACAGCGTAACAGACTTATTTACAGGATTATAACCACAGTAAAATTTGCTGTCTAAACCAATCAGAGGATACTAAAGAGTGGATTTCTACAACTTAAACGGTTACGTTCATATCTGGAGACTCGACATGGCCGGATGGTTAAGACGCTAGACGCGCAGTCTGGAGGTCACGAATTCAAATTCCCGTCACCAAAGATACTTACCCTTTCAGCCGTGGGATGCTATAATGATACAGTCAATCCCACCATTATTTATAAAGAGTATCTCAAGAGTTTACAGCGGGTGTTATTGGTTAGCTGACTTCCCTCTTGTCTATCACTGCTAAATTAGGGACGGGTAGTGCAGATAGCCCTCGTGTAGCTTTGCGCGAAACTTAAAAACAAATAATCACATCTGGATGAACGGTACTCTTTCGTAGTAAATTTTAACTTCAGCATCTTGTGACGTCTACATGTTAGGGTTAGTAATCTTCCAATAAAACACGAAAATATAACAAAAATGTTAAGGTCACGTTTTAAATATTTTCCATAGTATATATGAAATATACGTTCCCATTTTATTTATTTCTTTATAATGTGATTAAGCACCGTAAACAGTTTGTTTGTTTTTGCGCAAAGCTACACGAGGGCTATCTGCGCTACCCGATCCTAATTTAGCAGTGAGAAACTAGATGAAAGGCAGCTAGTCAACAACATCCGCTGTAAACTCTTGAGCTACTCTTTTACCAACGAATAGTGGGATTGACCGTATCATTATAGCATCCCACGGCTGAAATGGTAAGCATGTTCGGTGACGGAAATTCGAGGCCGCGACCCTTAGAGTGCGAGTCTAGCACTTTAACCATCAGGTCATTCACCATATGAAAAAGAAACCCGTCTTATGGAAGTAAACTTTTCATTTGTTAACCTATTTTGAAATCGACCAACATTTACGAAAATTGTTTTAATTATTTCTTTAAGTAAACAAAAAAGTTATAACAAGCTGTAATTACATTAACGTTCTTGTACTATCTTATTTGTATTTACAAGAAAAAAAAATTTCTCTTACGATTTCTAATGGCAATTATAAAGTCGAGGAAAAGACTGGACTACATAGGTAAAAAAAATGTTAAGTCGAAGTGAAAGAGAAAAAAAATGTCTCTCTTTTTATAACCTAAGCTCGGCAATGTTGAAAAAAATCTACACATTGAACAAAATTAATACCACCCACAAAGAAACAGATAGGTGCCTGGTTTTGTTCATAACTGTAAATTTCTAAAACCATATAACTCGAATAAATTATAGAGCTGTGGTGTTTCCATGTGATATTTGAACTATAACTACCATCTTCAACATAAATATCTCACACACGAAACTGTACATGTTAGGTTGATAGAATATTCAGAAAGTGTGATTTTGGTAATTGTCATTAAATATATTGTACAATAATGACGCAAAGTATATCCTTAATATTCCCGATACTTTTAATTTTTTAAACTGAAAATTAGGCCTAATTTAGATTAAGAAAATAAAAACAAAAACTTCATGGATTGATGTAAAAGTTGGTCGGTTTTTAAAACTGAAAATTAGGCTTAATTTAGATTAAGAGAAAAAACTACATGGATTGATGTAAAAGCTGGTCGATTTTTTAAACTGAAAATTAGGCCTAATTTATATTAATAAAAACAAACTTACATGGATTGATGTAAAAGTTGGTCGGTTTTTTAACTGAAAAGTAGGTCTAATTTAGACGAAGAAAAAACACAAAAACTTGATGAATTGATATAAAAGTTGGTCGATTTTTTAAACTGAAAATTAGGCCTAATTTAGATTAAGAGAAAAACACAAAAACTAGATGAATTGATATAAAAGTTGGTCGGTTTTTTAAACTGAAAATTAGACCTAATTTAGATTAAGAGAAAAAAAGCTACATGGATTGATGTAAAAGTTGGTCAATTTATTAAACTGAAAATTAGGCTTAATTTTGATTGAGAAAAAACTACATGAATTGATGTAAAAGTTGGTTGATTTTTCTACAATAAATTAACATCTGTTTTTAATGTTCTGGAGAACATTTTATATTCATGCAAAATGTATAATTTTACTGCCTGTAAATATCAGTCTTATATAAATAAGTAAAAAAAACATTTTCACGTGTTTTATAAAACTAGAATATTCTTTAGTTGAATTAATTATGTTAATTAAATCAACTGTTAAGATATATATATATACATACATCTATATAATGTTGTTTATTCCTATATATTTTAAATTTGCACTTAACGTTACTATTTTTTGAATATGTAATGCGAAATACACATTTTTTTCCCATATATAAAAGTCGACCTGTAAACTCTACACACACACATTGATAATGTAGATCAGTAAAGAACAAAACTGGTTTATATATATTGAAAACTTAATTATATTTTGGTATAATATGAAGTTCTGGGCTTGGTAGCATTCATTACCTGAAAACTTGCTCTTACATAAATACAACTTTTAATCTTATTTATAGTTAGTTTGAAGCATTTCAAGCTGTACCATCAACCAATAAAAAACAAGTTTATATTTCTAGCTACCAATGTATAGTTCGTACTGAAATCCACCTTCAACCCTTCATTTCTAACCATTAAGCCAATTATGGATACAAAATCGTAAGTGTATAGACGGTCTGAGAAGAAATGGACAAAAATGTTAGCTTTTCGTGGGTCCCTCAAACCTTACACTAACTATGACGTAAGTTGCATATATATGTGTTAATATGACCTTTGTTATAAATGTTTTACAGCAACTATCACTTGGGGTCCCCTCACAAATATCCTTCCACTGATGTCCCTACCAACGACAGCGGAAGAAACAAAGTAATGCGCAAGAAAATTACCACAATTAATTGATGCAATTAAGATATAATAATTAAGGAGGATTTGATTAACCATGGTGAAGTAATTCGTGATAACAAAAAAACCACTCGAAGTAAAAATGTATCTCAGGACAGCTGGTGTGGGTATTAACACTTTTACTAATAAAGCAGAGAACAACGTTTCGACCTTTTTAGATCATCTTCAGGTTAACAAAAAGTGTTAATACCCATACTAGCCGTCTTGAGATACATTTTATTAACCAATAAGCGTGGGTGTTTTCTGACAGCAAAGCCACATTGGGCTATCTGTTGAGTCTATCGAGGGGAATCGAACCCATGATTTTAGGGTTGTACGTCTGTAGACTTACCGCTGTACCAGCGAGGGACGATTAACCAATAAGGCATCCAACGAATATACAGAACATTAACCATGCAAACGCAGAAGTATTAAAAACACAAAATAACCCAACAGATTTGAAGGTGACATAATAACGGTAAACAAACACACCTCTCGTAATCTTTCGGATAATTCTCCAAGAATAGCGTCCTCGTCATAATACTTTCCTTGGTAGCGGTGCTCAAAGTAGTCCGTAATGCGCTGTCGTAAGTCGCGAGGCAGTTTACGATAAGCCATGTATTCTTCCACCTGTTTCACCTGCAAAAAAAAGTCCGTTATACGCATGATCTGTCGAGAAGAATAATATATTTGTCAACAACCTTACTGAATGAAGTAACGAAGTTAACACAATACAGTTTGTAGTTCAAGCCTAATATTAAAGAAAAACTACATTATACCTTACTATGGACTTAAGGGTGTTATTTTCTACCTTTTCTCTGTACTGACGTCGAGACGAATCCAAAGACTGAATGAGATTTGTTGTGTGACCAAGAAATAATGCATAACAGGTGGCGCCACTGATCATGCTTAGTAGAGTTAGCCACATATCCGTCAGATTCTGGGGCGGAAATCGCCCATAACCAATACATAGCATGTGAGACATGGCTTTGAATAAGGCCCAAGAATATTGTTCAAACCAAACTACGTCCTGAAACACAAAAGAAAAAAAATAAGTATAGGAAAATTAACATTCATAATACAATTCTGTATTTTTCTTAGCAAGACGTTACACAATTTGCATTTTGTTTGCCACGGGGACTCGAACCCTGAATTTTAGCATTGTAAATCCGTAAACTTAGCGCCGACCCAACAGCGGACATATAATGTAATAAGCACATGCTACGTTCTAATGCTCTTTTATCGTTGCATGCCAGACTGTTTTCGCATGGCAATCCCTATTGATACCTGGTGGCTTATGAGCGCTAAAAATGGATTTCGATCCTTACGGTGGGCAGAAGAGCACTGATAGCCCATTGTGAATCTCTATATTTAATAATAAATAAATATAATTATTAATTTTAAGCATGCAGATATACTAGAGGAAAGGCAGCTTGTAAATAAGCACTCACCGTCAACCACTGGGCTACTCTTGTCTGACCAAATAGTAGAGTTTGACTGTCACTATTACAACGTACCCATAGTTCCAAAGTGCAAAGAGCGTTGCTATAGCAAAGAGCCGCAAACCCTGAATCCTTAGATTAACATTTCCAAACACGCTAACCACTAGGCTTCGTCTGGGTCGCATTTACAGAAACTAATTATTAAATGAACGACCAGAGCGTTTTGTTTCGTCAATTACACAGAATTATTCAATCTTACAAAGTCGTTCATGATAATCTGTTCCAGTTCAAGATCCTCTAAAAGGTATTTTTCTTGACAATTTCTGTCGTTGTTGTTGTTGTTTTCGAATAGTATCGAACATCAATATTCAATATTATCATTGTAACAAGTTTTGATTTTATTTAAATATGTTACAACGTCGTTATTTCTTAAAACTTTACTGCAGAAAAGAAAAGTTCACTTTGTCAGTCCATTTGTACATTTAGGATGATCACGTGTACAGCAAAGCAAGTAAATTATGGATTTGTTAGAGTATTTGGAGTTTTATTATCGTGGCTGTTATTGCTCAGTTCTTCAATACTCTCGTCTAGTGCAACGAATAGAGAACATTGGTACAATTAACAACGTGACACGTGACAGTATATTCAGTTAATTTGAAAACTCAGATATTGTATTCGTAAAACGTCTTGTGCTTTGGGGCACAGATCTAGAGTAACTGAAGGTATGAGATTTTACTCACAAATGAATGTCATAAGTGGGTAATCGACGGTATGTTTGAGGTATTATAGTACTGCGATTTGGGGTTCGATCCCTGTCTGGCGCCTAAAACAAATTAACTAAATAGTGAAGACAGCTTGCACCTTGTCAATTTCTGACTCGCACATTTCTTACAATTTGTTTAATAAAATGTCTGTACATTTTCGTGAGACGTTTTTACTTAAAATATACTTTAGAAATAGTCTTCTTTCGAACAATTTGCATATCTAGTTGTCACGGACAAAAAAAACACACGTTAGCTTTTACGATAATTACAAAAGCTATTATTACGCTGTAAACGTTTCATTCGCAGTAAAAACCTATCAACATTGAAAGAGTTTCTTCTCATTGGTTCTGTCAAAGTTTCATTTATCCAATGACAGTACTCGAAATTCTTAATGTTTATATAAGGTGGAATCATTGACATTCTCTGTTTCAATCTGTTTCCCCTCGGGACAGTCTGTCTCCTTCAACTTGTTTTTGTTGTCACTGTTTCTAATAGAATTTAGCCAAACTTTTTTGACACTGATGTAACAAGTTTTGGAACATTTCCTAACTGTATTCATATAATACATAATTTCATATATTTTCCCTAAATAAAGTATATTTGTTTATTAATTCTATATTTTCTTGTGGTTTCTAGAGCAGTGTATAAAATCTTTAACAATAGTTGTCAGGTTCGTAGTTTTAATTCGTTTCTTTTTATCCCAGTAAGAAAAGAAAAAAACAAAACAAAGACAAACTTACGAACCTGACAGCTATCGTTAAAGATACAATTTCTATGAGTAACCATTTGCTTAAGAAAGCAACATTTTTATGACTATATGCTCAGTAATCAAAAAACTGTATCTAGGACTTTTTATCCCAGTAAGGGTAAAAAGGTAATAAATCGATGCAAAGAACTTTATTCTTGTTTACAATACACTAAGAAAGTTTAAGTCAGTAGAAAAAAACAACAACACCACAACTGCTACATTTTGTAGGAATAGGTGAAGCAGGAAGAAGGAAATAAAATAAAACTAGGATGCAAAAAAAACCGGTTAAAATTACAGGATCTTATGGTGTTTTTTCTACATCTCACCTGGAGTTCATTTATAGAAACCCAGGAGCTAGCAGGATAACCTTGGAGCATGGGGACTAAAAACTGAAGACATCCGCTCCAGTGGCCAATCAGTAGCATCATACATATCAAATTGAATATCTTCATAAACATATTCGCCATGTTTAGAAACTGAAATGGAAAAAAAAATATATGTATATATAATCTTATAATTATAATTATACATATAATGTATATATAGTCTTATTATAAGTATAATTATACATATGATGTATATATAGTCTTATTATAAGTATAATTATACATATAATGTATATATAGTCTTATTATAATTATAATTATACATATAATGTATATATAATCTTATGATTATAATTATACATATAATGTATATATAGTCTTATTATAATTATACATATAATGTGTATATAGTCTTATTATAATTATATATATAATGTATATATAATCTTATTATAATTATACATATAATGTATATATAGTCTTATTCCATTAACAGAAACGATTATATTCTCGTTACCATGATCAATAATAACCTTGTGACCAGAAACACGAACTATTAAATATGCCAATAATTATAAAATTGACAGATAAATAATTAGATGGTGAACATGTTTTGATATACTCCGTGGTTTATTTTTTAGAAAAAAAATACTCCTATCAAGATTTAAATGTAATTAAAGTCAATTTTTCATACCCTTATACGCGGATGCTTCGGAGTGAAACAGCGCAAATATCTCTAAAACAGACATGGAATGAAATCAAACAGAGAAAGTTTTAAAACAAAATCAGTTAGTAATATTTGTGTTCTAAAAATAAAAAGATCGTTTCCAACATTAACACAAGAATCAGTTTTACACATCCTTTCTGTCAATAGTGACAGAAATGTTTGATTTGTGTTTTACTATTTTGTTTTGTAGGTACAGTAAGTGACGACTTTATTTTGTCAACATTTCTACTTCTCAAGAACAGGATGCAGGTATACTTTTGTCCAATAAAAGTAGCAAAGACAATTCATTTCGACATCCAGAGAGGAAGTGAAGACATTTAAGTAACATATTCTGATGTTAAATTACGATACAAAACCAACACACAGATTTCTTATGAGCTCATATTACAGTGTTGCAATAAGTTATAGAAATCATAGCAAGGTTTTTCTTGATTATATCTTAGCTGGATTGAGATATAGGAATTACGCTTATTTCTTTATCTATCATATCATACAGTGTTGGATTACGTTGCAGGTACTGCATCCAAACTTTTCTTGATCTCATCTTAAAGTGTTAGGTTAAGTTAGAGAAATTATATCTTGACTTCTCTTTATTTCGTCTTACAGTATTGGACTGAGGTATGGGAGCAAAATCAAGGTTTTCATGACCTCATTTTTATTTGTTAAAAACGAATAAGGAAATCCAAAGGGTTTTACAAAGAAACTGGTTGATAGTATTAAAATAATAATAAGGATTTTTAACCACGTTAAAGGTAAACAAGTTATCAATATTGAGACAAGGTCCGTAAAAGATCCTGATGTCATGGTTTTATTGAAGTCTACTAAATGACTCTGTGGCTTTTCAAATATTTTATTCTTTTGTATTTTTACAATATAAGAAAACCCTGACCCTGAGATGCATTCTTTGGGAAATATTAAAAATTACTTGAATCATGTGGATATTAATGCTTGGAAGTTAAGAGAAAAATTGAAAAAAAAATTGAAGTAGGTAAAGCAGCAAGGCGAGGAAGGTTTTGTTCAAAGATCTTAACAGAAAACACGGATAAGAGGTGGAAATATTTCTGTTTCATTTTGGGTAGGTTAGCAGACAGTTTGCAAAGAGATGATAAAACTTGGCCAAGAAACAATATGTCATTTAGTCTGATTTCAGGAGTAGGGAGAACTCTATAGTCTGACAAAATAAGCAAAGGGAAATCATTTTGTAAAATATGATATCAATTCATGAAAGTCGACATGGATTTACCAAAGGGAAATCTTGTCTTACTGATCTGTTATACTTTACGGAGGACGTTACTTGTTATCTGGACAATGGAAAAGGATGCAGATTTGATGTACTTAAGCTTTCGATACGGCCCACACAAAATACTAGTTAAGATATTCCATTGATAGGACTTGGGCAAAGACTAGTTGGTTGTACTATAAGATAGCTGGATGGGTGAAAATGAAAATGTATTATTAGTGGATCCTCCTAAATTTGGACTTTTGTTACTATTGGTGTGCTACATGGTGGTCATTGCTTCAGTTTTTGCTTCTTCTTGTTTACGTTCATGATATTAACAGATGGATAATTAGTTTTGTTTATTAGTGATATCAAAATATTGGGTATTTTTATCTGTATTGAGGTATTATGGGATCATTTCGATCAGTTGGTAAGTTAGACGAATATTTCACAAATGTTCTTTAATTACAGTACAAGCAAGGTACATTTGGGTTATCATAATTTCAATAACAAGTTTAATATATATTGTGTGTGTGTGGATAGAACCTAGAGAACAGAATGCGAAATGATACTGACTTTTTAAAAATGGTTTAATGAAGATCTACAAGAATGATTACGGGAATAGATGAGTTATTTTACAAGGAGAGCCTAAGGCCTTTTTATTTATTATTTTGATATGAGTTACTTTACAAGGAGAGGCTAAGGGCTCTTCATTTATTATTTTGATATGAGTTACTTTACAAGGAGAGGCTAAGGGCTCTTCATTTATTATTTTGATATGAGTTACTTTACAAGGAGAGGCTAAGGGCTCTTCATTTATTTTTTACATAAGTTATTTTACAAGGATAGGCTAAGGGCTCTTCATTTATTTTTTACATAAGTTATTTTACAAGGATAGGCCAAAGCCTTTTCATTTATTTTTTCTTGATAAGAGAAGTATAAGAGGTGATCTGATTGAAGTTTACAAGATTACCTATTGGATCGATAGGATAACTTCCTTCGATTTATTTGTGTTTTATTCTGAAAATTTGAGAAAACATAGGGTAGGCTCCAGTTACGACAGCTTTACTTTTCTAAAGGGGTCATTCACTTATCCAATGAATTTTCGTCGGCAATAACGAAGTTTTGTAATTTACAGAAGTTCAAGAGAAGAACTGATTATTTCATTCAAAAAAAGAATGTTTTAAATCTTTTCTCTATTTCGGTTGCGTGAGGACAGTCTTGAAGTACCAAACTGTCCTTTGGTGTCCTTATGTTATGTCAGATAGATGTTTACTTTAAAAGCACAATGCAATTATCACGTGTCTTTACCCTTTCAGTTAATGTATACCAACACTAGAAACTCTAGACTTCATAAGCTTGCAAAGCACTGAGGTAATGAATGAAAAGGGACACAACTTGTTCTCTGAAAGAAGAACTCCACAGAGAAGTTGCTTCTTAAGTAATTAAAATCTCGCATTTAATGCATCAATCACAATTTAATATCGGAGTTTCTGTGTCTTGTCATCTTGCAAAAACACCTAATAACAGAAAGAGTATTTTGTTGTACGAACGACTAACAATCTTCCTTTCTTATAAAAGAAAAATATTGCTAGTTTTTGGCTTTTCCCTGAGTCTTCATAATACTGAGTGGTGCTAGGAAAATACATATAAAAACGAGGAACAGATAAGTGTTTTTCTCTAACAAGACTGTTACCACAACATTGGAAACAAATAAAAAATAATAATAATAACCTTGTTACAACACTCGCAACACATGTTCTAGGCCTCAAATTCCGACTTCCTGAAAGAATCTTCAATAATTAGCACATAAACTTATATATAGATTTATATATAGTTAAGAAACTAGACTACTAAATATCTTTAGATTAGGAAATTAAAAAAATATATTTTGTTCTGTTTCTTTATACGTAAACTGCAACTGAAAAATAAACAGCTATATTTAAGTAACCGCATAATTGTACTTATATGTATTACTCAGGGTTGAAGGCATTTTATACACGCGTGTTTATGTAGGTTGGCGTTTCTGAAAACACTGGAAATGCATCTGAAATCTCGATTGGGAAGTTAATTAGTCAGTTTAATGTTTGGTCTGCATGACCTATAAGAAGTAGTGTTTAAAAAAACTCCTAAAAATGATTCGATACTTTTTATGTATTATGGACGCAGTAAAGGGACTTGGAACTAACCTAAAACCATTAAGATGGCCGAACTTATGAAATGTGGCTATTTTTAGGATTACGGTCGAAAATATCGCTAACAGTGACCTAAATAATTCATTTACTCTTGATTAGAAGTTTGGATTCGTATCAAACGGCCCGGCATGGCCAGGTGGTTAAGGCACTCCAGGGTCACAGGTTCGATTCCCAGTCACACCGAACATGCTTGCCCTTTCAGCCATGGGAGAGTTATAATGTGACGATCAATCCCGTTATTCGTTGGTAAAATGTAACCCAAAAGTCGGCGGTGGGTGGTGATGACTAGTTGCCTTCCCTCTAGTCTTACACTGCTAAATAAGGAATGGCTAGCGCAGATAGTCTTCGTATAGCCTTGCACGAAATTCAAAAACAAACATATCAAATATCACCAATTTATTTCAATTGCAAAGATTAACGTTTTGCTGAATGCAATCCGTAACCACAAAACATACTTTATATCATATAAACTCTTATCGTACCTCTACACAAAGTAAAAAACAAGGTATTCTACTGCAGAAAAGTGTTTTTTTTTCCAAGTTGCATTACAAAGGCGTTAACTTTAAAATTAAGAGTCAAAAACGACAAAAATGTTATAAAACACTACACTTACAGTTACAAGAGAATTGATTCTGCTACCTTGAAAATTATCAAACCAAGAAGAACTGTATTGTGTGTGTGTCTGTTTTTCTTATAGCAAAGCCACACTGGGCTGTCTGCTGAGCCCACCGAGGGGAATCGAACCCCTGATTTTAGCGTTGGAACTGTATTGATGCAGCGAAATAAACTGAACGTAGGCCCGTCATGGCCAGGTGGGTTAAGGCGTTCGACTCGTAATCTGAGGGTCACGGGTTCGAATCCCCCTCGCACCAAACATGTTCACCCTTTCAGCCGTGGGGGCGTTATAAAATTACGGTCGATTCCAGTATTCGTTGGTAAAAAAATAGCCCAATAGATGGCAGTGGGTGGTGATAATTAACTGCCTTCTCTCTAGTCTCACACTGCCAAATTAGGAACAGCTAGCGCAGACAGCCCTCGAGTAGCTTTGCACGAAATTCAGCAACAAACAAACAAAACTGAACGTTACTTAGAATTGTAACGAAGTCCTTTCAGACAAATATATTTATGCAAATAAACCATCAACGTTGAAATATATTCTGTGTTGATTCTTGATTCATTTTTAAATATAGTCACATTCATTAAGTCGTGCATAGTCTTATGGTTCAATTGTGAGACTGTGAACCTCAAAGCGACCCGTTGATGCAAAACTAAGGTCACATTTTAGGGTTGGATTCGCATTAAAAGGGTGTCGGCCAAAATTGATTATTCGATTAGATTTGTTTGTCTGTGTTATTGTCTGCATTTCTTCTATTCTATTACTTCAAAATTACGGTCTCCTAGCCTAAATATTCCTGATGTAGCTTCACGCTAGGTTCCGAAACAAACAAGGCAGCATTTAGTACAATACAAATTCCAGTTTAGTTCTGGTATGTATTCTTTCTATTTCGAAATGCAAAGTATTTAGTACGGCGTGGGCCAGGCATGGCCAGGTGGTTAAGGCGTTCGACTCGTAATCCGAGGGTCGCGGGTTCGAATCCAGGTCGCACCAAAGATGCTCGCCCTTTCAGCCGTGGGGGCGTTATAATGTGACGGTCAATCCCACTATTCGTTGATAAAAGAGTAGCCCAAGAGTTGGCGGTTGGTGGTGATGACTAGCTGCCTTCCCTCTAGTCTTACACTGCTAAATTAGGGACGGCTAGCACAGATAGCCCTCGAGTAGCTTTGTGCGAAATTCAAAACAAACAAACGGTTTTTGTTATTAACCCCAGTTTGTAGTCTTTCCGTGAGATATCTGTACAGATGATGTCGGGTGGTTTTGTTGTTAACCCCAGTTTGTAGTCTTTCCATGTGAAATATGTACACATGATGTCGGGTGTTTTTGTTGTTAACCCCAGTTTGTAGTCTTTCCGTGAGATATCTGTACAGATGATGTCGGGTGTTTTTGTTGTTAACCCCAGTTTGTAGTCTTTCCGTGTGATATCTGTACAGACGATGTCTGGTGTTTTTGTTGTTAACCCCAGTTTGTAGTCTTTCCGTGTGATATCTGTACAGATGATGTCGGGTGGTTTTGTTGTTAACCCCAGTTTGTAGTCTTTCCGTGTGATATCTGTACAGATGATGTCGAGTGTTTTTGTTGTTAATCCCAGTTTGTAGTCTTTCCGTGTGATATCTGTACAGATGATGTCTGGTGTTTTTGTTGTTAACCCCAGTTTGTAGTCTTTCCGTGTGATATCTGTACAGATGATGTCGGGTGGTTTTGTTGTTAACCCCAGTTTGTAGTCTTTCCGTGTGATATCTGTACAGATGATGTCGGGTGGTTTTGTTGTTAACCCCAGTTTGTAGTCTTTCCGTGTGATATCTGTACAGATGATGTCGAGTGTTTTTGTTGTTAATCCCAGTTTGTAGTCTTTCCGTGTGATATCTGTACAGATGATGTCTGGTGTTTTTGTTGTTAACCCCAGTTTGTAGTCTTTCCGTGTGATATCTGTACAGATGATGTCGAGTGTTTTTGTTGTTAATCCCAGTTTGTAGTCTTTCCATGTGATATCTGTACAGATGATGTCGAGTGTTTTTGTTGTTAATCCCAGTTTGTAGTCTTTCCATGTGATATCTGTACAGATGATGTCTGGTGTTTTTGTTGTTAACCCCAGTTTGTAGTCTTTCCGTGTGATATCTGTACAGATGATGTCGGGTGGTTTTGTTGTTAACCCCAGTTTGTAGTCTTTCCGTGTGATATCTGTACAGATGATGTCTGGTGTTTTTGTTGTTAACCCCAGTTTGTAGTCTTTCCGTGTGATATCTGTACAGATGATGTCGAGTGTTTTTGTTGTTAATCCCAGTTTGTAGTCTTTCCGTGTGATATATGTACAGATGATGTCGAGTGTTTTTGTTGTTAACCCCAGTTTGTAGTCTTTCCATGTGATATCTGTACAGATGATGTCTGGTGGTTTTGTTTCTTTACTACCTGCATTTAGAAACATGTGTCATACAAGGGTATTGCTGTTGTCAAGTCTGATAAAAAGCAATCGTAGTAGATATCATTTTGTAACAAAGGTTATTTTTAGTTATTTGTGGTTGTACGTCTGAATCTCATAATCTCATTTTACACAGGTACGATATGCGAATCTATATACGGCTAAACGACTAATTTGGTTGAAGTGTTTTATCTTTACGTGCAAGATTTTTCTTCAAAGTCTTACCCACTCTTTAAGATCAAGTTTCATGCTCACATTCAAGTTCTCTTTGAAATGTTACCCAATCACTCCGATGATTTTATACAGTTATATGTACATCTTTGAATAATATGGCACCTAGTCATTACAATCATGTTGTTTTCATCAATATTGCTATTCCTTTAGTCTTTTCCAAACATCTGTGCTCGTCCTGTTATATAATTTGGATATATAAAATCACCAATCACATATTAACGTAAACATCATGATTGATTAAAACGTTGCGTGCACGCTCAATCATACAACCATGCAAATTGATGCACGTGAGTGGAGCTCAGATATCTGAGTTATATTTAGTTCTCCAGTAGATACATATGTATCTTTTTTTTTCTTTTCTTTTTTCCAAAAATGTGTTGGTAGCTGCTCTGATGTCATGTTTTGGCACCGCTAACTTGGTGGAAACTCCAAAAATGTGTTGGTAGCTGCTCTGATGTCATGTTTTGGCATGCTGTGATGTCATGTTTTGGCATGCTGTGATGTCATGTTTTGGCACCGCTAACTTGGTGGAAACGAAAATAATTTCATGCAGCATAGTGCACGTTGTAAATCAGTACAACGTGGTATTTTTGCTACAATAAAGAAACTGAGGCATCTCAAATCAATCCATTAACTGTATTCTTGTGTTATGACAAGTCATGAAACATCAAAAAGTGTTTAAAAATATTACTTTTTTTAAAATTACATTTTAATATAATTTTTTACAGCTAAGCCTGAAATAATAATTACAACCAGCACCATATATAATTATTAAAGTTTAGTTAAAACATTATTAGAGGGCATGTTTTTACAGTGGAACAAGATATCCAAATTTCTTTATGATAAAGTTTGAAAGATTTGTCAAGTGGATAACTTGTTTTAGGTTAATTTTGAAAATCCAGTATGATGCCTTTCAAGAAACATATATTTGAATTTCTAGTCCTTGTATTTCCTGATTCTGAGTAGAATAATTAGTTGATGCAACAACTGCACTTCAAGTAAAAGTTCGAACGGCAGCTACAAAGGAAGAAATGTTTTGTTTCTGAAAGTTCAACTGAAAGCAGTCTTTCAACAGATCCGACATATAGTTCAGACTATGAAACTTGTTATAACACAGCCAGCTGAACTTAGGTAATGACGAAACTCACAACACTGTCCACCACATGAAAGCACAGACTAAGCCCGTAATGAAGAAAAGCCAATAATGAGGCTTTCTAAATACAATGGTGCTCTGTGGTTTTGAAAAGACCATAGAGGAACAGCGACTCAACGTATACTCAATGGTTCTTGGGAACTTACAGTCACTGAGTTTTGTACTCAAGTTGTCTCGTAAAGTACAGCTAATTTTCTAAGGTTCATAATCGACTCTACAAACGGAAGTAACGGATTTCAACTTCTGGTTTTCTGTACTCGTTATATAAAATGCTTTAATTTAGCAGAGTTTGTTATTGTTTTGTGAGAGTGTGATCCAAATTTGCTACTTTTCAAACACGTTACTGACAAAACACTTGTTAACACATTATATGAACAAAATGCGCGAACACTGCTTAATTTGAGATCTTCTAAAAATGTTTCATTCCCATAACAGACCAGTCGTACTTCCAGAGGAATCAATATGCAAACAGAGAAAATTTACCTTACTGTTTTTTACCATAGACTCCTCCACGACAAATAAGTGGCATTTTGTAAAAATAAGGAACTAAAATAGTCCAAAAATAAAAGGTTATTTTTTGAAATTAAATTAGGAAAAAACAAATTTACAGAAAATAAGAGTCAATTGTTTGGAAATTCATACACCCGTTTCTCGGATTCTGACTACAACGGATTTTTTTATCCAATTATCATTTTGTTGTTGTTCCTCCAAACGAGTAAGAAAACCCTAGCTGTGAACTTTGTGTTGTTTTTCTTTCTGTTTACTAGCTTAATTCTGTGTGACAATAATATATAATTATGCATTTGTCAAAAATAGTTGAGCCCACAGTTATTAGTTTAACCGATAACAAACAACTACATCTGAAATGATACAAAAGTCTGGTCAGGCAATATCAAATTCATTACCTTATAACATAAGAAATTTATTGGCATAATTAACTTCGACACCGAAGATTATTGTTGTCAAGCTGAACACTGTCATTTTGTTCCATAATTTTAATGGCAATCGTTCTTAGAGTTTCTTTGCATTTAAATCTACAAGGTCTGCCCTCACTGGCGTCAAGTGAAACGCAAGAAATAAAATTGGAATTTTCACAGCCCACTTCGTACCCTAAATGTATTAGAGACTCCAACGAAGCCCACTTGATTCACAGATATCAACAGAAGATTATATTGGCGAATGTCACGCTCAAGTTCACTCCAAAGATGTTCAATCAGATAGAGGAGATTTGGGACTTTGTTGACCAAGGAAGCCCACTAGATTCACAGATATCAACAGAAGATTATATTGGCGAATGTCACGCTCAAGTTCACTCCAAAGATGTTCAATCAGAAAGAGATTTGGTACTTTGTTGACAAGGAAGGTCAATCACTGTCATGCTTCTTCAACCAATTTTGGACAAATACGAGCTGCTGTATTACCATCTTGAAAGGGTTTTTATCCACCAGAGTGGAACTGTAGCATCATGGATACAGCACGGTCAGCAGAAACGTTCAAAAATATACTGGATAATATTCAAACCAGAAGAACAAATTCCTCTAATGTCTAATGACAGAATAAGGGCAGACAAAATGAAACTCATAAAACCGCATCAAAACATCGCATAATTTAAGGTTCTCTGTTCCTGTTCTAACCACCAATACAGCTGTGCTTTCTTGTCTGCTCTTTAAATAAATTGGTTTTAGGACGGGTTGTCGTAGGGTAGTTGATATGGAATAGTTTCCATAAGTTATTTCGCGTTCCACAGTTGTAAATAGAGTCGAACAACTCAGTAAGTTGATAGATTAAGATGACAGAAGTATCTGGTTTGGCTTGAATTTCGCGCAAAGCTACACGATGGCTATCAGCGCCAGCAGTCCCTAATTTAACAGTATAAGACTAGAGGGAAGGTAGCTAGTCATCACTATCCACCTCCAACTCTTGGGCTGCTCTTTTACCAATAAATAGTAGGATTGATCGTAATATTATAACGCTTCCACGGCTGAAAGGGCGAGTATGTTTGGTGTGACGGAGATTTGAACCTGCGACCCTCGGATTACGAGTCGAGTGCCTTAACCATCTGGCCATGTCGGGGCCCAGAATTATCTGAACAGTAGATTAATGAAATGGTCGTTGAGAGCGAATGTCCTATTAGAGAATCGCACACTTTCACGCCACTCCACAAGTAGAATAAATCCTTTGCCCTTCATATTATTTTAACGTAGACCAATTCTTATATGACAGAATCTACGCCTTCACAGGGCTCGAACAAAGATAACGTGAAATATCAGTTGGTACATTTACTTAACATATATAAATAAATGAAACGACGCCCTGGTATGGACACGCCAAGATACTATTTAATTTTATAACATAAGCATTAAAATACAGTTTCGGTTTTATTATGTTTTTTTCTTAGATTTTAAACGTCATAATTTCTTTTCCTTTCAATTTAATTTGTCGGTATCTTTTTCTCTTTTCTTGGTCTCTCAATATTTTTTTCTAATACATGCTTTATTTATCTTTAAGATAAAGCAACTAACAATTATACACAGTACTCTTTATTTCTACTAATTCCACCAACTTTGATAAATGTCTTAGGAATGTATTGTTTTAGTTTGAATTTGTTTCCGTACGTTTTATTAGTTGTCAATGATTTAGGGTATTTCCACTAGAGGGCTTTGGCCTGAAGTGTTGACTACGGTTGCCAACAGTATTGCCTGTTTTTTTGGGTTTTTTTATCTTTAATAGGGTGTATAATCTATTTACCTTATTTATCTGTTCCCCTTTTCTTCCATGGTCTCTCCAAGCGTGCAACAAGCCCTCTAATTGGCAGCCCTTCTAAAAAGGTAATTTATGAAATATATATACGTCATACAGGATATGTCTGCTGAATTGTAGAAATAAACAAGACACACTCAGCGACTAAATGTTAATGTCAGTTCTATTTTCAATAGTTGTATCACACCATTAAATAATAAAGAAACATTGTCCCACAACCTTCCTTTTATTGAGGTTTAGTTAAACACAAAGTATATATTTTAAACGATCCTTTCAAAGACAAGTAATATATTAATGTTTTTCATCCACGTCAGACGTTTGTTTGTTTGTTTTAAGCTAAAACTGAACAGTGGATTAGCTGTACTGTGTTTACTACTGGTATCGAAACCAGAACTATTCATTTATCGTAATAACGTAACAACTCCATTGGTGACATGCTTCATTGAGTAGAACACATTTTGGTTTTATTTATATTTTAAGATACAATTCCACGATTCCAGAAATGGAAGAGACAAAAAAAAAACCTTTAATGTTGGTAGATAAACTTATATATATATATAACCATACTGGAAACCTAAAACTGTAGGCATAAGAAACTGAGGTAAACGTCGCAAGAAATCTTCAAAAAAAAGTGGCACATAAAAGACGTGTTATATGGATTAGTATTCATACCCAGATAAGTAGAGTAACAGTTAAAAGTAGAAATATGGCAAGCGCTATTTCATAAAGAGTGATAGTTTAGTACTGCATAAAACACGGATCCTCAACTGAAAGTATGCAAGAAACGTTTAGTATCCTCAGCAAAACTTTGCTGAGTTGATTCTGTCACGTGCGAAGCTAGTTTCAGGAACCAAACTGTCGAGGTGTTAACCCATTACCAAACGAATGAAATATTTTTAGTGTATTAAAACCTTGACACAGTTGTGGTTATAGAGAGTTCCTCTCAGGTCTTAAGAAACCTCAGAAAAATTCAAATAGGTTTAATACTAAAGAACTTTCATCTGCGTGTTATGTTTTCTTGCCTTGTGCTAATTTTGTTGTGTTACGTTTGTCATTAACAATAGTTACCTTTAGTTTTCTGTACGTGTTTTTCTTTGCCTTGTGTTAATTTTTTGTGTTACAGTCTGTTAATACTTATTAATAACTGTAGTCACCTTTGTTGGTTTGTTTTAATTTGGAGCGAAATACACGTGGGTTATCTGCGTTAACAATCCTTATTTTAACAGTGTCATCGTAATCCAGGTTGGTTTGGTTTGGTTTTTGGAATTTCGCACAAAGCTACTCGAGGGCTATCTGTGCTAGCCGTCCCTAATTTTGCAGTGTAAGACTAGAGGGAAGGCAGCTAGTCATCACCACCCACCGCCAACTCTTGGGCTACTCTTTTACCAACGAATAGTGGGATTGACCGTCACATTATAACGCCCCAACGGCTGGGAGGGCGAGCATGTTTGGTGGGAGGGAGATGTGAATCCGTAATTCTTAGATTGAGAGTCGAGTGACCTAACTGCTTGGCTATGCCGAGCCAACTTTAAACTGTTTGATTGGCTGATACACTTAATTAATTCTAAACTATAAGTAACCGTTTGATTGGCTGATACACTTATTTAATTTCATGCTGTAAATGACCATTTGTCTGGCTGATAGAAGTTAACAATTAGCATATTAACAACTGTTGTAAACTTGTGCACGAATTTTTGTATTTATTTAAATCTATTATTACACAAATATATCCTGGTGGTTGAACTGAGAACTAATGGTGAATATGCATAAGAGCAACTTAATTGTATTCTCACGTTTATTTATTAGAAGAGTTATTTTGAATTACATGAATATTTTAGACGAGTGTTTCTTGAGTTTGCTCACGTCATATCTAAATGATATCCAATATTAAAAAGTGTGTTAATCACGCACCGAACATTTTGTTTAATAAGTTGGTCAATAAACGTTTTACGAATACTAAACACATCTTATAAAACTAATTATTTATTTCAGAAAAAAAAATGTTTTATCAATAAAGGTAAAACAATAATTTTAAAAATAATATAAGATTTTTTATTTAAAAAACTCAAAATATTAAAAGTTTTATCAGAAGTACTTTTTTAAAGAATAAGGCAACTTACGTAAACCTCTTCCCATTGGCTAACGTATCGCACCAACCGTGACACACGTAACAGTCTCAGTAAACTCAACATTTTGGCTAACCGCAGAATTCTCAAAGCTCGGCCAGCGTGCAGGAGTTGAAAGTTGTCGCTATAGTCCTTATTAAAGATGAGAAAAATATAATCCAAGGGAATGGAGCTAATCAAATCCAGAAAAAACCAAGTCCGGATGTAGTATCTGGCTATAAGTTTAGGATCTAGAATAATTTGCTTCGAATTGTCACGGTTCATTATTCCTAAATAAAATCAAATAAGATGACACAATTTAAACTTACAGAATTCTAATTGTTTTAAAATTTGACGAAAAAAAATTATATTACAAACGATCTTTGAATATGATTCAGACAAGAAAACAAAACGTAATTAAATATCATCCTTCTCGGTCTGATTGTCAATAAAAAAGTCAGGAAACAACAAGGTTAAGTCGAAGACAACTTTTTAAAATGAATATTTTTATTTGAAGTAAAAAAACTTAATAGATTTAATTTTATCTCATTGTTCTGCAAAAAACTTTTTCGTGGCTTTTATTAACACAGAGGAGTAAATATAAAAATGATCCTAATTAGGCTATCTGCTGTGTCCAAACGAAAGGAATCGAACCCTTGATTTTAGCATTGTAAATCCGTCGACTTACAGCTATCTCAGTGGAAAACTATGAACGATCGTAAGATGAAAGAGATTCGATTTGTTTGTTGTTAAGCACAAAGTTACACTATGGGCTATATGTGCTGTGCCCACCACAGGTATCTAAACTCAGTTTTCAGCGTTACATGCCTTTAGACTTACCGCTGAGCCATGGGGAGGATGGCTTATGAATTCGGTAATGAATATTCAGGCTTTAGACGTTGTTAGGACTTTTATAACTCAGTTATGATCTAGAAATTCACATGTGCATTGAGAATTTAATGCGCATATCCACATATCTTTTATGGTACCGTCTTACAATTAGTGAGCCTCAAACAACTTGTAGTTAGTACCTGTAGTCAGTTCACTTTCGAAACTAAAACAACAGACAAGGCTTAGTTCAGATTCTAAACCTCATGTGACAAGTTAGCGTCGGTAACTAGTTCAGTCTCTACATAAGCTTGAGGTCAAGGTGAGGACCAGTTTCTAAGCCTCAGGTTACAAGTTCATGTCGACAGCTATTTACTCCCAAAACAAACTTGAGGCCGCACTGCCTCACCTTACAAGTGACAATTTTACAGAGATATGATAACAAAATTGATAGAGAAAAGTTTTAAGCTACACTTTTTAATAACTCAGATAAAAATAATTCCCAATACATCAGGTAATGACAAGATAAAAAAAAACATCTAATTTTTGTTTTGAAATACACATGCAAAAATGGCTCGTTTGGGTTGAGAAAATATTTTACATAGAAGATCGAACAACATTTCGACCTTCTTCGGTCATCGTCAGGTTCACAAAGAAAGAGGTAACTGACCGGAAGCTGACCACATGTTTGGAAGGGGTTGTGTAACTGAGTGTCGGAATGTAGAGGGCGGTGTTAGATGTTTGAATATATAATTTTATTTTATTATATTTAATATAGGTATAAAGGCGTTCCTTTATATTGGTTTATTTTGGGCTTGAGTTGTTGTATAAGTAAGGCTTCTTTAATTTTGCGTTTGTTTATGTTTGTTTCTTTATTTAGTATTTGAGTGTTTTCTATGGTTATGTTGTGTTTTTTGACGTGCAGTGTTCGAAAACGTGTGAAGGTGACTTTTTATGTTCTTTGAATCTGGTTTCCATTTTTCTACTTGTTTCTCCAATATAGAAGTCGTGTCAGTTATCACATTGTATTTTATAATACAATTGGTGTGGTGTTTGTCAGTGTAGTTTTTACATAGTATAGACCTCAGTTTTGTGCCTGGTTTTTGAATAAATTTGGTATTAACTGGGATGTCATATTTTGTTATTAGTTTTTGCCAAATGTTGGTTATTTGTCGGCTGATGTCGGGAATATATGGTATACAGCAGTATCTCGACATCACTGATAATTTTTGTTTTACTAGTTAGAAGCTAAAGCAGTTCTTATGAGTAACTTGTCTGTCACTGTTTGTTGAAATAAGAGAAACGTAGAGAATATTCTAAGATGTATCTTAGTTTCAAGTAGATTACACGGTTGAACATCCAGTTCAGCAGGTGAAGTTATAACTATAACCAATACGAAGTTGGAGTGTACGAAATCTACATTGTTTGGAATGCAGTGCGATACCACCTCAGTTTGATCTGTTTTGGGAAAGTTACGCAACGGTTCTTTCGTGCGTCACATATTCATACATTTAGATCATAAAGATGTTAATATTGGGGTGAAAAAGTGTAAAAACGATGACATCCCTTGTATCTTGTAGCGATGGAACGCAAAGAAATATTAACTTGGGACACAAAGACCAACCAGAAATAGACCTGAAATGGTTCGTATCTCAATCGCGGTAAGCAAAGTGCAACCAACGTCTTGTAACGGGTGAGAATTCGCAAACACGTTGGTTAATGGAAAAAGTAGTCAGCGTATACCAGACAATCATCCGCAACGTAATATTCGTCTGAAAACGAGGCCAACTGAATACGGGCTCACCAAGATGGGGCTTCCAATCATCCTACGCTTTCGACCATTGCGTACTTCAAGCAGATGAATAATGAAACCGGTAATCTTGCCATTTCACCGAAGACATAATAATCAAGTCACCTTTGGATTTTCAGCAACCAGACTGTTGAAACTGGCTCTTGGAAATCGTCGTTTTCGAAAATTAGATGGAATATGGAAATATATCAGGAATGAGTGGGAAGTTTTGTACGTAACATCCTTAAGAAGGGTGCTTTTAGTAATGCAAACTACGTTACAGAACCATTGTCAACAGGCACAGTAGTCAGACAGAGCTTGACAATATGGACTGCAACATGTACGTAACTGAGTATCATTCATGATAACGAAAATATTAACTAAAATCGAACACTTAACCTCATTAGACAGAAACGAGATAAGATTCAAAACGTATAATAAAAAAAATATTTGAAGAATTAAATATCAACCAGAACTACCAGTGGAATATCGTTGGTTACGAAGCAAATATTAAGCAGTGATAACATTTAAACATTATTAGTCAGGGCGAGAACATGAATGAACAACAATTTAACATTCGCGACAACTTGTAAATGATTTATACATTTAACATCACCATGCACAGGCTCGGCACGGCCAGGTGTTTAAGGCATTCGAGTCATAATCCGAAGTTCGCGGGTTCGCGCCCGCGTCGCGCTAAACATGCTCGCCCTTTCAGCCGTGGGGGTGTTATACTGTGACAGCCAATCAATTATTCTTTGGTAAAAGAGTAGCCCAAAAGTTGGCGGTGGGTGGTGGCGACTAGCTGCCTTCCTTCTAGTCTAACACTGCTAAAGTAGGGACGGCTAGCGCAGATAGACCTAGTGTAGCTTTGCGCGAAATTCAAAACAAACCAATCACCATGCATAAATTAATTTCTAGATTTAATTTAAAAAAAAAAACTTTTCATCCTGGTAATAACAAAGGTTTGTTCTACAAATTTTTTGTCCTTGTATTTTCACTTCATTTTGCTTACTGCGACATTTATGAAACTTTTCAGTAGTAATTTGTTGAAACAAACAAATCTGGTTTATGTAATGTTATTTACATCGAAATGGTAACTTAACTTTGTAGTTTTGTGTTTTTAGCAATTTTCTGTATTATACACTGTTGTTCTGTATCTGTTATTTATTTATTTTTACTTAGTTTGCTTATATATTCGATTGTAGGATTTTACGACGTTTTACAACAAATCTCAAATATATATTTGTAACTATATATGATAAATTGATTTTAGTTTAACTATGTTGTATGCCACATCTCGAATCTATTTTTGTAACTGCGTATGTATAATTTGACATCAATGTTACGATGTTTTATATCACACCTCGAATCTACCTTTATAACTACATACACACAATTTGAGACCTATATGACAAAAAATCAAATACACCTTGGACAACAAAATCTTGGACAAAATACTGCACATGACCTTGTTAACAATGTCTGCATTTTGGACACCAATCATTCGATTGAACTTTATACATTTTGTGTACATCAAAACTTAAATTTTTGTTCCAAAACAAAAGAAACTTGTTTATTCTGAAACGAAAGATTTATAATTGAAATAGTGAAATTCGCATAAAATAGCAAGTAAAACATATCGATTCATGTAGTCCAAAGTCGTTTCTATTTTTAGGTGAGAGCTAAGAGACAATACAAAAACAAAAACTAATTCGAAATGCATATATTTTTGTAATCTACGGTAACTATCAAATTGCGTGTAAAACTTTGGTCCTGGTTTATGTCTCCTTGACTTTTTTTCGTAGACTGTCTGAAGCGTTCAGAGTTGGCACCGACATTCTTAGCTTTCCAACTCTAACTTTTTATATTTGAAACAAGTTTATAACAAACAAGAAAAAAATATTTGAAATACAAAAAACTCCGATTTTATTCCATAAGTACACTCTACAACCCAGGTCTCTCTTTCTATTCATTTTTTTTATATCGACAAAAAGCAGTATTTTGGAAATAAAAATAAGATATGTAGCTCGGGTGATCCTTTGTACTCTCAACCCCACTTTTCAAGTATCTAGATGGTGTACTTTGTCTTCCACACTACAAAAATACTATGCACGAAAGTCAAAACAAATACACGAGATGTTTACAAACTTAAGAAAAACAGTTTGCAAAAATAACTGTTAAACTAACGTATCGATTACTGTTTCAAAAGAAAAGCTTCCAACTTAAACTATTGTAGTACGAAAATCACATCTAGTGTCTCTTGTCTTCTTTAGTTGATAAGATAAATGTTTCATTTTCACCTAGAATTTTCAAACTTTCCATAAACAAACACCTTTCTAGCTATGTTTGTGTAATTTACAACGTTACTCGATGAATTTATTAAATTTCTTTCGCTCATACTACCTGTTCTTTTATTTTGAATCTTTCCCCTATGGTGTCACGTATGCTTTCTCGTGGAAAAGATTGCCATATGATTGTTCTGGGTCTTTTCCATGTGATTTCACATGCACTTTCTCATGGGAAAGATTGCTACATGATAAAACATACTGTATAAAGAAACAGTGATATTTTCTATTGGAGAGTTAGGTGATGTCAGTGGAAGGTATTTTTCTCTGTTTTTCTACCGAAATAGTTATCGATGACATGTGCTGCTCATGCAAACTGATAGGTGTGGCGTTACAGAATCTTATATATAATGCTACGTTCTTTTATAATGGAAGAAGTTAGAGTCTTTAGTAAGTCTTCATCTGGCCAACGAGCCTATTGCCAGATACCTAATAAATTGTTAAGTACAGTCATCAGTTTGATTGTGTTTGTTATTAATAAAAATTACTTTTTCTATTTTATGTTTCCAATCTTATTTGGTGATTATCTGATGCGTTAAAAACTTACCTACTTACCTGTTCTGAAATTTACAACGATATCTAAAAGAAAGATTGTGTCTGAAAGAGAGTTAAAGGCAATCCATCGAGCAGACAGGTCATCATTGAAAAAAGAAATAGCCACTGGCAGGACAATTAGGTTGGCAACCAGGAAAAACAGCATACACAGGTCCCAGTAGAATCTTAGCAAAAAAAAAACAAAAACAAACACATTTATCATATCAATATGAGAAACACAGAACATGAACCACGATGACTTTTTTTTATCTAAAATAAGATATTTTAGTAAAAGAGGACTGCGAACTTTGACCTTGGAAAATCAGACAACTGCAGCAACGTAAGTCTACAAGACAGAAACTAGCGAGTGTCAAATACTTTTAGAATCATTAAAGCTTGATTAAAGAACTGAATAGACGTATCAGTATTGAATCTGCATCCTTGCTTCCCAAGGAGACATCTGAACTAACTTGCAGGTCACGACTTTATGAAATACTCTCAAAACTCATGTACGATTTCCAATATTTTCTGGTTTCAGCTCAGGCTCTGTGCACCCCTCACTTACTTCTGTTAATTTTAGCTTTAAAGCCTTAATATTTTTTGTAAGTTCGAAATTTAACAATTCGGTATGGAGTCTAACCCGTTGTATATGGTACATCTACAACTATTATAATACTTTATGAAAACCAGTGAATCTAGATAAGGTAGCTGAAGCACTTGGCTCTATGTATGAGAGATCACAGGTTCGAATCCCATCCTTTCTACTTGTGAGGACGTTATAACGTAATGATGAATTCCACTATTTGTTGGCGATGGATGATGTTAGCTAGCTTTTTTTCCCCTCTAATCTATCACTTATAAATTAGAACTAGTTAGCACGGATAACTCTGAAGTACTTTTGCGCCAAATTCAAAATAAACAAAAAACAACAACAAGGTTCTTGTAAGATTCTTGTTTTCTAAATTATTTCAAACACTGATAACAATGCAACACTAAACGTGAAAGAAATCACAATAAATCACGTACATTTCCATAAAAAAAAAATCTTAGTCTGGTGGCCAAAATGTTCACCTCACAAAAAGCTGCAACTCTCTTGAGAGGCTCTGAGTGAGGTTTACAAAAGTAAATTCGTAGTGTCGCTCTGGTTTCATGTAAACATAACCTCAACGTGTGTCTAAAATTTTATTTTACTAAAAGGTAGGTGTTATCCCTGTGGTAGATCTACGGATGCGGGGCTGATGATTCTCGCACTTCAAATCCGTGGGTGTGTCATAAGAGTAACAGTCAATCCTTTAGCATGGATTTTGGGTGGTGAGGTGTTCATGACTGGCTGCTTTCCCTGTGATCAATAGTTCAAAATTAGAGAAAAATATGCATATAAAAATTGGGTTTAACATGTGATAAAATATTTAAAGTCAAATAAGTCGCTGCTTAGTACATATTGTTAGGCTTAATTTAGAGCAATTCTTGAAAAGATCGTTATAAAATCAGGGGTTCGATTCCTGTCGGTGGACTCAGCAGATAGCCATATGTGGCTTTGCTATAAGACACATACACAAAAGGTCGTTACATTATCATTGAGGTCAGGCATGACCAAGTGGTTATGGCGCTCGACTCGTAATCTCCTCCCCTCTCCGTAGCTCAGATGTAAACTTGAAGGATTATATCGTTCAGAACCGGGTTTCGATACCCATGGTGAGCAAACAGTACGTTGTGTAGCCTTGCGCTTAATAACAACGAAATATAAAGAAATAAACTCTTAGAATACTTTAAAATAAGGAAGTATTTGCGCAAGTTTACTGTCAATAGACGTCAGAAAACTCAAGAGTGTCCTTTATAAATATATAAATATCTGAAGAGTGGATGACAAAATGAAAGTAGATTCATTAGGAGGGTAAAATTAATTAGCTGATAAATAGAGTTTTGGTTTTGTTTTCTTCTGTAAATTAAATCGTATGCTAGTAATTGTCCAGCAGTACTTAAAGAGCTTTAGTTTTTGAAAGTAACTAAATTTTGTGTAACTTATATAGGTTTGATAATGATACCCGGTAGCAATAAATCTTATAGAACTGTGATTACAATACAAATAAACATACTAACAACCATCCAACCATATATTCAGTGACAATAGTTAATTATATAGGATTACTGTACTACATAGAATATATAGATAAACAAAAGACCATCATATATATATATACATATGTATAGAACGAATTCAATAAGTTAATAACAACATAGTGAGAGTGTATCTTCTATCGGTTTCTTAATTAAGTAGCTTTTTATGTAAAACTTTGACAAAATAATACATTTACCTATCTCAAAATATACAAACAAAGGGTTGAAGAAACATAACTTAAGGTACCTTGTTGGTCGTTGTAATTAAAAGGGAGTTGTTGTTTAATATTATCCAAATCAATTACATACCTAATGAAGTAAAGTTGATGGAACATCTCTTCTTTATGAAGATTCTTAAAGTAAAATTTGACATCTGTTTCATTTTATACAATTTTACGCAGTTGTGAACTAATAGTATAATTAAATGTATATTAATTAACGTTGCATATTTTCCAATTATGATAAAATATACACATACTATGATCCATAATATAGTATATCACTTACGTTGAAAAACCAGCACAATGTAGAAACAATATGTATACATACATACATACACCCACAAATATATATAATAATATCGTGCGTGTATGTATATAGTGGAACAATAAATAAAGAAGTACCTGATCTAATGCAAGTATCATGACCCAAGTTTCATCTATTTGATTTTGGTACTATCTTTGTTTAACCCATCTGAAATACAGCCCCAAATTACTATATTTCTCGTTTCTCCTAAACATTAATTCCAATACATTAAGTAGTAAACTTCACTGTCTAATGTCGTTGTAGATTACCTGGAATTAGTTGGAAGTTACTCAACCTGCTACTGTAGTAAATTAACTACTTCCTGTAAACATTACAACTCAACATTCCTGTAATCTTATCTTTTACTTGGGTGTAACCTTTTGAAGGATATGGGTTTTGTTTTGTTTTTTACATTACATTTAATAAAGGCTCACTAAATTACATGTGAATCATCATAAGGAGGGACAAAATCGGTGATATATTTCTGGCTTATCGGCACAGCTTTAAAACGTTTTATAAATCGAATAAATAAATGAAGAAATAGTCGTTCGAACCACTACTTTTGTCATTAATTAAGAACTATATAAGTCAGGTTTAATGGACTAAAGATTACTGTAACTCAAGTGAGAAGTGTTAGATATATGTGTATCTGTATGACCTTCTGATAGTTCTATGAGAAATAGAGTTTCTCCTTAAATAATAAGAATACTCGTCATGGTCATGCCTTCAGAATGACAATCTATTACTAAAACAGCAAATTTTAGGAATTTGGAGTGAGAGATTTTTTTTTTCAAAATCTTCAATCAAACTTTAACAGTATGTAACACTTTCAAATTTATGTAGAAGAGCTCTGAATAGGTAAATTTGTCTAATCAAGGTACGAAAAATAAGGCTTGAGGAAAGTCTACTATTTACTTTAATTTTGTTATAAAATAAAAAAACACAACTCGAGCGTTTTTTTTAATCGCACCTTTTTAATGCAATTTTGTGTGTTAACTATTTTATCAGAAATGGCACAATGTGAATATTATGTGTTTTTAATTTTACGTTGCCCATATACAGTCAATACACTTGTTTTGAATAAAAGTACATAATTATATGTGCTTTCTTACAGTGAAGCCACATCGGGCTATCTGCTGAGTCCACCGAGGAGAATCGAATTCCTGATTTTAGCGTTGTAAGTCCATAAATTTACCGCTGTACCAGCAGGGCACGCGTAAGTATGTCTTCTCAGATTTAACTATGTTCAGCGTAAGGGAACATTTCAAACAACTTACAAGAGTTCTCTGTAAGAAAATGTTTACGAAAATAATTTTTATCGTGTATAACAAATTTTAACTAGTGTTAATACAATTTTACAGTGTAGCTCTTAGTCATTTGTTGTACACTACGGATTGGGATAGTCTTAGGTGAAGAACTCACACTTTGAAAGTTTGTTTGTTTGTTGACTTTCACGCACAAACACTTCAGAGGTATTTTCTTTAACCGTCTCTAATTTAGGGGTTATAAACTAGAAGGAAGGGAGCTAGTCAACATCACTCACCGCCAGTTCTTGGGTTACTCGTTATTAACGAATAATTGGATTGACCGTCACATTATAAAGCCCTCATTGGGTGAATGAACGAGCAGGGTCGGTAACGAAATTCGAGCACCCTAGTGGAGCTCCCCTAAATACGACATGCCAAGCCTATATAGTGATAGTTTTTGTCTTGTCAGTACTAACATTAAAAACCGCTGTGAGATTATCAAATAATTCATATTTGTAGGTGTATATATATAAAATACGCTATATGTTAATATTGTCAGAATCAGTAAGCTTACTTTATAATTCACAGGTTTAAGCTAAAATAACTAATTCTATACTTACAGTTATTAAGTATAATATATAATTGTTCAAACAACAGTGACAGAAAAGAATTCCTGCAGATAAAACGTAAAAAAAGAAACTAAAATTAAATTTACAATTTTAAGAATACGTGCGAGACTGTTTGTTTGTTTTGTATCTCGCGAAAAAGCTATTCGAAGGCTATCTGCGCTAGCCGTCCCTAATTTAGCAGTGTAAGACTAGAGGGAAGGCAACTAGTCATCACCTACCGCCAACTCTTGGGCTACTCTTTTACCAACGAATAGTGGGATTGACCGTGACATTATAACGCCCCTAAGGCGAGCATGATTGGTGGGACAGGGATTCGAACCCGCGACCCTCGGATTACGATTCGAACGCCTTAACACACCTGTCCATGCCGGGCTTCGAGTCTAAGGTTTCTCAAATACTGCATGGCACTTCATGATTATTTATTCGCCACAGAAAGCATCTGTGTCTTAATAATAAACTGTTTTGTACGAACGTGACACCCACTAGTTTAAACCTTTTCTCGCCAAAAGATTTGACTAAGCGGAGCTATAGAACGTAATATAATACTGAATTTGTACTTTCATAAATTGTTTAGTCCCATGCTGTGTTGGGGAAAGAATCGTTTCCTTTGTAGCGTTAGAAAGTAATTCCTTGTAGAATACATTCTTCTGTTGATTCTCTGATTGAATATTCCAGCCGCACTTTACTCAAGTCCTATTTAACCTGTTAAGTCGTGAAATTATTTAAGAGAGGTAGGTACACTAACGCGAAAGAACTGCTCAAACTACTGAGCGTGTTTCGCATGATACAAAAAAGCAAAAACATATAAAATATCTAGTGTTTAACAAATATCTCCTTCTTAAAAATGCTAGTAAAACAATTCTATTAAAAATTATAACTTTACATGTATATTTATTTCTAAAGAAGCAGGTTAATTACAAGTGAACAGCCTGTGGTCTCACAGGCGCCAACATGAGGCTCCCCCTACATCGTACAAAAACAACTTAAGACAACTCGAGTGCTTTCTAAGAGTTAATGTTAACGTGTAAGAAGTTACACTAGACAAAGTCTAGCCAGATTAATGCTAGGAAATTAAAATGTACTCTTTGACAGTTCAAATGTGAATAAAAGTACTGTTTTAAAATCATCATTTGAGAACAGAAGTCTATTACTTTTTGGTCGCTAATATATATGTTTTAATGTATTCGAATTTTTCATTTTATGGCTTACATATATATATGGTTAGTAAAGGTGGTCTTGCGGCCCTTAAGGGTACTTAAGGGCCACACTTGTATACAATTTACTTGCGTTGTTGAAAACTGAACGAGTTACACCAGTTATGGTTTAAGTTGATGGTTGCCGTTCATTTATTTTAAGAACATCTGTTAAATGTTTATCTTTTCATAAAAAAACTAGTCAGGTTAGGTGTATACTATCAATATGCCTGATTTTATGCGCCGCTCTGAAAAGAAATTGAACTTCTTCTGATTTTTAAATATATTTAACTAAACAAAAATGCAAACTTGACAAATTCTCCATATTTTGAAAGAAGGAGCAGCCTTGAAACATATCTTAATAATGTTAAGTTCTTTGATATGCATATTGCGAACTATTAAACATAACAATGGAACTGAATAAACACAAAGCGTTCAGAAACGTTAACAAAGCCTGTTTGTAATTAAATAAAAAAAAATGTCCTCAAATTCAGTCTGTTATTGGACAGAGAGACAATTACACCAAACTATTAAAATGTTTGGAAGTGTCATTCAGGTTAGGAATCATAACACATTGTTAAAATCATTTAACAATTGCTTTCAATACTTGAGAGGGTGTTATAATGATAATAAAGTACAAAATAACTGAAAACAGACGTACATACACGAGTCAGCTGTAACAGTTTTCGTTTAAATTGTTTGTTTGTTTTTTAAATTTCGCACAAAGCTATTCGAGGGCTACCTGTGCTAGCCGTCCCTAATTGAGCAGTGTAAGACTAGAGGGAAAGCAGCTAGTCATCACCATCCACCGCCAACTCTGGGGCTACTCTTTTACCAACGAATAGTGGGATTGACCGTAACATTATAACGCCCCAACTGCTAAAAGGGCAAGCATATTTGGCGCGACGGGGATGCGAACCCGCGACCCTCAGATTACGAATCGCACGCCTTAACACGCTTGGCCATGCCGGGCCCCTTTAAATATATGTATATATACGAACATTGAATGTTTCAATACAAATATTAGAAGCTTACAGGTGAGTCTACGTGACGTCAAAGGAATCACATACAAATCAAAATTGCTTCGTAACGCTTTTATTGTAACAGCTCGTGTGGGGAAGGGGTGTAAAATTAATAAACCAAAGCCTGCTTTTGATCAACTTTACTTTCCCTATTGGTTATTGTTTTTACTTCAAACAATACGCGATTTTTCAACTTTAATTAAGAAAATGTAATTAGTTGGACGGTTTGAATTCCAAGCTGAAATTACTGAAACAGAATGACTGGAGTGAAATATACCTTTCTGCTACTCAAGAAGTAATATATAGAAACCCGTGCAACAACTTTCTGCTCTGTTTAATCTAACCAACCTGTTACTAAGTCTGGAGGCAGTTACGATACCTTCCAGGGGTTTCTACGCCTTCTTTTTTTCTCTCTCATACAAAGTCAATAGGAAACACTGAGTCAAGCTTGGCGAAAACATTCAGTTATGAAACACGGAGAGCGACTCACTTTCTGTGTATTTTCATTTACAGGTACATATATATATCTACACACACACACTTCAGATATATAAAGAAGAAAAAAACAGCTAGTGTTTCAAATGAAAGTACTCTTGGAAATTCCGAGAAGCTAATCCAGAGCCTAAAAGGAAAGAAGACAAATACATTATTCCAATTTTGGGGAGTTATTGATTTATATATAAAGAAACTTGCAATCTCAAGAAAAGTAAGATCTCAAACCGTCCAAGCAACTCACAAAACATAGATTATACTATCCCCACCTTTGAAAAACTGTGATCATATTTATTTTAAAAAGGTTGTATTACTACGAGGCAACGTCTAGCTTTTATTTTGTTTTTAAAATAACTAACAGTCACTCTTATAACTCACCCCATGGTGTTGAGAAGGTTGTTCTAGTTCGTTGTTTAACCTGCGATCCTTCTTTGCAAAGTTTCAACCCGAATAAGTTTCAAAGAAACGCAAAAGTGTAAAAAAAAACCCTAAGAGATAAAAATAATCAAATACAACTCAAACTAAGTTACTCACTTGCTAGTCAAGGTAGCACTGACGATTTTCCTTTAATAAATCCGAGAAAAAACAACTCGTAGTTTTTTAGAGAAAACGCTAGAAGCTCAAAGAAGGTCCAGCATGACCAAATGGTTAGGGCGTTCGATTCGTAGTCTGACTGGTACGGGTTCGAATCCCGGTCGCACCAAACATGCTCGCCCTTGCAGCCGTGAGTGCGTTATAATGTTGCGGTTAACCCCACTACTCATTGGTAAAACAGTAGCCCAAGAGTTGGTGGTGACTGATGATGACTAGCTGCTTTCCCTCTTGTTTTACACTGCTAAATTAGGGACGACGAGCGCAGATAGCCCTCGTGTAGCTTTGCGCGCAATTAAACAAAAACCAAAACAAAGCTCACAGATCCTGATTCACAAATCCAGCTATGTGACGGTACGTGAACCATGTACTTCCGAACGTGACAACACTGTTTCATTGGAAAAGCTCAGAAGAGAGAGTGTAGCATGACTAAATCACGCCTTCTTCTTCCCAAGCGCTACTTTCTTCTCTTGTAAGACAAATTAAATCTATTTGTTTAAAAAAAAAAAATCCTGATTTGGTCTCTTTCCGTTCTAGACACATCTTAAACCAGAAACATTCGTCGGGTCTTGCTTCGTGTTGGACTAACTAATCACATGGAGTAGCTATGTTCATTCATATAAAACCACAGCTCGTTATGGCCAGGTGGATTAAGGGGTTCGACTCGTAACCGAGGGTCGCGTGTTCGAATCCCTGTCGCACCAAACATGCTCGCCCTTTCAGCCGTGGGGGCCTTATAATGTGACGGTCAATCCCATTATTTTTTGGTAAAAGAGTAGCCCAAAAGTTGGCGATGGGTGGTGACGGCTAGATGCCTTTCGTCTACTCTTACACTGCTAAATTCGGGACGGCTACCGCAGATAGCCCTTGAGTAGCTTTGCGCGAAATTTAAAAAAAAATCACATAAAACTAAACTCACTACATCGATTCGCGAATTTTTCCTTCTTTGTTCTTCAGGAGTTACAGAGAAGTAAGGTGCATCCGGCTTTTAATGATATTTAGAAACGCGTAGTTTTACCTAATCACCAGCTTTATCTCATAAGTTCTCTCACGTTAATGGTGAACACTCAAGTTTCAGTTGGACTTGCTGTTACAAACTAAACATTCATGGCTTATTGCTACTCGGTGTGTATTAAGTCCTGTTATTCATGAAACTTCGAACATTTAATGGAAATAGGGCAAAGATATTTTGTACAAATGCATGTTTCAAGTTCCGTTCATTTTATTTCAAACGTTTGAAGTTTAATACTAGATTACCTAAGTAGGAATACATCGTTTAATAAACTTACCAGAACAGTTATACACAACTACATCGATAAATAAAATAAATTACATGAAACAAACCGTGACTTTAAAAGACCATAGAAAAATGAATAACTGTGCAATTTTCTCGTTTTAGAACAAGACAGATACAACGGCTCCCCAGTGGCTCAGCGGTGTGTCTGCGGACTTTCAACGCTAAAAACCGGGTGTCGATACCCGTGGTGGGCAGAGCACACATAGCCCATTGTGTAGCTTTATGCTTAATTCCAAACAACAACAACAGATACAATGGTGTCTCTATATTATTTTAATTATTTTGGTGTTCCAGACAGGAGCAACTTTGTATAATATATTATGCAGAGGCAAAAACGCTCGGGAATACAGCGCCCTTAGGCTCTTGGAGAAATGCCAAGTGAATCCTTTACCTTCGTTACGTTAAACGTAAGGTTCTTCGAGGGTGCACTAGAAGTTAGTAGAAGGTACGTATCTCACAAACCTGTCTGTATTCATGTAGATTTCACCATTTGACGAGCCTGTTTCTTAAACGTAGCATCTACAGGGTAATGTACAGCTGTGCATATGAAACTTCGGTGCTGTATTTAGTGCCTATTTATTATATTTTACGTTAAATCTTTCTACTTTATTCAAAGTGTCAAAATTTGACGATATTTTTACACATCTTGCAAATAATTTGATAGCTAATTTTTTCTAAATAATCAAATACACCCATCTTTCGTTTTGATACACGTTACACAGCTCTAATTTTAATAAGTTATTCACAAAACAAAACGGAAGTTCTCTCCATAATTACACACGTCACGTGACACTAAGGTAAGACAGTTAAGTTCCTTGGTTTCTTAAAAATATTTCTACATACTAAACTGTTTTCATAAACTTCGAAATTTTTATTCACATTAATATATAACTGATGTGTGTTTATGGATGAAATGGTTTGGTTTGCTTTGAATTTCGCGCAAAGCTACACGAGGGCTATCTGCGCTAACCTTCTCTAATTTAGCAGCTATGAATAAAGGAAAGCGGCTAGTCATCACCACCCACCGCCAACTCTTGGGCTACTTTTTTATCAACGAATAGTGAGACTGACCATCACAATATAACGCCCCCACGGTTAAAAAGGCGAGCATGTTTGGTGTGACAAGGATTACGAGTCGAGTGCCTTAACCACCTGGCCATGCCTGGCCTGTGGATGAAATATTCATTGTATTTCATAGACATCTGTATTACAAAACAAATGCGCTTTTTTGAAGAGAAATATAACTTGCGAAACATCAGCTTCAGTAATATTTGTTTTGACACAGAAAGTAAAAAATAACTTATTCTAGTTAAGCTGAAACGTGCTAACACATGAATGTTACACAATAATCAGTCTTAAAGTAGATAATATAACCTCCTAAGATGGTAAAAACACAAACAGACTATTGTGCACCAAAAAGTGTGGTGTTTGAAATGTTTAATAATTTTCCAACGAAAGTGCTTCATATCTGTTGTCAAACTTCCGTGAAGTACATTCATTGGTCACTTCATGTAAGTGCTTCCTATCCGTTGTTAAAATTCCGTGAAGTACCTTTGTGCATCTCTTTATGTAAGTGCTTCCTATCCGTTGTTAAAATTCCGTGAAGTATCTTCGTTGGTCACTTTATGGAAGTGCTTCCTATCCGTTGTTAAAATTCCATAAAGTACCTTCGTTGGTCACTTTACGGAAGTGCTTCATATCCGCTGTCAAAATCGTGCAATTCAAGTGAAGTACCCTCGCCGGTCGCTTTACAGGGAATGCTTTATGTTTGTTGTTTGATGGGAAGTGCTTGTTTGTTTCTGAATTTCGCGCAAAGCGACTTGAGGGCTATCTGCGCTGGCCGTCCCTAATTTAGAAGTGTAAGACTAGAGGGAAGGCAACTAGTCATCACCACCCACCGCCAACTCTTGGACTACTCTTTTACCAACGAATAGTGGGAATGACCGTGACATTATAAAGCTCCCACGCCTGAAAGGGCGAGCATGATTGGTGGAACGGGGATTCGAACCCACGACCCTCAGTCGAACGCCTTAACCCACCTGGGCATGCCAGGCTATGGGGAGTGCTTTGTAACTGTTAAAACTCTCCATCGTGAAGTAACCTCGCTGGCCGCTTTGTAGGAAGTGTTTTATTTCTATATTATTATTTTTAAGTATCAAAACTCGCTCTATAGTGTTATGAGCCTTCAGAATTATGGACTAGTTCTGACTTTGCCAGTAAGATTAGGTTTACGATGAGTACAATTATATTCATTAAATAAACCCTAATAATAATATACTTGCTATCTAAAAATTATAAAACACTTGTGTTTGAAAACCATACACATATATAAGGGTAAGAGAGAAGACACCAATAATAGCTAAAACAAGAATAGCACAACGTGCATTATATATACTAAAGGAAATATTACGAAAATGGTTGAAACCAATTTAATTATTGTTTGTTTGTAATACTTAAAAAGATAAATAACGTTCTATATGAAACATCTGCACAGGCACTTTTGTCCCGTCCTGTATAAATACAATAGAATAGAACTACTAATTAAGTTCGGCACTATTACAGCTTTATAAAAGTGACATTAGAGTTCACATTTAACGTAGATAAAGCCGCTTGTTCTCTGCGATACATTAAAGCTCTCTGAATTTTCACAAATGAAATTCAAAGTCAAAGCTCCTTTGTGGATAGACATATGTATACTGCCCGGCATGGCCAGGTGGTTAGGGCGCTCGAGTCGTCATTTGAGGACCCCGGGTTCGAATTCCCAGTCACACCCAACATGCTCGACCTTTCAGCCGTGAGGGCGTTATAACGTCACGGTCAATCCCACTATTTGTCGGTAAAAAGAGTAGCTCCAGAGTTGGCGGTGGGTGGTAATGAGTAGATGCTTTCCCTCTAGTCTCACACTGCTAAATTAGGGACGGCTAGCGCAGATAGCCCTCGTGTGGCTTTGCACGAAATTCAAATCTAACCCTGTGTATATACAAGTTACGAAAGTCTCTGCTTTCATAATAGGTTTTGCACTTTTGCTTTTGTGTTAAGAACCAAAATAAAATCGAAATGAAGCTCACAAAATTATCGCTCAGTTGTGCGGAAGAAAGGACGAAGTGCGTGGCTTGGATTTCCCGTTGTTCCGTGACAAATATCTCAAAGGAGGCTGCAATGTTTTATCCGTTATCGCTTCAGTTTCATGCAGACATAAATACATTATTCCTTACCAAATCACTACATGCTTCTAGGCCATTATTTTCTCCGATAGTTAAAAAAAACACACAAACGTTATATTTGGGTGCCTTTATCAAAATATAAATTTTTGGTTTCTATCATTTCAGATTACTTGTAAACTGCCTCTAATCTTATCTGAAGTTTATTTTGTTTTTAGGTTTTGCTTCTTATCGGCCGTTATATAATTCTTAATCATTGCAAAAAAAAACAAAAAACTTTATCTTCAAAATATTTTATTCAAATACAAAGTTTTATTTTTATCCTTTTAATAGGCTCTTGAAAAGATATAATCTACATTTCCGCATTTTTTAATTTTTGCTCCACATTAGACATTATATATTTTGTAAAAGATGTATAGTAATGTACATAAAGAATGTCTGTGTTTTTTGTTTTTCGCACAAAGCTACACGAGGGCTATCTACGTTAGCCGTCCCTAATTTAGCAGTATAAGATTAGAGGGAAGGCAGCTAGTCATCACCACCCACCGCCTACTCTTGGGCTACTCTTTTGCCAACGAATAGTGGGATTGACCGTCACATTATAACACCCCCAAGGCTGAAAGGGCAAGTATGTTTGGTGCGACCGGGATACGAACTCGTGACCCTCAGATTACGAGTCGAACGTCTCAACACGCTTGGCCATGCTGGGCCTCATAAAGAATGTCACCGGAGATGTTTCGAAATATCTCATTTACATGCTTTGTGTCTTCATTATTATTAAAGTTTTCTGTAGAAAGAAAATATTATTACTGAATTTGAAATAACATTCCAGTAGATTTCTACAACCTTGCTACATTTGTAAAATAATAAATCTCAGGGACTGCTAAGATTTCATGGAGGTTTGTATATATTAATCTGTTGAATGCGGCGGAGCTATACTTCCTAGAAGGTTTGTACAGATTAATCAGTTGAGTAAGGGGTGGAGCTACATTTCATTGAAAGTTTGTATATATTAATCTGTTGAATGCGGCGGAGCTATACTTCCTAGAAGGTTTGTACAGATTAATCAGTTGAGCAAGGGGTGGAGCTACATTTCATGGAAAGTTTGTATATATTAATCTGTTGAATGCGGCGGAGCTATACTTCCTAGAAGGTTTGTACACATTAATCAGTTGAGTAAGGGGTGGAGCTACATTTCATGGAGGTTTGTGTATATTAATCTGTTGATTGAAAGGGCGGAGCTACATCTTATAGAAGGTTTGTGTATATTAATCTGTTGAGTGAGGGGGCGAGAGCTACATCTCATAGAAGGTTTGTGTATATTAATCTGTTGAGTGAGGGGGCGAGAGCTACATCTCATAGAAGATTTGTGTATATTAATCTGTTGAGTGAGGGGGCGAGAGCTACATCTCATGGAAGGTTTGTGTCTATTAATCTATTGAGTGAGGGGGCGAGAGCTACATCTCATAGAAGGTTTGTGTATATTAATCTGTTGAGTGAGGGGGCGAGAGCTACATCTCATGGAAGGTTTGTGTATATTATTATGTTGAGTGAGGGGGCGAGAGCTACATCTCATGGAAGGTTTGTGTCTATTAATCTATTGAGTGAGGGGGCGAGAGCTACATCTCATAGAAGGTTTGTGTATATTAATCTATTGAGTGAGGGGGCGAGAGCTACATCTCATAGAAGGTTTGTGTATATTAATCTGTTGAGTGAAGGGGCGAGAGCTACATCTCATAGAAGGTTTGTGTATATTAATCTGTTGAGTGAAGGGGCGAGAGCTACATCTCATGGAAGGTTTGTGTATATTAATCTGTTGAGTGAAGGGGCGAGAGCTACATCTCATGGAAGATTTGTGTATATTAATCTGTTGAGAGCTACATCTCATGGGGGCGAGAGCTACATCTCATGGAAGGTTTGTGTATATTAATCTGTTGAGTGAGGGGCGAGAGCTACATCTCATGGAAGGTTTGTGTATATTAATCTATTGAGTGAAGGGGCGAGAGCTACATCTCATGGAAGATTTGTGTATATTAATCTATTGAGTGAGAGGGCGAGAGCTACATCTCATGGAAGATTTGTGTATATTGAAGGGGCGAGAATCTGGAAGATTGAGTGAGTGAGGGGCGAGCTACATCTCATGGAAGATTTGTGTATATTAATCTGTTGAGTGAGGGGGCGAGAGCTACATCTCATGGAAGATTTGTGTATATTATTATGTTGAGTGAGGGGGCGAGAGCTACATCTCATAGAAGGTTTGTGTATATTATTATGTTGAGTGAGGGGGCGAGAGCTACATCTCATAGAAGGTTTGTGTATATTATTATGTTGAGTGAGGGGGCGAGAGCTACATCTCATAGAAGGTTTGTGTATATTATTATGTTGAGTGAGGGGGCGAGAGCTACATCTCATAGAAGGTTTGTGTATATTATTATGTTGAGTGAGGGCATAGAAGGTTTGAGAGCGAGAGCTACATCTCATGGAAGGTTTGTGTATATTATTATGTTGAGTGAGGGGGCGAGAGCTACATCTCATGGAAGGTTTGTGTATATTATTATGTTGAGTGAGGGGGCGAGAGCTACATCTCATAGAAGGTTTGTGTATATTATTATGTTGAGTGAGGGGGCGAGAGCTACATCTCATGGAAGATTTGTGTATATTATTATGTGAGTGAGTGAGGGGAGAGCTACATCTCATAGAAGGTTTGTGTATATTATTATGTTGAGTGAGGGGGCGAGGCTACATCTCATAGAAGGGTATATTATTATTTGTATATATTAATATGTTGAGTGAGGGGCAGAGCTACATCTCATAGAAGGTTTGTGTATATTAATATGTTGAGTGAGGGGCGAGAGCTACATCTCATAGAAGGTTTGTGTATATTATTATGTTGAGTGAGGGGCAGAGCTACATCTCATAGAAGGTTTGTGTATATATTATGTTATGCTACATCTCATAGAAGTATATTATTATGTTGAGTGAGGGGGCGAGAGCTACATCTCATAGAAGGTTTGTGTATATTATTATGTTGAGTGAGGGGGCGAGAGCTACATCTCATAGAAGGTTTGTGTATATTATTATGTTGAGTGCTACATCTCATAGAAGGTTTGTGTATATTATTATGTTGAGTGAGGGGGCGAGAGCTACATCTCATAGAAGGTTTGTATATATTAATCTGTTGAGTGGAGGCAGAACTAAATTTCATGGAATTAATATGTAGAGTAGGGAGTGGTTACATCTCATAAAGTATTTGTATATATTAATATGTAGAGTAGGGCAGGGCTACATCTCATAAAGTATTTGTATATATTAATATGTAGAGTTGGGCAGGGCTACATCTCATAAAGTATTTGTATATATTAATATGTAGAGTAGGGAGGGGTTACATCTCACGAAGTATCTGTATATATTAATATGTAGAGTAGGGCGGGGCTACATCTCATGAAGTATTTGTATATGTTAATATGTAGAGTAGGGCGGGGCTACATCTCATGAAGTATTTGTATATATTAATATGAAGAGTAGGGCAGAGCTACATCTCATGAAGTATTTGTATATATTAATATGTAGAGTAGGGCGGGGCTACATCTCATGAAGTATTTGTATATATTAATATGTAGAGTAGGGCAGGGCTACATCTCATAAAGTATTTGTATATATTGATATGTAGAGTAGGGAGAGGTTACATCTCATAAAGTATTTGTATATATTAATATGTAGAGTAGGGAGGGGTTACATCTCATGAAGTATTTGTTTATATTAATATGTAGAGTAGGGAGGGGTTACATCTCATGAAGTATTTGTATATATTAATATGTAGAGTTGGGCAGGGCTACATCTCATAAAGTATTTGTATATATTAATATGTAGAGTAGGGAGGGGCTACATCTCATGAAGTATTTGAATATATTAATATGTAGAGTAGGGCGGGGCTACATCTCATAAAGTATTTGTATATATTAATATGTAGAGTAGGGAGGGGTTACATCTCATGAAGTATTTGTATATGTCAATATGTAGAGTAGGGCGGGGCTACATCTCATGAAGTATCTGTATATATTAATATGTAGAGTAGGGCGGGGCTACATCTCATGAAGTATTTGTATATATTAATATGTAGAGTAGGGAGAGGTTACATCTCATAAAGTATTTGTATATATTAATATGTAGAGTAGGGAGGGGTTACATCTCATGAAGTATTTGTATATATTAATATGTAGAGTAGGGCGGGGCTACATCTCATGAAGTATTTGTATATATTAATATGTAGAGTAGGGCGGGGCTACATCTCATGAAGTATTTGTATATATTAATATGTAGAGTAGGGCGGGGCTACATCTCATGAAGTATTTGTTTATATTAATATGTAGAGTAGGGAGGGGTTACATCTCATGAAGTATTTGTATATATTAATATGTAGAGTAGGGCGGGGTTACATCTCATGAAGTATTTGTATATATTAATATGTTTATCTGTTTCGGTAATAATATACTACTGTCAAACAGACTTTGGCGATACGTGTTACAAACAGTTCTAGTTTCTAGTTTTAAGAAATAGAAAGGCAGCTTCAACTTTAGCTATGCATTTCCACTTTCAATTATTATTACTTCTCTGCCCTCTATAGAGCATCGTGTGAATTAGATCAACTGTTCACTGTCCAATTATTGTAAGGAATCACTCACCTGAACTTAGAACATGGATGAATAACCCAGTGTCCTGCGGCTTTCTGGCGAAGTCTCTCATTTATTAGGGCCTTCTTGCTACCAAATAGTTTCATAGCCAGCTTATTATCAGACGGTTGGAATAAAGACTCGAGCTGTAACCGCATAAAAGAGGATTTCGCATCAATAGGTACAGGGCCCACTTCTTCCTTGGGAGTCCCATAAAGACTAACATCGTCTTTTTCGCAGGCCACCTCGCGCGGTAAAGCGTTAATAACGGGACGGCTGGCTTTGTAGTTTACGTCTGAGGTAATGCAGTCATCAGTAAGACCCTCTTCGTCGGCAGCCGTCACGAGAGAGTCTGTGCAAGTGGTTGTGTTCTCGATACTGATTTTGACAAAGTCTTCCTTGTTAAGACTTCTAGGAGAAGAGCGACTCTCCTCCTGTGAAGAAGTCCCGTAGTTAACACGGCCATTTGCCAGCCTCAGGCTCGGCACCCGTTCTCCTCTTCGTACCTTAATGCTCGGGTTTGAATCCATGTCAGTCACCTCAGAGCCTCTAGAGGGTTTAGCAAAGAATAATTACATTAATAAGTAGAATCTACAGAGAACACATCACCAATGAATCGAGCTATATCAAGGTTAATATATTTAAATCCAGATAAATATATTTACCACTACCTATTAAAAAGAAATGTTGTGACGTTGTAAAGAGAAGGACAGTATTTAACACCACCAATACTGGCGGCTCAAATAGTCGTGTCGTCGACATATTGATCTACAGAGCTTGGATGATCCACCTATACATCCAACTATCGGCGCAACGTTCGCATTTCTGGACGTCCGTTTGTTATTGTTGCTCAATTTCTCATGAGAGATATGAATAATAAAGCACTGAAAAACAGTTTCATAAATAATGAGAGAGAATTAAGATTGTGTCATACAACATTCATACTTTTTCATAAATTACTTTCTCTAGCTCTCTATCTTCCATCCTTTTATTTACTATCCTTCTCTCAGGTTTAGATTTTGATAAATGTCTTTCACATATGGAAATTTACCAAATCTGTTGCTCGGGTTATTATAATATTGTACGAACTAAGTAAATATTAAAATATGTAGCTTCGTATTTCGTTTCATCCCTTGTTTGACTGTCTTTTTTTTTTTTTTGCTATGAAAACCTCTATCAAATTTATTTTATGGTCTAAAAAGACTAGATTTTGTGAGATAACTAAGTCATCTTGTGATTATTTAGTTTAGAAGCTCTGGTATTTAGTCACACGTCCCAAGCTCGAATCCTGTCACGGAGCATGCTCGTCCTTTCAACCGTGGGGAGCATTATAACGTCACGATGAAGCCCAATATTTGTCAGTAAAGATTTACCCTAAGATTTGGCGTCGAATGTTGTTGATTAGGTGCCTTCCCTCTAGTCTGTCCTCTGCTGGTACAGCGGTAAGTCTACGGATTTATAACGCTAAAATCAGGTTTGATTCCCCTCGGTGGACTTAACAAATAACCCAATGTGGCTTTCCTATAATAAAAAAACACACTCTCTAGTCTATCACTTCAAATTAAGAACCGCTAGTGAAGACAGCCCTCGAGTAGCTTTGTGTAAGTTTTAACAAACAAATATCGGAATATTAGAAATAAGGTTGTTGTTTTTTTGTAGAATAAACTGAAGAGGAAACTAGAAGTATATGCCAAAAATAGTTGTCGTGGGGAATAAAGGCTTATCTTGCAGGTGATCTTCCACCTTAACAATAAGACTGTAGAATGTGATTAATTAATACCATTCTGTTAATTGGTAGACTTTCGCTGTGAGTCGTTGACAAGACAAATATTTTGTTAGAGATCGATTATCTTATGATTAATTATTTTACATTTCAAAATGTTATTTATTTACATGGGAGTGTCGTTATCACATTTCTTAGTCTTTACATGCTTAACCTGTTCACTGCCAAGTATTTCAGCTGCTACAATACAACTCTAATGTTTCTTCATTTTGTAACTCTTTTCGTGACGCCATTTTGGATCGAAAGTGAAACAATTTGTAAGTAGGTCAAATGCATGTATGGTGCTGATATCTAGCATTGAAGTTAGGTATTATTGAGAACGAATTAATTCGTTCGTGGCAATGTGTCACCGATCGGCTTGGACGAGTTATCTCGTCTACGGCACTGAACAGGTTAATTGTTATTAATTGTTATGAATATGACGACATTTTGTTTTCAGTTTTACTTCTGGTTGATTCCAGTATTTGATTTTGATAATTCGATATTGATATAAACTGATCATTATAACGTGAACGTAATTTAAATTTGACAATATTTATTTAATATAAGATTGATAAAAGTAGTGTTGGCTACAATTCCAATATTACTAGGTGTACCTCCACGAAATGTGTCAAGCCTTTAGTTAAAAGCACAAGTCAATTGTACACAACACAGTCAGCTATGTTTATAAGTACCTGCACTCGATATCTTTCTATGAATTGATGACGTCAGTTTGATTTGTACTGTGAGAAGTCGAAGTGCAAGGCGATGTTTGTGTGAAAAATAAAATACATTTCTCTATCTTGCAGTTTTCACATGACATTTCAATAACTTATAGAATCTCCGAAATGCACACCTATAATTTTTTTTCTCAGCATTCATGTGTGTTGTGTTTTACATTCAGTTTTCCCTACCACGAGCTGTCTTTGTAGGGTAAAATGAATTATTGGTAACTCTGATGTCAGATACATAATACCAGATTGAATGAAACTCTACATTAATTGTGGCATGCGCACTTTGAACCCTACCAGTGCACCTAGCTAGGTTTAAGTAATTTCATTATTTTGATACTGGTGTAATTTAATTTTCATAATATTAACGTATTTTCTGGTGTAATTTAATTTTCATAATATTAACGTATTTTCTGGTGTAATTTAATTTTAATAAGATTAGCGTGTTTTCAACATGTTAATACTCCGATTAACTGTGATAGTAACGTGATTTTGTAATTGATTGTTTTTATAGGTTTGATCATACACTGTGGAAATGACTGGTTAGCTATTTCTTATTTACGGGTCTGATGGCGGAATCGTTTATAGTGATGTTCCCCCCCCCCTTCTAATTCACACCTGAAATTACTGACAAAATATGTATGAGTGGTAAGGTAGACCACTAAATGTGGTGCTCCATGAAAAATGAGAATGAAGACTCACGCGCGCTAAATTAGCTCGTGATAAATAAAATTATTTGTGATTCTATTTTCACGTAGTTTTCACATTAAATTGTTACTAACGAATTTTGTTACAATTCTTTATTTTCTTAAAGCAGCTATAGGAAAGTGTTGTATTTTTCTTACGGCATGAAGCCACCTGAATTGCAACATATTAGTATGTTGTAGCACATACTTTGGGTTTATTTTGGTTTGTTTTGAAATTCGCGCAAAGTTATTCGAGGGTTGCCCGGCATGGCCAGGAAGTTAAGATGCTCGACTCGTGTAGCTTTGCGCGAAATTACAAAACAAACAAAACTCGAGGGCAATCTGCGCTAGTCGTCCTTAATTTGGCAGAGTAAGACTAGAGGGAAGGCAGCTAGTTATCATCACCCACCGCCAACTCTTGAGCTACTCTTTTACCAACGAATAATGGGATTGACCTTCATATTATAACGCCCAAACGGCTGAAAAGGCGAGCATGTTTGGTGTGATAGGGATTCGAACCCGCGACCCTCAGATTACGATTCGAGTGTCTCAACCACCTGGCCATGCCAGGCACCATCCTTTGGGACACATTGGCTTACAGATTGGTTTGCCATTCAGTTTACACGTCTGATCATAAATGGTTAACTGGGTGGCAACTTTGATCGAAACATTTAAATTTATCATTGTTTGAATATTTATCGCTTTTATCTTACACGGTCCTTTTTAAACGTTGTTATTTCATACCCAAACTTTTTATACAACAATGTTTATTGGTTTTATTTTAAATCCGTTCTGAAGTTGTTACATGTAAACTAAATAAAAAAGGTTTGTTCTTATTTTATTTCGAACTGAAAACTGTTTACCAGTTTTTAAATGTGTTCGATAAAGTTAAGTAAATGTCCGATGAAAATCGGACCAATTCGAGTACAATTCGAGCCAATGAACTAATTCGATTACTAGACAAAATATAGATAAGCCTTATTTTTCTAGTCTTTCGTTAATACGTTTTATGAGCTCGTAAAACTAAATCTAATTTAGAGTAAACAGTAGTAAAACAGAGGACTAAACTGGCTCCACAAACACGAAATCGTTCCTAGTAAACCTAAGAACAGAAAGGGAAATACCAGTTTGTTTTGGACGAAGTAGTAAAAAACAAACAAACAAACACGACACAAAAACAGATTAGTTTTATTGTATTTTCTTTCGATACGCTGAAAAACATTTCCACTAGTCATAACGGTATTTTTGTAAAGCTTGTGATTTAATAAAACTCTTGAAAGCTAAGCCTCGTTCTTGAGTTATAAGTTTGGACACAATGTTTAGAAACTATGAATTGGGAATGGTCAAGCGGAAGAAGGAAAAGTTATCTCTAGAGGTGAACCTAATAATTCTATTAAGAGCTTGAAGAGTATGAAACCCTCAATATCTGCGTTACATTTAAATATTTAAATGATGGAGATATCCCTACAATATACATAGTAAAATGACAAAATGTGCATAGCAGTCTTATTATTATTAAGGTGTCTCCACCAGGCCAAAATTTGGGAAGTTCAACCTCACCTGCCAACCCTGGTTCCTCTGCGTATAGAATGAAATGATTTCATAACACACTAAAACAATACCTCCTCAAGACAGTATTTCCTCAAGTATGTAAAATGTTTTATTGACTGACGATAGAATAAAACCAACAACATGGGCCGAGAATGACATTGGAAAACCATTTCTCTAATGTTTGTATGTGAAGTGTTATTGGTATGAATGACAACATAGTTTTCTTTATCTTTAGGTCCAGCATGCTGAACTTGACAGTATTTATTGAGTTGTATCAAATAAAAGATATTTATTCTATAATACTTGTTTCAACGCAGCTGGTTACCATGAAATTAATTATTTTAATTGATATTTGCATATTATTGTTCAGCATTACATACAGCTCTAGTGATTTATTCCCTGTAATACTGCACTCAGTTTAGCTACAGTTTTTTTTATTTGTCTTAAATTCGACAGATGTGATTTGAGAATATTTTTTTTCTGCATGGGCAATTGCTTACGGAGATTTATAGTTCACCCCCCCCCAATGAGTTGTTGTTTTGAATTAAGCACTAATATGTACAATGGGCTATCTGTGCTCTGCCCACCATGGGAATCGAAACCCGGTTTTTAGCGTTGTAAGTCCGCAGACATACCGCTGAGCCATTGGGGTGCTCCCCCAGTGGAACAGCGGAATGTCTGCGGCCTTGCACCGCTAGAAACCGGGTTTCGATACCTGTAGTAGGCAGAGCACAAATAGCCCATTGTGTAGCTTTGTGCTCAATTTCAAATAAATAAGAAATACTTGTATTTAATTATTGACTTTATAAGCATATATAAATATGTATATGCGTCTACGACGTCATTTTTGATGAAAATTTCCTGCCCCCCAGTGGCTCAGCGGTATGTCTGCGGATTTAGAACGCTAAAACCCGGGTTTCGATACCCGTGGTGGGCAGAGCACGGATAGCCCATTGTGTTGCTTTGTGCTTAATTCAAAAACAACACAACAACAGCAACATAAAAAATTTCCTTTCGTATTATGAACGAAAAAAATATTCGCATGTCATCCAATTAGATACCTATACGTCCCCCATTCATTAGAAATACTGGATGTTTAATACTAAATAATCTGGTGTCTTATATCAGGTCATCCCACAAATAATGTCCGAAAATTTAATACAGAAAGTGGGTCATCATTCCTGTCTTTGTAAGAAGGGTTTAATGACTAAAATATGTAGTAGGACGTGTATAAAAATGTTCAGACAAATAAAAGAAACTAACCCAACTCTACTTTTTCATATTATTAATGGAACAAACTCTTATGAAAATGGATTTGTCTGAGGAGCACATAAGGCAAATAAGCTTTATGAGTTTAAAAAAGTCAATAGCACAGCAGAAACTACACGAAACATTCAAGGTGTTTATGGTGCGGAGTCTCTCAATGAAAGAAAATGTCGAAGGTGGTTTTAGAAGTTCAGATCAGGTGACTACAGCTTAAGTGATGCACCATGTTCAGGTTGTCCTGTTGAGTTTAATGATGACTTGTTGCTGGCTGCACTTGATGAAGATTGTGCTGTAACAGTTAAATAACTAGCACAGAAGTTTAACTTAACACATTCAACAGTTAAAGCATCTTCTGCAACAGCTTGAAAAGACGTCAAAACTTGGAAAATGGATCCCCATGTTTTGATAAAAGCCAACCTTAGAACAAGAGTGGACATTTGCACTTCTCTGCACTCTCGTGAACGTAACTCACCTTTTTTGGACAGGTTAGTGACTGGAGATCAAAATGGATATTTTACAAAAATGTTAAGTGCCGCAGACAATGACTCAGTGCGGGTAAACTGGTTAAAGCACAGCCCAAAATGGACCTCCACCCTAGGAAACTCTTGTTAAGCGTTTGGTGGGATATTGTTGGTGTGATCCACTTTGAGTTTCTGCCACTCAATGTAACGATTACATCAGATTTCTATTGTCAACAGTTAGAGCACTTGAATCTTGCACTGAAAGAAAAGAGGCCTGCTTTGATCAGTTGTAAAAGTGTTGTGTTACACCAAGATAATGCACAGCTCCATACAGCATGTTGTGTTGCACCAGGATAATGCACAGCTCCATACAGCAAGGATCACATCTGTAAAGATTGAAGAGCTACACTGGGAAAGACTTCCACATCTTCCTTATTCTCCAGACCTTGCCCCATCTGATTATCACCTATTCAGAAGTTTGCAGAACTATCTTGATGGAAAAGAGCTTGGAACACACGAAGATGCCAAAACTACTCTCTCTGCATTATTTTCCTCTAAACCCCAAGAATTCATAGAAGTGGCATTCAGAAGCTTGTGAATCGTTCGCAGGAAATAATTAATATTAATGGAACTTACATTATTGATTAAATAACATTAAAAGCGTTTGAAATCGTTTATATTTTTCTGAATGTAAAATCGGACATTACTTAAGGGATGGCATGCTATATAGCCGCGTGTTTCTGAATAAGTCATAAATACCTTCGTGCTTATATTTTAGGCATAAAGAACCACGTGTTGCTGCATATACTGTAAATAACTATGTGTTTCTTATTATTAATAGATAATTGCGTGTTCTGAATATAGCTCCATATGTCTGTCCTAGAAACGTGTTTCTTTAGTATTTATGAATAACAACAAGACAAGAGTTCTTTAAATGCCCCGGCATGGCCAGGTGGTTAGGATGTTCGACTTCCAATCTGAGGTTCAAGGGTTCACATCCCCATCACACCAAACATGCTCGCCTTTTCAACCGTGGGGGCGTTATAATGTGACGGTCAATCCCACTATTCGTTGGTAAATGAGTAGCCCAAGAGTTGGCGGTGGGTGGTGATGACTAGCTGCCTTTCCTCTAGTTTTACATTGCTAAATTAGGGACGGCTAGCACAGATAGTTCTCGTGTAGCTTTGCGCGAAATTCAAAAAATAAACATTTTTTTAAAATAGTGTTCTTATCTGAACTGTACATAACAACTTTAGATGGTCTCATATAACCCAACATGCTTCTCACATGCTTCCACAGTTGTGTCACACATTACAATGATAAACTATAAAACTATATTTTTATTTAAATACATTAATGAACAAAATCTCCACCTGCTGATTAATCAGGAACTTTTGCTTGACTGAATAATCCGATAGGGAAAATAATTCAACGTTTTTCGCGAATTGTCGCATTAAAAGAGTTTAACTTTTTCCCCCTGACCTACTCGGTCACTGATCGGGTCAGTTGCCGAAAGCACAAGAAATGCCATGCACTGATAGATTTCGATGTGTTTAGGATAGTCTTTACGACATACCATTCACAGAATCAGTATTTAATTTTTGTAATGCATACTGATGTATAAAATACATTGATACTAGAAATAAAAGACCTTATAACAACACATTTGTTATTTTTCTTTACTTGAACATTTAAAGTTTCACTTCAGTGCTTGTTCAGAGAAGCATAAAGATTTGTGTTTCAACATAATGTTCCTGAATAAAATTAAAATGGGCGTTGTATATATATATATATATATATAGATTTAGGACTAACATACTGAGTTGTTTTAGCCTCGTGTGATATTGTTGGGTATTTGGCCGAAAATGTGGTTAGCAGCTAAATCATGGAACAGTATGCTCTAACAATTATAACTACGAAAAGTATGCTTAATTGGCTATACTCTATTCCAGGTTAGTTTTTAATTTTGCTCTACTTAGGTAGCTTGCTCTGATCGAGAGTTAACATTCATTGTGATTGATGATAAACGTTCTACAAATTTCCGACGATTCTTAAAGTAGAAAACAGAGCTTTGTAGCTAAGTTTAAATTTCAACACAACCACAGATTGTTAAATTACTGAACAGTGGTATACACTCTCGGATAGTTATTTCGTTGGACGGTCTTAATTATTAACTATATGTAATAATTTTATTACATAGAGTATATATATATATATATAACTTATAATTACTGATTGCATTAATTGTTAATAGGTGTTTAAATCAGCACTACGAAAAATAATGAATTAAATATCGTATTACCGTTAGAAGTCCAGATTGTCCACTTATAGTCTTGATGTATAATGTCCGTGGTAAGGACACCCAAATTCGTAGGTGATACACTTACTACATTGCACAACAATTATTTTGAAAAGTTTTTGCTGATTGTGACAGGTACCTGGTGGGTATGCACAAATATGGTTTAGGTTTTGCTTCATTACGTAGGAACTCTGAGAAATAGACAATTAACTGTTTACCGGCAATAACGTATTTAACTGCGTTTATGTTTCTAATATGCTATTAAGTTCAACATAATTAAAAGTGTTTTGGTCCTGATTTTCGTTTGTATTCAATGTCCGGTGCATCACGTTTCAGTGTCCAACAGTAGTCAGTAAACATTGACGGATTCCAGTTGCCCTGATATCGTTTTTCCATTGTAGCAATGTCCTGGTGAAACCTTTCATCGTGTTCGTCACTTGCAGTACCGAGATTTACGGGGAAGAAGTCCAAGTGTGAGTGGAGGAAATGAATCTTGAATGACATTTTGCACTTTATTGTTTTGTATGCTTTGAGAAGTTTGTCTACCAGCTGGATGTAATGTGGGGCTCTGTAATTGCCAAGAAAATTGTCAACAACGTCTTTGAAGGCTTTCCAGGCAATCTTTTGCGGCCCAACTAACAGATGTTCGAACCGCTTGTCACTCATAACATGTCTGATCTGAGGGCCAACAAAAATGCCCTCTTTGATCTTGGCCTCAGTTATTCTTGGGAACATCTGTCCTAAACAACGAAAACCTTCGCCTTTTTTGTTTATTGCTTTCACGAAATTCTTCAGAAATTCCAATTTTATGTGAAGAGAGGCAAAAAAATCTTTGCCGGGTCGACAAGCGGTTCATGTGCCACATTTTTCTGTCTTGAAACTAACTTTCTATAGAGTAGCCAGCTTAGAATAATGTGACTCTTTGGCACGAGTGTCCCATTCACAGATGAAGCAACAGTACTTTGTACAGACGAGCAGCAGTCCCAGTAACAGAGCAACGACTTTCAGATCTCCACAGATATTCCAGTTGTGCTTACTATAGGTCTATATTAATCCAATGAGTTTGTTTGTTTTTTGGAATTTCGCACAAAGCTACTCGAGGGCTATCTGTGCTAGCCGTCCCTAATTTAGCAGTGTAAGACTAAAGGGAAGGCAGCTAGTCATCACCACCCACCGCCAATTCTTGGGCTACTCTTTTACCAACGAATAGTGGGATTGACCGTAACATTATAACGCCCCCACGGCTGGGAGGGCGAGCATGTTTGGCGCGACCGGAATGTGAACCCGCGATCCAATCCAATGAGTAGCATCTGTGTATGCAAGCCATTTTCATAGCCTGCTGAGATAGTATCAAGCTGGCCCCAGCCTGCCCAGGCATGCCCGGGCTGCGTACTTCCACAGAACAGCTCCCAACCTGGCCTAATTTCATACCTGGACATGCCCAGACTGCACGAAACATTGTTCATAGGTCTCTTACAGAAACAAAATTTTTGGACGCAAATAAAAAAAAACATGACAAAACTAAATATTTCGATGAAACGGTACGTGATGGACAGATTTGGATGTGATTTTCGTGATCAGCAGCCAAAAGTCTACAAGGAACACCCAACAGTGTTGTGCAGTAAGCTATCAGATTAATACCAAGTACTCGTGTTTATCAACTAGCTGTCACTGAAAATCAAATAAGTGTATAAATCTCAACGCTTACACCCACAACGTCACAGTTTCTACCGCCTTTCACTGTGTATAGACAATTGTGGGAAAGTGGTTAGCTACTCCAAGTACACAAGAAACCACCATTGTACTTCTACAATTCAAACTCCAAACTTCTAACCTTACAAAACCATAATAAAAAAAACTATAAAATATTGAATAGCACTTAATAGAACTATAATATTAAATGTAACTAAATAGAACTATAATTTTAAATATAACTAAATCTAATTACAATATCAAATATAACTAAATAGAACTATAATATTAAATATAACTAAATAGAACTATAATATTAAATATAACTAAATAGAAATTTATATGCAAAAACGGCTCGTTTGGGCTGAGAAAACACTTTACATAAAAGAGCGAACAACGTTTCGACCTTCTTCGGTCATCGTCAGGTTCACAAAGAAAGAGGTAACTGACCGGAAGCTGACCACATGTTTGAAAGGGGTTGTGTAACTGTGTGTCGAAATGTAGAGGGCGGTATTAGATGTTTGAATATATAAATGTTATATTGGAGAAACAAGTAGAAAAATGGAAACCAGATTCAAAGAACATAAAAAGTCACCTTCACACGTTTTCGAACACTGCAAGTCAAATAAACACAACATAACCATAGAAAACACTCAAATACTAAATAAAGAAACAAACATAAACAAACGTAAAATTAAAGAAGCCTTACTTATACAACAACTTAAACCCAAAATAAACCAATATAAAGGAACGCCTTTATACCTATATTAATATAATAAATAAAATTATATATTCAAACATCTAATACCGCCCTCTACATTTCGACACACAGTTACACAACCCCTTTCAAACATGTGGTCAGCTTCCGGTCAGTTACCTCTTTCTTTGTGAACCTGACGATGACCGAAGAAGGTCGAAACGTTGTTCGCTCTTTTATGTAAAGTGTTTTCTCAGCCCAAACGAGCCGTTTTTTGCATATAAATTTCTCAACAAGTGGGTTTCTCGTCATCACTGATAACTAAATAGAATTATAATATTAAATATAACTAAATATAATTACAATATCAAATATAACTAAACAGAAATATTAAATAAAACTAAATAGAACTATAATATTAAATAAAACTAAATAGAACTATAATATTAAATATAACTAAATAGAATTATGAAATGTAACAAAATAGAACTATAATATTAAATATAACCAAATGGAATTATAATATTAAATATAACTAAATAGAACTATACAACCAACTTTTAAGATTATTGTGTAGTTCTTACTTCTACCCTCCTTCCTTAATGTAATTAAAGAAAGGAGAAGTTATTTAAACCTAAAGTAAAATTTTAACATTAAGACACAACGAGAAACTGATATATGTTAATATTGGTACTTTATGTGCATCATATGTATAAAATATTGAATACTTCACGAATCATTATTTTCTTGGTATATCATTCATCAATTGTTTACGTTTTTCAAAATGCCCTCTAGTAACACAGTGGTTTATGTCTGCAAAGTTAAAAAGCTCGAAATAGGTTACCGATAGCCATGGTGGACAGAGCACAGACAGACCATTGAGTACCTCTTCGTTTATTTACAAGCAAAACAAGAAGAAAAAAAGACACATCACTGGTCAACAACTGAAGATCGTTTGAGTTAAGCCTAATCACTCAACAAACAGATATTTGTAAAATAAATGCGACAGAGTCGAAACTCTCTCGTGGTGTAATTATAAACATGTAACTTGCATCAGGAAATGCTCTCAAGAACATATTCAAGAAATTATTTCCATTTAAAAGACAGTGTTAACCAAGAGTCGTAATTACAATATTTGAAACGACTGTGGCGCAGTTTATCTCACGATCTAACAGTGTTCTATGTACTAGTATGTAACTGTATCATTTGCATGTCTTACAATGTTTGTGCGGATATTAACTGAAAAGCAGTAATGTAAATATAATACAAAATGTTATTTCACACAATTTCACGACTGGCAGGTTTGTTAGGTCCATAAAGATTCGCATTAACAGCACATTCTTAAACGATTTATAAACGCCTGAAGAATATAGACTTGTAATCAAACAGGATTGATTATTCAGACATGAGATGCTATCCCATAGTTTAAGCAAATATACTTTACAATTCTGTTGTTTTTTTTTATTTGTTTAAACGCAAGGATGCTCGGCATGGCCAGGTGGTTAAGGCACTCGACTCGTAATCTGAGAGTCGCGGGTTTGATTCCCCGTCACACCAAACGTGTTCGCCCTTTCAGCTGTGGGGGCGTTATAATGTGCGGTCAATTCCGTTATTTTGTTGGTAAAATAGTAGCCCAAGAGTTGGCGGTGAGTGGTGATGACAAACTGTCTTCCCTTTAGTCTTACACTGTAAAATTAGGGACGTCTAGTGGAGATAGCCCTCGTGTAGCTTTGCGCGAAATTCAAAACAAACCAATTAAACGTAAAGCTTCACGAAGGTATATATGGAAAGTACCCATCGCAGGGTTCAAACCTAACAGACGTCGTGGTGCAAATTGACTTAATCGGCGTAGCTACACTTACGAAAATCTGTGAGATAGGTTTCTTTTATTTTTATATTTTCAAAGTGCAGTAGCGAATATTTCTATTTATGAAACATTTGTTTTGTAATTTAACATGTTAAGAACTAAACTCCCAGCAATAACGTATGTATGTGCTTTGCTAAATGTATCGTATATCCTATCTATATAAAGACCAGTGACTCACAAAGAAGTGTTGCACTCGAAAATCACTGAAAGTTAGCCAATCAGCTGACAGTAGTACGAGCAACGTAAATTATTTCATTCATCCCTCCGCAACATCACAAAAAATAGCAAAATGTTTTAAGATTAAATTTGTGGATGACGTTTGCTATCTGTCACGAGCGAGAGCTGTGACGTAAAGACAAACATATAATCATCATAGAAACTTTTTATCTGATACAAATCACGTGAAATAAAACTTAAAATGAAGAGAAATATTAGTGACAATGCTGAAAATGTTAATCAGATATTAAAAAAGCTCAAAAACAAATGTAAGAGACATAAATATATAAGAAGGTGAAAATTTTAAAAAGACATAAATTAAAATGGGTACGCATCGTAAGAACGTATCAGCGAAAGTAATGAATCTATAAGGTGTCAGCGAGTGCCGACGAGGCCTATCGTATAATTCTAGAACTCGGCAAAGAAAAAGAACCCTGGCGGTACATTAAGAGATTAAAGAAGAAAATATATAACGAAGGTTATAGTAAATAAGAGACTGAGAACAAATCCCACTGACGATGACACGTGTAATCTTTCCTGACAGATAAAACAAAATAAATAATAAAATTCAACACTCAAAGAAATGACACACTTTATGTCTTACTATGCAAGAATTTTCAAACAATGTTTGAGAATAATAAAAGCTGGTTAAGAGAACACAAGAGCAGTTAAACACGGCACATACCGTGAGCTGCCATATTTCATATCACTTCTCTCTCCTTTAAGGTTGTTTTTTGTTATCAGAAATAATCTGCCTGCCTCTGTTCCTACACCTACAGGAAAAAGACGCCAACACCACATGCTGCGTTTGTCCTGTGTGGATGAATCCGTTAAAGAAGATATCGAACTAACGAAGCTTTCACTTTATTAATACGAGTTGGCATAATGCTAACTTTTATTACTATCAGCTATTCATATTTTCCATGCATGTAAGGGCAATCTCTTCAGACATTCTGTATTTTTATTCTTTCCTTAAATTTTTTTAAAGATACAAACACATTATCTTTATTATCAGTAGACTGTTTATCCATTCATCCTATCAATGTACACTTCAGTATTTTGCTCTCTTTAACTTGCATACATTTTCGTCACTGACAAATTTTAAAATCCTTAAGGGTTATCACCATTAATTTCAACAAAAACAAGTTCTTTTACAAACAGATTTACATCTAAACAGCTTTGATTATTCCTGATCTTTGATATTTTCATACGATCTACGTAAATATAATTTATAACTAGTTTCACAATAACAAATACATTTATGTGCGTGTTTAATGTTATATCACAGACAAATGAACATCGTCCAACTACTGCGATCTGCTTTCTACCATGACATTTGTTTTGTCAAATCATATACAAAGATAAACTTATCTTGTTTATTTAATAATATATAATAAGAGCTTTTACATCAATTATCTAGCTAATGTCAAAATAAATAAACAGTTGTACATTTAGGTACAATTACTATTTTACTCCTTACCTAAAAATTAGTGTGTGACTACTTTCTCTGTGCTTAAGGTAACATCAGGGACGAAATGATTAAACATTCAGTAGAATGTTTACCATGTAACAGGAAAGACGAAATGATTATACATTCAGTAGAATGCTTACTAGGTAACAGGAAGGACGAAATGATTATACATTCAGTAGAATGTTTACTAGGTAACAGGAAGGACGAAATGATTATACATTCAGTAGAATGCTTACTAGGTAACAGGAGAATGAAATTATACATTCAGTAGAATGTTTACTAGGTAACAGGAAGGACGAAATGTCAGTAGAATGACAGGTAACATCAGGCACAAAATAATTATACATTCAGTAGAATGTTTACTAGGTAACAGAAAGGACGAAATGATTATACATTCAGTAGAATGTTTACCAGGTAACAGGAAGGACGAAATGATTATACATTCAGTAGAATGTTTACTAGGTAACAGTAAGCACGAAATGATTATACATTCAGTAGAATGTTTACTAGGTAACAGGAAGGACGAAATGATTATACATTCAGTAGAATGTTTACCAGGTAACATCAGGCACAAAATAATTATACATTCAGTAGAATGTTTACTAGGTAACAGGAAGGACGAAATGATTATACATTCAGTAGAATGTTTACCAGGTAACAGGAAAGACGAAATGATTATACATTCAGTAGAATGTTTACCAGGTAACATCAGGCACGAAATAATTATACATTCAGTAGAATGTTTACTAGGTAACAGGAAGGACGAAATGATTATACATTCAGTAGAATGTTTACCAGGTAACAGGAAAGACGAAATGATTATACATTCAGTAGAATGTTTACTAGGTAACAGGAAGGACAAATTGTTTGTACATTCAGTAGAATGTTTACTAGGTAACAGGAAGGACAAATTGTTTGTACATTCAGTAGAATGTTTACTAGGTAACAGGAAGGACAACATGATTATTAATTGATTGATTGATTTAGTATTTTATGGCACAAAGCAGCTAGGCTATCTGCGCCAAACGTCCGGTGAAAAGGTAAAAATAAATGAAATGTAGTAAAATATATAAAAGGAAATGAAGGTAAAACAAAACATCATTGAAAAACAGAAAAAGCAGAAAACCAATGTTGACACCTAGTTTACAATGGTAAGAGAGAAAGCAGAGTAAGAGAAGTTGTAAAGGACTTTCTCTAGCAAAATGGTAATGATCATAACCTGCCAGGAAGACTAACAGGTAAGTACAAGAACCACCGTCAGTCACCTGAAGTTGCCTTTTCAGTCCTGGTTCTGGGTTATGTGTCATAACAACCATTATCAAAAGGTAAAGTAATAAATGTTTTAAAGGAAATGCAGCAAAATTGTAATAATAACTCGCCAGGACGACTAACGGATTGTTCAAACAGCAGCGTTAGTCACCTGAAGTTGGCCTTTCCAGTCCTGGTGTCGAGTTATTTAACGTTCTGGCCATTTTCCAATTTCAAATTGAACAAAAGAGAATGAAACTGTGAAAAGGGAATCACAATTAAAAAGGTGTAACGAATAAATATCAAATACTTAAGTAAGATTAAAGAGATTAATGGCAGTTAAAAAACTAAAAACTTTATCAAGGTGGACAGTGTCACCGTCACCAATAACACTATCTGATGTTATGGACAAACCTTGGGACAGAACATGTTTAAAATAGTGCCGTCGTTGAGAGTCATAACGATGGCAAGAAAGTAAAATGTGGCTGACAGTAATCTGAGTGTTACACAAATTACACACTGGTGGATCAGTTCGAGATAAAAGAAAACGATGAGTTAAAAACTGTGATCAATGCGTAGTCTAGTTAGAACAACTTCCTCTTTCAGATCCTTACGGAAACAAGACGGCCAAAGTCCAATATAGGGTTTTATTTGGAAAAGCCTGTTTACGCGTTGCTCACTCCAAGTGGACTGTCAGCTGGCACGGAGCCGAGCCTTGAATACAGGACCATAGTCCATGTACGGAATAGGCACAGTGGTGATAGTGCCAGAGCAGATAGATTTAGCTGCCGTGTCTGCAAGCTCGTTCCCGCGAATACCAACATGGCCTGGTATCCAGAAAAACTGGATAGAAGTATATGTTAAAGAGAAATGGGCCAGTCGGTTTTGAATATCAGCGAGAACAGAATGTGAACCAACGTGAAGTGATTCCAGGGCCAGTATAGAACTAAGGGAGTCAGTATAAATAGTGCAGTTTGAGTACTGCTCAGCGTCAATATGATCCAGGGCAAAAGATATGGCATACAGTTCAGCAGTGAACACAGAAGCTGTAGAGGGGATTCTGTGTGCAACCACCAAACCTGATTTCTAACCATCTGTATAAATAGGAACGGAAGGATGGTTCGAAAGATGTTCAGCAAATAGCAGACAGTATTTCCAATCAGGAGCGTCTACTTTTCTCAGATGACTTAAAGATAGGTCGCAATTGGCGACTGTAAGAAGCCATGGTGGGATGGGCTGACCAGTGGATACAGCAATGTTATCCAAGGACAGACCCAATTCATCTAACTGCACCTGGATATGAAGGCCAAAAGGAGCAATGGCAGACCATCTGGTCTGAAAAAGTATGGCCCACTGAGGAAGGAAAACACAACCCCAGGTGGTATGCTTTGGTGAGGAACAAAGTTTCGTAGCATATAGTAAGGCCAGTTGCAAATGGTGGAGGTGCAAAGAAGGTTCATGAGCCTCTATGTATAAGCTCTGAACTGGGGAAGTGCAGAAAGCTCCAGTGCAGAGCTGAAGTCCTTGATGATAAATAGGGTCCAGCATCTTTAAGGCCATTGGTCTGGCAGAGCCACAGACCAGTGATCCACAGTCGAGTTTCGATCGAATAAAAGAACGATATATCTTTAGCACAGAACATAGATCTGCTACCTAAGTGGTGGAAGAGAGAACAAAGAGGATGTTCAGTGTTTTTGTACATTTGACCCATAGCTGCTTGATGTGTGATATAAAGGTCAGCTTACGGTCAAAGATAAGCCCCAAGAACTTGGTCTCAGGAACCACCGGCAGCGAAACTTACCGATACCTAGAGTATCGGTGATGCACCAGGTATCAGCTACTTCCTGGTCATCAGAGAGCAAGATCGAGAGGGGGACAGAATTATATTGCCCACTGACCTTTCGAATCCTGTCCCATATGACCTTGGAACTGGTGGTAGAAGATATGCTAGTTGTGAATTTAATCCAAGATTCCTTCTGGCTTTGACATCTTACCCATCTAGCATGTGCACGGGCCCGTTGGAAAGCGATGCGGTTCGAAAGTGTGGGATATCTACGGAAAGTATCCCAGACCCAGTTTTGAGCCTTCCGTGCCAAGTGGCAAGCAGGATTCCACCACGGACAAGGATATCGTGGAAAAAGTGTCGAGGTTTTAGGAATACACTGAGCAGCTGCTTGTATAGTACAGTCAGTTACCGCTACCACACAGTCGTCTATTGATGGCTGATATACGATGGCAGGATCAAGTTCTGCGAGAGCAGTGAAAGTGGACCAATCTGCTTGATCCAGCTTCCAGAGGATCACGCAGGCAGGGTGACATCGACCACGGCCAGTCTCTCTCAAAAGGATCGGAAAATGATCACTGCCTAGTGGATTATTGTCAACCCTCCATGAAACATGGAAAAATAATGAAGGGGAGCAAACCGAGAGATCAATAGCAGTAAAGGACTGACTAGGTGCATGAAAATAAGTGAAAGAACCAGTATTGAAATGAGAAAGGTTGTGATCAGAGAGCATACGCTCTACAGAGCGACCCCTCCTATCAATAACAGCACTTCCCCAGAGAGGATGATGTCCATTAAAGTCCCCCAGGATTAGAAAGGGAGACGGCAACTGTTCAACGAGAGCATCAAGGTCTGATTGATCATATGTCTCTCCAGGGGACAGATAGAGCGAACAAACAGTGATGGTATGACCAAAGGAAACACGGATGGCTACGGCCTCCCAGGGTGTGTTGAGTGGCAAAGACAGGATGGGCACATGCTGATCAACCAATAGTGCCACCCCTCTATGTACTCGTCCATCACACAGATTGTCATTTCTGTACAGAGAAACTGCCGAATGGTGACTGTATCAGCAAGTTTTAGAAATGTTTCTTGTGAGAAAGACATACAGGATGGTAGGAAACAATTAGTGTTTTGATATCATCCAGATTAGAATGTAAACCTCGACAGTTCCATTGTATCAAGGTGGCCATTTTTAATGACGGGTAGGCGAAGTGGCTGGAGAACCATTCTGTTGACGACCACATCTTTTTTCCTTACTGTCCTAATTCGGAGGAGGTCTATCGACCTCCATGGATCCTGCCCTGGGTCACTTGGGCAGGTCTTTCTTGTTGGAAGGGGATTCCAGTGACTGAGGACGCGAAAGAATGATTGTTTTGCATCTTGGGGTGGGAGAAAAAGATGTATCAGAAGAAATGTCTGTATTTGAAACCGAAGGATGTGGATCTTGAGATTTGTTGGAATGTATGGGAGGAACAGAGATGGGTGTAGAAGTCGATTCATCAACCTGTTTAACCATGGAGGTCAAAAGGCTTTTCATTTGTTTTGAAAACGATTCTCTTGTTTGCACTCTCACTGTAGTTGTGAAACGAAGTGCAGGAACATATGTCCGAGATGGAGTGGCGGACAGCAATTTCCGAGCCACAGGATAACTGATGTTATGAGTTGTTTTCGAACGCTGCACCTCTTTTTCCTCATACCATTTTGGGCAAGAACGAAAATAGGAAGGGTGAGAACCATTGCAGTTGACACAATGTGGGTCCGTGTCACACGCACAAGCATCGTGGTCCTTGCCACCACAACGAGCACATATCAGGGAACTACGACATGACGCCTTTGAGTGGTCGAACCTCTGACACTAGAAACATCGGAGGGGGTTTGGAATGTACGGTCGTACCTTGCAAATTATGTAACGTGCTTTGATGGTGGCAGGTGCATGTGGTGATGTAAATTTCAAAACGAAGATATTTGTCGGCAGTGTAACTCCATCTTTGCAAGTGAAATGAGACACAATGTTCACAAAACCCATTGAAAACTTCCAACACTGGTACTTGGTTGACTCTAGCCCAAGTGGACCAGCCGATTGACCCAAGGGGGGCCACCCAAAGGCTGCCGTCTACAGTAATTCAAGGCCAAAGTGGTGTGTTAGGGTTAGACCCCTTAAAACCAGGATCCTCTTCTCCCCTTCAAGGGTCGCCACGCACGGCAAACACGTGGGTACATGTTTAGATACCACAGGAAGTAAACTGAAAGAACAGAAACTTCCATGGGAGGGCCCTCACAACGTACAGGAATCCACACCGAGGGGATTATTCAATCAGTAGAATGTTTACCAGGTAACATCAGGGACGAAATGATTATACATTCAGTAGAATGTTTACCAGGTAACATCAGGGATGAAATGATTATACATTCAGTAGAATGTTTACTAGGTAACAGTAAGGATGAAATGATTATACATTCAGTAGAATATTTACTAGGTAACAGTAAGGATGAAATGATTATACATTCAGTAGAATATTTACTAGGTAGGTAACAGTAAGGATGAAATGACTAACATTCAGTAGAATGTTTACTAGGTAACAGTAAGGATGAAATGATTATACATTCAGTAGAATGTTTACTAGGTAACAGTAAGGACGAAATGATTATACATTCAGTAGAATGTTTACTAGGTAACAGTAAGGATGAAATGATTATACATTCAGATTATACATTCAGTAGAATGTTTACTAGGTAACAGTAAGGATGAAATGATTATACATTCAGTAGAATGTTTACTAGGTAACAGTAAGGATGAAATGATTATACATTCAGTAGAATATTTACTAGGTAACAGTAAGGATGAAATGATTATACATTCAGTAGAATATTTACTAGGTAACAGTAAGGATGAAATGATTATACATTCAGTAGAATATTTACTAGGTAACAGTAAGGATGAAATGATTATACATTCAGTAGAATATGTTTTTACTAGGTAACAGTAAGGATGAAATGGTTATACATTCAGTAGAATGTTTACTAGGTAACAGTAAGGACGAAATGATTATACATTCAGTAGAATGTTTACTAGGTGACAGTAAGGACGAAATGATTATACATTCAGTAGAATGTTTACTAGGTAACAGTAAGGACGAAATGATTATACATTCAGTAGAATGTTTACTAGGTAACAGTAAGGACGAAATGATTATACATTCAGTAGAATGTTTACTAGGTAACAGTCAAGGATGAAATGGTTATACATTCAGTAGAATGTTTACTAGGTAACAGTAAGGATGAAATGGTTATACATTCAGTAGAATGTTTACTAGGTAACAGTAAGGATGAAATGGTTATACATTCAGTAGAATGTTTACTAGGTAACAGTAAGGACGAAATGATTATACATTCAGTAGAATGTTTACAGTAAGGATGAAAGGTAACAGTAGAATGTTTACTAGGACGAAATGATTATACATTCAGTAGAATGTTTACTAGGTAACAGTAAGGACGAAATGGTTATACATTCAGTAGAATGTTTACTAGGTAACAGTAAGGATGAAATGGTTATACATTCAGTAGAATGTTTACTAGGTAACAGTAAGGATGAAATGGTTATACATTCAGTAGAATGTTTACTAGGTAACAGTAAAGATGAAATGGTTATACATTCAGTAGAATGTTTACTAGGTAACAGTAAGGACGAAATGATTATACATTCAGTAGAATGTTTACTAGGTAACAGTAAGGACGAAATGATTATACATTCAGTAGAATGTTTACTAGGTAACAGTAAGGACGAAATGATTATACATTCAGTAGAATGTTTACTAGGTAACAGTAAGGACGAAATGGTTATACATTCAGTAGAATGTTTACTAGGTAACAGTAAGGATGAAATGGTTATACATTCAGTAGAATGTTTACTAGGTAACAGTAAGGACGAAATGATTATACATTCAGTAGAATGTTTACTAGGTAACAGTAAGGACGAAATGATTATACATTCAGTAGAATGTTTACTAGGTAACAGTAAGGACGAAATGGTTATACATTCAGTAGAATGTTTACTAGGTAACAGTAAGGATGAAATGGTTATACATTCAGTAGAATGTTTACTAGGTAACAGTAAGGATGAAATGGTTATACATTCAGTAGAATGTTTACTAGGTAACAGTAAGGATGAAATGGTTATACATTCAGTAGAATGTTTACTAGGTAACAGTAAGGACGAAATGATTATACATTCAGTAGAATGTTTACTAGGTAACAGTAAGGACGAAATGATTATACATTCAGTAGAATGTTTACTAGGTAACAGTAAGGATGAAATGGTTATACATTCAGTAGAATGTTTACTAGGTAACAGTAAGGATGAAATGGTTATACATTCAGTAGAATGTTTACTAGGTAACAGTAAGGATGAAATGGTTATACATTCAGTAGAATGTTTACTAGGTAACAGTAAAGATGAAATGGTTATACATTCAGTAGAATGTTTACTAGGTAACAGTAAAGATGAAATGGTTATACATTCAGTAGAATGTTTACGATATAACATTCAATTCCTATGCTCACAGGCGTAGGACGGATGCCTGAGCTTATGTATTATAAATGCGCGTTAGCTCTAAACATCAGCCTTTGTTGTATCTCAATTGTTAAGTTCCACTACATCTAATATTTGAACCTCTCTCATAACAGTGCAACTGTAGTGTCAAAGATTATAAGACCAACTATACCTATCCCTGAACATTTTTTGAACAGTGTAGTTGTGACATCAGAGACTTTAAGATTATTAATCCTTCTAAATCAAATCATATGTCATGACGTTTTAAGTAACTGCCTAAAGATCACTTGTCGTAGCAGTTAGTTACAAAGTTTAATTGTATGTATTATAACTCCAGAAGAAAGTAAAACAAGGATGAAAGAAGTAGTCATCCACTTCTCCTTCTTGATAGATTACACACTACAAAACCAATCATGTTCACAAAATTTGTCATGTGATCAGTTACAGCCTTGACTGTTAGAAATACCAGATAAAAGGTTTGATGTGTGGCTTTTTATACGCGAAAATTATACGAGAATACTAAGACTAGTTCAGAATAAGGTACACGAACATGCTGATTTGTACTGCCAATATATGGTATTCGAGGCACATTTTTATTCATAAATTATTGAATTAAAAGTACAAAAATGCAGCGAGAAAAGTTGAGTTCGGATGAAATAAATTTAATTATTAAATGTTAATAAAAGAAAATCGACTCCTAGTGTATGTTATACGAAGCTGATAATTTAATTATTAAATGTGAATAAAAAGAAAATCGACTCCTAGTGTATGTTATACGAAGCTTATAATTTAATTATTAAATGTGAATAAAAGAAAATCGACACCTAGTGTATGTTATACGAAGCTTATAATACTCCCGATATTCTAAGTTGAATGTATACTGATATAAAATGCATTATCTACCCTACCTATATATCTATATCTATGCACATCCACTTCGCCATCAGCCATGTCAGTTACTTCTTAATTAATTAATATTAAGTACATTACGCTGTTGTGATTATACACAGCTACTGACAAATGGTGAACTGACTAATTTAGCATGATCTTGTGAATTAATTAAGCAACACATAATACAATTTGATTTGCTTACAAAACTATTTTATCGCCAGTGATGAGCCATGACTCCACGAAAATGATCCAACATTTTTGGTTAACGCCAACTTTCATGACTATTCGAAGATGCAATGTCTCAGACATACTGGTTATAGAGAGAGATAAACTCTAAACAACTATGTGATAAATACCTTGCACGAAAAAATAGAAGTTAGTCTCAAGATTGGACGAGACCTGAGTGTATTTGAGAAAACAAAAGGATTATTTATTAAGGCTCCTGAGATGATAAGGACTTTCTACCATGGTACAAAAATATAAAGAACGTTTATCATTTGTAGTTCCTGTGGGATTCTCGAAGGACGGTAAACCAAAAGTTCGCAAAGTGTATAGGATTTGTTTTGTTTGTTTGTTTGTTGAAATTCCCGCAAGGCTAAATGATGGATATCTACGATAGTTTGGTTTGTTTGTTTTAAATTTCGCGCAAAGCTACCCGAGGGTTATCTGTGCTAGCCGTCTCTAATTTAGCAGTGTAAGAATAGAGGGAAGGCAGCTAGTCATCACCCCCGACCGCCATCTCTTGGGCTACTCTTTTCCAACGAATAGTGGAATTGACCGTCACTTTATAACGCCCCCACGGCTGCAAGAGTGAACATATTTGATATGCCGGGGAAACGATCTAATTGCATTGTTCAAAATCTTCACAAGGTATATAGTAAATCAAAGGTAAACTGTAACTATACTGTTCAGAAACTTCACAAGGTATATAGTAAATCAAAGGTAAACTGTAACTATACTGTTCAAAAACTTCACAAAGTGTATAGTAAATCAAAGGTAAACTGTAACTATACTGTTCAGAAACTTCACAAGGTATATAGTAAATCAAAGGTAAACTGCAACTATACTGTTCAAAAACTTCAAAAGGTATATAGTAAATCAAAGGTAAACTGTAACTATACTGTTCAGAAACTTCACAAAGTGTATAGTAAATCAAAGTGTATAGTAAATCAGAGGTAAACTGTAACTATACTGTTCAAAAACTTCAAAAGGTATATAGTAAATCAAAGGTAAACTGTAACTATACTGTTCAGAAACTTCACAAAGTGTATAGTAAATCAAAGGTAAACTGTAACTATACTGTTCAAAAACTTCACAAGGTATATAGTAAATCAAAGGTAAACTGTAACTATACTGTTCAGAAACTTCACAAGGTATATAGTAAATCAAAGGTAAACTGTAACTATACTGTTCACTGTTCAAAAACTTCACAAGGTATATAGTAAATCAAAGGTAAACTGTAACTATACTGTTCAAAAACTTCACAAGGTATATAGTAAATCAAAGGTAAACTGTAACTATACTGTTCAAAAACTTCACAAAGTATATAGTAAATCAAAGGTAAACTGTAACTATACTGTTCAAAAACTTCACAAAGTGTATAGTAAATCAAAGGTAAACTGTAACTATACTGTTCAAAACTTCACAAGGTATATAGTAAATCAAAGGTAAACTGTAACTATACTGTTCAAAAACTTCACAAGGTATATAGTAAATCAAAGGTAAACTGTAACTATACTGTTCAGAAACTTCACAAAGTGTATAGTAAATCAGAGGTAAACTGTAACTATACTGTTCAAAAACTTCACAAAGTGTATAGTAAATCAGAGGTAAACTGTAACTATACTGTTCAAAAACTTCACAAAGTGTATAGTGAATCAGAGGTAAACTGTAACTATACTGTTCAAAAACTTCACAAGGTATATAGTAAATCAAAGGTAAACTGTAACTATACTGTTCAGTAAAACTTCACAAGGTGTATAGTAAATCAAAGGTAAACTGTAACTATACTGTTCAAAAAACTTCACAAAGTATATAGTAAATCAAAGGTAAACTGTAACTATACTGTTCAGAAACTTCACAAGGTAAATAGTAAATCAAAGGTAAACTGTAACTATACTGTTCAAAAACTTCACAAAGTGTATAGTAAATCAAAGGTAAACTGTAACTATACTGTTCAGAAACTTCACAAAGTGTATAGTAAATCAGAGGTAAACTGTAACTATACTGTTCAAAAACTTCACAAAGTATATAGTAAATCAAAGGTAAACTGTAACTATACTGTTCAGAAACTTCACAAGGTAAATAGTAAATCAAAGGTAAACTGTAACTATACTGTTCAGAAACTTCACAAAGTGTATAGTAAATCAGAGGTAAACTGTAACTATACTGTTCAAAAACTTCACAAAGTGTATAGTAAATCAAAGGTAAACTGTAACTATACTGTTCAGAAACTTCACAAGGTATATAGTAAATCAAAGGTAAACTGTAACTATACTGTTCAAAAACTTCACAAAGTATATAGTAAATCAAAGGTAAACTGTAACTATACTGTTCAGAAACTTCACAAGGTATATAGTAAATCAAAGGTAAACTGTAACTATACTGTTCAGAAACTTCACAAGGTATATAGTAAATCAAAGGTAAACTGTAACTATACTGTTCAGAAAATTCACAAAGTGTATAGTAAATCAGAGGTAAACTGTAACTATACTGTTCAAAAACTTCACAAAGTGTATAGTAAATCAAAGGTAAACTGTAACTATACTGTTCAAAAACTTCACAAGGTATATAGTAAATCAAAGGTAAACTGTAACTATACTGTTCAGAAACTTCACAAGGTATATAGTAAATCAAAGGCAAACTGTAACTATACTGTTTAGAAACTTCACAAAGTGTATAGTAAATTAAAGGTAAACTGTAACTATACTGTTCAGAAACTTCACAAGGTATATAGTAAATCAAAGGTAAACTGTGACTATACTGTTCAAAAACTTCACAAGGTGTATAGTAAATCAAAGGTAAACTGTAACTATACTGTTCAGAAACTTCACAAAGTGTATAGTAAATCAAAGGTAAACTGTAACTATACTGTTCAGAAACTTCACAAAGTGTATAGTAAATCAAAGGTAAACTGTAACTATACTGTTCAAAAACTTCACAAGGTATATAGTAAATTAAAGGTAAACTGTAACTATACTGTTCAGAAACTTCACAAGGTATATAGTAAATCAAAGGTAAACTGTAACTATACTGTTCAAAAACTTCACAAGGTGTATAGTAAATCAAAGGTAAACTGTAACTATACTGTTCAGAAACTTCACAAAGTGTATAGTAAATCAAAGGTAAACTGTAATTATACTGTTCAGAAACTTCACAAAGTGTATAGTAAATCAAAGGTAAACTGTAACTATACTGTTCAGAAACTTCACAAGGTATATAGTAAATCAAAGGTAAACTGTAACTATACTGTTCAGAAACTTCACAAGGTAAATAGTAAATCAAAGGTAAACTGGAACTATACTGTTCAGAAACTTCACAAAGTGTATAGTAAATCAAAGATAAACTGTAACTATACTGTTCAAAAACTTTACAAGGTAAATAGTAAATCAAAGGTAAACTGGAACTATACTGTTCAGAAACTTCACAAAGTGTATAGTAAATCAAAGATAAACTGTAACTATACTGTTCAAAAACTTCACAAAGTGTATAGTAAATCAAAGGTGAACTGTAACTATACTGTTCAGAAACTTCACAAGGTATATAGTAAATCAAAGGTAAACTGTAACTATACTGTTCAGAAACTTCACAAGGTAAATAGTAAATCAAAGGTAAACTGGAACTATACTGTTCAGAAACTTCACAAAGTGTATAGTAAATCAAAGATAAACTGTAACTATACTGTTCAAAAACTTTACAAGGTATATAGTAATTGAACTGTTACTATATTGTTCAGAAACTTTACAGAGTGTATAGTACATCAAAGATGAACTACAGCCATACAGTTTGGGAAAACTTCACAAAGTGTATAGTGAATCAGAGGCGAACTGTAACTATACTATTCAGAAACGTCACAAAGTGTATGGTAAGTAAGTGAGCTGTAACCATACCGTTCAGAAATTTTACAGAATGTATAGTAAAACAACGGTGAACTAGCAAGATATCCTATTGATATACCGAGAGATTGAATTCCTTCACTGTATGGTCAGAATGTCAAGAAGGTAAAGTAAAATCACCAAGTCGCACATCTATCTCCACAGCATCGTTTATACAAACCGTGAACATTTACACCGCAGGTCACGGTATTCTCCACCCCAGCATAACTGATTGTGTGCCTTTAAACAGTTAGATGTTAAACAGTGTGGGAGCTGAAGCAGAAAATAACCTAAAACAGATCTGAGAAGCCACCATACACGTACAATAGAAAGTCTGTGGCCTGAAGCTCATCTTATTATTCTTTACGATAGTTTATCACTATGGAACTTCAAGTAACATGAAGTCATTGCCATGGGGTCGATGAACCTCGTTTTTATGAAGAGTTTTTAAACCTCTTTATAAATTTTGTAAAACAACTGAAGAACAGTCGAAGTTTGTAAGGTTAATTATTACACTTCAGTGTTCCATGTTATTCAATCAAGAATCGGACGGTTCGTTATGAAAGTAATTGGTAGTTCAATATATATTCGTAAAATAAGATTTGGTGAAGAGGTTTTTACATATAACTTAAAAGGTGGGCAGTGTTTGCCAAGATCAACCAGGCCAACATGGTACCAGCTTTACCTTCTAAAACAAAATCCTGGTGGAAAAGAAAAATTATCCAGAACGTCTTGAATGCTTGAATGAACGTAATTCATCTCTCAGGAAAGTTCAGTACATGTTCGGTGAATTTAAAAGTCTGATGGCCATGTAACGAACTCTATTTGATGAATCGCCTCTTCTTCAAAGAACGATCAACCAATATAACATACTGAAAGAAGGCGTTTTAATTTTTTTTAGGATAGCCCAACTGCCTCAACATATATATAAGTATGTTGCACCCCAAAGGTTAATATAATTTCTATAATGTGTGACATTAGTTGTGTTTCAAGGTGTGGAAAATACCAAGTACATAGTTACCTATCTTTGCAATAATCAGAGGACAATTGTGATGATTTGTTGTAAGTGGAACAAAAGAGAAAAGACACTGTATGAAGATGAAGAAAATGAAATAATTTATCGATAAGCGAAACACTGAAGAGTCTCTGGCTGGCTTGTCTAGCAGAAGGAAACATTATTATGAAACACTGAAGAGTCTCTGGCTGGCTTGTCTAGCAGAAGGAAACATTATTATGAAACACTGAAGAGTCTCTGGCTGGCTTGTCTAGCAGAAGGAAACATTATTCTTAACGTAAACTTAACTGTATTTAAACAAATTACCTCTAATAGAAATAAAGTTGTAACAAAAAAGGTGTCGTTGTTAGACTCAAAAAGCATATCAGTTTCACACGTACAGTCAGCAAGTATCAAAACATACTAAAACAACGAAGGTGTGCCTTCAGTGTCCGGACCCTTTCAGTGATAGACGTAAACCTAACTCAAGCAAGTCCTCACGTTCTCTCTTTGCTATCACAGACCCCATGCATTAAAGGTTGAATTAGTCCACACCCGTGACCAGATTTACCGTGTTCTGAATTAGTACATCACGTACAGCTTTCAGAAAAAAACTAAAACGTAAATATATATTACAACTGAGTGTGATATATATATAATATCTGCATATCATAATGGTACCATTCTACAAGACAGACAAATCAGTACGAGCATCACTTGTTACATACCATACTTCCACTACGTCATATGCGTTATGTTTCTCTGATACCACGTCGGAACAGGTACCTAGAAATGTGGTGAACCACAAATCGCATCTGTCTTCTTGAATTGTAGATAATGTCTGCCAATTTGACCACTAGGGTGGAAGAGGTACCACATAGACGAGAACACTCTGAGGTACCTTGGAACAGCGTGATCAATCCGATGGATCGTTACATAGAGAAACATCTAAACGTTTCTGAGGTCTTGCCATAGAACATTAACGTTTTGATGTACTTTAACACTCATACGAAAAGTGGGGCCTAATAGGCCCCAGAGCAACTTGAAAGGTTATTAATATTAGGCTAATAATTTTGTATTTAAATGAAATTGCTATTTAAATCCATTAATGAATGGATTAACGAGATTCTCACTGTCCCTATCTACTATCTAGCGAAACCACAGCCAGGGGAACGGGCTTGAAGAAATCAGGACTAGAAACGTCTTTTCGTAGGAGTGTTAAACTGGTTACTGTCATGAAACTCACGCAATTAATGATCATTGTATAATGTATAAAGAATACATTGGTTAACAAACTTATATTATGGGTAAGGACATTTAATATTGTTTCACTTTAAAGAATAAGCTGGATTCAGTACACAGCAATTCTTCAAGGGTTAAGTATATAGTAATTTGCATCGTTTCTCAACTTTATCACTGATTGAGTTATCATAACGAAGTGGAACAGCTTTCTCTGAAGAGAAACTTGCAAAACCCCGTAGAGTTTTCATCCCTCTTTCGTACTAATTTAAACACCTAAACATTATGATTTTACACATTTACATTTCATAAGAGCCATTAATGAGAAGATAAAAAAATCTTAAAGTGCACGCACTTTTAATTACATTAATAATTTCACCAGACACTCATCGACTCGAAGAACTTTTGCGAAGATGCACTAAACCTTCTTTTCTAAGTGCGCATGCGTGGGAGCTTGTAAATCAAAAACGTAACTGAAGCGTAATAGTCGATCAACTGAGCCGTGCTCTGCTTATAAAAGTTAGAGTTTTCACTAATTACTCGGTCTATACAGAAGACAGGCGAAGTTTTGTGTCTTAGGAACCCATTACTTATTGAAAAAGTCTTAACGTGACGTTACCTTCAATAGATACATGCACAAGGGTTAAACAAACTTGAACAACATCCATGTTGTGTAACGGCTTCTGTTTGTAAAATTATTTAAATAGGAAAATTTAAATTTCAAAAAATACTCGAACATAAAAAGAATAAAATGTTTGCAAACTTTATGATCATCAAACGTTATTTCTCTCTGAACGATAAAACTAAAGACAGAAGAGAATTTTTTTTTTGTAAATATTATTTTGAATCAGATTACATTTTCTTCAGCCACCGATTCAGTTGGAAAGGTTTCTCGCTTGTTAGATCGTACAAAAAGGAGCAGTGAATTAATGTTTTCGGTTTTGTTTTTAACTTCGCGCAAAGAATATCTTCGTTAGCTGTCCCTAAATTGTTTGTTTGTTTTGGAATTTCGCACAAAGCTAATCGAGGGCTATCTGTGCTAGCCGTCCCTAATTTAGTAGTGTAAGACTAGAGGGAAGGCAGCTAGTCATCACCACCCACCGCCAACTCTTGGGCTACACTTTTACCAACGAATAGTGGGATTGACCGTCACATTATAACGCCCCAACGGCTGGAAGGGCGAGCATGTTTGGCGCGACGCGGGCGCGAACCCGCGACCCTCGGATTACGAGTCTTACGCCTTACGCGCTAGGCCATGCCAGGCCAGTCCCTAAATTAGCGGTGAAAGACGAGAGGGAAGGAAGCTATCGTCACCCCCATCGCCAGCTATTGGGATACTCTTTTACCAACGAATAGTGGGACTGACCGTCACATCATAACGCCTCCAAGGTTAAAAGGGCGAGCAGGATCGGTTGGACGGGGATTCGAACCAGCAACCCTCATACTGTGAGTCGAGCGCCCTAATTACCGGACCATGCATGCTGAGTCATTTACACTTTGGGATCGTGGTTAAATTTGGATCTATATTCTATATCAACACGTAACTGTAACTGTACATCCTTTTTCAGTGTAACCTAATGAATATGTTTTGTCAAGTGAGCAGTTTGGTGGTAGTTCCTTAAAAATGTAAGGTCGTTCATAGCGGTAATCAAATTAAAAACAAAATACATATTTATTTGCTGGAGTCAAAAACACTAAATGTTGTTTTTGTAATTTCAAACCATATCTTCTTGATATAACGGTGTTACAACATATATAACGTCACGTTTAAGGGCGGTTTCTATTTTATTACCTCTTGTTTCTTTGTTTTTATAATTCTATGATACGTTATTCGACAGCTATCCACATTAACCGTCCATAATTTGACAGAAATAGACTATTGGAAAAGCAGCTAGTCAACAAAACCCACCAACAATTCTTGTACTGTTCTTTTGCCAACAAATGGTGGGTGCCCGGCATGGCCAGGTGGTTAAGATATTCAAGTCATAATATGAGGGTCGCAGATTCCAGTCCTTCTCACACCAAACATGCTCGCTCTTTCAACCATGGAGGAGTTATAATATTACGGTCAATTCCACTATTCGTTTGTAAAAGAGTAGCCCAAGAGTAGGCGCTGGGTAATGGTGACTCGCTGTCTTTCCTCTAGTCTTACACTGCTAAATCAGGGATGGTTAGCGCAGATAGCTTTGAAGCGAAATTCAAAAACAAACAATAGGCGTGTGTTTTTCTTATAGCAAAGCCACAAAGGGCTATCTGCTCAGCCCACCGAGGGGAGTCGAACCCCTGATTTTAGCGTTGTAAATCCGGAGACATACCGCTGCACTAGCGGGGGGTAACAATAGGCTCGTATTTGTTGCTCCATAGACTTCAGCAGTACAGTTAACCGTCCATAACGAGTTTTTTATTTAAACATTAAACAAAGTCAGGCCCATAAATCTAGAGTGTGAACGTCACTATGATTGGTCAAGCAAGGGTCACGCTAGAGGGCGCTTTTTCTTCTTCTGATGAGTTCTAGCCCGATAACGTTACTGATACAAAGTGTATATATTCAACTAAGTCAGACATCAATGCAGATAAAATAAATTATTCCACTTGAAATATTCAGTAGAATTAGTTTCCTTATTAGTAACTTATAGTTATTGCTTACTTAAATACAGTCTGTCCTTGTTAAATGGTCCATCTATGCTTAATAGTAAATAACATTTTTGTTTTCCTTTTTTTTAACTCCTTTAATTAGCTATAGTTCTCAAGTTATTCAAGTTTGTACTACAATGTTCATAAAATGTATTATGTCGGACTTACTTACTTGTCTTATTTCCTTGCATTATTCTACAAAGTTCCAAGAAAGTGAACTCAACCAAATCCCATGTTTTACGAAGTATTTAAATAACGTTTGTTATTTTAATCTCCAGAACATTTGTTTCATTTAAAATGGACCGACAGTAATCAAATTTCATATTGCGACAGAATAACTAAAGCATTAACTGTTGAATTTGTTTGGGGTTTGAAAAACTTCCAAACTGCAAACGAAAAGTTCGCGATCTACTTAAAACGACTATTCTGATGTTTCGATATTATCTGTATGATGTAGCTTCACTTACTGACATAATTATCTGTATGATGTAGCTTCACTTACTGACATAATTATCCGTATGATGTAGCTTCACTTACTGACATAATTATCTGTATGATGTAGCTTCACTTACTGGCATAATTATCTGTATGATGTAGCGTCACTTACTGACATAATTATCTGTATGATGTAGCGTCACTTACTGACATAATTATCTGTATGATGTAGCGTCACTTACTGACATAATTATCTGTATGATGTAGCGTCACTTACTGACATAATTATCTGTATGATGTAGCTTCACTTCTTGGCATAATTATCTGTATGATGTAGCGTCACTTACTGACATAATTATCTGTATGATGTAGCGTCACTTACTGACATAATTATCTGTATGATGTAGCGTCACTTACTGACATAATTATCTGATGATGTAGCTTCACTTCTTGGCATAATTATCTGTATGATGTAGCTTCACTTACTGACATAATTATCTGTATGATGTAGCTTCACTTCTTGGCATAATTATCTGTATGATGTAGCGTCACATACTGACATAATTATCTGTATGATGTAGCGTCACTTACTGACATAATTATCTGTATGATGTAGCGTCACTTACTGACATAATTATCTGTATGATGTAGCGTCACTTACTGACATAATTATCTGTATGATGTAGCTTCACTTCTTGGCATAATTATCTGTATGATGTAGCGTCACTTACTGACATAATTATCTGTATGATGTAGCGTCACTTACTGACATAATTATCTGTATGATGTAGCTTCACTTCTTGGCATAATTATCTGTATGATGTAGCTTCACTTCTTGGCATAATTATCTGTATGATGTAGCTTCACTTACTGACATAATTATCTGTATGATGTAGCTTCACTTCTTGGCATAATTATCTGTATGATGTAGCGTCACTTACTGACATAATTATCTGTATGATGTAGCTTCACTTCTTGGCATAATTATCTGTATGATGTAGCGTCACTTACTGACATAATTATCTGTATGATGTAGCTTCACTTCTTGGCATAATTATCTGTATGATGTAGCTTCACTTACTGACATAATTATCTGTATGATGTAGCGTCACTTACTGACATAATTATCTGTATGATGTAGCTTCACTTCTTGGCATAATTATCTGTATGATGTAGCTTCACTTACTGACATAATTATCTGTATGATGTAGCGTCACTTACTGACATAATTATCTGTATGATGTAGCTTCACTTCTCGACATAATTATACATATGATGTAGCTTCACTTCGTGACATAAATATCTGTATGATGTAGCTTCACTTCGTGACATAATTATACATATGATGTAGCTTCACTTCGTGACATAATTATACATATGATGTAGCTTCACTTCGTGACATAATTATCTGTATGATGTAGCTTCACTTACTGACATAAATATCTGTATGATGTAGCGTCACTTCGTGACATAATTATCTGTATGATGTAGCTTCACTTACTGACATAATTATCCGTATGATGTAGCTTCACTTCTTGGCATAATTATCTGTATGATGTAGCGTCACTTCGTGACATAATTATCTGTATGATGTAGCTTCACTTACTGACATAATTATCTGTATGATGTAGCTTCACTTCTTGGCATAATTATCTGTATGATGTAGCTTCACTTACTGACATAATTATCTGTATGATGTAGCGTCACTTACTGACATAATTATCTGTATGATGTAGCTTCACTTCTCGACATAATTATACATATGATGTAGCTTCACTTCGTGACATAAATATCTGTATGATGTAGCTTCACTTCGTGACATAATTATACATATGATGTAGCTTCACTTCGTGACATAATTATACATATGATGTAGCTTCACTTCGTGACATAATTATCTGTATGATGTAGCTTCACTTACTGACATAAATATCTGTATGATGTAGCGTCACTTCGTGACATAATTATCTGTATGATGTAGCTTCACTTACTGACATAATTATCCGTATGATGTAGCTTCACTTCTTGGCATAATTATCTGTATGATGTAGCGTCACTTCGTGACATAATTATCTGTATGATGTAGCTTCACTTACTGACATAATTATCTGTATGATGTAGCTTCACTTACTGACATAATTATCTGTATGATGTAGCTTCACTTACTGACATAATTATCTGTATGATGTAGCTTCACTTCTTGGCATAATTATCTGTATGATGTAGCGTCACTTACTGACATAATTATCTGTATGATGTAGCGTCACTTACTGACATAATTATCTGTATGATGTAGCGTCACTTACTGACATAATTATCTGTATGATGTAGCGTCACTTACTGACATAATTATCTGTATGATGTAGCTTCACTTACTGACATAATTATCTGTATGATGTAGCTTCACTTACTGACATAATTATCTGTATGATGTAGCTTCACTTCTTGGCATAATTATCTGTATGATGTAGCGTCACTTACTGACATAATTATCTGTATGATGTAGCGTCACTTACTGACATAATTATCTGTATGATGTAGCGTCACTTACTGACATAATTATCTGTATGATGTAGCTTCACTTCTTGGCATAATTATCTGTATGATGTAGCGTCACTTACTGACATAATTATCTGTATGATGTAGCGTCACTTACTGACATAATTATCTGTATGATGTAGCGTCACTTACTGACATAATTATCTGTATGATGTAGCGTCACTTACTGACATAATTATCTGTATGATGTAGCTTCACTTCTTGGCATAATTATCTGTATGATGTAGCGTCACTTACTGACATAATTATCTGTATGATGTAGCGTCACTTACTGACATAATTATCTGTATGATGTAGCGTCACTTACTGACATAATTATCTGTATGATGTAGCGTCACTTACTGACATAATTATCTGTATGATGTAGCTTCACTTACTGACATAATTATCTGTATGATGTAGCTTCACTTACTGACATAATTATCTGTATGATGTAGCTTCACTTCTTGGCATAATTATCTGTATGATGTAGCGTCACTTACTGACATAATTATCTGTATGATGTAGCGTCACTTACTGACATAATTATCTGTATGATGTAGCGTCACTTACTGACATAATTATCTGTATGATGTAGCTTCACTTCTTGGCATAATTATCTGTATGATGTAGCGTCACTTACTGACATAATTATCTGTATGATGTAGCTTCACTTACTGACATAATTATCTGTATGATGTAGCTTCACTTCTTGGCATAATTATCTGTATGATGTAGCGTCACTTACTGACATAATTATCTGTATGATGTAGCGTCACTTACTGACATAATTATCTGTATGATGTAGCGTCACTTACTGACATAATTATCTGTATGATGTAGCGTCACTTACTGACATAATTATCTGTATGATGTAGCTTCACTTCTTGGCATAATTATCTGTACTTTGTAGCGTCACTTACTGGCATAATTATCTGTATGATGTAGCGTCACTTACTGACATAATTATCTGTATGATGTAGCGTCACTTACTGACATAATTATCTGTATGATGTAGCTTCACTTCTTGGCATAATTATCTGTATGATGTAGCTTCACTTACTGACATAATTATCTGTATGATGTAGCTTCACTTCTTGGCATAATTATCTGTATGATGTAGCGTCACTTACTGACATAATTATCTGTATGATGTAGCGTCACTTACTGACATAATTATCTGTATGATGTAGCGTCACTTACTGACATAATTATCTGTATGATGTAGCGTCACTTACTGACATAATTATCTGTATGATGTAGCTTCACTTCTTGGCATAATTATCTGTATGATGTAGCGTCACTTACTGACATAATTATCTGTATGATGTAGCGTCACTTACTGACATAATTATCTGTATGATGTAGCGTCACTTACTGACATAATTATCTGTATGATGTAGCTTCACTTCTTGGCATAATTATCTGTATGATGTAGCTTCACTTCTTGGCATAATTATCTGTATGATGTAGCTTCACTTACTGACATAATTATCTGTATGATGTAGCTTCACTTCTTGGCATAATTATCTGTATGATGTAGCGTCACTTACTGACATAATTATCTGTATGATGTAGCTTCACTTCTTGGCATAATTATCTGTATGATGTAGCTTCACTTACTGACATAATTATCTGTATGATGTAGCTTCACTTACTGACATAATTATCTGTATGATGTAGCGTCACTTACTGACATAATTATCTGTATGATGTAGCTTCACTTCTTGGCATAATTATCTGTATGATGTAGCGTCACTTACTGACATAATTATCTGTATGATGTAGCTTCACTTCTTGGCATAATTATCTGTATGATGTAGCTTCACTTACTGACATAATTATCTGTATGATGTAGCGTCACTTACTGACATAATTATCTGTATGATGTAGCTTCACTTCTTGGCATAATTATCTGTATGATGTAGCTTCACTTACTGACATAATTATCTGTATGATGTAGCGTCACTTACTGACATAATTATCTGTATGATGTAGCTTCACTTCTCGACATAATTATACATATGATGTAGCTTCACTTCGTGACATAAATATCTGTATGATGTAGCTTCACTTCGTGACATAATTATACATATGATGTAGCTTCACTTCGTGACATAATTATACATATGATGTAGCTTCACTTCGTGACATAATTATCTGTATGATGTAGCTTCACTTACTGACATAAATATCTGTATGATGTAGCGTCACTTCGTGACATAATTATCTGTATGATGTAGCTTCACTTACTGACATAATTATCCGTATGATGTAGCTTCACTTCTTGGCATAATTATCTGTATGATGTAGCGTCACTTCGTGACATAATTATCTGTATGATGTAGCTTCACTTACTGACATAATTATCTGTATGATGTAGCTTCACTTCTTGGCATAATTATCTGTATGATGTAGCTTCACTTACTGACATAATTATCTGTATGATGTAGCGTCACTTACTGACATAATTATCTGTATGATGTAGCTTCACTTCTCGACATAATTATACATATGATGTAGCTTCACTTCGTGACATAAATATCTGTATGATGTAGCTTCACTTCGTGACATAATTATACATATGATGTAGCTTCACTTCGTGACATAATTATACATATGATGTAGCTTCACTTCGTGACATAATTATCTGTATGATGTAGCTTCACTTACTGACATAAATATCTGTATGATGTAGCGTCACTTCGTGACATAATTATCTGTATGATGTAGCTTCACTTACTGACATAATTATCCGTATGATGTAGCTTCACTTCTTGGCATAATTATCTGTATGATGTAGCGTCACTTCGTGACATAATTATCTGTATGATGTAGCTTCACTTCGTGACATAATTATCTGTATGATGTAGCTACACTTCGTGATATAATTATCTGTATGATGTAGCTTCTCTTCGTGACATAAATATCTGTATGATGTAGCTTCACTTCGTGACATAATTATACATATGATGTAGCTTCACTTCGTGACATAAATATCTGTATGATGTAGCTTCACTTCGTGACATAATTATACATATGATGTAGCTTCACTTCGTGACATAATTATACATATGATGTAGCTTCACTTCGTGACATAATTATACATATGATGTAGCTTCACTTCGTGACATAAATATCTGTATGATGTAGCTTCACTTCGTGACATAATTATACATATGATGTAGCTTCACTTCGTGACATAAATATCTGTATGATGTAGCTTCACTTCGTGACATAATTATACATATGATGTAGCTTCACTTCGTGACATAATTATACATATGATGTAGCTTCACTTCGTGACATAATTATACATATGATGTAGCTTCACTTCGTGACATAATTATCTGTATGATGTAGCTTCACTTACTGACATAAATATCTGTATGATGTAGCGTCACTTCGTGACATAATTATCTGTATGATGTAGCTTCACTTCGTGATATAATTATCTGTATGATGTAGCTTCACTTCGTGATATAATTATCTGTATGATGTAGCGTCACATCTCGACATAATTATATGTATGATGTTGCTTCTCTCCGTGATATAATTATATGTATGATGTAGCTTCACTTCGTGACATAATTATACGTTTGATGTAGCTTCACTTTTTGATATACTGTCGTAGCGTCAGCTTGTTTGTGATCTCGGTCACAGTAACACCCGTATTACTCACTATGCTGAGGGTGAACGGAGTACAAACGCCTGATTTGTGCGACAAGACAACAGTTTGACTTACATACTCTCACCGTCGTTAGGTCTGAGCTACAGAAGTAACACTTACGGAAAGCCGACGTTCGATGCCACTGCAAAACGTCCCTATTTGGACGTAGAGACGAGGCCGAGTTGGGCTGTAATTTAGCTTGAGAGAAAATAAAAGTTGTCTATTTCGTTACTCTTAATGAAGACCGGGTGACCCAAAGTAAATCAACCTCAATTATTGTACCTTCACGGTAGTTATTGACACCCATTTACATCTTCCTAACCAAAACTAGCGGCTGTTCTTGACCAGATAAAACAGAGGAGATTTATACAATGATCAAATACCACATTTATAAGAATTATTAGGGTTATATTGTTCTCCATTTATTGTCTACTCAAGTTTAGAGGAGCAATTTTAAGTAAACGTCTGTTATCGCAAAGTAAGGAAATATTTTTAAATTACAAACTATTTAAGACAGATGCGTAAACTTTTAGAGGTTTAGTACATTAAATAGCAAGGGTACATAATATGCTATCACATCATATGTAACGCGTTGTGTGATCTAAACATGTGTTCAACTGAGAGACGAAAGCTGTAATCTTTCAAATTTTGTATGTGCAACATTCCGAAATAATAACAAAAAACAAGATATCTTAAAATGATGTTTACCAAATAATTCAACTTTTCGGCAGTAAGAAAAAATAAATAGACAAAAATATTCACTGAATGTTAGCTGAAATATTGACCTGTTTTACGTTTCACGGGCCTAAAACAGTGGCAAAAAGCAAAATAAAATCTGTTGTAATTCTACTCAAGTTGCAAAACTATGAAAGATAGTTATATTTTGTATATATCTTAGCACAAAACATGTGACTACATAATTATATTTGGTATATGTTTAGGTACAGAAACTGTAGAATACGTTTTGTGCCTAGTTATATACGGTCTATGTTTAGGTACAAAAACTGTGGAATATAGTTATATTTTGTAAATGTCAAGGCACAAAACTATGGAATATATAGTTATATATGGTACATGTTTAAGTACAAAAACTGTGGAATATAATTACATTTGGTATATGTCTAGTTACAAAAACTGCGGAATATATAGTTATATTTTTTAAATGTCTATGTACAAAACTGTGGAATATAGTTATATTTATGTAATTGTCTAGGTATAAAACTGTGGAATATATATATTTATTTCAATTGTCTCGGTACAAAACTGTTGAATATAGTTATATAGTAAATGTCTAGGTACAAAACTGTGAAATATAGTTATATAGTCAATGTCTAGGTACAAAACTGTGAAACGTAGAAATAACAGAGTGTGGAGAATTCTTCTGTCTCAGATTAAAAAAAACAATGGGAGAGTCAGAACAGTGACGTTTGCGTTCTGTTTTATAATGATTCAGCTGGTATATTAGTTTAAGGTAAAAAAATGGAGAAGTGTGTCCTAGTTCCTCTGTCCAAGTAGTAAAACTGTGGAAAGATGACAGAAAAAATTAGGTATTGTATTTTATAACGATCCAGGTTGTTAATTTGTTGACGACAGAGAACACCAGATAGTTAAAACGTTGAAGGTTGTTAAAGCGTGCAACGTGAACGTAATGAGACAGTGTTATAAATTAGAAGTAAGGTGTCTCTACAATACGTATACAAGGTTATTACAAGACTGTTTGCCTCGAGGGTTGATCAATTTTTTCAGTCAAATAGGGAGTGTTGGTTTTCAAAAAAAAAATTCTGAAAAAAAAAATATATAAGTGTTCTGAAAGCAGTGAGAACAGAATTTAATGTTATCAGATACTGATTAGATAATTTAAAACAGCATTAATAATAACTATGTAAAAATAAACATATCAAGTTGTTTTCTCTAACAGAAATTTTAATTTTCCTAAAGAAAATAAATTTTTCATTGTTTATGCTTCGGAACAAACTGGAAATTTTCTTGATAAGGCAACACAGTTAAACAACATAAAAATGATTATGAAAATCACGGATATGAATTTTAAGGTAGTTTTCAGTAAGGAAAATTGTATTTTTGTTGTTGTGAGAAAGAAACAAAGTTTTCAAGGTTATAATTACAATGAAATAAAAATAAACATATTGTAGTTAAAGGTTAACGTTTCGATATCAAAGATACCTATCTCTCTTCTAAGAAATTCTTGTTCAAAAATGGCATACATTTCTTTTTTTCCGCCCGATATGACAAGGTTGTTTCAGCGTTCGATACGTTTTCTGAGAGTCGGAGGTTCGAGTCCTCGTTATATCAAACATGTTCGCCCTTTGAGCTGTGGAAGCGTTATAATGTGATGGTCAATCCCACTATTCATTTGTAAAAGAGTAGCCCAAGAGTTGGCATCGGGTGGTAATGACAAGCTGCTTTCCCTCTAGTCTAACACTACTAAATTAGGGACAGCTAGCACAGATAGCCCTCGTGTAACTTTGTACGAAATTTAAAACAAACAAAACGTAAATATTCTGTAAGTATACAAACGTGGCACTCACTGTAGCCACTAAAATGGGATGGGTATTGAATATTTAACGATATCATTCATCGGCAGCAGTTTACTCATACCTGATGTAGCAGAAATAAAATCCTGTTTTTTTCTAGTATTTTCGAAGTCCACACTTCGTTTGGATATAATAACAGAGTTATGTAAAACTTGTACGCGAAAACCTATTTGTTTCATAACGGCTTTTATGTCCAGTAAGACATACAGGTGGTTAAGGCACTCGACTCTTATTCTGAGAGTCGCGGGTTCGAATCCCCATCACACCCAACATGCTCGCCCTTTCAGCCGTGGGGGAGTTAGAATGTGACGGTCAATCCCATTATTCGTTGATGAAACAGTAGCCCAAGAGTTGGCGGTGGACGGTAATGACTAGCTGCCTTCCTTCAAGTCTTACACTGCTGAATAAGGGACGGCTAGCACAAATAGTTCTTGAGTAGTTTTGCGCGAAATTCAAAAGCAAACAAACAAGACAATTTTTTTCTGTTTTAGGCTTAGTGAAATTCACTGGATACGTACATTTGTTGGGAATAATCCAAGTATTAAAATAAATGTATTTACACACCGTGAGTTAAGTATGCAGGACTTTCTAATTTTCGGGGAACAGAAATGATTTCGTGTTATGTACGCGTACAATGCACACAATGATTACAATATAATTGAAAGTTCTAATATTATAGTTGAAACAGGACAACATCACTGTTAAGACATCATCTAAGTCATCCTTCTAACTTCATTCTTATGCAAATCAGGCTCCTGGTGGTCTTTCATATGATCTGAAATGCAAATGGTTCAGTTTAAGCTCGTAAATGAACACATGGTAGGTGTGGCCTTATATCTTTAAGCTTCACTTATTTGCACAGAGTACAGTCACCATCATTAATAAAAGCATCCAAGCAAAAGTTCCGTATTCTTAAAACCGGAGTGTTCATTTCTTTATATGATAAAATGTCTTTCATACCTGCTCGAGGAACCTACTAGCATTAGCTGTTCCTAATTTTAAAGTGTAAAGTGATAGGCTGATGGAAAACAGTTAGTCCTCTCCCAATTCTTGGACTACTCTATCCATAACGCTCCAACGGCTGAAACAGTGAGCATGTTGTTCGGTGGTGAATTTTAAACCCGCGATCCACAAACAGCGACTCGAGCGCCCTCTGCTACTAGGCTATATTAAGCCATACTTAAATTCGGAATGGTAAGAAAGTTCCGTAGAACCCCAATTATCCCCATTTGGAAAAGAGTTTTCTAGGGCACAAATAAAGGGGCATTTTCGGCTGTAATTTGGTTTTCCACCCTGAATCAAAAATATAGAATATTAATCTAACCTATCCCTAAAGTATTACCTACATCAGAGCAAAGAGCTGTAAGAACAAATTGATTAGGTTAAAAACAACTAGGGTAAAGCATATCTTTTGATTCATCCACGTGAACTTCGGAAAATGGAAACCACTGAAACACTAATTATTTTTCACACGTGGTCATTCCTTCAAAGCTTTTCACTTTCTCACTGTTTTTACTTCATATAATATCTTATCAGAAAAAAAAATACAAGTATAAAACTGCAGTATGTTTAAGGCCTTACGGGACCGATTTGTTTTGAGTTAAGACTGGCACAGCTGACCGAGTTAGGAAGATCCTAACCGACCAGTAAAAATGATGATGTGATTTCAATTGTTATCACTCTCTCTGTGACTTAATATCGCATTGTCACATACTGCGACCAAATGAAACCTTTGGTGAGTGATTTACATTAATTAATTAATTAAATCTCGAGTAAATTTAAATTTTATTCAGCTTATTATAACTCCAACCTGTGACTACATGCAATATAAATCTAAGCACAATTACTGAGGTTACGATATTTATATTATAACCTCAATTGGCTTATTAATTAATCCCTTCTATTCACACCTTTGGTTTCTAAGCGACATCTATCCATAACTTATTAATAAGTCTAACTATAAACGGTAAAACTAATTATCTATATTAATAAAATTACTGCTTCTCACTCCAAATGGTATCAGTCTCGTTATATTTTATCGTGATTTTGTTACGTCTAATCACGTGAACTTATGTCGTGAAAGGTTACATTATTAAGATTTATGCCATATCTCACTCACGTTAATATATACTGTAGAATAGAAATCTTTCACCGAAACCACTGCTAGACGTTTGAAATGAAAACAATATTTCACGCAGAAAACAACTAATTATCTTCGAGCAAAACAAAAGGCACGCATGCGCACTACTGTAGTTTCTAAAACCAGTAGCTTCTAACTCTGTATAAAAATAATAATCTTTATTTTGATTTGATTCCACAGTTATTAATAGAATGTGATTTTATCAATAAACCATTTTAATAATTAAAAAGAGCATAAGAAACAGACAGAAGAGCCATTTTCTTTTATCTTTCAGATCTTGTCCAGTTTCCACAATTTATCAGCCAACATGTACTTGGTACAACGTTATAAATAAATCCCATATTTTCATATTTAAGACTTATTAAAATTATAAATGAAAAGTTTTATATATATATATATATCATTAGTTCACGAGATCGGCAGTGGGATATTTACTGGTAAGCAACTTTTATGAGACCTGGCATGGCCTGATGGTCAGGGCTCTTGACTCGTAATCTGTTCTAATCTCAGTCACTAAACATGCTCACCCTGTACAACGCGGGGACGTTATAATGTGACCGTTAATCACACTATTCATTGGTAAAACAATAGCCCAAGAGTTGGCGATGAGTGATGTTCACTAACTGTCTTCCTTCTAGCCTATTAGTGCTAAATTACGACGGTAACGCACATAGCCCTCCCGCAACTTTAAGCTATATTCAAAACAACTCAAAAGGTTTTTTGCAGAGTTATATATTTACGAATCTAAAGCAAATATGGTTCCTGATAACTAAAGTTTTGAAATTAAATGTAAGATAGCGTATACTTAAATAGAAATGGAAACATTGTAATCAATTGTTTAAGTAAACTCTAAACTTACTACATGTATTTACAAAAAACATAAAAGCAGTGTCTAAACTTTGTTTCTTATAAGAAACACTAGGCGTGAGGAAGACAAAGGTTTATAATCAATTGTATTATTCACATTTTAAAACTTTATATTGTTTATTATAACAGTTATTAAAATAAAAATAAAAATATCTTGTTGCGTTTAGGGTAGGTATGGACCCAATAAAATATAATGTACCCACGATGTAGAGTGAACTTCGTTTTGTAAGGATGATGTAAAAAAAACACCATTATATAATGAATATAGTAATGAAGACATGAAGAAAACACCATTATATAATGAATATAGTAATGAAGACATGAAGAAAACACCATTATATAATGAATATAGTAATGAAGACATAAAGGAAACACCATTATATAATGAATATGGTAATGAAGACATAAAGAAAACAGTATTATATAATGAATATGGTAATGAAGACATAAAGAAAACACCATTATATAATGAATATGGTAATGAAGACATAAAGAAAACAGTATTATATAATGAATATGATAATGAAGACATGAAGAAAACACCATTATATAATGAATATGGTAATAAAGACATGAAGAAAACATCATTATATAATGAATATGGTAATGAACACATGAAGAAAACACCATTATATAATGAATATGGTAATAAAGACATGAAGAAAACATCATTATATAATGAATATGGTAATGAAGACATGAAGAAAACACCATTATATAATGAATATGGTAATAAAGACATGAAGAAAACACCATTATATAATGAATATGGTAATAAATAAATGAAGAAAACACCATTATATAATGAATATAGTAATGAAGACATGAAGAAAACACCATTATATAATGAATATGGTAATGAAGACATGAAGAAAACACCATTATATAATGAATATGGTAATGAAGACATGAAGAAAACACCATTATATAATGAATATAGTAATGAAGACATGAAGAAAACACCATTATATAATGAATATGGTAATGAAGACATAAAGAAAACAGTATTATATAATGAATATGGTAATGAAGACATAAAGAAAACAGTATTATATAATGAATATGGTAATAAAGACATGAAGAAAACACCATTATATAATGAATATGGTAATGAACACATGAAGAAAACACCATTATATAATGAATATGGTAATAAAGACATGAAGAAAACACCATTATATAATGAATATGGTAATGAAGACATGAAGAAAACACCATTATATAATGAATATGGTAATGAAGACATGAAGAAAACACCATTATATAATGAATATGGTAATGAAGACATGAAGAAAACACCATTATATAATGAATATGGTAGTAATGAAAAACATGAAGAAAACACCATTATATAATGAACATGGTAATGAAGACATAAAGGAAACACCATTATATAATGAATATAGTAATGAAGACATGAAGAAAACACCATTATATAATGAATATGGTAATGAAGACATGAAGAAAACACCATTATATAATGAATATAGTAATGAAGACATGAAGAAAACACCATTATATAATGAATATGGTAATGAAGACATAAAGGAAACACCATCATATAATAAATATGGTAATGAAGACAAAGGAAACACCATTATATAATGAATGTGGTAATGAAGACATAAAGGAAACACCATTATATAATGAATATGGTAATGAAGACATGAAGAAAACAGTATTATATAATGAATATGGTAATGAAGACATGAAGAAAACACCATTATATAATGAATATGGTAATGAAGACATGAAGAAAACACCATTATATAATGAATATGGTAATGAAGACATGAAGAAAACAGTATTATATAATGAATATGGTAATGAAGACATAAAGAAAACAGTATTATATAATGAATATGGTAATGAAGACATAAAGGAAACACCATCATATAATAAATATGGTAATGAAGACAAAGGAAACACCATTATATAATGAATGTGGTAATGAAGACATAAAGGAAACACCATTACATAATGAATATGGTAATGAAGACATAAAGGAAACACCATTACATAATGAATATGGTACTGAAGACATAAAGAAAACAGTATTATATAATGAATATGGTAATGAAGACATAAAGAAAACAGTATTATATAATGAATATGGTAATGAAGACATAAAGAAAACAGTATTATATAATGAATATGGTAATGAAGACATAAAGAAAACAGTATTATATAATGAATATGGTAATCAAGACATAAAGGAAACACCATCATATAATGAATATGGTAATGAAGACATGAAGAAAACAGTATTATATAATGAATATGGTAATGAAGACATAAAGAAAACAGTATTATATAATGAATATGGTAATGAAGACATAAAGGAAACACCATCATATAATAAATATGGTAATGAAGACAAAGGAAACACCATTATATAATGAATGTGGTAATGAAGACATAAAGGAAACACCATTATATAATGAATATGGTAATGAAGACATAAAGGAAACAGCATTACATAATGAATATGGTAATGAAGACATAAAGGAAACAGCATTACATAATGAATATGGTAATGAAGACATAAAGAAAACAGTATTATATAATGAATATGGTAATGAAGACATAAAGAAAACAGTATTATATAATGAATATGGTAATGAAGACATAAAGAAAACAGTATTATATAATGAATATGGTAATCAAGACATAAAGAAAACACCATCATATAATGAATATGGTAATGAAGACAAAGGAAACACCATTATATAATGAATATGGTAATGAAGACATAAAGGAAACACCATTATATAATGAATATGGTAATGAAGACATAAAGAAAACAGTATTATATAATGAATATGGTAATGAAGACATAAAGGAAACACCATTATATAATGAATATGGTAATGAAGACATGAAGAAAACACCATTGTATAATAAATGTGGTAATAAAGACATAAAGGAAACACCATTATATAATGAATAAGGTAATGAAGACATAAATAAAAAAGTATTATATAATGAATATGGTAATAAAGACATAAAGAAAACAGTATTATATAATGAATATGGTAATGAAGACAAAGAAAACAGTATTATATAATGAATATAATAATGAAGACATAAAGGAAACAGTATTATATGATGAATATGGTAATAAAGATATAAAGAAAACAGTATTATATAATGAATATGGTAATGAAGACATAAAGAAAACAGTATTATATAATGAATATGGTAATGAAGACATAAAGAAAACAGTATTATATAATGAATATGGTAATCAAGACATGAAGAAAACACCATTATATAATGAATATGGTAATGAAGACATGACGAAAACAGTATTATATAATGAATATGGTAATGAAGACATAAAGAAAACAGTATTATATAATGAATATGGTAATGAAGACATAAAGGAAACACCATCATATAATAAATATGGTAATGAAGACAAAGGAAACACCATTATATAATGAATGTGGTAATGAAGACATAAAAGAAACACCATTATATAATGAATATGGTAATGAAGACATAAAGGAAACACCATTACATAATGAATATGGTAATGAAGACATAAAGGAAACACCATTACATAATGAATATGGTACTGAAGACATAAAGAAAACAGTATTATATAATGAATATGGTAATGAAGACATAAAGAAAACAGTATTATATAATGAATATGGTAATGAAGACATAAAGAAAACAGTATTATATAATGAATATGGTAATGAAGACATAAAGAAAACAGTATTATATAATGAATATGGTAATCAAGACATAAAGGAAACACCATCATATAATGAATATGGTAATGAAGACAAAGGAAACACCATTATATAATGAATATGGTAATGAAGACATAAAGGAAACACCATTATATAATGAATATGGTAATGAAGACATAAAGAAAACACCATTATATAATGAATATGGTAATGAAGACATAAAGGAAACACCATTATATAATGAATATGGTAATGAAGACATGAAGAAAACACCATTGTATAATAAATGTGGTAATAAAGACATAAAGGAAACACCATTATATAATGAATAAGGTAATGAAGACATAAAGAAAACAGTATTATATAATGAATATGGTAATGAAGACATAAAGGAAACACCATTATATAATGAATATGGTAATGAAGACATGAAGAAAACATCATTGTATAATAAATGTGGTAATAAAGACATAAAGGAAACACCATTATATAATGAATATGGTAATGAAGACATGAAGAAAACACCATTATATAATGAATATGGTAATGAAGACATGAAGAAAACACCATTATATAATGAATATAGTAATGAAAACATGAAGAAAACACCATTATATAATGAAAATGGTAATGAAGACATAAAGGAAACACCATTATATAATGAATATAGTAATGAAGACATGAAGAAAACACCATTATATAATGAATATGGTAATGAAGACATAAAGAAAACAGTATTATATAATGAATATGGTAATGAAGACATAAAGGAAACACCATCATATAATAAATATGGTAATGAAGACAAAGGAAACACCATTATATAATGAATGTGGTAATGAAGACATAAAGGAAACACCATTATATAATGAATATGGTAATGAAGACATAAAGGAAACAGCATTACATAATGAATATGGTAATGAAGACATAAAGGAAACAGCATTACATAATGAATATGGTAATGAAGACATAAAGGAAACACCATTACATAATGAATATGGTAATGAAGACATAAAGAAAACAGTATTATATAATGAATATGGTAATGAAGACATAAAGAAAACAGTATTATATAATGAATATGGTAATCAAGACATAAAGAAAACACCATCATATAATGAATATGGTAATGAAGACAAAGGAAACACCATTATATAATGAATATGGTAATGAAGACATAAAGGAAACACCATTATATAATGAATATGGTAATGAAGACATAAAGAAAACAGTATTATATAATGAATATGGTAATGAAGACATAAAGGAAACACCATTATATAATGAATATGGTAATGAAGACATGAAGAAAACACCATTGTATAATAAATGTGGTAATAAAGACATAAAGGAAACACCATTATATAATGAATAAGGTAATGAAGACATAAATAAAAAAGTATTATATAATGAATATGGTAATAAAGACATAAATAAGAAAACAGTATTATATAATGAATATGGTAATGAAGACAAAGAAAACAGTATTATATAATGAATATAATAATGAAGACATAAAGGAAACAGTATTATATGATGAATATGGTAATAAAGATATAAAGAAAACAGTATTATATAATGAATATGGTAATGAAGACATAAAGAAAACAGTATTATATAATGAATATGGTAATGAAGACATAAAGAAAACAGTATTATATAATGAATATGGTAATGAAGACATGAAGAAAACACCATTATATAATGAATATGGTAATGAAGACATGACGAAAACAGTATTATATAATGAATATGGTAATGAAGACATAAAGAAAACAGTATTATATAATGAATATGGTAATGAAGACATAAAGGAAACACCATCATATAATAAATATGGTAATGAAGACAAAGGAAACACCATTATATAATGAATGTGGTAATGAAGACATAAAAGAAACACCATTATATAATGAATATGGTAATGAAGACATAAAGGAAACACCATTATATAATGAATATGGTAATGAAGACATGAAGAAAACACCATTGTATAATAAATGTGGTAATAAAGACATAAAGGAAACACCATTATATAATGAATAAGGTAATGAAGACATAAAGAAAACAGTATTATATAATGAATATGGTAATGAAGACATAAAGGAAACACCATTATATAATGAATATGGTAATGAAGACATGAAGAAAACATCATTGTATAATAAATGTGGTAATAAAGACATAAAGGAAACACCATTATATAATGAATATGGTAATGAAGACATGAAGAAAACACCATTATATAATGAATATGGTAATGAAGACATGAAGAAAACACCATTATATAATGAATATAGTAATGAAAACATGAAGAAAACACCATTATATAATGAAAATGGTAATGAAGACATAAAGGAAACACCATTATATAATGAATATAGCAATGAAGACATGAAGAAAACACCATTATATAATGAATATGGTAATGAAGACATAAAGAAAACAGTATTATATAATGAATATGGTAATGAAGACATAAAGAAAACAGTATTATATAATGAATATGGTAATGAAGACATAAAGAAAACAGTATTATATAATGAAGATGGTAATCAAGACATAAAGGAAACACCATTATATAATGAATATGGTAATGAAGACATGAAGAAAACACCATTGTATAATAAATGTGGTAATAAAGACATAAAGGAAACACCATTATATAATGAATAAGGTAATGAAGACATCAATAAAAAAGTATTATATAATGAATATGGTAATAAAGACATAAAGAAAACAGTATTATATAATGAATATGGTAATGAAGACAAAGAAAACAGTATTATATAATGAATATAATAATGAAGACATAAAGGAAACAGTATTATATGATGAATATGGTTATAAAGATATAAAGAAAACAGTATTATATAATGAATATGGTAATGAAGACATGAAGAAAACAGTATTATATAATGAATATGATAATGAAGACATGAAGAAAACACCATTATATAATGAATATGGTAATGAAGACATGAAGAAAACACCATTATATAATGAATATAGTAATGAAGACATAAAGAAAACAGTATTATATAATGAATATGGTAATGAAGACATAAAGGAAACACCATCATATAATAAATATGGTAATGAAGACAAAAGGAAAACACCATTATATAATGAATATGGTAATGAAGACATAAAGGAAACACCATTATATAATGAATATGGTAATGAAGACATAAAGGAAACACCATTACATAATGAATATGGTAATGAAGACATAAAGGAAACACCATTACATAATAAATATGGTAATGAAGACATAAAGAAAACATCATTATATAATGAATATGGTAATGAACACATGAAGAAAACACCATTATATAATGAATATGGTAATAAAGACATAAAGAAAACAGTATTATATAATGAATATGGTAATGAAGACAAAGAAAACAGTATTATATAATGAATATAATAATGAAGACATAAAGGAAACAGTATTATATGATGAATATGGTAATAAAGATATAAAGAAAACAGTATTATATAATGAATATGGTAATGAAGACATGAAGAAAACACCATTATATAATGAATATGGTAATGAAGACATGAAGAAAACACCATTATATAATGAATATGGTAATGAAAACATAAAGAAAACAGTATTATATAATGAATATGATAATGAAGACATGAAGAAAACACCATTATATAATGAATATGGTAATGAAAACAAAGAAAACACCATTATATAATGAATATGGTAATGAAGACATAAAGAAAACAGTATTATATAATGAATATGATAATGAAGACATGAAGAAAACACCATTATATAATGAATATGGTAATAAAGACATAAAGAAAACACCATTATATAATGAATATGGTAATAAAGACATGAAGAAAACATCATTATATAATGAATATGGTAATGAACACATGAAGAAAACACCATTATATAATGAATATGGTAATAAAGACATGAAGAAAACACCATTATATAATGAATATGGTAATAAAGACATGAAGAAAACACCATTATATAATGAATATAGTAATGAAGACATGAAGAAAACACCATTATATAATGAATATGGTAATGAAGACATGAAGAAAACACCATTATATAATGAATATGGTAATGAAGACATGAAGAAAACACCATTATATAATGAATATAGTAATGAAAACATGAAGAAAACACCATTATATAATGAACATGGTAATGAAGACATAAAGGAAACACCATTATATAATGAATATAGTAATGAAGACATGAAGAAAACACCATTATATAATGAATATGGTAATGAAGACATGAAGAAAACACCATTATATAATGAATATGGTAATGAAGACATAAAGAAAACAGTATTATATAATGAATATGGTAATGAAGACATAAAGAAAACAGTATTATATAATGAATATGGTAATGAAGACATAAAGAAAACAGTATAATATAATGAATATGGTAATGAAGACATAAAGAAAACAGTATTATATAATGAATATGGTAATGAAGACATAAAGGAAACACCATCATATAATGAATATGGTAATGAAGACAAAGGAAACACCATTATATAATGAATATGGTAATGAAGACATAAAGGAAACACCATTATATAATGAATATGGTAATGAAGACATAAAGAAAACAGTATTATATAATGAATATGGTAATGAAGACATAAAGGAAACACCATTATATAATGAATATGGTAATGAAGACATGAAGAAAACACCATTGTATAATAAATAGGGTAATAAAGACATAAAGGAAACACCATTATATAATGAATATGGTAATGAAGACATAAAGAAAACAGTATTATATAATGAATATGGTAATAAAGACATAAAGAAAACAGTATTATATAATGAATATGGTAATGAAGACAAAGAAAACAGTATTATATAATGAATATAATAATGAAGACATAAAGGAAACAGTATTATATGATGAATATGGTAATAAAGATATAAAGAAAACAGTATTATATAATGAATATGGTAATGAAGACATGAAGAAAACAGTATTATATAATGAATATGGTAATGAAGACATGAAGAAAACACCATTATATAATTAATATGGTAATGAAGACATGAAGAAAACAGTATTATATAATGAATATGGTAATGAAGACATAAAGAAAACAGTATTATATAATGAATATGGTAATGAAGACATAAAGGAAACACCATCATATAATAAATATGGTAATGAAGACAAAGGAAAAAACCATTATATAATATGGTAATGAAGACATAAAGGAAACACCATTATATAATGAATATAGTAATGAAGACATGAAGAAAACACCATTATATAATGAATATGGTAATGAAGACATAAAGAAAACAGTATTATATAATGAATATGGTAATGAAGACATAAAGGAAACACCATCATATAATAAATATGGTAATGAAGACAAAGGAAACACCATTATATAATGAATATGGTAATGAAGACATAAAGGAAACACCATTATATAATGAATATGGTAATGAAGACATAAAGGAAACACCATTACATAATGAATATGGTAATGAAGACATAAAGGAAACACCATTACATAATAAATATGGTAATGAAGACATAAAGAAAACAGTATTATATAATGAATATGATAATGAAGACATGAAGAAAACACCATTATATAATGAATATGGTAATGAAGACAAAGAAAACACCATTATATAATGAATATGGTAATGAAGACATAAAGAAAACAGTATTATATAATGAATATGATAATGAAGACATGAAGAAAACACAATTATATAATGAATATGGTAATAAAGACATAAAGAAAACACCATTATATAATGAATATGGTAATAAAGACATGAAGAAAACATCATTATATAATGAATATGGTAATGAACACATGAAGAAAACACCATTATATAATGAATATGGTAATAAAGACATGAAGAAAACACCATTATATAATGAATATGGTAATGAAGACATAAAGAAAACAGTATTATATAATGAATATGGTAATGAAGACATAAAGGAAACACCATTATATAATGAATATGGTAATGAAGACATGAAGAAAACACCATTGTATAATAAATGTGGTAATAAAGACATAAAGGAAACACCATTATATAATGAATATGGTAATGAAGACATAAAGAAAACAGTATTATATGATGAATATGGTAATAAAGATATAAAGAAAACAGTATTATATAATGAATATGGTAATGAAGACATGAAGAAAACAGTATTATATAATGAATATGGTAATGAAGACATGAAGAAAACACCATTATATAATGAATATGGTAATGAAGACATAAAGAAAACAGTATTATATAATGAATATGGTAATGAAGACATAAAGGAAACACCATCATATAATAAATATGGTAATGAAGACAAAGGAAACACCATTATATAATGAATGTGGTAATGAAGACATAAAGGAAACACCATTATATAATGAATATGGTAATGAAGACATAAAGGAAACACCATTACATAATGAATATGGTAATGAAGACATAAAGGAAACACCATTACATAATGAATATGGTACTGAAGACATAAAGAAAACAGTATTATATAATGAATATGGTAATAAAGACATAAAGAAAACAGTATTATATAATGAATATGGTAATGAAGACAAAGAAAACAGTATTATATAATGAATATAATAATGAAGACATAAAGGAAACAGTATTATATGATGAATATGGTAATAAAGATATAAAGAAAACAGTATTATATAATGAATATGGTAATGAAGACATGAAGAAAACAGTATTATATAATGAATATGGTAATGAAGACATGAAGAAAACACCATTATATAATGAATATGGTAATGAAGACATGAAGAAAACACCATTATATAATGAATATGGTAATGAAGACATAAAGAAAACACCAATTGTATAATAAATGTGGTAATAAAGACATAAAGGAAACACCATTATATAATGAATAAGGTAATGAAGACATCAATAAAAAAGTATTATATAATGAATATGGTAATAAAGACATAAAGAAAACAGTATTATATAATGAATATGGTAATGAAGACAAAGAAAACAGTATTATATAATGAATATAATAATGAAGACATAAAGGAAACAGTATTATATGATGAATATGGTAATAAAGATATAAAGAAAACAGTATTATATAATGAATATGGTAATGAAGACATGAAGAAAACAGTATTATATAATGAATATGATAATGAAGACATGAAGAAAACACCATTATATAATGAATATGGTAATGAAGACATGAAGAAAACACCATTATATAATGAATATGGTAATGAAGACATAAAGAAAACAGTATTATATAATGAATATGGTAATGAAGACATAAAGGAAACACCATCATATAATAAATATGGTAATGAAGACAAAGGAAACACCATTATATAATGAATGTGGTAATGAAGACATAAAGGAAACACCATTATATAATGAATATGGTAATGAAGACATAAAGGAAACACCATTACATAATGAATATGGTAATGAAGACATAAAGGAAACACCATTACATAATAAATATGGTAATGAAGACATAAAGAAAACATCATTATATAATGAATATGGTAATGAACACATGAAGAAAACACCATTATATAATGAATATGGTAATAAAGACATAAAGAAAACAGTATTATATAATGAATATGGTAATGAAGACAAAGAAAACAGTATTATATAATGAATATAATAATGAAGACATAAAGGAAACAGTATTATATAATGAATATAATAATGAAGACATAAAGGAAACAGTATTATATGATGAATATGGTAATAAAGATATAAAGAAAACAGTATTATGTAATGAATATGGTAATGAAGACATGAAGAAAACAGTATTATATAATGAATATGGTAATGAAGACATGAAGAAAACACCATTATATAATGAATATGGTAATGAAGACATGAAGAAAACACCATTATATAATGAATATGGTAATGAAGACATAAAGAAAACAGTATTATATAATGAATATGATAATGAAGACATGAAGAAAACACCATTATATAATGAATATGGTAATGAAGACAAAGAAAACACCATTATATAATGAATATGGTAATGAAGACATAAAGAAAACAGTATTATATAATGAATATGATAATGAAGACATGAAGAAAACACCATTATATAATGAATATGGTAATAAAGACATAAAGAAAACACCATTATATAATGAATATGGTAATAAAGACATGAAGAAAACATCATTATATAATGAATATGGTAATGAACACATGAAGAAAACACCATTATATAATGAATATGGTAATAAAGACATGAAGAAAACACCATTATATAATGAATATGGTAATGAAGACATGAAGAAAACACCATTATATAATGAATATGGTAATGAAGACATGAAGAAAACACCATTATATAATGAATATAGTAATGAAAACATGAAGAAAACACCATTATATAATGAACATGGTAATGAAGACATAAAGGAAACACCATTATATAATGAATATGGTAATGAAGACATGAAGAAAACAACTAATTATTATATAATGAATATGGTAATGAAGACATAAAGAAAACAGTATTATATAATGAATATGGTAATGAAGACATAAAGGAAACACCATTATATAATGAATATGGTAATGAAGACATGAAGAAAACACCATTGTATAATAAATATGGTAATGAAGACATGAAGAAAACACCATTATATAATGAATATGGTAATGAAGACATGAAGAAAACACCATTATATAATGAATATGGTAATGAAGACATAAAGAAAACAGTATTATATAATGAATATGGTAATGAAGACATAAAGAAAACAGTATTATATAATGAATATGGTAATGAAGACATAAAGAAAACAGTATTATATAATGAATATGGTAATGAAGACATAAAGGAAACACCATCATATAATGAATATGGTAATGAAGACAAAGGAAACACCATTATATAATGAATATGGTAATGAAGACATAAAGGAAACACCATTATATAATGAATATGGTAATGAAGACATAAAGAAAACAGTATTATATAATGAATATGGTAATGAAGACATAAAGGAAACACCATTATATAATGAATATGGTAATGAAGACATAAAGAAAACAGTATTATATAATGAATATGGTAATAAAGACATAAAGAAAACAGTATTATATAATGAATATGGTAATGAAGACAAAGAAAACAGTATTATATAATGAATATAATAATGAAGACATAAAGGAAACAGTATTATATGATGAATATGGTAATAAAGATATAAAGAAAACAGTATTATATAATGAATATGGTAATGAAGACATGAAGAAAACAGTATTATATAATGAATATGGTAATGAAGACATGAAGAAAACACCATTATATAATTAATATGGTAATGAAGACATGAAGAAAACAGTATTATATAATGAATATGGTAATGAAGACATAAAGAAAACAGTATTATATAATGAATATGGTAATGAAGACATAAAGGAAACACCATCATATAATAAATATGGTAATGAAGACAAAGGAAACACCATTATATAATGAATGTGGTAATGAAGACATAAAGGAAACACCATTATATAATGAATATAGTAATGAAGACATGAAGAAAACACCATTATATAATGAATATGGTAATGAAGACATAAAGAAAACAGTATTATATAATGAATATGGTAATGAAGACATAAAGGAAACACCATCATATAATAAATATGGTAATGAAGACAAAGGAAACACCATTATATAATGAATGTGGTAATGAAGACATAAAGGAAACACCATTATATAATGAATATGGTAATGAAGACATAAAGGAAACACCATTACATAATGAATATGGTAATGAAGACATAAAGGAAACACCATTACATAATAAATATGGTAATGAAGACATAAAGAAAACAGTATTATATAATGAATATGATAATGAAGACATGAAGACATTATATAATGAATATGGTAATGAAGACAAAGAAAACACCATTATATAATGAATATGGTAATGAAGACATAAAGAAAACAGTATTATATAATGAATATGATAATGAAGACATGAAGAAAACACAATTATATAATGAATATGGTAATAAAGACATAAAGAAAACACCATTATATAATGAATATGGTAATAAAGACATGAAGAAAACATCATTATATAATGAATATGGTAATGAACACATGAAGAAAACACCATTATATAATGAATATGGTAATAAAGACATGAAGAAAACACCATTATATAATGAATATGGTAATGAAGACATAAAGAAAACAGTATTATATAATGAATATGGTAATGAAGACATAAAGGAAACACCATTATATAATGAATATGGTAATGAAGACATGAAGAAAACACCATTGTATAATAAATGTGGTAATAAAGACATAAAGGAAACACCATTATATAATGAATATGGTAATGAAGACATAAAGAAAACAGTATTATATGATGAATATGGTAATAAAGATATAAAGAAAACAGTATTATATAATGAATATGGTAATGAAGACATGAAGAAAACAGTATTATATAATGAATATGGTAATGAAGACATGAAGAAAACACCATTATATAATGAATATGGTAATGAAGACATAAAGAAAACAGTATTATATAATGAATATGGTAATGAAGACATAAAGGAAACACCATCATATAATAAATATGGTAATGAAGACAAAGGAAACACCATTATATAATGAATGTGGTAATGAAGACATAAAGGAAACACCATTATATAATGAATATGGTAATGAAGACATAAAGGAAACACCATTATATAATGAATATGGTAATGAAGACATAAAGGAAACACCATTACATAATGAATATGGTACTGAAGACATAAAGAAAACAGTATTATATAATGAATATGGTAATAAAGACATAAAGAAAACAGTATTATATAATGAATATGGTAATGAAGACAAAGGAAACACCATTATATAATGAATGTGGTAATGAAGACATAAAGGAAACACCATTATATAATGAATATGGTAATGAAGACATGAAGAAAACAGTATTATATAATGAATATGGTAATGAAGACATGAAGAAAACACCATTATATAATGAATATGGTAATGAAGACATGAAGAAAACACCATTATATAATGAATATGGTAATGAAGACATAAAGAAAACAGTATTATATAATGAATATGGTAATGAAGACATAAAGGAAACACCATCATATAATAAATATGGTAATGAAGACATAAAGGAAACACCATTATATAATGAATGTGGTAATGAAGACATAAAGGAAACACCATTATATAATAAATATGGTAATGAAGACATAAAGGAAACACCATTACATAATGAATATGGTAATGAAGACATAAAGGAAACACCATTACATAATGAATATGGTACTGAAGACATGAAGAAAACATCATTGTATAATAAATATGGTAATAAAGACATAAAGAAAACACCATTATATAATGAATATGGTAATGAAGACATAAAGAAAACAGTATTATATAATGAATATGGTAATGAAGACATAAAGAAAACACCATTATATAATGAATATGGTAAGAAAGGCATAAGGTAAATACCATTATATAATGAATGTGGTAATGAAGACATAAAGAAAACAGTATTATATAATGAATATGGTAATGAAGACATAAAGGAAACACCATCATATAATAAATATGGTAATGAAGACAAAGGAAACACCATTATATAATGAATGTGGTAATGAAGACATAAAGGAAACACCATTATATAATGAATATGGTAATGAAGACATAAAGAAAACAGTATTATATAATGAATATGGTAATGAAGACATAAAGGAAACACCATCATATAATAAATATGGTAATGAAGACAAAGGAAACACCATTATATAATGAATGTGGTAATGAAGACATAAAGGAAACACCATTATATAATAAATATGGTAATGAAGACATAAAGGAAACACCATTACATAATGAATATGGTAATGAAGACATAAAGGAAACACCATTACATAATGAATATGGTAATGAAGACATAAAGGAAACACCATCATATAATGAATATGGTAATGAAGACATGAAGAAAACACCATTATATAATGAATATGGTAATGAAGACATGAAGAAAACACCATTATATAATGAATATGGTAATGAAGACATAAAGAAAACACCATTATATAATGAATATGGTAATGAAGACATGAAGAAAACATCATTGTATAATAAATATGGTAATAAAGACATAAAGAAAACACCATTATATAATGAATATGGTAATGAAGACATAAAGAAAACAGTATTATATAATGAATATGGTAATGAAGACATAAAGAAAACACCATTATATAATGAATATGGTAAGAAAGGCATAAGGTAAATACCAGTATGGTAGAGAAGATATAAATTAAACACCATTATATAATGAATATGGTAAGAAAGGCATAAGGTAAATACCAGTATGGTAGAGAAGATATAAATTAAACACCATTATATAATGAGTGGTAAAGATACTGAGTGTACATCTATGAATTATTATGTCATTACATTTATTGCTATTTTTATTATATGGCCGCACTGTGTTTTTATTACTCTGTTAACATCGAACAATTTATTGTTAAAGCTAACTTCGTTATCTCATTACTGCTAACCGTAACTAAAAACCATGACTATGAATATGTAAGTAAAAAGCTTTAGAAATTCGACAATATTTACGTTAATAAGACAAGCCTAAATATAAACAAATGTTTATTTTCAGCGAAGAATAGCTTAAGATATACGTGTGTCTTAATTTGATTTGTTAAACGCAAAGCTACATAAAGGGCTACCTGTTCTTTGATCATCAAGTTATCGAAACCCGAATTTTAACGTCGCTTATCCACACACTTACCGCCGTCCCACTGAAGGACGGGGGTGGGGATCCACATTTTAGTTGAGATTATTTTATTACTTAATTTTTTGTAAACAATTTTGAGTACTAATTTCAAGAAGCTACGAGTTCAGATTATAGTTATTTAAGTAGTTAGGCCTAAGAGCTATAAGTAAACCTACAGAAGGGTGTAATGTCGAACAGTTACTATAAAAAACAACAACTTTATTTTTGAGTTTGTTTTGTTTGTTTGAAGTTAAGTACAAGGCTACACAGTTCGCTGACATACTGTTTTATCACTGTGGGGGGGGGGGACTTATTTTTGAGACTATAGTACTTCCGTTTCACTTTAAGGCATAACTCAAATCACTAATCATTATTAAATGTAAACATTGTCACTGTCAACATATCACGATATACAGTGATGTATCTCACTGATACGAATATTCTGTATTATTTTCTGAGCTTTTTATTACGGAAGAGGGGTTTGGTTACTGCGTAAATACAGTGTACCGGTCTTTACGTCAACACGGAAATAGTTGGTTTGTGTGTGTGTGTTTTCTTATAGCAAAGCCACATTGGGCTCCCTGCTGAGTCCACCGAGGGGAAAATAGTTTGTAAATAACATTCTGTCACATAACATATTTCTTGTTACCAGTACGTTAGTAACGATTCTACTGTATAGAATACGACAGTTATAAGTCAAATGCTATTCACGTGACCATCAACTAAATACCACTAACTTGTAACCCTGCACGTCACATTCTTTTTTTTACATTATTATCTCTTATCGTTCCAACCAAACCAAATCTCGTTAATAAAATTACCACATGGTTACTGTTAACACAAGTAGCTGGATGGCACGTTCTTCTTAACGACGTTGTAATTATTATTCTGATATCGACGACGTTAAACCAGCGGTGAGATCATTTTCTGTTGAACGTTAAATGAGCATTGGTTGAATTTTAAGACTGTTTAGGCAATCAGCTTATTGTGCTGAGAATACCTGTTACATGTCCGAATACTTGACTTTCTAGTTATGTTCACAGGATTTCCTACAGCCATAAAGTAATACAAGCTCTTGTCCACAAGCCAAACACGCACGTTTCTTTTTAAAATGTTTTTGTTTTCTTGTCATATTTATTTGCTTTTTGTTAATCCGCTACTCGGTACGTCCTACTTGAACGCCTATATTATTAAATCATTTGTGCTTAATGGGAAATATAAAATTTAATAAACACTATACTTAAATAATATATATATGATAAACGTAATCACTGTGTAACATATAGTTATCTTAGTGGAAAGCAATCCACAAAGCTTTAAGCCTAAGATATTAAAACCTAGCACTCACGTGTGTTCCAAACGAAACGTGGTAAGTTTTTACTTTAGTTGACTCACATCTATGTATCTACTATAAACCTTCCTTACGCGATCAAGCCAATCTCACTCATTTTTCAAACCTCCGCACGTAAAGATGCGCTCTGTTACGTTAAACTTCACTTCCAAACACAGCTATCTTCCCTTTCATTGCCAAGAAACTTCGGCCATCTGTCGGCATTTTGTAAAAATCATTATAGCGAAAGAATATGAAGAAAAACTAGTATATTGTTTAAATTGCAACACTGAATTTTAATATATCCGTTGATAAGTAAGACTAAACTCTAAATTAATTAGACTTTGAGAAACAAGTCACCTTCAGAAATTACGTTTGAAATAAGCTACAACCATAGTTTTCAAAAGTGATTCCCCAAAAGTCTATTTTTTTTCATTTTATTATTAATTTTGCAATTTTCTACCTATTTAACTTCTACATTAGTCATTTTTAACCCATAAATATTTACTTATCTTTGAAAGTACTTAAAAATTATTTCTGAAGAGTCCTTAAAAACATCAAATCAAATCGGTTCAGATCATAAACCCTAGAAGTTTGAATGACTTTTATAACCGTTTTATTTCTCCGGTCAGTCATACTTATATTATGTTAATAAAGATTCCTTCCTTTTTATATCTAAAACCTAGTTTCGTTTATTTTTCATAAAGATGAAGTTATGCGATGTAGCACACAGATAAGATATCCCATTGAAGTATCTGCTGTAAATTTCGACAAGTGATCTGAGGATCGCGGGTTCGAACCCCAGTCACACTAAACATTCTCTCGCTTTCAGCCGTGGTGGCATTATAAAGTGACGGTCACTCCCACTATTCTCTGGTAAAAGAGTAGCTTAAGAGTTGGCGGTGGGTGGTAATGACTAGCTGCCTTCTCTCCAGTCTTACACTGCTAAATTAGGAACGACTAGCTGCCTTCTCTCCAGTCTTACACTGCTAAATTAGGGACGACAAGCTGCCTTCCCTCTAGTCTTACACTGCTAAATTAGGGACGACAAGCGCAAAAAGCGCTCGTGTCTCATAGTTTTTTTCTTTTTAATGATGAAGCAACGAATCAAAGAATAATAGTACCTGTAACTTATATTTAAGTCCTTATGTGTTGCTGAGCACAAATATATGAATATTTTAAATACCTTAGTAGTAGTTGTTTTGCTTTTGAACGTCAAGCTACATAACTGGAATCTCTGCGCTCTGTCCACCACAGAGAATCGAACCCTGGATTTTAATATTGCAAGTAATTTAAACTATGGAAGAAAACCCCTACTGTATAAAGACATAAATTCAACATATCAATATTTTTATTTAACCCCCATACGACACAATGACATTCTATATACCTTAGTTCTCTAAGCTCGCGAGCTAAGCCATCAGAGAAAGAAACTGATCTTTTCCTTAATTTATTCATGCATATATTTTATACATGTGTGTTGATATGTCTACATATGGTACCATTGAGTGCACTGTATAAATATGTATCTATGATTTCACATGTGTAAACGTGGCCGTCAATGCTTTCATACCTGATTTTTGGATTGCCTTATTGTTGGTATAACTTTATTTGCATCGACGTCTTTATTTCATTATTATCTTTGCCCGGCATAGCCAGATGGTTAAACCACTTGACTCGCAATCCGAGGATCGCGGGTTCGAATCCCCGTCACATCCAACATGCTCGCCCTTTCGGCCGTGGGGGGGGTTATAATGTGACGGTCAATCCTACTATTGAGTAGTAAAAGAGTAGTCCAAGAGTTGGCGGTTGGTAGCGATGACTAGCTGCTTTCCCTCTAGTCTTATGCTGCAAAATTAAGAATGACTAGCGCAGATAGTTGCCCCCGCTAGTACAGCGGTAAGTCTACAAATTTACAATACTAAAATCAGGGGTTCGTTTGCTCTAGGTGGGCTCAGCACATAGCCCGATGTGGCTTTGCTATAAGAAAACACTTGCGCGCGCAGACAACTCTCGTGTAGCTTTGCGCAAAATTCAAAAACAAACAAATCATCATCTTCTTGTCGTATCCATCTGTCCTTATATTGTTTCCAGCCAGTGCTGCTCACATCTCATTATTCGCTGCCTACAGCGAGATCTTCGGCTGTGCAGGGACCTGAAGATGTGGGCTGACAAGTTGACAGATGTCGCACTGTTTACCTCTCGCCGCAGTCGCAAGCAGCGGCTTTGCTGGAATGCCACCATTTCACCATGTTGACCCTTGACCTACCGACCAGGGAACGTGGGCAATGGAGGGGTTTCCACTTGTTTCTCTTCCCTGGAAACACGATCAGCTGGTGTGGTGCCCATGTTTCTCTGAGGAGGTTCTTCGAATTATAACAGGTGATGTCCATCACCTTTGGTGTTTCGTAAAGATGAAAGAATTGCTACTAAATAAACAAGGCCAAGAAATCCACGTCTGTTTAATATTTCACGTCATTTCAATTTCTTTGCTATTTTTGAGATTTTACCACGGCATTTTAACTAGGCATAAATATATCTAACATTCTATAAGTAATCTATATTAATTAATATTGTAAATCATCAGGAATCCTAGCAAAAGGTCCAAAGACTTTCGTAGTTAAGTATTCAAATAAATAGACTCTACGTATTTAGTCACCGGTAAATTCGAGATATTTCTCAATGCTTTGTTCGTCAATATATTTACAAATAGCATTATTAAAGTTTACTAATCTGGGTGTGTGATACTACTGTCATAAATATACTGAAAACAAGAAGTGTGTGTGTATTTCTTATAGCAAAGCCACATTGGGTTATCTGCTGAGTCCACCGAAGGTAATCGAACCCCTGATTTTAGCGTTGTAAATCCGCAGACTTATCGCTGGGACAAAACAAGAAAAAATTCACAGGAAATTCAGTGTATATATATAAAGCTTGAAAGCGTTTGTTTTTGTTTGAATTTCGCGCAAAGCCACACGAGGGCTATCTGCGCTAGCTGTCCCTATTTTGTAGTGTAAGACTAGAGGGAATGCAGCTAGTCATCACCACCTACTACCAACTCTTGGGCTACTCTTTTACAAACGAATAGTGGGATTGAGCGTCACATTATAACGCTCTCACGGCTGAAAGGGCGAGTCTGCTTGATGTAAAGGGGATTCGAACCCGCGACCCTCAAATTATGAGTCGAGTGCCTTAACCACCTGGCCATGCCCGGCCTAGTTTGAAAGCTTAATTAAAACTCTAAAATTTGGGATTTAATCCATGCAGCGTACACAGTGCAGAGTGTTCATTTTTTAGCTTCGTAATTAAATAAACAAGTAGCACCTTGGTGATGGTGCGTTATTTTGTTCCAGGGTAAATTTTGTTTGCTAATTTATTACCCAGTAATTTTCATACAAAGTGCTGTTATTATTAAAACTTATCATACTGAAATCCTACTTGTTAATAAAACTCCTTTTTTTTACAAAATGAAGTGAACAGTTGAATGACACAATTGCCAGCTACTTTGCTTTGCACAATCTGTTAAACACAACTGTTATAACGAGGCTTGTTCACTTCTCCTGCGTAAAGTTGCACGAGAGCTATCTATGCTACTCTGTTGTAGTTTTGAACTGATAGATTAGAAGGAAGAGAACTGGTCAACAACACCCGCCGCCAATTATTGGAATACTCTAATCGAATATTTGAATTTAACCGTCTCTCTTGTAACACACCTATAGCCAGTAAGTGCAAGGGACGCGAACCATGGACTCTCGGATTCGTAAATTAGCAGACAGGCCATTGCAGACCCATTGATAAGTTGGTATTAAGAGTATGAAGTAGATACATCTTGTCAGTCATCGCATATGTAACAGCGATGTATAACAGATAGATAGTTAGATATCAAACGTGCAGATTGATGGATAAAAAAAAAGAGGCAGACAGACTTATAGATCTATAGATAGTTCTGAAACAGCAGCTCACTGAGTATTGTATGTCGAAGACCAGGTAAAACCAGATAAGACATACAGGTGTAGATAACGACCTGAATATACGTCAATACGACACAGATGACCGTCGGTGAAAAAGCGGTCGATAGAATGTAGCAGAAATCTGTGGCATCTCGGTCGCACGTGGAACATACATGAATCTTCATTCTGGTCCTGCACAGTGTAGAATCACTTCACGTTCGATAATCACTAAAACTTTAATTATTTAAAGAACAACTAGAGTCATAAAATTATTATTGTTCCATGAATGTGATATTAGATGTATCTAAACAGTACAAACATACTGTTATACATCTAAATACAAAAAGTTATGCATATTGAAATCACTTTCGTTATAGCACTTATCGAAAAGAAAGGTTTGCACATGCAGAAAACATGTAGTGTTAGAAAGAGAGATCAGCATGTTTAACATCTTTTAACTGTTACATCAGTTAAAACACAGCATTATAATTTAAAGCATTTCGCGTAGTTTAAAACAGTGTTATAAATGCCACATAAGATAGATGTACACATACTAATATAATGTAACACATGTCAATAAAATAATTGCAGATAAAATTAATTAGTGTAATACTCGAAAAAAATATTGCACTTTTCACAATCTGATGCTAAAATTGCAGGGTAAAATGCATTTTGAAAACAAAATGTCAGACATTTGAAATAAGCATAGCGAATTTAAAATATGGCGTCGCCCCTATTCGGAAAATTAGCTGAATGACGAAAAACATGTTTAAATGATTCAAAACCTGCAACATTTACCCGAATTTTCCTTGGAATATCTTTGTAGACAACTTATATATATTGTTGACACATATCGAGGACTTCTTTTTGCTCTAAAAATGAAGTTTGATTTTTTTTCAGAGAGATTGTTAAAACAGAATTGTATTCATATCTAAAGAAACATGTTGTACAAAACATTGATTTTAGTTTCATTATGAAACTCATAAGACCATTTTTTTACTTATTTAAAGAAACTCTTGCAAGAGAAAAACTATCATTCTTAAATGAAACTAAAATAATTAGAAAAGTGTTTTCAAAGTTAATAGAAAAGCTTCTGACATTTTGTCATGTGTATGTCTTCTTATAGCAAAGCCACATCGAGCTATCTGCTGAGTCCACCGAAAGTAATCGAACCCCTGATTTTAGCGTTGTAAATCTGAAGACTTGCCACTCTACCAGCGGGGACACATATAGGTGACCCAGTAACTTCTGTATTGTGTTTCGTTTTCCTGTATGTTTACTACATTTTATACGATAGATGACACAAATAAATTAGCATTTTCAAATTATGCAAATAGAACAGCCTGATCTGGAACCGGTCACGAATACAAAAGGAACCCAAAACATACGAACTACGTTGGATTTACTTTTAATAATCAACATTCTACAGGAGTGACAGACACTTTGATCTGAATTCAGTGACTAACGCGAGTATTATATCCTGGTAGCTCCTAACTTAAATTCACTTGGGGCTCAGCCAGGTGTATTCCAGCCTTTCACCAGTTTTAAAGTAAAATAGAGCCTTTAACGTCTGCCGATTAATTCAGGTAGACTATGAACATGAGATTCCAATATTTATTTTTGTATAACTACACTTTATTTCCTGGCATTCAACCTAATACTGTGATAAAAATTGTATAACTAGTGTCATGGGGAAAAAACTTGCCCGTTCTGATCCTGTAACCAGAAAAAGGGTCACTAATCAGTTATGAACCTGATACAAAATGTGTTTTGTACCACATAACTTTTAGTGTTGTTTGCTGTTTTTCTCTGGTTAATCCTACGTCCAGATCACACCAGAAACACATGGTTATGTCTCTTATTTATATTTTGAAAGATGGTGTTCTTATGAAAGAGACCGAGAGGAGTCGTTTTAGATGTGAATTAAAACACTCTAATAATTACCATAGACAACACAAACAAATATGACATATTAGTATAGTACTTAAATATAGCTTAACGTCTTATGGAAGATCATGTTTTACCAACACTCTTAGTTTGAGAAGGTTATATTGGATGGGAAAGGCAAAATCTACGAACCTTAAGTGTCATACGTAACATTACTATTTTCAGTTCAGGCGAATCTGAGATAAGTACAACACAGTGACACGAATATTTGTTATAAACCTTTAAGCTGTTGTACTGACCAAAGCCAATTATTCTTTCTCATTGAAGTTCTCGTGAATTAAAATGCTGTTTAAGAACAATTCCCTATTAAATGAACAATTCACTTTATAATTACCATGCATGTTCCAATGCGTGGCCCGGCATGGCCAAGTGTGTTAAGACGTTCGACTCGTAATACGAGGGTCGCGAGTTCGTATCCCGGTCGCACCAAACATGCTCGCCCTTTCAACCGTGGGGGCGTTATAATGTGACGGTCAATCCCACTATTTGTTGTTAAAAGAGTAGCCCAAGAGTTGGCGGTGGGTGGTGATGACTAGCTGCCTTCCCTCTAGTCATACACTGCTAAATTAGGGACGGCTAGCGCAGATAGCCCTCGAGTAGCTTTACGCGAAATTCAAAACAAAAAAACAAGCCTGTTCCAATACACTTCACTTCTTCTGTAAGATAAATATTTACGTCATTTTTGTTTGTTTTCTTACAGCAAATCCACATCGGGCTATTTGCTGAGCCAACCGAGGGGAATCGAACCCGTGATTTTAGCATGGTAAATCTGTGACTTACCGCTGTACCAGCGGGGAGCATTACGTCATTAATAATGACGTAAATGACATAACAAAAAAAGTATCAACCATTTAACCTAGTCGTTTCCGAAAGCCATTAACAACTAAACGTTTTACTAAACTCAGTCAAATGAAATTAAAAACCACCAAGTGTCCCCCGCTAGTACAGCGGTAAGTCTACGAATTTACAACGCTAAAATCAGAGGTTCGATTCCCCTTGTGGACTCAGCAGATAGCCCGATGTGGATTTGCTATAAAAAAAAAAAACCACAAATACCAAGTATATAAAAACTATAAGTCAATCAAGAAATTCCTTATTCCAAGATCCCAACCAATATATTCACCCCAACTTAGAGTGACGTGTACAACAACTACATTACCTATCATATTGAACAACTTCATTGACAATTTATATAAATGTATTTCTATTTTGCATTTTCTGTACTCCCATTTAGTGATACGCTCTTTCTTATTTCGCCAGGTGGTCTCGGGTTCGAATCCCGGTCGCACCAAACATGTTCGCCCTTTCAACCGTGGGGGCGTTATAATGTGCGATCAATTCCACTATTTGTTGGTAAAAGAGTAGCCCAAGAGTTGGCGGTGGGTGGTGATGACTAGCTGCCTTCCCTCTAGTCCTACACTGCTAAATTAGGGACGGCTAGCGCAGATAGCTCTCGAGTAGCTTTGCGCGAATTTCAAAACAAACAAACACCAAACTTTCTTACTCGCTCAGGCAACGATTTCTTTTAAATTTATGTTTTCGCAAGATCAACATATTAAGAATGTTTTCAATTTATGAATAATTTTGTTATTTTCTTAAATCAAATACTCTTTATTTAATTAAAATAAATATCGTTAGTCACAAAGCTAAACCACTGGAGATCGCTACATTTCATATTTTACATCGAAGCAGTTATTTTAGGCTTCGCATAATTTCACTTTATAAGTGTTGCTTATACGTTCTGAAACGGCTTGGCATGGCCAAAGTGGTTAAGGCAGTCGACTCGTAATTGGAAAGTCGCTGGTTCAAATCCTCATCACACCAAACATGCTTGCCCTTTCAGCCGTGGGGGTGTTATACTGTGACAGTCAATTCCATTATTCGTTGATAAAAGAGTAGCCCAAGAGTTGGCGGTGGGTGGTGATGACTAGTTGCCTTCCCTCTAGTCTTGCACTGCTAAATTAAGGACGGCTAGCACAGATAGCTCTCGAGTAGCTTTGTGCGAAATTCAAAACAAACAAACCCTCGTGTAACTTTGCGCGAAATTAAAAAAACAACACAAAACAAACATGTTCTGAAACGTAACAAAAACAGTATTCTTCTCGACGCATATGAAACTTGTAAACCACTTACGAAATTTTCTAGGGTAAAAACGACACTTTAAACTGCATTCCCTTCACGATAAGACTTTTAAAATCAAATACACAAAGCTTAATGAGTTGAACATTTCATACCATTTGGCGTGCATGTCACTAAGCGAGATATTTTTAGGCCAAACGTCGATATCTCTTGCCAAGTGTTCCATTTTTGAGATTACCAATGATCAACAAGAATAGGTAAAAGCTGATGTAAAAAGAAAAGAAAATTGCAATTTTTAGAAAACACTTCCTTCATCCTCACGAGAAGTGTCCATCAGCTAAATGATTAAACGTTATAGGTAACATAAAACAGACTCCAAAAGTGAAAGGTGTGGACAAACATCTATTTTCATTTTTGATACTACAAGATATAATTATATGGGATACGAAAACCGACCTAGACACAATAAACATTCAAAAGTACAGGGTGTCCATAAAATATTAAACCATATTATGATGGTTGAATAGAATAAGAATGGTATGGTGTAAACAGTTACGGTTTACAGTATAATAAGGACTAACAACTTAGTTTCGTCATGACCAGAGACGCCACCAGTACATCTTGACATAAGCACTGTTTTGGGCTCGAAGTATGTCCAGGCAATAAATGAGTTCCGCATGTCAGCACATTAAGAGTAAGTGTTACAATTGCGCTGGTTATTTGGGCACGCAACCTTCTTCTTATATCGAATGTCCTTCACCTAGCACCCCCCCCATAAAAACTAGTATGGAGGGTCTTCATTCATCAGTTTCTTACATGCCACAAACTCCCATCGTTCATGTTGTACCTTCCCCGTTCTATTCTATTAAGAATGTGGTTTAGTTTTGTTTGTTATGTTTGGAATTTCGCGCAAAGCTACACGAGCGTTATCTGCGCTAGCAGTGTAAGACTACGGGGAAGGCAGCTAGTCATCACCACCCACCGCCAACTCTTGGGCTACTCTTTTCCAACGAATAGTGGGATTGACCGTCACATTATAACGCCCGCACGGCTAAAAGGGGCGAGCACGTTTAGTGCGAAGGAGATTCGAACCCACAACCCATGGATTACAAGTCGAGTGCGTTATCCACCTGGCCATGCTGGGCCAAGTGGTTTAGTTTGTGTGTATGTTTTTCTTATAGCAAAACCACATCATACTATCTGCTGAGCCCACCGAGGGGAATCGAACTCCTGATTTTAGCGTTGTAAATCCGTAGACTTACTGCTGTACTAGCGAGGGGGCAAGCGGTTTAGTAATTGATGAAAACCCTGTAGAATGTGTCTGTGAATAATATGGTAAAGTTGGTCATGAGAAATTTTAACAACGCAGCTCTTTACACATGCCACGATTGAATGTCACACAGCTTAAGACAGGGCTTAAGTTTGCCTCTTTTTATAATTCTACTCTGTAATTTTAGACGGCAAAGATTATCATTAAAAGATTTGTTGTTTTTATCGTTAATAAATATAATACATTAGAATTTATTAAAATTGGTTTCGTTTGTGTATAGATTTAGAGTTCACAAAGTTTTCAAGCTGCATAACTAAAGCTGGTTAAGAGTTTTGCTTTATTTTTTACAGAGTTTGACTATGTTATAACAAAATGATTTTGAAGCCTCACCACGTTATTATAGCCCACGATGTTATATATGCTCATGCTCTATACGGCAATAATGCATCTTGGAAATACCCCCGTAGACTGTCGTATTCAAAGCACGCTCTTCTTCCCTGCAGGCATTCCACAAGCCATCCACGATCTGAGACTAAAACCTTTCTGTGACCAGAACAATCAGACAGAAATTTATAATTGCTGTTTGCATCTACTTAACCAATGAATACCCATTTTGTTCTCCAGCTGCTTGAGGTACACCCTTGTGCAAATTAATTGAAACAAATGGTCATTTTACAATATTTTCAGCATGGCGGCCGGTGTAGGCTACCTGGACACGCTGATTTCCTTTAATAGTCATTTTCTCACACAGACGGCGTCATTAGCCGTGTTTTGCAGTACGGTCGATCTATTTTTAGATATATGACGAAATATTAAGGAATATTACGTCATTCGAAATTGTGTTAAGGAGACCAGTCAAAAAACAACGTCTTATCAACTCAATGAAGAAAAAATGGTATCAATGGGGTCTGAAATACAAGAATTGGACGCAAGAACAATGAAGGAAGGTGTTATTCAGTGACGAGACTCATTTCTTCGTACAGGGTCAAAGAAGTCTACATGTTCGCAGATCTCCAGGTGAGAAACTTCGAGAATCTCACATCAATCAGTTCGTAAAACATCCCTTGAAGAAGATGTTTTGGGGCTTTCTCAGCTACTATAGCGTCGGAGGCTTACATATCGTAGTATGTATGATGCGAGGACCACAGTACATTGAAGTTTTGGAGAGAAGAGTTGTTCCAGAATTGAAAAAGAGATTTCCAGATGGATCTGGCATTTTTCAGCAAGATCTGACTCCGTACCACACATCGAAACTTGTGAACAATATTATGACTACAACGAGAATAAAGGTGCTGGACTTGCCTGGAAACTCTCCGGACTTAAATCCTATTAAAAATCTTTGGGCAATTTGTAAAGAAATACTTCAGAGAAAAGACTGTACTACGAAAGATAAGCTAATTGAGGCCATAATTGAGGTGTGGTACCGCGATCCAAAAGTTAGTAAAGATTGCAGTCAACTCGTGGACTCGATGCCAAAGCGGATTAATGATCTTCTGAAAAATAAAGGCGGTCATATCATGTATTAATTTGTGAGTAAATTTTGAATTCTCAGAAATAAAACGCAAAAAATTGAAAAAATCGTAATTTTCCGTCTTGTTTCAATTAATTTGCACAAGGGTGTATGTAGTGATTAAACCAGTAAGTCGTGGAAGCACTTCAGTCCACTCCTAGATGAGGTCATCTCCAAGCTCCTGAACAATCATAAGATAATGGGTTGTCTGCCTCTAACTCCCTAATAAGTCTCACGCATGCTTAATCTGATTTAGGTCTAGTGACTCAGAAGGTCAGTCCAGCATCTCTATTCCTTTACTCTGAAAAAACAATTGCTATGTTATTCCAGCTTTGGGCGGACGAATGTTATCTCGTTTATGCACGAACTCATCTGTGGCAGCAAAAACGAGAGAGTAAATAATGGTAAACAGAACCACATCCAGTAAAGTCTCACTGTCAGGGATATTCCATCCATCACATACGACCTTACCTGTCGATGCCACTCCAGACTATGATTGAGCTATCTCCTCAGAGGCATCGTGGCGGTCAATGTTGCAGGCTGAATATTGCTATTCTTCACATCTCCAGGCCCTCAATTACTTGAACTTATGATGAAAGCCCAGAAACATGTCAGCTGGACTCTATGGTATAGGTTGGAGAAGATCGTTCCTGAAGACCCTAGCCCTAATACTGTGGTTCCTATAGACTACATTCCGCAGACGTCGGTCGTCTACTTTACCTGTATCCATTCTGCTAACCTAATCTGACCTCCTAGTGTATTCGCCTGTGGTCTGGTATCTATGCTAAAATCTAATGGCCACAAATTGTCTCATCCCCATGACCTATGTCACCTCAGTCTGAGTGCGGCCCTCCTGAAACAGTGAGGGGGCTGTGCAAACTCCAGTTTCAGTTAAATGGTTTTTAAAAGCTTTCACACTATTTGCAAAAGTCAATACCAACAAAAATATCCATAAATCTAATATTATCTCAACAGTGAGCATCCTTCCTAATTGATCAAAACCAGCCTTTTCGTTTGCAGAATTTGAGTCCTTTCTCATAAAGGCCTGTTTACATAAGGAATTACTAGTGCATAAACATGCAAACCCAAGTTAAGATTAGAGTGATTCTCTGCAATAAACATGTTAAAGTTGAAGAAAATTGATAACCTAAAAATATACTAACTTAAACAAACCTAAAATTCTAAATTTTTTGCGAGTGGTATAAATGAGGATGTTTAAAGTTCAACATGAATGAAATAGGATTTTTTCTGACGTCATGTGCAAAACCCTACATGAAACTTGTGCTACTTTTCTGGAGGAATGTGGAAAGTTTTTAGCACTGATCTTTCTGTTTTTGGACTCTCAATTATTACTAAACGCTGCATTTTGCTGACCATAGCGACAGCACAATTTATTTCAGGTCTCTTTCTGGATAGTCCAGGTACCCAAAGTTAATCCATATTTTCTCGATTTTCAATGCCATCTTAGCAATTATAAATCCCATTTTGAACTCATCTTTATGATCTAACTGTATAAATATTTTGAATCGCAAAGGTCTTTTATATACCATTTTCAATAGCGATAAATTTTAGGTTGCATTCCACTATCACCCAAGACCAAACAATGTCAAAATGTGGTTCTGATACATTCTATTTCACCGCGATTTCATATCAGTTATAGAAATATGTGAAAATAGTGTTCAGATACACATTGATAATGTGAAGCTTGCTGGGATAATCTACCAGAAGATGGTATTTCTTTATTGTGTCCTATTCGGAAAATAAACTGTTATATAGTATTTTCGTTATTAGTTATAAGTTGCAAAGTATAATAATAACAGATAAGATGTTATATTGGTATAAATATTTATATTGATCGTAGAAAGGTCACATGTGGTGCACCAAAAAGACTTAGTTTAGGTTTTCTTCTTTTCTTAATGTATATAAATGTTATAGAAATATTCTTTTAAATTTCTCTATTTATATGTATGTATACAGAAGACATTGTCTTAGTAATAAGTAATTATAATGTTACTTTGGCAATATATGATAAGTAAATGAATTCTTTTAGTAATATTTTGAAATGGCTCAACTTAAATCATGGCCCGGCATGGCCACGTGGTTAAGGCACTCGACTCACAGATAGCCCTGGTGTAGCTTTGCGCGAAATTCAAAAACAAACAATAACGAATGTGTTTAAATTATACCAGTACACAATTATGATGAAGCACTATATTTATTGCCTTTTAAAATTAGAATAGATTGTTTGTTTCGAATTTCGCGCAAAACTACACGAGGGCTATCTGCGCTAGCTGTCCATACTTTAGCAGCATAAGACTAGCAGGAAGGCAACTAACCATCACCATCCACCGCCAACTCTTGGGCTACTCTTTTACTAACGAATAGTGGGATTGACCGTCACATTATAACGCACCCACTGCTGAAAGGGCGAGCATGTTTGGTGTGACGGGAATTCGAACCCGCGACCTTCAGATTACGAGTCGAGTGCCTTATCCACCTGACCGTGACGGACGTGTATTTGATATAAGCACGGTTCCAAATGTTTTGAACAAAATAAACCCATTTTTTTATTCCGTTATTACAACTAGCCTAATCTTCATTGTAAATAATCTAATTGATTTTGGCTAACGGTTTCAAGTGGATAAAATATAAAATATTTGGAGAATGTGTGACATTTATCAGTATTTGTTTTATTTGCCAGAAACAACGACAGATACTTAAAGAAAAACGTACTTAATACAAGACAATAACAAATCATATAATCAGATAATGATATTTCTACAGATGGCTGATGGTACTGCTTTCTGTGGTTTTACCAACGTGTCAATCCAGGACATCAAGTCCGTCGTACTAACAATATATATTTATGTGTCACATGTCAGGAAGTTAATGCGACGCACGTACTTTATGTATAACAGCATAAATACATTTATTCTCATGTGGAAAAGAAAACTGAAATTCCAAATTGCCTTAAGCCTTTTCTTTGCCTCCTAATGGCTTAACGGTAAGTTTGGAGACTTATAAACGCTATAAATCAGATTTCGATACCCATGGTGTGCACAGCACAGATAGCTTATTGTGCAGTTGAACAACAAACAAATTAAGCCGTTTTATGAAAAAGATAGTCTATTCTTTCCACTTGTCCAGTTATTCATCGCTGTTATCAATCTAAGTTTAACAACAGTTGTTAGATTGTTTGTTTGTTTTTGAATTTCGTGCAAAGCTACACGAGGGCAATTTGGCTAGCCGTCCCTAATTTAGCAGCGTGAGACTAGAGGCAAGGAAGCTAGTCATCACCACCCACCGCCAACTCTTGGGCTACTCTTTTACCAACGAATAGTGAGATTGACCGTCACTCTATAACCCCACCCCTTCGGATAAAACCATCTAGTTATGCCGGGCTTCAGTTGTTAGAACTTGAAACATTTGTGTATATATTGTCGAATAATAAATAATTATGCATTTCTGCAAAAACGTTGTTAATTATACATCAGTAGAGGCGAAAGGTATGAGTGAGTGTGTATACGAAAAATGACACTTGTGACATTTAATTTATTCCATTGAAATAAGATAAGATATTCTTCTTTTATACATTTCTAAATAATAAATTAGCATCTTTGCGTTGGTGACACACACGACCTCCATATATATACACACATAGAAGATATAACAACATTGTCTGTTGTATGCCCATATAACTACTTCGCAATGTGGATGGATCTTCACCAAAATTGATTCAACAAGTCCATGAGAGGTGTGTGTGTGTGTGTGTGTGTTTTCTTATAGCAAAGCTACATCGGGTTATCTGCTGAGTCCACCGAGAGGAACCGAATCCTTGATTTTAGCGTTGTAATTCCGTAGACTTATCGCTGTACCAGCGGGAAACCGTGAGGGGGATAAACACAAATTTCAGTTTTGACTTTTGTTGTTTTTATGGTCATTTTTTTACCACTGCTTCACCCCTTTCCCCTGTCGACGGATCTTCACCAAATCTGGCACAATGGTTTTTGGCTCGATGCGAAGATACAAGCAAATTTGCGGTTTCACATTTTGTGTCTTGGAAGGTTTTATGGGCGCTTTTGTGTTTTTAGAATCACATATGAGAGAATCAATTTTTCATATCCTAAGGTAACCTTACATTAATCATAAATTTATGTAACTTCCGTCCTGGGGACGGTTACTCCAAATTAGTATATAATATAGTTTAAAATATGAGTAAAATTCCCATTTGCGAAGTGTATCCTTCATAACAAACAAAAACACATATTTTATGTTCCGTCTAAAAGAGTTGTAGAACGTCAAAAAAATTAAGCCTATTCTAAAGGAGCGTTTCATATATAAAATCCTGTTATTAACATTTGTGGTCGCTCAGAAAAGTAGTCCAACCTGTATTGGATATTACATTAAACTTTCCAAGGTTTTTACTACCGCTCAGATACAACAACAAGCTATAAATGTTAGTTAATTTAATAATGAACTACGTCAGTTATGTGACAACACATTATTTTCTTTCTTATATGTATCACACAGCACAACTCCTAAATATTGCTTACATCTGTCCACCATAAACATCTTGTAAGATATCCATGATCTTTGATGTCAGGAAGTAAGCTGTGTAATGAAAGTAGTTCTATAGTGAAGGATTTCAATATGGATTTAGGTAGCTTCCGTTTCATTAAGACTTGTTTACAAATTTTCTATTTTACATCCAAATGTTTAGAATAAACTACGTTGGTGCAGTCGAACATTTTGAGTGTGTGTTTTTATTTCTTTGGTTGGCTACTTTGTTTCGTATTTTAGCGCAAAGTTACTTAATAGGCTATCTACGCTCTGTTCTCAGCGGTGAATTGAGCTCCGTGTTTTAGCAAAGTACATCAACGTAACGCTAGCCCGCTGGGAGGCGCGTTTTTGGTTTGGTTTGTTTTGAATTTCGCGCAAAGCTACACGAGGGCTATCTGCGCTAGCCGTCCCTAATTTAGCAGTGTAAGACTAGAAGTAATGCAGCTAGTCAACACCACCCACCGCCAACTCTTGGGCGACTCTTTTACCAACGAATAGTGGGATTGACCGTAACATTACAACGCTCCCACGACTTGTTTGGTCGAGTCCTTAACCACCTAGCCATGCCGGGCCCCGCGTTCTTGGTAATTAAAAAAAAATTGATAAGTGAAATGTGTCATGTTTTATGTCATTATTAATATTGTAAACTAATAACAACGTTCTATACAACCAATAGGTCATATTGGTGAACTTGTATACTACTTCTATCAAGAACACAACATACTAAACGCAGTGGAACACATTCAACGTTCCTGGGTGACAATCAAAGTAGTTTCGGAGATATTTTGTGCTCAGGTTAATAAAATATAGGCAGTAAGTATTCATTTGAATCAAACTGTTGAAATAGTTCTAAAAACATTCCTTTAAATTCGAAATGTCTTTAAACATTCCAAACGCGTTTACAAAATGGAAACCAAATTTAAAATTTACCTGAGCTTATACAACAATAAAATATTAATAAACATTGTACTTAATAAGGTTAAAAACATTGTACTTAATAAGATTAACTTAAAAACTTTTTTTTTACATTTTAAAACGTTTTTGTTCCTTATTAAAGTCCCCCAGTTGATTGGCAGTAACTTTACGGACTTACAACGCTAATATTTGGGGTTCATTTTACCACAGTGGACAGAAAACAGATAGCAACAATATTTTTGTCCTCCCTCCCGTGTTTTAGGGTTACGATCGAAGGCTTATAACACTACAAATCAGGTTTCGAAATCAGTAAGAGGCACAGTACGGATAGCTTTGTACTCGTCAAGAAACATTTTTAAAATACACATCGCTAAACATACCTTTAATAAATCATTATGACATTATACCGGCCACCCTATATATTATACTCACACACACACACACATTTCGGTCGATTAACTGCCGGACTTGTGGTAGAATAAACTTCACAAAATGTTGAATATTATCAGCTGTGGCCTACCTAATGATGCGTGAGGTTTGCAGATGTCGTCAGAAAATATAGTGATGACTTGTTTCTTTTTTTTTAATTTTACGTAGAGGTATACGAGGGCTAGCTGAGCTAGCCGTCTCTAATTTTGCAGTGTAAGACTAGAAGGAAGACATCTAATCATCACTACCCACCGCCAACTCTTGGACTATTCTTTTACCAACGAATAGTGGGATTGATCGTCACATTATAACGCCCCAACGATTAAAAAGGTGAGCGTGTTTGGTGTAACAGGGATTCGAAACCGCTCCACTCAGATTACGAGTCGAGCGCCTTAACCACCTGGCCATGCCTGATCATATAATAATTAATAAACGCTAAAGTTAGGCTCAGGAATATCCATTCTGTGATTTTAGCTAGCTGAAGGAGTCTTAATCTTTCTGCATTGCTTTCTGATCCAGTTTCGGATAACAGTGACGTAGCGAATTGTTTGCCTTTTTTCTTATAAGAGTTCTTGTTAATGAAAGTGAACTATGTAGTATTGTGAGGTGGGCTTGATTAACTGTATGGTTCATGTATATTTTTATGTCATACGTCCTTCGAAAAGAATCAAAAGACTAAACAACTACGATATCGTGTTCCACACCATCACACCACCTCCAACAGACTATACTGGCAGAACTTTAGATTTATTATGTGGTTTTTTTCTTTTCCTTTTCACTCTAATGCCAACCCGGAAAAAGAAAGTAGAACATGACTCGAGGTCACATGACTCACTTCCAATCTTTCGTTGTTTCACAGTTTGTGCAATAAGCCTTCAAAAAGTCCTGCTTGTACCTGACATAAGTGTTTCATTGTATCACTATTCCAATACCAAATGACAGATAATATTTTCTGATAATATTTTGAGTAAATGAGTATTTTAAAATAATCAACCAAATGGCTCACCATCTGAGGCGTTTTACAAGAATGCACAACCGTATTTTCGTTTGTCATTAGCTACAGTTCTATTAAGTGAATTGCATCTTCCCCTTCGATTCTCACGGTTGAAAGAATCTGTTGATCGTTGCTTTTAAACAACAGATCACAGGAATGGTCTTTCATAAAGACGCTTGTGGTTGAGTGGTCTAATACTAATAAAGTGACCACCCATTGTACGTCCTCGTAAATATACATTTCAGTACAGCATATCCTGTTAGTGAAAGTAGTTTGTTTGACTGTTTTGAATTTCGCGCAAAGCTACTCGAGGGCTATCTGCGCTAGCCGTCCCTAATTTAGCAGTGTAAGTCTAGAGGGAAGGCAGCTAGTCATCACCACCCAACGCTTGGGCTACTCTTTTACCAACGAATAGTGGAATTGACCGTCATATTGTAACACCCCCACGGCTGAAAGGGCGAACATGTTTGGTGTAATTCGAACCCGCGACCCTCGGATTACGAGTCGAGTACCTTAACCACCTGGCCATGGCGGGCCAGTTCTGGTGAAAGTAACAATACGTTACTTGGCGTTTTGCATTGTTTTCTTTCTTAACTTGCAACAGTCACGTGTTAACTTCATTTGTTTCGTGCTTTTTACTTTTAATTCGCGTGAGAAATTTATCGAACTACGACGCAAGAAAAATCTTAACATACTGATATTCAGCTAATTTTGAAAATCATAAAATGAAAATAAATGGCGGACCTTTTCTATCTCTCTTTTTTTTTTTAACAAGTGAACAGGGTGAGAGTTGTCTCCACACCCACGTAAATCACATCTGTTCGTCGTTAAAAGTCACGTGAGACTACCAGTATCTAGCTCAAAGAATAAAAAAAGACCTACAGTGAATCTGTTTGAGACTCGAATAACTGAACATTATCTAAAGCTATATTTAAACCAGAGTTCGTAAACAGCAGTCCACATGGCTCGTGTTTGGATCCAATATGAGTTAGATTACTTTAACCCTTAAACAGCGGCCATCATCAATTCATGCTGCCACGTACAACGTTCCTGCTGTTTTAGAGTTAACACAATGTTTACAGCATAACGTATTGGTCTTGACGATTCACATTTCAATATTTTGAAATACATCACTTCAGAGAATTAGACCTTAGCAGCGGTATTTACAATACTTTAAACTAAAGATAAGTAACACAAAATTTAATCAAACTGTTTTTATTTTTGGAACGAACAGGACTAAAGTAGCCCAACACAACGTAGTACCTTAATAACTTGGAGCAACGAAGAGAGTTAACGTAGATCAATATTGGTAACATGCTTTAAAATCCTTTACCATTCTTCTGAATGTATAATAAGCATTTCGTAATACGACTATGCTCATTAGGATACGGGTGATCCATAGGCGTATTTTATTTTACGAAACAAAATAAATACAGAAGCGAATTAGTGTACATTGTTTAATTAAATATACCTTAGTGTTTCGGTATGGATGCTACAATGGAACCAGAGAAGGCGAAAGTGGTCTCGTGTGATGAATTTCCAGACGTTTTTCCAATTTTGTCAAAAAATTTTCTTTAATACGAAGACGGTTGGCCCGGTATGACCAAGTGGTTAACCCGCTCGACTCCTAATCCGAGGGTCGCGAATTCGAATCCCCGTCCCACCAAACATGCTCGCCCTTTCAGCCGTAAGGACGTTATAATGTAACAGTCAATCCCACTATTCGTTCGTAAAAGAGTAGCCCAAGAGTCGGAGGTCGGTGGTGATGACCAGCTGCCTTCTCTCTAGTCTTACACTGTTAAATTAGGGACGGCTAACGAAGACAGCCCTCGTGTAGCTTTGCGCGAAATTAAAAAAACAACAAACAAATAAACCTACTTGTTTACAATTTATTTAGGTTGATAAGCAATTGTGAAACGTACTGTGTGTATTAAATTCACTTTCTTAAACTGTATACAAAGTTATGTTAAAATATCACACCATGTGTGGAACACAAAGTCGGTGCTTGGATGGCTTCAACGGAACACCGAGTTAAAAAAAACACAATCGCTGTGGACTAATAAAACAAAACAATGTATTTTCACAGCACAACAGTGTTTTAAACAGTATTGAATTGATAAACCACACTGCTACAACAATCAACAGCTCACACATCTCTGTTCTCAAGAACACAAGTTGTGTTTTGAAATAACAACGCAACGTTTTTACAATTAACTAAATATACATTGAATTAATAATTGCCACCCGCTAGTACAGCGGTAAGCCTTCGGATTTACAACGCTAAAATTAGGGTTTCGATTCCCATCGGTGGACTCAGCAAATAGCCCGATGTGGCTTTGCTACAAGAGGACACACACACGAATTAATAATTACATGTGCATTTTTTAGATAATAAAAAACGTGTGTGGAAGAAATCTTCACACGTGTGAAGACTTATGTTTGTTTTGATATATTGTAAAAAAAATCTATCTAATCTACATTGTAAGTTCTTGGTTTTTTATTAAAGCCTTCGTACTTTTATGTAATTTCTTATACGTGGCAATTTTGTTTTGGTATGAAATACATATACTTTTATTTAAAGTTAGATAGTAGGTTTCTTAACAAACTGAATACTACCTAGAAATACCAGGGTGTATATGTTTGGGAAAAAAGCACTGAGATAAAGGTATCAGAGGTGCAAAACAGCGTTCTAATCTCAGTGCAAATACACCTTATTAATGTAACCTTATAGAATTATAAAAGCGCTAGGGTTGTGATAATTACGTTGGTATTGCAAAAATGGGTTCTGATATTGGAGAAAACAGAGACCTAGCGGATCCACGACTCACTGTCATACACGAACGTATGCGAATAAATTAAGTTTTTCTTAGTGAAAATCTTGCTTATACGATACTGGAAAAAAAAAAATCATTGTGCAATCTACAACCCCCAACTTCACGAAAGTTTTATCCTATTGCAAATCTACACTCGCCGTTTACCCGTGGCGCGAAAAATAATTATTTTCGCAAACCGTTGTTATACAGAGCTTTAAAGTAACTTGTCAATTATTCACAGTAAACGTCATGAGCTCTAAGATCTCGGCTGAGTAGGATTATTTATTTGTGAAGTTTGCCACCAGATGCCGAGTTGTTTGGTTTGTTGTTGTTGTTTTTTTAAATACAAAGTCACACAGCTGGCCATCTGCATTTTTTACACTACAGTTAATCGAACTCTGAATTTTAGTGTTGTAAGGCCAGAAACTTATAGCTGACACGCCGATGGACCCCCAACAATAAGGTGCCTTCTCGGAGCAAAGAGATATATCTGCGAATTTATAACTATAGAAACCAAGTGATAGATTCCTGTGATAGGCAGGGCACAGATGGCCTATTGTATAGCTTTGTACTTAACTTCAAACAAACTCAACAATAAAATATGTTTGTTTCATAACCACTGAATTATACAATGAGGTATCTTGAGTTTTACCCACAGCGAGTATCGAAACTAGATTTTTTGCATTTGAAGCTTTCAGACGTACCACAGAGCCACAGGAGCTCCAATAATAAGGATTTTACAGTTTTTTTCTCATGTTAACCAAACTGGTTTAGAATTAAAATTACAAATAAGTAAGTAAATAATTAGGTTAATCCTATTACATAAATTTCATGGTTAAACAACTGGATAAGGAAAACTGAATTATTGCATGTAGATACTATAGACATTGCCGCTTAAGAACAAATTAAAAGCACGATAAACGTTATAAACACGAAGCATTGTTAAGACTACATGTTGCCATTTCTGCTTCGTTGATACTAAAATGGTAATATTTGTTAACGAACACGCACTCACTGAGTACAAAAACTTGAAACGGAACAGGAATGCTTTATAAATTTCAATATTAAATTAATATTGTAACTTTTAATACTTTGTGTAATACCATATGTTTTATGTCATAGCTTCCGAAATTTATAGTATACCAACTGTACCAAACCAACAATATATACTGTCTTTTGGTTGGTTATATTTATAGACGTGAGACGAGTTTCTCGAAACTTCAGTTTACTCAACAATATAAACAATACACCAGTGTTTACGTACACACACACATTGTTGATTCTTACACTCGAGAATTTTCTACAACTTTAATGAATAGGTGGGAATTTTACAATACGTACTTTTCTCAATATAAATTTAACTTAAACATTGATATTAAAATAGATATATGCTAGTAAATCCGTCATATCTTCCTTGTCAGTTAATCACTAATTTCGGTAGATTTTAGAAATATCTATTATTGTTTCCCAGTGGCACTTATTTATACCGCTAGAAACCGGTTTCTCGATACCAGTGGTGAGCAGATCACAGATAGCCTTTCATAATGCTTTGTGCTTAAAACCAAACAACATGTATTAGTTATAAATAACACATTATCATTTAATTTAAAAAGTAATGTAGAAATTATGATACAAACATTTTCTATTGTTGTGTACTCAATGTTTTCTCCCTTTAGCAGTATATCCAAAGATTTTTCACACTAAATATCAGGTTTCGATACTCGATGTAAATAGAGCACAGGTATTTCATTGCAATGCCTTACGGTTAACAACAAATAGAACTAAGTTTTGAGGTTAAACACGTAATAGTGAGGTCGAAGTATATTTATATCAAATTTTAAGCACACTTTTCCATACTGATATATTGACCTGAGAGACCAGATCAACGGAGTGTTTTATAAACCCATCAAACAAGAAAATAACAATAGAAAAGTAAAAACTGCAGAACAGTGTCTCTCGTATCACGATTCAGAGAATCTATGGAAACGATAAGATTTAGAGAAACATTTCTCATAATGTTTGAAACAGCTAGAGTAGAATTATAAACAACTGCATGTTTGTTTTTGGAAATTATCATAAAGTTTAACCACAATTACTTGAAAGAAGGCAGACAGTCAACAGTACTCGCTGCCAACCTTTGGGCTACTCCTGTATGACTGAAAGTTCGGAGCGCGATTTTGTGATATGAAAACACAAATCTTGGTCCTTTTGAATTGACAGTCTAACACACTAATCATTAGGCCATGCCCAGCGATGGACAACAGAATTCAGTTTAAAATTATCGGATTTCGTTTTCCTTTCAATCACATTCTAATTTTCAGGTTTTCTGAAATTAAGAACATGATAGAAAATTCATTTAAAACATTACGTCACTGAGCAATAATACTTATCAATATGCTGTTCCAATCATAAGTGACTTTACGTCAAATATCTGTAGTATAGCATGACCTTAAAGCTATTCCTATAGAGAACGTGCATCAGCAGTTGTTCTAATAGAACGAAAATATGTTTTCGATATTTCAAATGAAATTTGGTATGTGTCTATCTACCTCCACAAAACACAATATAGAATATGGTCTTTGTAGAGTTTTAAAAAGATATAAAAACACTTAAAGTGCCTAATCAGTACAAGCCAAAACCTTTTAACTGGTGAAAAGTTTATCCATGCAAAGTTTTAATTGGTGAAAAATATTCTAACCATTCAAAGTTTAAACTGGTAAACAATATTCTATTCGTGTACAGTTCTAACTGGTGAACAATATTATAACCATGTAAAGGTTTAGCCAAACAATATTCTAGCCAGGTAAAATTTAAATTGGTAAACAGTATTATAATAACGTAAAGTTTAAATTGGTAAACAGTATAATAACACCGTAAAGCTTAAATTGCTAAACAATATTATTACAACGCAAAGTTTAAATTGCTAAAGAGTATTGTAACAATGTAATGTTTTGATTGGTAAACAATATCATAACAACGTAAAGTTTTAACTGCTAAACAATATTATAGCCACGTAAAGTTTTGAGTAAACAATATTCTAACCATGCAAAATTTTAATTGGTAAACAATATTATAACAAGATAAAGTTTTAATTGGTAAATAATATTATAACCACGAAAAGTTTTAACTTGTGAAAAATATTCTAACCACGTAAGCTTTATATTAGTAAACAATATTTTAACCATGTAAGTTTTAAATTGTTAAACAGTATTATAACAATGTAAAGTTTAAAATGTTAAACGGTATTACAACAATGTGAAGTTTAAATTGGTAAACAGTATTATAACAATGTGAAGTTTAAAATGTTAAACAGTATTATAACAATGTGAAGTTTAAATTGGTAAACAGTATTATAACAATGTGAAGTTTAAATTGGTAAACAGTATTATAACAATGTGAAGTTTAAATTGGTAAACAGTATTATAACAATGTGAAGTTTAAAATGTTAAACAGTATTATAACAATGTGAAGTTTAAATTGGTAAACAGTATTATAACAATGTAAAGTTTAAAATGTTAAACAGTATTATAACAATGTGAAGTTTAAATTGGTAAACAGTATTATAACAATGTAAAGTTTAAAATGTTAAACAGTATTATAACAATGTGAAGTTTAAATTGGTAAACAGTATTATAACAATGTAAAGTTTAAATTGTTAAACAGTATTATAACCATGTACAGTTTTAACTGCTTAACAATATTATAACCATGTAAAGTTTTAAGTAAACAATATTCTAACCATGTAGAGTTTTAATTGGTAAACAATATTATAACCATGTAAATTTTTAATTAAACACTTTTGTAATCATTATAGTTTAAATTGGTAAACAATATTATAATAATGTACAGTTTTAACTGGTAAACAGCATTATAGCAACGGCGTGGCAAGGTGGTTAAGGTACTAGACGTCGTAATCTGAGGGTCGCGGGTTCGAATCCCCGTCACACCAAACATGCTCGCCCTTTTAGCCGTGGGGGCTTATAATGAGACGTACAATCCCACTATTCGCTAGTAAAAGAGCAGCACAAGAGTTGGCGGTGGGTGGTGATGACTAGCTACCTTCCCTCTAGTCTTACACTACTAAATTAGGGACGGCTAGCGCAGATAGCTCTCGCATAGCTTTGCGCGAAATTTAAAACAAATATTATACCCATGGAAGTTTAATAATAAAACAAACTTTGTTCGTTGTTACTTTACATATGTTACTATCAAGTGTATTCTTTGTTTACCTTTTCTATCCATTGATTTAATTTTTGTTTGTATATTTCATTTCTGTTTCTCATTCTACTATAAGGGAATTTAATGCTTAGGTCCACTGGATTCAATATGGTGTTGGAATGGTTAAGAATGAAGACCAATGATGTTGACCATAAGTCTACAGGATCTAATCAATCAATGATCTTATTAAGTTCACTCTCCGTCGTCGCTACTCACATCAGTTTTCTGTCACGTGGTCATTTCATTTGAAATTCTATATGTGGCACGTGAAGGCGTAGTTTTTCATTTTTCTGACGAGTGTGAAAGACACGACCCATGAGTCAGAACTAATGCTTTACCAGACTTTAGGGTTTTACACTTGTGTACATTTGTGTCACCAGTAACGTCACGCTCCTCCAGTCAAACAATAAGTAAAGTTGCTTGTTCGGTTTCATTCATATCAAAAATCGGCTTTTAGTGCAATTCCTTTTACAGTGAACAAAACTAACAGAACAACTCGTCAAAACTAAAACTTTAAGGTCACACAAATCAGACAAGATTGATTCATTTTTAATTGCAGTTATAATAATTACTATAAACACAGCACGTAAAATAGATTGATAAACGAATTGTCACATGTCAAGTCTAATGACAATTTCAAATTATGGTATTAATATACGTAAAGATTAAATGTCGAACTGGACGAATAAATTTAAAATGTTAAAGAATATCTGCTAATAGTAAAAACTACAGCCGTAAAGAGTGGTAGCCCGCCATGGCCAGGTGGTTAGAGCACTCAATTTGTAATCGGAGGGTTGTAGGTTCGACTCCCCATTACACCAAAGATGCTCGCCCTTTCAGTCGTTGGATCATTATAACGTAACCGTTGTATCATATTCTTCAGAGAAAGGGTAATCTTCTTGTCGGTCCTGCATAGCCAGGTGGTTAAAGCATTCGACTCGTAACGCGAGGGGCGCGGGTTCGAATCCCCGTCATACCAAACATGCTCGCCCCTTCAGGCGTGGAGGCGTTATAATGTTACTACCAGTCTCACTATTCGTTGGTAAAAGAGTAACTCAAGTGTTGGCGGTGGGTGGTGATGAAAAGCTGCATTCCCTCTTATCTTACACTGCTAGATTAAGGGCAGCTAGCACAGAGAGCTCCGCTTTGCGCGAAATTCTAGAAACAAACCTTTTATAACAGCAGAGGCTTAAACTGGACGAATCAAGACAAAACTTCCCAATGTGCTCTCAGTGTGATTTTTGGATAAGCAAGAGTGAAATCTAAAGCTTCTTAGAAGATATTAAGAATGATTATTTTGATTAGTGTGGTAAACTACAAAGCTTTATAGCGTTAAAGAATAATTATTAAGATTCATTATGATGTATTTTGAATTGAATAAGAGTGAAACGTTAATGTTATCTAGAGTATTAAAATCCAACTTTCGTTCTTAATAATGTGGTCACTAGATCGAAATTAAAAAGTTTCCTAGATAACTGAGGGCGCCCTGTGACGCCAAGCATGTCCTTAGAGAACCGCGCTTTTCCAACCAAGGACCAAAATGGTTTGAACCGCTAAACTGAGTTTATCCGAGAACTATCGGAGGACTATAACGTGAAACCCTTAGCGTAGTTCCAACACTTTAAAGAGTACTGAAGGAACTGTAATTATTTCATTAAACTTCCTGTACTCTTTTTGTTTACTGGATGTGTTATCTGTTGTGTCCAACGAAGGGAACCGAACCCATGATATTAGCGATGTAAATCCGAAGAGTTGCCGATGTCCCACGAGAGAACGATTGTTTCGTACATTTTTATTTAAGTGACTGATACTGGATAAAAGAGTCATAATCACTCTTACAACAAACAGTATGCCTAAGGCAGAAACGTTACACAAGAGAATGCTTATAAAAACAAAAACAACACATAAAGTGAAACGCGTTAAGTAATTTTATAAGAGGCGGAGAAAGTAGTTAAATTCGTTGTTATATCGTGACGGATTTTGTAATTTTCGTATCATAACAAAATATGTAATAAATATTGTATTACAACAACACCTAGTAATATGTTTTAAGTGTAAAATATATGCTTTCAAACATACAAACAAATTATTTTTATAATTCCTAATGCAACTGATTCAAATATCTATTTCAATTGGGGCAATTAATGTCATAAAACCTGAACATCTCATTTTGATCGAGCTTCATTATATAAACCTCTAAGAGACTTGAGCACTGATATACAATAGTGTTACATTATAACAGAAAGGATAAATGATTATTTTATACGTCTTTAAGACAGACGTAGACAATTAGGTAAACATGAAGACTCCAGAAAGGTATAGCACGACATAAAATCAATTATCAGTAACTAAGACATGCAAATGATAAAAGTGATATAAAATCATTTAGTACTTAGACAGCTATAAACTCTTGAAATATTACTGGAACAACGTTAGTTAGCATTCAATTAGCTATACATTTAAACTCCGAAAAGACAAAAACTGGTACCGTATTAAAATCAGCTTGAAGTCAGGTAAAAATGTGTACTCTGGAAGGATAACTGAAACTGTTAGATGTTGTGTTTTTCAGATCAGAAATTAATCATCTTGAACGTTTCTGAACATCACGACACGTTTATCAATATTTGAAATTTAATTTTTTTACCATCCGAATGCACATGAAGGTAAAAGAGTTACAGCCATAAGGTAAAACCATTAATGAAACTACGCGTGCGCTGCCACCGTGCATGTAAACAATCGAATATTAGAAATCTATATCGACCATTTCAAATTCTCCGGAATGTTTCAATAAAACCCACTGAATGATATATGCACTGTTGCATTATAGGAAGGTTTGAAACATAAAGACATACTTTATTTCTGTTTTTTCTGATGTTAAGCCCGAAGTTACACAATAGACTGTACGTGCTCCACTCATAGCAGATATCGAAATCTGATGTTCAGCAAGAAGCAGGATATTTTGTGGAAACAAAAGGCTTACAAAACACAGGCTAAGGAACTTAAAAATGATATATTAAATATGCACATAATAATGCTTCAGGCCTTTTAAATGATAACTATAGATGGTGAGAAATGTACCTGACTGGAAAAAAAAAGGTTTTTTTAATTTATTTCAAAAGTGGAGAGAACTGTTGGCTTCATATGGCTGTGCTACGAATCATTAACTTAGTACACAAAGCCCAAATGAATACAGTTTTCTGTCACTTCACGGTAAGCCTTAAATATTAACGCCAGCAATAGAAGTCCTATATGACACGAGAAGTTCTTAAGTAAATAAAATACAATATGTAATCTGATGATATCTGTCGTCTAAATGTTTAGCGCTACGAATCCGAAATTAACATTATAAAAACCAATTTTAGATCGATTTAGATCTATAGTTTCTCAGTAAACAAAATGTAATATGTTCAAACGTTTATACAAATACTGAAATCTAAATGCCCGCATAGAAATTTGTACACAGGTACGACTTATAAATAATTGTGTTTTACGTGTCTGCTTTTGGCGAGAAAATTCTGTAATTTTCATTTGTTCACACCTAGCATGTGCTACCCCCTAATGATATATCTGCGAAACCACAACGCTAGAAACCGCATTTCGACACCAGTCGTGGGCAGAACACAGATAGCCTATCGTATATGTTTGGGCTTCCTAATAAAGAAGCAAGTACTGTTCGACCACACCGAATGTAATTGTTTCAGTTTCTTTTTTGTTTGTTTATTTAGAATTAAGCACAAAGCTACACAATGGGCTATCTGTACTCTGCCCACCACGGTATCGAAACACAGTTTTTAGCGGTTTGAGTCCGCAGACGTACCGCTATGCTACTGGAGGGAGGGCAGCCTTTTCTATATATATATATATATAATTCACATACTCATTATATAGCTATACTTGGGGAATAGTTTTGCTTTCACTTACGTAATCTTGATGGACTCGGTAGATAGCCTAATGTGGCTTTGCAATAAGAAAAACACACACACTTACGCAACATTACCTTTGTAAACTCCAAGCATTTCACCGCATTTTTATTCCATTTTAAATTACAACTGTGTCTTTAAGAGTAAGTATACCAATAACGTCTTTTCACACTCGTGTAAGCCGAGTATACACGTACGTAAGCGTGTGTTTGCTTTTAAGGAAATAACTTCCGGACGGCAACTACGGTCTTCTTGACTTCACTCGTCAACCGTACTGAATTCAACGTCACCTCAACTTTCCCTTCCGTTAGAACATGGGTGTGTTTAGGATTCTAATCTGCCTATATTCGCTTGTGTTCCAAATTATAACAAGGTTTCCAATTCTCTCGTTTGAGGTGTTTGTTTTTGAATTTTGCGCAAAGCTACACGAGGGCCATCTGCGCTAGCCGTCCCTAATTTTGCAGTGTAAGACTAGAGGGAAGGCAGTCATCACCACCACTGCCACTCTTGGGCTACTCTTTTACCAACGAATAGTGGGATTTACCGTCACATTATAACGCCCCCATGGCTGAAAGGGCGAGCATGTTTGGTGTGACGGGGATTTGAACCCGCGACCCTAAAATTACGAGTCTAACGCTTTAACCCACCTGGCCATGTCGCGCCTCAGTAAAGTCTAAAAACTATCTTATGTGCCCGGCATGACCAGGTGGTTAAAGCACTCGACTCGTAATCTGAGGGCCACGGATTGGAATCCCCATCACACTAAAACATGCTCGTTCGTCCTTTCAGCCATGGGGGCGTTATAAAGTGACGATCAATCCCATTATTCGTTGGTAAAAAAGTAGCCCAAGAGTTGGCGGTGGGTGGTGATGACTAGCTGCCTTCTCTCTCGTCTTACACTGCAAATTTAGGGACGACTAGCGCAGATAGCCCTCGTGTAGCTTTGATCGAAATAAAAAAAAAAACAAACTTTACTGATGGGGTGACGTTTATTCATTTGTTTTTCAGACATTCGGGCAAAGCTGCTCAATGACTACCTTCGCCAGCCGTCCATAATTTTAAAATGATAGACTAGAAGGAGATCAGCCGGCTAACAGTATCCACCGCCAACTCTCGATCTACTCTTAGCTGATCGTCATCCTTAATTAAAATCGAGCGGTTGCTTTACTCCAATCCCTGAAATATGCTTCACATGCCAAGTAACTTTGATCTCCTGAAGCCATTACTCTGAACGTGTACCATCTACTGCCAGCGGCACAGCAGAATGTCTGGGGAATTTCACCGCTAGAAATTCGTGTGGGCAGAGCACAGGTAGTCAATCAGTTCATCGTGTAGCTTTGTTCTTATTTCCAAAGTTGAACGTGTGAAATTTAAGTACATATATCTCATTTTTTCGCTTTTACAAAATAGTGGTCTGTGATCAAATAAATAGTTTAATAAACCTGTATTACGTCCGAAAAAAATGATCGAATAATTCTATCTTATCCCTCAGTTGCTTGGAAGTTTACGGATGTTATGAACAGTAATTATAAGGTCAAAAATCAAAGTTCGTTTATTACGCTTATCTGAATAATAGGATTTATCTTATTAGATAATTGAACTTTTTTTTTTTTACGAAATGGTATAAATACGAAAATTTTAGGAATAATTACGAAAATAATGCCCGGCATTGCCAGGTGGGTTAAAGCGTTCGACACGTAATTTGAGGGCCGAGGTTTTAAATCCTCGTCGAACCAAACATGCTCGCTTTTTCAGCGGTGGGAACGTTATAATGTTACGGTCCATCCCACTATTCGTTCGTAAGAGTTAACGGTGGGTGGTGATGACTAGCTGCCTTCCCTCTTGTTTTATACTACTAAAGCAGGGGCGGCTAGCGTGTAGTTTTGCACGAAAAATAAAACAAACAAGACCTCAAATAATTTTTTATTCAAAAACGGTGCTTATTTTACACTTTCAACTCAGCCCAGCATGACCAGGTGGTTAAGGCACTCGAATTTCAATCTAAGGGTCGCAAGTTCGAATCCCCATCACACCAAACATGCTCGCCCTTTCAGCCGTGGAGGCATTACAATGTTTCGGTCATTCTCACTATTCGTTGGTAAAAGAACAGTCCAAGAGTTGGCGGTAGGTGGTGATGACTAGCTACCTTCCCTCTAGTCTCACACTGCTAAATTAGGGACAGCTAGCACAGATAGCCCTCGGGTAGCTTTGCGTGAAATTCAAAACAAACCAAACTAAATCAACCATGAATTCAGAAGTGCAGTTAAATAAGGGTGATTCTGTGAGTGTGTAGAGTTAATAATTCCGTGATTTTAAAGTACTGTAACTAAAATTTACAGATATTTTCGAAAGAAAACCTTCTGTAACATTTGCAAGTGAAAAAAAAAATGTTTATTTCGACTGTTCTTCAGCTAAAGAATAAGGTAGGATAAATAGTTTGTGACACAGTATTCCATTGCACTGTAAAAATAGCACCTTCCAGCTATCCGAATACGAATGTGAAATTTCAGCTAACTTTTAAATATTTGGAAAAATATATCCGATATATATATATATATATCTTAATGGTGTGTAATAAAAAACCAAAACCAATATCTTGTGACACTAATTTTTGTTTCCATTTTCCTTATAAAACCTAATAATAATAGAAGAAATGAAATTCCAAACATATATAAGAATCCATTATGATTTAAGTATTTTTACTAAGGTTTCAAAAGTGTTATAATTAATAAACTGCTGATGGGTTAGAGCTTCACGAATATTCACACAAACCTTTTGAAATTTTCAATTTTATTTCCTCTTTAACTCAAGCGTTATTTGATGGATTTCATTTGAAATTTATAAATTATAATAAGTTTCTGATTATGACTAATGTTTGTCTGATTTCAACCTGATTATCGGGGATTTCTTTTCTGTTTATCATGCATCAATCACCGATATGCGTACATCTGTACATATCACGCATAAAACTGCGCATATTGTTGGAGGAACTCGATGACAAACACTGTGGACTTCCACGCTAGAAACAAGATTTAAATACCAGTGGTGGGCAGAACACGGATAGCCCATTGTGTATCTTTGTCCTTAATTCAAAACAAACAAATCCTTTTAATGAAGAAATCCCTTGTCTTCCGAAACAATTTTTAATGTTGTCTTATTTTCTTGAGATTATTGATACTAACTTATATAAAACTTAGTAACTAATGATTAACTTTATCAATCATAAATAGAATTTACCCTGATTATTAGCTATATGATAATGTACGAAGCGGTTAAAATTTATTGTACATATCTACGAAGCACGTCACGAAACTATAATATAAACTAGTTTGGTTGTTATAGTTTCTCTAAAATATATTATTGTATGCATATATGTATATATTTGCACTTTTTATCACATATGTTAAGCTTCCTTTATTTCTTTACGAATTAAAATAGTTTTCAAAAAAAAGGAAAACAGGTTTAATAATTTAAAATATAAATTTACCCAAAAGAACATGCGTAAGAGAACGTTTCAAAGTAAATAAAAATAATTGTTAGTAAATACGAAACTATTTGTTAGCTCTTCCGTTTACAGAATAAACGACCCTAATCTCGAACTAAACACAAACATTTTTATGCAATAGGAATTTTTCGGTTGATAAAAGAGTTTGTAGGCCTAAAAGACAATTGGCATTGGGATGTATGAAATAATTGAAATTTATTGTGAATATTTGTGAAGCACGAAACGATAATATAAACCAGTTTGACTGTTATAGTTTCTCTAAAAATATATGATTGTTCACATATATTAAAGTATGCTTCTATTTCACTGATAACAATCTCCAACTAGGCCTAAAAGTTACTCAAATAACCAAATCTCATCGTAGGCCTAACATCTTTAATCTATAAGTTTCGCTTAACGCAAATTAGAGATAACATTACAAGAAACTATATTTTAGAAACAGCGGTGTTCAAATTTTTAAAATAATGTTAACAACAGAACGAAGAGAAGCTACTTAAACACAAGACATAACAGTAAATGTGACTAATACCACCTTCTGGTCAACAGTGAACAGGTCTGTAAAATCAAGTACCTTTAAATTATTTTAATTTCGAATCTTACCGAATTGCGACGCTTCTGCTTGTTAACGTATTTCGAGACCTTCTTATCACCATAGTACTGGTTTCAGTTTGAACATATTTCACAAATATAAGAAAAACTTAAAGAAATAAAAATTCACGAAATAACCTTATAAGCTGCAGAAACTTAACCCTGTGTTTTAAAACAAATTTTAAATACGCATTTCGTAAAAATGCTTAAAATCTACTTACACGTTCAAAATGTTGTCCGCTGTTTACGATATTCAACACGAGTTCGTATCTCGTGGAGACGTGAGAAGAATGACGTTGGAGTCGCAAGCTAGCTCGCCCCAGAAAAAAGGATGAGAGAGCCCCAACATTTGGGCTACTGTTTGGTGCCTACTAACAGAATTCCCAAGCCTGGAAGTAGTGAGAATATGCAATCCACTTCTTACATGTGTCACATTGCAAGAGGGAGTTTATAACTGTTTCAACACGCTTGCCTTGTTGCCTTGAGAACATCACAGCCAAAGCAACAGTGCAAATAAGCATAGAGGTACGCGTTTCTACCCATGTGTGGTTTGACCTGCGCAGGCGCTATCTTCAATTTTTTATTTATTAGTCATTTATATCATGCAAATAATTAATTTTCGGGATTAATGTATTATCAAGTTTAGGTGTGACGGCTTAATAGACCTGTCACGTAAAGTTTTGGAATATGAACCACTTCAAATTAACATAGCGTGACTCGTTACTTTCATCATGGCTTTAAGTATCTTTTCACATCCTGAACGTTAGATGGCTAACTAATAAGTAATACAACGTGCAACCTATAACACGATGTAACGTTATCTTTGCAAACCGAAGAGTCATCCGATAACAGAATCCGCGACTTCAAAATTACACCAGAAGCTTGAAAAAAATCACCCAATAACAGACCTTCGCTGTTAAACTATATCGGAATTTTGTTATTTTCAACAAATGTTCACTTTCGCTATACCGTATGGTTTCAACACAGAGAGGAACGTTGGCTTATCGTTTCCTTACAAAATTGTTTGTTTATTTTGAATTTCGCGCAAAGCTACACGAGAGCTATCTGCGATAGCTGTTCCTAATTTAGCAATGAAAGACTAGAAGGAATGCAGCTAGTCATCACCACCCACCGCCAACTTTTGGAGTACTCTTTTACCAACAAATAGTGTGATTGACCGTTACATTATAACGCCTTCGCCGCTGAAAGGGCGAGAATATTTGGTGTGGCGGGATTCGTATCCGTGACCCTAAGATTACAAGTCGAGGACCACAACCACCTGGCCATGTCGGGCCTGCCTACAAAATACACGTGCAATGACGACTTGAAGGTGGATAAATAAAGTGTGTTAGATCCGATGTTTACGCATTTAATAAAGTTTTACCGTACAAAAGTATATCTTTTTCATTAAGTTATAATGTAAATAGCAGTAATTTATAACAATATATGTATCTTCACCCTGTGCTATTTATAGTCGATTTTGAAAAGGTTCCTCATCACCAGGCTATTATAAGGTAAAAATACACTTGAGTGTCTACAAGGGAAACAAATCCTAGAATCTTGTGTACGCCATGAAAGAAATCGTTACAACGTTAATGCTTAGCTACCGAACACATAACGGGTCTACTCGCGACCAGAAAATTTATTCTGTCGCTAGACATGTAAGAGTTCAAATAGCCTCAGTAAACAGTCAAAGGTTTCACTGGGGAAAAAAAGAAACGTTTGATAGATGTCACTAAATGTCATATTCCAACATGGCCTATTAACTATAGAGGCAAGATTATCAATTATGTAGCAAGAACTGCAGCGAATGACTTCTGATGCGTCTACGCAGCTGGGAAAGCAAGATATAATTTTATTGGCATTAAGGGCGTTGCATAGAGCTAATAATAGATTTAATCGCCGAAATATGTTACCTTCATTCATAAAAAGATTACAACATGGCCGCTATACGAAAATGAAACTCCTGTTCATTGGAATTTCATATACAATAGTTTGTTTATCTGAACGAAGCAATCTGAGCTGAAACCTAATATGAAAAAGCTGTATACTTGAAAAAAAAAATCTAATTTGAAATCTGATCTAGAATTTAACAGAATAAATACATCTGCGATGAGACCTGATCCAAGAAAGGTTGTTCACCTGAATAAAGCGTAGTGTGAGGGTCAGGGGCTCGAATCCCCGTTACACCAAATATGCTCGCCCTTTCAGTCATGGGGGCGTTATAACGTGACGCTCATTCCTACTATTTGTTGGTAAAAGAATAGCCCAAGAGTTATGATGACTAGCTGTCTTTCTTCTAAGGACGGCTAGCGCAGGTAACGCTCTTGTAGCTTTGCACGAAATTCAAACAATCACCCAAATAAAGAAATCTGAGCAGAAATCTAATCCAGATGAGGTTGTTCATCTGAATAAAGTATTCTGAACTAAAATAGTTAGTTTATTTGGATAGAATAATCTGACGTGGAGCCTGATATAGAAGTTTATTTTGTGAGAATGTAGAAATCTGAGATGAAACCTAATGCTCAATAATTAGTTTATTCGGATAAACAAAATGAGCTGAAATATTCTCTCGAAGCTGTTCTGAATAAAGAAATTTGGAATTAAACATGATTTAGAAAACTTTGTTTATCCGAATCAACAGACCTGATGTATAAGACTTATTTTGTCAGAGTAAAGAAATCTGAGATGAAATTTGGTCTAAAAGGGTTAGTTTATTTAAGACAATAATGTATTAAGCAAATATTTTAATCTTAAAATTTAAACTCCCAAAGCTGGTAAAGAATTATAAACTATTGGGCCTTCCCTTTGAGACAAAAATTACATAAACCAGATATTATTTCCATATTCCCCTCAGTTTGCCTCTTTAGTATTTAAAATCACAAGGGTTTAAAAATACAGTTCAGATAAACTGGAGTTTTTTGTGTTTTTTTATCCACATTCCTCTTAGTTTTCGATTTTGAACTCAAATTCAAAAGTATAAAAATAGCGTTTTATAAAAACTGCACGTTTCTCTTAATTTTCCATTCGGATTCAAATTAACGGGGAGCCTGTAAAAATATATTATTTTCACATGCCAATGATTTTTAGTTTGAGATGAACAAACTAAGAGACATATACTAAAAACATATCTTTAGTTTACGCTATTTTATGACAATTTTTAAATCTAATGTTCTCGTCATTAAAATACGCGGTTTTATCACGTTACCAAATGTTGCAATTTGATAAAGGTAATTCTCATTATTGATAAGCTTATTTATTTTTCGTAAACTACAAGATTTACTTCCATTAAACTCGAACTTTACCTCAACCTCCAAAATGTTGCCACCCAGTGGTACAGCGGTATATCTGCAGACTTACAATGCAAGAAACCCAGTTTCGATACCTGTGGCGGGCATAGCACAGATAGCTCTTCGTGTAGCTTAGTGCCTAATTTAAAAAAAAACAAACCAGTCCAAAATTATTCTGGTTAATAAATACCGTTTGCTCTCCTGGCGTTTACTTCACTACTTTCTAAACAGAAAGGCCCCAGTGGCACAGCGGTATATCTGCGGACTTATACTGCTGGAAACCGGGTTTCGATACCCGTGGCGGGCATAGCACAGATAGCCTTTTTTGTAGCTTTGTGTTTAAATACAAAAGAAACAAACCAGATAACAGAAAATATTTCACTAAGTTTCACAAATATGTTTTGAAAGTAGTCTGTCAGCTTATAATGTTAAAAGTCTGTACTTGATCTCGGCAGGAAACATAGATCAGATGTAACAGTTATTAAACTAAAATAAACTTGTTTCAGAAACGTCTTTCCTTAGCTGACAAACATCATCACAGTCAATTATATTTGTCGTGAGACATTAGCCCCATGTAGTTCAGCGGTAAGTCTGAAGGGCTTTAACGCTAAAAAATCGGTTTTTGATACCTATGGTGGACAAATTGTGTAATTTCGTGATTAATTACAAAAAGGAAGAATTAGTATAAGACCTATTATACTTTCAATATTACTTTCATTAATTATTTCCTTGGAGTTTGTTTCAAGAATCGAAAGAATGTATTTCAACCACACTGTGTCCATCATATCCATTGCCACGAAACGCTTCGCTTACTACAGGGCTCATGAGGCTGACTTTGATACAACAAACACTAAAGTCAACAAACCCTATTTGTTTAGTCATCAATTGCAAAAGCATGATTATAATTAATAACACAGATAAAAAACATTAGTTTTATGCCTATTACATTTTAATACTTATGTTCTTGATTCAATCCTTTATGGCAATGCATATAACACATTTGCCCTTGTCCAGGATTACTGATGATGGGTGAAAATCCCCCATACCGGTATAACACAGTAAGAAGTGGTAGATCGAATGATTCATTGGGCTTCGTTTTGCATATTTATTTATTTATTGTCACACTTATGACTAGTTTACCGAGTGTAATAAAATATGACATGACTGAAAGATGTGTGAGGCTCAAACCTTAAATACTTCATTCTTAACTTGTCATCCTCTGCTGGTAAGTTTACATATTTACAATGTTAAAATCAGGGTTCGATTCCCCTCGGTGGATACAGAAGAAAGACCGATGTGGTTTTGCTCTAAGAAAGCACACACACACTTGACTTGTTCCCTACAGGGTTTTCAGTATGAATTATTTATCCAATATCAATTCGCCTACAATTTAATTGTTGTGGTCTCCAACCTAAATCAAAAATACTTTGATTAATAAATGTTTTTCTAAAGTTCTAAAACAAATTTTTAACACCTAATTTTAGTGATTTCAAACACCGATATTATTTACATTTTGAAATAAGAAATATGAAGTAATATACCGTAAAACAAGTTTCGGATGGAAACGATGGTTGACTTGAAATTAGGTATGATATAATAGAAAAAAGTTGTATTTAAAGTTTTACTTTTTTCTATAGTAAATTATACTTATTTTAAATTTATTGCAAGATAATTATGTTTTGATTAAAGTGATTTTAAAATGAAAAAAAATATTGTGATTTAAGCAGCCCGTTTCTGCATCACATCTATTGTCTAGCGTAAAATTCTGGTTCAATATCCAAATATTAATAACCCAGGCAAGGCATGAAATAAATTGTAAACTAGTTTTAGAGGTCAGGGTACGTTCGTCTTTACTGTAATTACATTATTAGTTCGTTTTTTGCGTGTAATTTTTAATGCAACAAATGTATTTTTTAATGTAACATTACTTTCCCCCTATGGCAGTATACCACACTTCTGGATCGAGATTAGAAAGTACTTCGAAAGCTCATTGGTTGAAATAACGCGTGTAAAACTGGCATAAATATTGCGAGAAGGAAACAAAATAGCTCCAGGAAAAAATGTGAAAAAAACAATGTTTTTTTTTAGATTATTACATTTGAATTTTGCGGGTGTATATGTGATCATTAATCGAAAAAGTTTGTATAACGATAATTTTGAATACAACTAATATTTTGAGCTGAAAAAGGTTAATCTTAGAATTATTGACTAGGTCCCATCGACTGTTTTAGAACAAGTAATATTTTGAACTTTGTATTGATGTTGACTTACGTCATCAACTGCAATTGTCTCGTGCAATTTTGAAATGGTTTTACGTCATGAAATGCAGTTGTATCGGTGTAAGCACACGTTTCGATAATTAGCGGCTTAGTTACTCAGATAGTTTAAGACGTTTTGTCGTTGCACGTTGCTTTGTCTAATTTTCTAGGATATTGTCAAGTAGGCTTAGACGTGTTGAGCGTCAGGTGTTTCAAAAGCTTAATAAACTGTTAAGGAAAGTGTATTCAAATATCACTTTTAACTCTTTCATTTCACAAGTTTTAAAAGGTGCAAACAAAAAGTTTCAGAAACTTCACCCTCCAGTGTTAAAATTTTCCAACGTTTACTCGGAAGATGAATATAGAATCAAATTATAGCTCATTTTGACGGTAGAAAATTAGAAATGAACTTCAATCGTCTTCTGAGAACGTAAGTAATCATATTTTCTATTGCTGGGCTGAAGTATTACCAAGAATTGGTAAAGTAAAATAAAATTTAAAAACGTTTTTAAATATGTTATATAATCTAAAGAAATTATTTGACTTTGTCATGTGTTCTGTACCACTGATGCAAGGAAATTCGTCACAAAGACAGAAAGAAGAGCTAGTCTGTGTGTGTGTTTTCTTATAACAAAGCCATACATCGGGCTATCTGCTGAGCCCACCGAGAGGAATCGAACCCTGATTTTAGCGTTGTGAATCCGTACATTTACCGCTGTACTATCGGGGAGCAGCAGAGCCACCTTAATGATAAAACATGTTTGCTTCTCTGATTGTCATCACTTAATATGGCAAGCCTTTAAAATATTTAGTTTCAACATTGTTCAATAAACATTTTGTTACTTAATTAGGATATATAATCTTCATTTTCTTCACTGTAAAACCCTCCCCAGTATCTTCGCGGAAAGTCTGAGGAAATATAATACTAAAATTTGGGGTTCGATTCCTTAGAGCAAGATGTAGATAAACCATCGTGCAATTTTTAGATTAAACAAAATAAATTTAGTTTGGGTGGCTTGCTTTATTGCAAAGCTAAACACTAGGCTAGTTTTATCGTATGATTTGTAAAAGTTGTATTTCCAAGCGAAAATATTTTTTTATGAAATTGAAGTCCCACATTTGCAAACTAAGATATTTTAGTCATTGTTATTAGACTTAGCTCTTCGTGCCAATGATAAATTCAGTAGGCATTAAAAATCTTAGGCTATCAGGTGCTAATTTTTTATTGCATGGCAAGAGGCTTAACGTAAATTAACTGAATAAGTGATAATAAACCTTGGTAATGATTATTAACAAAAATAGGTGATGGTGTGATGTTAAAATAAATAACTTAGGGTACTAAATTTAAGACCCTTTTTACAATGTAAGATTTGCTTTAATCTACTTTTTGTAAAATTATATTGACAGTTGTCTGGGTTACAGATACTTTAACTGTTGGTAAATCGAACTTTAAACGCGCTAATTAATGTAAGATACTATGCTAAATCGTCATTTATCTCTAATCTAAAGTTAATTTAAGATTAGAGACGGAATGCCTGCGGGACTGGTGTCACGTAGCGACTACTATGATTTGAAAACGGATGGAAACAGGGAAAACAAATACATTATGTAATGAAAAACAACCAGCAACCGATAGCTTTTAAGAACGAAATGGTATGGGTATTTATTCTCTATCGTAGGTTATAAACAAAAGATGGATCGTTCATTGTAAATCTCTGTTTCTAATATGTTTAAACTTCACGTAAGTTAAGAATCAGGCCTTGGTTAGAATGTTCGTCATTGTAGGCTGTAAACGTTCATTGTTAATCTGTCTTTCTGATATCTTTAAACTTCACAAAGATTAAGAATCAGGCCTAAACAGGAGAAAGAGGTCTAGTGTACCTGACCCTCCTGGGTATAAAATATATATACCCAAACACCTAGACATATGTAGATAGATAGGCCTAACCGTTTTACTGACGTGAAAAACGTTTGATATAAAAATTAAATGTAGGCGTGTGTGTGTGTGTTTTCTTATAGCAAAGCCACATCAGGCTATCTGCTGAGTCTACTGAGGGGAATCGAACCCTGATTTTAGCATTTTAAATCCGTAGACTCACCGCTGTATCGGCGGTGGACAAATATAGGCGGTGTTAACGTTTTTTCTGAATGTTAACGTTGTTTTATTAAATTTTGCTTTTGGGTTACATGCGCTAGTCGTTGATTTTGGAGCTATAGACTAGAGATAAGACTGCTGTAATCGAATAATTAGATTTGACAGCACTCTTATAACACTCTCACGGAATCAAAGTGAAAAGCACGATTTTGTTTTGTCACGATAAAGGCTACTCGTGATTAGCGAAAAGCTAGCTATTAAGAACTTGTGATAGCAAGTGAACCAATTATAGTGAACAAACTAAAAAACTTATGGCTTAATATAATGAAACTAATTCTGTACTTAAATCTGACTACGTAATAACATCAGGCAGTACTAGGACCTCTATAATGTACTGAACGCAGTGAATCATCACTCGTTTTCCCTTGCTCTCAGTAATATTTTCAGCTCTAAGACTTCTAACATCCTCCAGTTTATAAGATTTAGGTAGGACGTACAAAGCTAACAATGCAAAATAATATTCTTATATTTAAGGAAATTAACGGAGATAATATTAAATATTATTGTGACTATTATAACCTATAATCTTGAGAGAAACTTTCTAATGTTTACGCTCGTAATTGCTAAGTTTTTAGTACACATTAATAGTCAAGGTTCGGAGATCATGTTCGTTTTTGTTTTTTTTGGTTTTTTTTGCGTTATGAAATGAAAACTGAAAGAAAATAACAGAACTTAGTCACAAGTTATTGCAATCCAAAATAGTTATTTAGCTATAAGTATCGCCCTATCTTTTCCTTTTTTTTCGTACTGCTTTTGTATGCTTTACATATAGTTTGTATGCTGTACTTGTTTCAATTTCGCGCAAAGCTACTCGAGGGCTACCTGTGCTAGCCGTCTCTAATTTAGCAGTAAAAGTCTAGAGGGAAGGCAGCTAGTCATCACCACCCACCGCCAACTCTTGGGCTACTCTTTTACCAACGAATAGTGGGATTGACCGTAACATTATAACGCCTCCACGGCCGAAAGGGCGAGCATGTTTGGTGCGACCGGGATTCGAACCCGCGACCCTAAAATTACGAGTCGAACGCCTTAACCCACCTGGCCATGCCGGGCCCATATGCAGTACTAAATAATCTTTAAAAGCTATCATGAAGTAGAAGTGTACTTCTGTTTGTAGTAGAAAATAACACAAAATTATATTTTAATAGTTAGGGATATTTTAAAATTCACTGTTAATTTTTCATTGGTTAATTTTATCGATATCTAACCATTCCTTATAAGGAGTTGGTGAGGTACTTTATTTAATACAGAAAACTTTAAGATACGTAGATGTTTAAACTGCTCATGGTTATTTCATACGAACTTTACACTTTGTAGAAATCACCAGTATTGTGGTTTATTTATGGGTAATATTTTGTGTCTCGTACTTAGAACTTCTATAAAGAAACAGCTCAATCCAGTAATGAGTAGAGTGCATTAGGCTTGAGTTGAAGACGTAGTATCGTCTATTTCGTTTCCGAATTTCGCGCAAAGTTCCACACAAGGGCTATTATTTTTGCCATCTCTAATTTTATATTGATACATCAAATGGAAGATAGCTCGCCAACAGCACTCACAGTTAACTCTTGAGGTACTCTTGTCCGATCGAATCGTGGTATTCGACCTCTTATAGCGAAACCATGGCCGCAAAGTACGAAGCAAAGGGTCGCGAACATTCGATCCTTAGATTAACAGTCTGGACATGCTAACGTCTACATTTTCCCTGCCCAGATTAGAGCATTAACACTATTCACTTGAGCTTTGTTTTTAAAGTTTGCGTGCGTTGCTTTTATACTTGCGAACGATTAGCATATTTTATATGATTTATGTTTTTAATAAGCCTTTATGCAGTAGAGTGTTATTTATTAATATGTTGTGAACAAAGATGAAGCACCCAAGATATAAAAACACCAGAACCATAGGTACTTTGTAATTTTCCTTGATTTTAGATACGTGATTGATTACGGCGATGCCAGAGCATAAGAAAGGTTTGTTTGTTTGAATTTCGCGCAAAGCTACTCGAGGGCTATCTGCGCTAACCGCCCCTAATTTAGTAGTGTGAGACTAGAGGGAAGGCAGCTAGTTGTCACCACCCACCGTCAACTCTTGGGATACTCTTTCACCAACGAATAGTGGGATGGACCGTCATATTATAACGCTCCCAAGGCTGAAAGGGCGAGAATGTTTGGTGCGACCAAGATTCGATCCCGCGACCCTCGGATTACGAGTCGAACGTCTTAACACGCTTGGTCATGCCGGGTCATCATAAGATAGGTCAAGTTACTCCCGCTGTTAATAAAAACTTGTTTTAAATTACAAGGATAGCATGTGGAACACAGTCTGTACTTTTCGTTGAAGTGTCATAGTTCTATACTTTTTGGACACTCTAAGATGCACGCTAAAAATTATCTCAGTTACCACAAAAATTCAATTAAACAAAGGTATTTCTACCGCACCTTTGAAAGACGTTCTGACTCAAGTGTTTTGAGGATTTATTTAAAAAAAGAGTTTAAAACCAGCTGAATCTCACTAGTTAGTTCCTGATAGATTACTTTCGATTTGTCCTGAGTGTTTTCAATAGAAATGGGGAGGATTTCACACACATATCGTATCCTTATGGACTTTTTGGGAGTTCCTCTTATCTCCGGTTATTCTTTACTGTATGTGACATCTCTGCTAATGTTCTTACAGTTGCAAAATTACGATAGTCAGCTCATTAAAATACAATATTTATGACTTGAAAGCCATAAATACCTACGACACCCATCATGACTATGTTTCAGACCTAGCGTGCCTACAAAACTTCAGAAGCCAGTTGTTAGCTAAAATTTAACAAAGCTGGATTCCATGGATGCATTGCATGGATTCCAGTTTCTTTATTCCCGTCTTCCGAGCTTCCGCGATCTTTTCACTTTCAGGTATTTCAAATTTTAAAAAAACGTTTGGAATTCAATTTCAGAGGCGTATGTTGTAAGCAACGCGAGTTATCCAAAAATGGTAGTCCATACAAATCATCATACCATATGAGTGTGTGAACAATAGTTACTCATGATACCACATGAGTGTGCAAACAATAGTTACTCATCAGGTCACATGAGTGTGTGAACAACAGTTCCTCATCATACCACATGAGTGTGCAAACAATAGTTACTCATCAGGTCACATGAGTGTGTGAACAACAGTTCCTCATCATACCACATGAGTGTGCAAACAATAGTTCCTCATCATACCACATGAGTGTGCAAACAATAGTTCCTCATCAAGTCACATGAGTGTGTGAACAATAGTTTCTCATCAAGTCACATGAGTGTGTGAACAATAGTTTCTCATCAGGTCACATGAGTGTGAACAATAGTTCCTCATCATACCACATGAGTGTGTGAGCAATAGTTACTCATCAGGTCACATGAGTGTGCAAACAATAGTTACTCATCAGGTCACATGAGTGTGTGAACAACAGTTCCTCATCATACCACATGAGTGTGCAAACAATAATTACTCATCAGGTCACATGAGTGTGTGAACAATATTTCCTCATCAGGTCACATGAGTGTGTGAACAATAGTTACTCATCAGGTCACATGAGTGTGTGAACAGTAATTACTCATCAGGTCACATGAGTGTGTGAACAATATTTCCTCATCATTCCACATGAGTGTGTGAACAATAGTTACTCATCAGGTCATATGAGTGTGTGAACAATAGTTACTCATCAGGTCACATGAGTGTGTGAGCAATAGTTCCTAAAGTATGACCTTGTTATGTTTTCTCTTTGAGTGTTTGTTTTAAAGAAAGCCGGTTACTTTAATGTTTACTTGGAGTTTTTTTCAATCTCGTATTACAGGTTGTGGGTTTTGATTTATTACAGTTTCGTATATTATTAGGTAACTAGCAGTTATTAAACAAAACCTTACAACCCACACTTTTTTCTTATACATCTATAAATTAAATTTCAACAGCTGATTCAAATGGTTTCCCAGTTGACTGGTAGTAATTCATTTATATCTATTCATTATATACAATAGATTTGATTTGATGTGTAGAGTATTGATTATATTTAAGATTATACGTATGGTGATATTATAACACATGCAATATAATTAAGTCTGGTGAGCCAAAGGTAAAATGAACGTATAAGATTTCCACATACATATTAAATAATTCAAACGCGTTGGAGTTCACAAAAATAATCCAAATATATTGGAGTTCATAATGAATAATTAAAAATGTTTGAGTTTATATTGAAAACAAAAAATTCAAACATGTTAGAGTTCATAAAAAATAATCAAAAAATCCAAACACGTTTGAGTTTATAATGAACAAACGAAGAATTCAAACATGTTGGAGTTCATAATTAATAAACAAAAAATGTAAACATACTGGAGATCATAATGAATAAACAAAGAATTTAAACATACTGGAGTTCATAATTAATAAACAAAAAATGTAAACATACTGGAGATCATAATGAATAAACAAAGAATTTAAACATACTGGAGTTCATATTGAATAAACAAAGAATGTAAACATACTGGAGTTCATATTGAATAAACAAAGAATGTAAACATACTGGAGTTCATATTGAATAAACAAAGAATGTAAACATGTTAGAGTTCATAATGAATAAACTAAAAACATTTGGTGTGTCTGTTTTATTGTCAGTGATATATATGTATGTACTTGTATAAACAAACTGTATTTTTGTTCGGTTGACTGAAACGAGCAGGGTATTATGGGACTTAAACACTATTAACTTGATGACGTGATAAGATAAGAAACCGTCTCGTGTTTTTCTGAACGAGGTTCCCGTATACAGAATTTAAGTTCATAATGTACTGACTTAGTAAATTTACGTTAAAGTTTAGAAATTCCAACATAACCAGATGTTTTTGTTCCTCTGATAACTAAAATATTTGACGTGGTTTTTGTGCATTTAAGTGTGTGTTTTATGTTTTTACAATGCATTGTTTGGCTATCCAAAATACTTAGAAGTTTTACGCATAAGCATATTCACTTACGTAATTATACTTGTTCAAATAAATATATTTTTTTTATTTTATTGGTATATCATTAGAGGTCGTAGACAGGATAATGTAGAAAATCATTCACTGAGAACTAATGAACTTATGAAGGCAACATCAATGCTGTTTATAAGCAATGCCCCAAAGTCTAAGGAACTCACTCCATAAACCTCTTAGTTATAAAATCGAAGAAGTGATAACACATAATACATTTTCTTGTAGAGGGGTTTACCGTAAAGAAGCAAAACTGCGGTGTTATCAAAGTTTGTAACTTTACTCACTTATAAGCTGCATACATGAATACATAAAGTGATAAAAGCCCAATAATGCGAGCGCTTTCGAAAGGTAGACCTTCCTTCTTCAGAGGTAAACTGGTTCCCACTTTGTCTTTGAAGATGAAATGGCCACCTTTCCAAAGAACTCGGATTATAGAATTTTGTTTATAATTTTGTATTTTTAACTGAAGTGAGATCAACGGTAACGGAATTAAACGAACTTAAAACAACGAGCTGTGATTGGTTGAAAGTTTCATTGCAATCTACGACGTAGTACTAGAATAGGTTTCTTTTCTTTCGTTTTCACACATAGACTCTGTGATATAAATGTCGAAATTGGCAAAATCGTGACAAAGAGTTGATAAAAAGCTATTTTATAACTAAGAGCATATATTAAATACTAAACTGAGGAACCCGGCATGGCCAAGCGTGTTAAGGCGTTCGACTCCTAATTCGAGGGTCGCGGGTTCGAATCCCGGTCGCGCCAAACATGCTCGCCATTTCAGCCGTGGGGGCGTTCTAATGTTACGGTAAATTCCACTATTCGAGGGTAAAAGAGTAGTCGAAGATTTGGCGGTGGGTGGTGATGACTAACTGCCTTCTCTCTAGTCTTACACTGCTAAATTAGCGACGGCTAGTGCAGATAGCCCTCGAGTAGCTTTGCGCGAAACTGAAAAAAAACAACAACAACCAACTAAGGTGATGTTTCGTCTCCACAAGAATCTAAAAACTTGTGCTTTATAGAAAGATAAAACTCTTTATTGTAGCAAGACTTTTTATTGCTTCCTGAAGAAGCCGGTAGGAGAAACGTTGGAGTAATAAACGATCTTCATTGAGGAAAAAAATATATATCTTTCCAGTTAAATACATCATCAGCTGTTAAACTGTATCAGTGCCGCTTGATTTTGAACAGCGCCATCTCTCTTCCTTTAGCAGCACCGTCAGATTTCTGAACAGCGAGCATCCTAACCGTGAAACTAACTACACAATGGACTTATGCATTCTGTTCACCACCGGAAATCGAACCCCACAATGAAATTAACACTGTTTCTAACTTAGTACGAGATACTAGAAAGCCTTGAATTCTGTTGTAATAGCGAAAGAGACTTATCTTTCACTTTAACGAAAGGATGTAACATTTATATGTCAACATAATAATGGGACATGTTTACTTCAGCTTAGTAATAGACACCGTTTACTTCTTGATGACGAGAAACCAACTTGGAATAAAAATGTATCTCAGAACGGATACCAGCCGTTCTGAGATACGCTGTATATTTGTTAAACGTAATCGAGAAAAACACTTTGATTCAACGTAATATTACAATGATATATCTTCACTCAAGCATAGTAATAAATGCCCTCTACTTCGGCACAGTAGAAAGAGTGACGTTTCCTATAAATATTTTAACATTCATTTACAAATTGTAGACAGAACCTCCTACATCATTCTGCATGTTTCAATAAAGGCTTCAGCCTACACTATCTGTCTTCGATCACTATAATCTCGGCAGACGCCGCACCTAATCACAGTAGTTTGCTTCCGTTCGGTCAGAGAAATGGTAGGTATATCTATCTACTCGATGGTTTTCTTGACTTTTAACATAACAACGAAAGAGCGTTTCCCAGCAAAATTACACAATTTCCTTATCTTAAACATGCCATAAAGCTTTATGTGCGTGTGTGTGCATTTAGATGCTTGCATAGTTCATAAAGTGATGCAATCTTTAATCATAAAATAATAACAATAAAGGCATTAACAACTAAAGCGCCGTCTTTAAGCATTTAATAATAGATGTATTATTCATTAACATGCTATTTTTGAACGTTTAGAAATAACAAAAATGTATTGAGTAAATCACCATCTTCAATTACATAATAGTAATAAAGGCTTTACTGATTAGAACATAATTTTTAACCACTTAAAATTGAATAAGGTGCTACTGATTAAAGCGCCATCTTTAACGTTTTAACCTTAATAAATTTCTTATTGATAACAATTTGTGTAACTCAAGGAAGTCTAATTCCCTAAGTATCCATCCCTCCGACATACAAATATTTTGACTAAAATGATTTAGAAACCCAAATATCCACGTATATTTGACTAATACAGTCACTTACTACAAAGACTTGGCATGGCCAAGTGGTTAGGGGTTCGACCCGTAATATGAGGGTCACTGGTTCGAACCCCCACACCAAGCATGCTCCCCTTTTCAGCCGCAAGGGCTTTATAATGTTATGGTCAATTCCACTATTCGTTGGTAAAAGAGTAGCCATAAGAGTTGGCGGTGGGTGGTTATGACTAGCTGCTTTCCCTCTAGTCTTACACAATGCGTGATGACGAGAAAACCCACTTGTAGTGAAAATTATACATGTAAAAACGGCTGGTATGGGTAGAGAAAGCACACTGTAGAGGAGCGAACAACGTTTTGACTTTCTTCGGTTTTTTTGTGAACCTGAAGATGGCCGAAAAGGTCGAAACGTTGTTTGCTCCTCTACATAAAAAAAAATTCCCAACCCATACCAGCCATTTTTACATATATATTAGTCTTGCACAGCTAATTACGGAGGCTAACGCAGATAGCCTTGGTGTCGTTTTGCACGAAATTAAAAAACAAACGGTCAGTTAGTAGGAAACAGACGATTGATTCATAGCCGCAAAAGGTAAGAAAAAACTTGAATCAGAATTATGGTAAGAAAAAACTTGAATAAGAGTATGGTAAGAAAAACTTGAATAAGAGTATGGTAAGAAAACCTTAATAAGAAGTATGGTAAGAAAAGCACTTGAATGAGAAGTATGATAAAACAAACATAATATGAAGTATGATAAGAAAACCTTAATCAGAAGTATGGTAAGAAAAAAAAACCTTAATAAGAAGTATGGTAAGAAAAAAAAAACCTTAATAAGAAGTATGGTAAGAAAAAAAACCTAATAAGAAGTATGGTAAAAAAAAAAAACCTTAATAAGAAGTATGGTAAGAAAAAAAAACCTTAATAAGAAGTATGGTAAGAAAAAAAAACCTTAATAAGAAGTATGGTAAGAAAAAAAACCTTAATAAGAAGTATGGTAAGAAAAAAAAACCTTAATAAGAAGTATGGTAAGAAAAAAAAACCTTAATAAGAAGTATGGTAAGAAAAAAAACCTTAATAAGAAGTATGGTAAGAAAAAAAAAACCTTAATAAGAAGTATGGTAAGAAAAAAAAAACCTTAATAAGAAGTATGGTAAGAAAACCTTAATCAGAAGTATGGTAAGAAAACCTTAATCAGAAGTATGGTAAGAAAACCTTAATCAGAAGTATGGTAAGAAAACCTTAATCAGAAGTATGGTAAGAAAACCTTAATCAGAAGTATGGTAAGAAAACCTTAATAAGAAGTATGGTAAGAAAAAAAACCTTAATAAGAAGTATGGTAAGAAAAAAAACCTTAATAAGAAGTATGGTAAGAAAAAAAACCTTAATAAGAAGTATGGTAAGAAAAAAAACCTTAATCAGAAGTATGGTAAGAAAAAAAAACCTTAATCAGAAGTATGGTAAGAAAAAAAACCTTAATCAGAAGTATGGTAAGAAAACCTTAATAAGAAGTATGGTAAGAAAACCTTAATCAGAAGTATGGTAAGAAAAAAAACCTTAATCAGAAGTATGGTAAGAAAAAAAACCTTAATAAGAAGTATGGTAAGAAAACCTTAATCAGAAGTATGGTAAGAAAACCTTAATCAGAAGTATGGTAAGAAAAAAAACCTTAATCAGAAGTATGGTAAGAAAAAAAAACCTTAATAAGAAGTATGATAAGAAAAAAAAAACCTTAAGAAGTATGGTAAGAAAACCTTAATAAGAAGTATGGTAAGAAAAACCTTAATAAGAAGTATGGTAAGAAAACCTTAATGAGAAGTGTGGTAAGAAAACCTTAATAAGAAGTATGGTAAGAAAACCTTAATAAGAAGTATGGTAAGAAAAACCTTAATAAGAAGTATGGTAAGAAAACCTTAATGAGAAGTGTGGTAAGAAAACCTTAATAAGAAGTATGGTAAGAATGACCTTGTTTGGTAACGCTACAGCGAATATCAACAAGTACGTGTGATACAAATATACGTGAAGAATGCAGTAATTGTTTATTTTAAGAAAAACCACATTGAGCATCTGCTGTGACTACAGCGGGGAATGAACACCAAATTTTAGCGTTATTAGTCTGTAGATTTGCCGCTGTTCTGATAAATCTATATTATATCGGGTATATATAGGATTATGGTTGAAAAACAGTCCATAATTGAGAAAGTATTAAAACTTGAATTTATGGAGTCAATAAAGAGAGGTATAAAAAACAAAACATCTATTTTAGTTCGGCTACATCTATAGCAGTAAACTAAATTTAAACCATTTTAAAATTATACTACTAAAATAATGATTTACGATATAAATACAGAATGAAAAGAAACATTCAAAGGAGAGTGGACTGTTTTATTAATTACTATTTATACATAACGTTTCTCATTAGTACAAAACGTTAACATTTCTAAAAATAACTTCTTTTATATAAGGTAAAATGTAATGTTTAGGGACAACAAGGGTTTGTGTGATTGAAATTAGCAAGCACGCTGCTAAACAATGAGCTATCTTTGTTCTGACCAGTTTCTAGCGATGTTAGTCCGCTGCTGTGTCACTAGAGGGCGACAAAAAGGGACTTATTGGTCATATGATTATCATTCATATATATCAAGCTTTCTTTTAAACTCACTCAAATTTACTGTCTCCACATCATCTGAAGACAGCCCATTCCATTAGCCAACCACCCTATTTGAAAAATAAAACGGTCTTAGCTGAAGACAACTTCTGCTTTGCCTCTGTCTATATTTGTGTCCCCTAGTTCTATAATTCACGCTGCTAAGTGTTCATTCCTTTTACAATCATAAACACTTCAATCAGATCCCCTCTAAATTGACGATTAAAACTTAACAGGGACAAAACCCACCACAAACCTGACGACTTTTAATTTTCAAATTGATCACTGATATCAAATAGGAAGGGACAGCAAATTGTGTTAAATTTTGATATTCTGCAACTTCTATTGAGTACTTTCTTTCCCATTCACCTCCACCATCACACCTGCATAGTCCATCATAATATTTATCTTGCAGGTTTGTAACTATCCTCTTTACTTGTCAGTATCATTGAATGAAAATCAATGAGTGAGGATGTTGTTTTCTCTCAAAGTAACCAGGAAAATTATAAAAGACAGAAATAAAAATTATAGAGGAAAATGTAGATCTCGTGTCCTGTTATTTAACGGTTCATTTAAAGTGGACCCAGTTATTTCGTGTAGTGTATTAAAAATGTTTCGTGGGACAATATTCCGAAGCAATTTCTTAAACGAACGAAACAGTTTTTGTCTGGTGTTTAATAGGATGATTATCATATAGACTGGGATACCTACATGTGACGTGCTCGAAGGTCTACAGCGGTGTCTGACACACACACACACACACAAGAGAACAGCTGCTACAGAAAAGGTAGATGCGGTAGACAGATCCATCAGTTGACCAGTTTCCTCCACAGGAACAAAGTCAGAAAGCAATTAAACAACACTCATTAAACACGGCACTTGTACGATAACACAAGTAAATAAACGCATTAATTATTTACCTACATTACTCACTTACATGCACCCATTTCAATATAGATTACACTTCGCGTACTCGAGATTCACAAATGTGTATTTTGGTTCAGCAATGCAATTTCTTTCTTTATGAGTGGTTTACGATACAGCATTAACCTTTAGATAAAACGTCGATGAACCTGGAGTCTATAAAGGTTTACTCCGACCGTTTGCTTCAGTACTTCTTTGCTCCCGTTTTCACAATGTTTAGCGTAACTATTTGTTCGCATAACTTAAAGTTCTGCAATTCTAAGTTGTAATTAAATTATGTGGTTCTATAATGGATTCTCGCAAAAGAAAAGCAAATAAAATAATTACAAGTCAGTCTTGAAGTTTAGGCACCCCCCCCCTCCACGCAGTGGCACAGCAGTATGTCTACGGACTTATAGCGTTAGAACCCAGGTCTCGATACCCGTCGTGGGCAGAGCACGGATAGCCCGTTGTGTAACTTTGTGCTTAAATTCAAACAAACGAGTTCCTCCACGGGTAGAGCGGCACGTCTATGGATTTACAACGTTAAAATCAGAGGTTTGCTTCCGCTCGGTGGTCTCAGCAGATAGCTCCATGTGGCTTTGCTATAAGGAAAACACCCAAACAAACGAAACAAAAGTTTAGCCATTGATAATTACTTGGGTACTTCGATCTTCCTAAAAAGACACAAACTGTGGTAATCCTGACGTGGAAGACTTACGTGCGATATTATAGGACGAATGGATGAATACATAAAAGTATTGTTGTTTCCAACACGTCCACTAATTTAACGAGTATTTCTCGTGATTTAATAAACTAGTTTTGTTGTGACACTTATTTTCTTCGTTGTCTTGTGTTAACGGCTGCCGTAATTTCTTCAAAGTTTTTTAGAAGAAAAAACGTATTTGATTGTGGTTCTAAAAAATAACATTTTCTTCATTTTAAATAAAAATAAGCAAATTAAAACGGCACAGTTTCCTTTAGTCGCGCCGCCTAACGTCGACTTTTTACGTTTTTGAAAGATTTAAGTAATTTAATGATTCTTTTAAGTCGGTGGAAAAAAATTGTTAAATGAGTAGAATTTTGGATAGAAGATATTCTAGTCTTTTTATTTTAGCATGTTTTAGCAGCAAATTTTGGTATATTTACATAGGTTCACGATATTTGGAGTCGATGGAAATGACCGAGTGCTGAATAAATCGATAAATGTGTAAACGTTTGAACTGAGAAACATTATAGTTTTCTTATTCTTTCTTACTTCGTTCATAAGTACTTTACTTTTAAACATATATAGATAAGACTTGCTGTTTCTTATTCCCTGTTTTTCCAACTCAACGAGCAATCAGTGATACAGAATTTCTTGGATAAAAGTTTAAACTTTGTGAAATCTCGGAATAAACCTTCTTTTATCACTCAAAAATAAAATAATGAAAATTGTATTAGTTTTTTTTACCAACCGTAGATATAGTATTTCTATGGTTTTTGCACTATATAGATAAGTTGAATACACTATTAGAACTTTTAGAAAGCTTTGTTTTGGAATTTCGTGCAAAGCTACTCGAGGGCTATCTGCGCTAGCCGTTCCTAATTTAGCAGTGTAAGACTAGAGGGAAGATAGATAGTCATCACCACCCACCGCCAACTCTTGGGCTATTCTTTTACCAACAAATAGTGGGATTGATCGTCACATTATAACGCTCCCACGGCTGAAAGGGTGAGCATGTTTGGTGTGACGGGGATTCGAACCTGCGACCCTCGGATTACAAGTCGACTGCCTTAACCACCTCAGCCTGTGTTCTAGGCGTAATACAATGGTATACTGTTAATAACTTCTGTAACAGATTTACTATTATATATTTATTCTAACATCGCTGTTTCTTTCACTTAGATATATATTTAGAAATGCACGTAACTTATGCTACTAAATCTTTGTTGCGAAATTCCCGCCTATTCACTAAAGTTGTAGAAAATTTTCTAATTCTATGCATCTGTACGTAAAAAATGGTGTGTTGTTTATATTGTTTAATAAACTGAAGTTTCAAGGAACTCTCCTCACACCTATAAATATGATCAAAGTGACGCGCCAAAAGACAGTATATATGTTATTGGTTTGCTACAGTTGGTATACTATAAATCTTGGAAGCTATAATTGCGATTATCGTTTATTAATCCAAAACTTTCGAACATTACGAAGCATTTAACTTCAAAAGATTCACATCGGACACTAATAGCTTCACGAAAACAATACATAACTTCATCGATAGAAAAACTCGACATGTGACCGGCAAAAAAAAAAAAAAAAATACAAAGCTAGCTATCTAGCTATCAATCGTTTAAGTTAATTGTATCTACGTCAACCGAAATTAGATCATTCATCGTGAACCCTCGTTAAATATCAAGTTTCAGAGAAAATAGAAGACTTAATACTGTTTGTAACTTGGTAAAAATTGTATATATAAATTTCTGCCAGTTAAGGGCGTATCGTTATTGTTGGGAAACGATTTGGATGGAAGGAAAGTTGTTGCCAATCCCAAAATGGTTAGAGAGCAGATAGCTGTTTCATCTAAGGATAATGTCGTTGAGGAGAATCCAGATGTGTTTTCTTCATGTGTTATGACTCGAGCTCAGGCCAAGAAATTAATCCAAAAATAAATGATAGGCACGCATCCAGAGAACAATATTCTAGATTTGGATCCGACGAGGATCTTGTGAACAACTGTCCTACTGACAATTTGTTGGTGATTTACAATGATGGATCTGGTTCATCTGGTGAAGTTCCGTTTGCTAGAAGTAAACTGATCACTGACCAAAAAAAGGATCCGCAGATCTCTTCATTATTTAAATATCCATTACTATTTGTTTGTTTGTTTTTGAATTTCGCACAAAGCTACTCGAGGGCTATCTGTGCTAGCCGTCCCTAATTTAGCAGTGTAAGACTAGAGGAAAGGCAGCTAGTCACCACCACCCACCGCCAACTCTTGGGCTACTCTTTTACCAACGAATAGTAGAATTGACCGTCACATTATAACGCCCCCACGGCTGAAAGGGCGAGCATGTTTGGCGCGACTGGGATGCGAACCCGCGACCCTCAGATTACGAGTCGCACGCATTAACACGCTTGGCCATGCCGGGCCTTATCCATTACTAAAGGATGAACTGAAGAATGTTCTAAATAATTAATTTTTCAAAAATGGTGCGCTCATGATAAAATGGAGACCACCAAATGTTCCAGCTTCATAGGACTGGGCTGTAGTTTATCAGATCGTCGTTTCAAAAGTGAAATATTGGGAATTGCTCATGAACTCCCCATGGAAGGTACTTTAGGTGTCAGCAATGTATGTGATCAAATTATGAGATATTTCTATGGACCAAGAATTAGGCATGATGTTTCTCAGTTTTGTAAAACTTGTCATATCTATCAGTCGGTAAACCTAACTAGAAAATTCCTGTTGTTCCTTTGAAACTTATCCTAGTTTTCGAAGAATCCCTTAGTCGTGTGATTGTTGGTTATTTTGGGTCTTTACCAAAACGACAGTATGTGACAGTATATGCACTTTCACTTGCTGTGTAATTTTATTATCATTATGTTATTTGTATTGATTTTGTTTTATACTGTCGTAATTATTGACGATTTATAATTATTTGATAATGTATTATATTTAACATATTGTTATCAATGTATATATGTGATATCCTAGTTTAAAACTGTCTAACTCCAATTTTTAATTATCTAAGATATGGCAGATTTTTATTATATATTGATGTTTGTTTCAGTTAAATACGTATTCTTGAGTGTAGGGATCAACAATATATATGTATGTGTATGTAAATACTGGTGTATTGTTTATATTGTTGCCTAAATTGAAGTTTCGAGAAACTCTCCTCACGCCTATAAATATAATCAACGCGACACGCCAAAAGACAGTATATATATATATATATATACAAGGTCTGTTAAAAAAAATACGCGGACTGTTTGAATTGCGCGGCTCCAGTTGGTTTCAGGGGAATCCGCTTGGTGTCGCTAAGTTTGCACAGATCAGCTGATTACGACGCCATTTCCCGATTGCAGATATCTTCATTTGTGTATTAGCTACGCGGTTAAGTGAAGTGCGATTTTTTCGTTTGGCGGATTTCAGAATGAATGACCTGAAGGAGCAACGACTTGCTGTGAAATTTTGTGTTAAACTTGGAAAATCTACGACTGAAACTTTTGCTATGCTTAACACGGCTTACGGTGATATTGCTATGAAGCGTACGGCATGTTTCAAGTGGCATGAACGTTTTAAGACATTGAAGATGATGAGCGTCCTGGACGTTCTTCCACGTCAACTGACGACCCACACGTCGACAAAATTAACACCCTGGTGCGGGCAAATCGACGTCTGACTGTCAGGGAGCTTGCTGAAGAGTGTGGGATATCAGTTGGATCTTGTTACGAGATTTTGACCGAAAAATTGAAGATGCACAGCGTTGCTGCGAAATTTGTGCCTCAGAACTCGTGAGTTTTTGGCCAAACACTCGATCACTGTTCTTCCCCACCCACCCCTATTCACCTGACCTTGCTCCTTGCGATTTTTTCTTGTTCCCCAAACTCAAAAGACCCTTGAAAGGAAGAAGATTTGAGACGATTCCCGAGATTAAGGCAAATGCGACGAAGGAGCTGGAGGACATTACAAAAGAAGCGTACCAGGACTGTTTCAACAAGTGGAAATACCGTTGGGATACGTGTGTGCGTTGGGGAGGAGAGTACTTTAAAGGGGTCCCAGACCTGTAACTTCTAAATGAAGTACATTTTGTTTTATGACGTCAGTCCGCGTATTTTTTTGAACAGCCCTCGTATTGTTGGTTTGCTACAGTTGGTATATTATAAACCTCGGAAGTAATAACTGTGATTAATCGTAACTTCAAATATTGACCAGGAACGTTTTATATATTTCAAACATCACAAATCGTTTTATTTTAGCAGATTAACATTGAACGCTATTATTTTTACGAAGACATTGTATAACATCAGTGGTGAAAAAGTCACGTGTGATCAGCGAAGAACTAGCTAGCTCCCTGTTAAGTAAATTTTGTCTATATCAACTTGAAATTAAGTCACTCGTTGTGAACCCTCGATAGAATATCAAAGAAGCCCCGGATCAGATATAAGACTCAATATTGTTTGATAAATTTGTGAAACTTTCGTATACAAATCATTTTTTTTAATAACCGCTATTATAAATTGTAACATTGTTTGTATATTAAAATATGTTTGCAGTAAAAAAGAAAACCTTTATGTATCAGTCTTGTTGGCAAACGTCATAAATTTGCATGGCCAGGTGGATTAAGGCGTTCGACTCGTAATCTGAGGGTTGCTGGTTCGAATCCCAATCACACCAAACATACTCGCCCTTTCAGTCGTGGGGGCGTTATAATGTGACGGTCAATCCCACTATTCGTTGGTGAAAGAGTAGCCCAAGAGTTGGCGGCGGGTGGTGATGATTAGCTGCCTTTCCTCTAGTCTTACACTGCTAAATTAGGGACGGCTAGCGCAGATAGTCCTCGTGTAGCTTTGCGCGAAATTCAAAACAAACAAACAATATCTCTACATTTAATTAACTTCTAAATCTAAATTACAATTTATCTCAGTTTTAGTCTATTTGAAATCGTAATACGTAATATAATAAATTGTAGGCTCGTCCGAGATGAATTATAATACGTAACACTTACTTTATTTGTTACACCCTAAAATGTAGTTGTGAAAAAATAAATAAATATATAAACCAATGAACTGTGCTTTAAATGTTTCTCATTATCAGTATACCAGAGTTATATTCCCACGTTGTTTTATTTATGATTAAGCGCAATTCTTATTTTGTTTTTTGAATTTCGCGCAAAGCTACACAAGGGCTATCTGCGCTAGCCGTCCCTAATTTAGCAGTGTAAGGCTAGAGTGAAGGCAGCTAGTCATTACCACCCACCGCCAACTCTTGGGCGACTCTTTTACCAACGAATAGTGGGATTGACCGTCATATTATAACGCCCCCACGAATGAAAGGGCGAGCATGTTTGGTGCGACTGGGAGTCGAACGCCTTATCCCACCCGGCCATGTCGGGCCAAGCGCAGTTCCATGAAAAGTCTTAATTATACACGGTCTAGAAGAATTTAACGTTGTTATGTTATGTATGAAAGTCATTAATGCATTTCGAAATTATAACGTTTTCCTTCATAAACCTTTGTACGTATTTTCTCTTCGAATCTTTTGATCAAAATTCGCGGTATTTGTTGACTTACAGAAGGTACTCACTATATTTGTGATAAGGAAGTCAATTTATTATAACTTATAGAAAATCTTGAGTTATTATACCTTTATTTCATTGATTGTTTAAGGTTTTCCTACATAGTAAGTCGATAGTCTGTTATAACTTTTCTATAACAAAACATACCCACACCTACACAGTAAAAGAATTATTTGTAAATGAGATTATTCTCTATATTATTCTTTATACTTGTATTTTGATTACATTAATAATATGTTATATTTCATCATTATATACGTCTGTATGTTCTTTTCTTTCCTCGAGGAAACACGAGTCGATATGAAAACAAGGTATCGTTTCATAGATTAGGTTTTTGTAGTAACATATATATACTTTCAACCAAGATAAATACAATTAAGTTTGGGCGGTTTGTCGTTGTTTTTAATTTGGTGGCATGTATAAAGGTTGAAAGAACCTTGGCCAGGATCTTGTTTGAACGTTTTTTTCTCTACTTTCTTAGACAGCTTCTATAAAACTTTGGTTTTGTTGTTGTTAAGCCTGAAGCTAAAAAATGGGATATACCCGTTCTCCGTCCACCACGAGTAACGAAACCTGATGTTTAACACCGTGAACCTGCAGGAGTACTGTTGAGCCACAGGTATAAAACTTGAATCAGGCTAAGAGAACCTAATTTTAAAATTTATTTTCATAAAAATTATTATGTAACATGTTCAAAGATTGAATCAGAGTAAAGACGATCCAGTTTGGGTTTTATTTAACTGGTTTTGTCGCTGTTGTAATTTTTAAAGTATTTTTTTCAAACAATACATATAAAGTTTTTGTTCATAATTTCGCGCAGAACTACACGAGGACAACTTGCACTAGTTTTCTCTAATTTACCAGTGTAAGACTAGAGGGAAGGTAGGTAGTTATCACCACCCACCGTCAACTCTTGGGCTACTCTTTTACCAACGAACAGTGGGATTGACCATCACATTGTAACGCATCCACGGTTGAAAAGCGAACATGTTTTGTGTGACGGGGATTCGAACCCGCGACCCTCAGATTACGAGTGGAGCACCTTAACTAGAACTAAAGGAGCTGGATTTTTCAGAACAATCCTCAACATTAGCGGAGTGAACAGACACAGGTTTTTTGCTGAGATGGTGGGAATTTCTTTTTATAAAAAGTTGTTTTATGTGTTAAAATGTAATAATGGGAAAGAGCAGCTGTTTCCTGTGGTTTTTCAACTTTCTTTTCATCTAAGTAAGTTTGAGGTCGTCACGTGCACAATGTTTGGGCTCCTCAGTTAGACATAATTGCCTTAGTTTGTCAAAACTGTTGCAAATGTGCATAGAATTACAACATCAATCAAAAGTAACCTCTTTTTTTGTGAACAAATTCCATATGTTTGATTATCGTATTTGTGATAACCTCGTATGCTTTGAGAATTGCTGCTTCAACCTTATTATAATTCTTACAATCTTCTAGAGAGGGAGCAGAATAAACTTCTTGTGTTTTACTAGTTAAAATATTTTGCAATGATAATCACCATTTCTCGATGGGCAATTTCTTGGTTTGGTCTCAAAATGCCGGAAATATTTATCATTTTCATTGCATGTTAGTATCTTAATATATCAACTGAGTTCAAAGTTGTCATTTTGCCTTGGTCGATCAGAGTCACGTCTAGTTTACATTTTTTTTCATCTTAAGTTCTTTGCAGGCTTCAATGCGACCTTTTCTGGGAACTAAACGTTTATATTCTCTTTCATCTTCGGTACTAGCTTGTTCTTTCCCGGCTTTGACACGAGCTTGTTCAAGCTCAATTTGTTTGAGTTTTAGTTGGATCTTTAACTTATCTTTCATACTCAACCATGATTGGCTAGTGATGACACTATAGTATTCTCCTAATTCTTCCTCAGGCAACCAATCATCGGCTAGTATTTCAATTATATTGTTTTTTGTTCATTTTCTCACATTGATTTCTCAACCTTTAGTTTAAAAGTTTCAGCAATTTTGAACAATTCACTATTATTATACTTTTCTAGTTGCTCGAAGGAGGGCGATTAAAAATTCTTGATAATCAGGCATGATCAAATCTAGTTGGCACTGAGAAATATAAATTGAATTATGATTTGCATTTGAATTCAGGTCGAACATTTATATCTGATTCAGATCTCGGACACGAGCTCCCAGTTTATTATGTTACCTATTACGGTTTGAAATAGTCTAAAACAGAGTTAAATTTAAATTTAGAAGTTAAATTAATGTAGATATGTAACTATTTTTTTACGCTTTCCAACAAGATTGATACACGAATAATTTTTTTCTTAATACAAATATATATTAATACACAAACAATGATACAATTTATAGTAAAGGCTGTTACAAATAGTTGTTATAAATAAGGATTTATACACGAAAGGTTTACAAACTTACAAACAGTATCTTATCAAGAGTTCACAAATAGCGAGTTAACCCAAGTTGATGTAGGTACAATTCACTTAAAAGGGGGCTTGCTAGATCTGTATATTTCCTTCTTCGATAATCACACGTTGAGCGCCTTAATCACCTGGCCATGAAGAGGCCTGTTCTAGAAAAATCATAATTTGTGATAAAAATCTCGTTAATTGTAAATATTTTCCTCGGATTCCTAGTATTTGTTTTCCATTGCGGATTGAAAATACGAAGCATATGAAAATAGCATTCCACATCTATATTTTATGTCCCGCAATTTCCTTCTCAAAAAGCCTCTTTATCAGTACCAGAACTCATCACTTAGGCTTAGAGATGAGGTGGCAAAAGATTCTCAGGAACGCTATTTATACCTTCAGTATAACACTTCAAAATTCCGAAAACTGGTGAAGCATAAGAAATCAACAGGCGTAGAATTTGTGATAAAAATTGTTTCGGTGATTGGAAATGTACGTTTATCATATAAATAAATATCTAAAAAGTAGTATAACGTTCAAAACAGCTGCAGAAGAACTATTTAAATACTTAACAGATTTTTTCTTTGGAATTTCCAAGAATGTAAGATTGATTTAGTTTACATAACCGTCACTAGATGGCAGATAAAATTAAAATTGAAGTTGTTAATTAGTGTTTGAATTTCGCGCAAAGCTACACGAGGACTACCTGCGCTAGCCGTCTTTACTTTTGTAGTGTAAGACTAGAGGGAAGGCAGTTAGTCATCATCACCCACCGTCAACTCTTGGGCCACTCTTTTACCAACGAATAGTGGGATTTATTGTGACTTTGCAACGCCCCCACGGCTAGAAGGGCGAACACGTTTGGTGTGAAGGGGATTGAAACCCACAACCCTCAGATTACGAGTCGAACGTCCTAACCACTTGGTCGTACCGGCCCGGAAGCTTATAGGATATCAAACCGTGATAATGTAATTTTGAAATTGGTACAAGCTACTAACATTCAATCTGGTGCACAATATGTGATATACTTAAAATACTAGAATTTTCGTTTAGTTCCTGCTCGACAAAGTGTCAATGCCTTTTGATTCATTCATAACGGTTGAAATAGTTAGATTATTGGTTTAAATATATGTCTTCTTAGCGACCATAATTTAAAGCATAAATTCACCTCGATCATCTTAGTAACGAAGTAATTTCGCGAAGGTTATTCATATTAGCAACATAAATAAAAAAAATGTATCTACCAATAAAACTCTGCTGATATCAAATGTCTTGACTATCCGTAAGGTGGATAAAACAGAATTCATACGCGTTGCAAAGTGTTCTGGTCATTCTTATCTGGCCCGGCATGGCCAGGTGGTTAAAGCACTCGACTCGTAATTTGAGAGTCGTGGGTTCGAATCCCCGTCACACCAAACATGCTTGCCCTTTCAGCCGTGAGGGCGTTACATCATGATAGTCAATCTCACTATTTGTTGATAAAAGAGTAGCCCAAGAGTTGGCTGTGTGATGATGACCAGCTGCCTTCCCTCTAGTCTTACATTGCCAAATTAGGGACGGCTAGCACAGATAGCCCTCGTGTAGCTTTGCGCGAAATCCAAAACAAACCAAACCATTTTTTATCTTCGTTTTGAAATTATAATTATTCGGTTTATGGAAAAGGTGAATAGCAGTAATAGGAGTTTACATTGTAGTTTAACCTCTAATAAAGTGTTACTTCTATGAAATGTTGTTTAAAAATGTATTAACGAGAATCTTTAGTAATGAGATAGTTAGCTAATTCACTAAGATCCATAAAACCAGCGAATCATGTTCAAGGAATACACTACTTGACAAACAAGGACTTAAAAACCATAACAAGTTGTGGAAAATTAGTCTGAACTTACAAGTTGGTGTATGATATAGAGTCTTTCATTAGTCCTCGTACTAATTAGTGATCAGGAGCTGTGATAACCGAGCTAGTTGCTGATACGAGTCTGTTACTTGAAGGTAAAGATGACATTAACGTACAAATCGTGATGTTACGAGAATAATAATCAAGTCAGTTTATTAAGCAGGACGATAAGCGATTGTACAGTTGAAGGTAAAGATTACATTAACGTACAAATCGTGATGTTACGAGAATAATTAACTCAGTTTATTAAGCAGGACGATAAGCGATTGTACAGTTTAATTAACGTAACTGCAAATTACGTAAATGTTGATAAGTACGAAACTTCTATTTGTTCCAGAAAGTACAAAGATGAGCATCAATGGTACTAGTTGAAGTTTAATGTTTGATCTAAATAGTTCAAACTGGATATGGCCTAGTGGGAAGAGCGATCGATTTGTACTCTGAGGGTTGTGGGTTCTAATCCTGTTATCAAAAATGCTCGCCCTGCATTCGTTTGGGTGGGAGTTTAATGTGTCAGTTAATCACACTATTTGTTGGTCAAGAGCTGGTGGTGAGGACTTGTTATCTTCCCTTTATCACTTTTAGCTTCGGAATGGCTGATGTAAATGACGCTCGAGTAACTTTGTCTGATATTCAACAGACAAGCAAGCAAATAAAAACCGATATTTGAACGACACCAGTTGAAAGCTACAGTTATCAATAAATCTGAATTGTGTTGTATTTATTCATACAATCCTTCAGCACATCGAATGTTTACTTTCATAAAGGGCTGGATTGTTTATTCGTTAAATATTTTATTATAAAAATAAATACCTACAGTTTTCATTTTTTTCGAACAAATACAATTCTGAAAACAAAAAATACTGTGAAATTACAAAACTCAGTTCCACAAAATACAGTTGGAAAAACTGAAACGATAAAAAATAGTTTGAATTTTTATTCCTGTTAAACTGAAACGTATGTTTTGAATTTAATAACATAAACACCATCGTTTTACTTGATAAATCAGAAGCTTTACGTGACAAAAAAAAAACATCGTTTTACTTGATAAATCAGAAGCTTTACGTGAAAAAAACACATAGTTTTACTTGATAAATCTGAAGTTTGACGTGATAAAAAAACTATCGTTTTACTTGATAAATCTGAAGTTTGACGTGGCAAAAAACTATCGTTTTACTTGATAAATCTAAAGTTTGACGTGGCAAAAAACCATCGTTTTACTTGATAAATCTGAAGTTTTACGTGCCAAAAACATCATAGTTTTGTGGTAAATACACCGGAATTGACGCTAACTTCCTGTTGGCCCGGCATGGCCAGGTGGGCTAAGACGTTCGACTCGCGGGTTCGAATTCCCATCGCACCAAACCTGCTCGCGCTTTCAGTCGTGGGTCGTTATAAAGCCACGATAAATCCCACTATTCGTTGGTAAAAGAGTAACCAAAGAGTTGGAGGTGGGTGGTGACGACTAGCTGCATTCCCTGTAGTCTTACACTGCTAAATTAGGGACGGCTAGCGCAGATAACCCTCGTGTAGCTCTGCGCAAAAATAAAAAAGCAAAACAAAGTTCCTGTTTAAATAAAAAAAGAAACAAGTTTAGAGGATGACGTTTCGGATTTCTCTTTCGTCTTCCGCCTACTCATCTTGAGTACTGTGTCAAATCATACTTTTATCTTCAAATCATACTTTTATCTTCAATGTCTGATGACAGCTTCTTGCCTTCTCTAAAATTCAGCCTAACAGTATGTGATTGTTGTTAACATCTGTAAAACGTGTGTATATGATTGATGGTAATTTGGTAATGGCATATTAATCAACATAACTCACTCACAGACTGATATGGGGGTAAATAGGGTGACCACCCGCCCTCATTTGAATGAGTAAATTTAAAGATCTCTCACAGATACCTCACTTTAACTTTCAAGTATCCTTTAAGAAGACTTTAATTTACTTTAAATATCTTCATGTAAATTTAAGAAGGATAGAAAGTTTGAAATACCCTACTAATTCCTACCTCACTCTTCATTGTCATATTCAAATATTTTAAAATCGGCCAGTTCAACCTCTATCACTATAGTCTGTTATAAACTATTTTGTATAAGCTACCTTTGTGTGTTGTTGAACGTATTTATTCCTTCGGTTTGAAAAAGAGATATATTCCACTTTCTCTCTCTTAGACAAAACAATATCTTCATTGTAACAAAGTGAAATATATAGTAGAACTTGATATAATAGTTTACTGTATTATAATATATACTACCTCATAACTTTGTACAATTACGTTTTACTACTCTCCCTTTCTTATGGTAAACTTCGTAGGTTTATTGTACAGCTATTTTCATAAAAGTTGGCGGATTGTCTTTCACAAATTAATTGGACTTGTGTGTTAAAACCTAGGCCTTACGCGCTTGGATACAGCGTATACAAACGAGTGAGTGCTTTATATTAAAATAATTTTAGAGTATATCCACGTCATTACAGTCCATTTTACCACGTCCGGTGGTAGTGGACAGTATCCTGTAATGTACTTTTCTCACCAAAAGGTCTTTCGGTAAGGTTGTCCAAAACGCACTACATCTCCTTGTTGTCTTTCTATAATTCATCTAGAGTACTTGAATAACGGCTTACGATCGTACAGTAATTCATTAAAGCAGCTGTGTCTAACTACTTGTCCGGCATGTATTAATATCCGTTTTACTCTCCAACAATGGTTGAACAGGAGGTATGATTGAACATCTTATCTTTATGAACCAATACCCTATTTATTTCCAGAGAGACAAGCTTCATGTTTATTGAATCTCATTTGTTACAAAAAGCCTCACTTTACTTGCCACGGCTAAAGTATGACTTTTATAGGTCTGTTTCTGGATGGGTCTGGTGTCCAAAATCATCCATACACATTTGTTTTCAAATTCCATTAACCACAAAGGATATTCCAGTCTGAAAACCTGATCTCAAGACATCTTTATTATCTGACTGTATAAATAGTTTCGTCTAACAAGAACCATCTGCATGACCAGATGGTTAAGGCATTCAACTCGTAATCCGAGGGACGCTGATTCGAATCCTAGTCACACCAAACATGCTCGCCCTTTCAACCGCGGGGGCGTTATAAAGGTACGGTCACTCCCACTATTCCCTGGTAAAAGAGTAGTCCAAGAGTTGAAGGGGGACAGTAACAACTAGCTGTCTTCCCTCTAGTCTTACACTGTTAAATTAGAGGCGTCCAGCGCAGATAGCACTCGTGTAACTTTGCGCGAAATAAAAAAAACACTTTATATCAAACATTTAAAAAATTGTGTTGGCGTTTTACGTTGTCTGAATAAGATGAAAGAAAGACAAGACAGCTTATATTCCTGTTCAAAAGTAAAAGGTTATCTCAAGCTTTGTGAGACAAAACGAATTACATTGTTAATTCTTATAACCAGAGATCAAAACCAGATCACGTGTCCATGGGGCTTTGAAACGGTTTTTGCCTCCCTATCCAACCGTCATTATACCTGAAAATTAATTATTTATAATCTTGCAATTCCTCAAATAAGGAGCATGACTATGAGACTGTCATTAAATGAACGCAACGTAAAGTAACAACATGATATAGTTGTTACAAGATAAGATAAACATGGACGTCAGTAACAATATACTGTAGTTGTTACAAGATAAGATAAATATGAACGTCAGCAACATCATGATATAGTTGTTACAAGATAAGATAAACATGAACGTCAGTAACAACATGATGTAGTTGTTACAAGATAAGATAAACATAAACGTCAGTAACAATATACTGTAGTTGTTACAAGATAAGATAAACATGAACGTCAGTAACAATACACTGTAGTTGTTACAAGATAAGATAAATATGGACGTCAGTAACAATATACTGTAGTTGTTACAAGATAAGATAAACATGGACGTCAGTAACAATATACTGTAGTTGTTACAAGATAAGATAAACATGGCCGTCAGTAACAATATACTGTAGTTGTTACAAGATAAGATAAACATGGACGTCAGTAACAATATGATATAGTTGTTACAAGATAAGATAAACATGAACTTCAATAACAATATGATATAGTTGTTGCGAGATAAGATAAACATAAACGTCAGTAACAATATGATATAGTTGTTACAAGATAAGATAAATATGAACTTCAGTAACAATATGATGTGGTTGTTACAAGATAAGATAAATATGGACGTCAGTAACAATATGATGTAGTTGTTACAAGATAAGATAAACATGAACGTCAGTAACAATATGATGTAGTTGTTACAAGATAAGATAAATATGGACGTCAGTAACAATATGATGTAGTTTTTACAAGATAAGATAAATATGAACGTCAGTAACAACATGATATAGCTGTTACAAGATAAGATAAACATGGACGTCAGTAACAATATACTGTTGTTGTTATAAGATAAGATAAACATGAACGTCAGTAACAATATGATGTAGTTGTTACAAGATAGGATGAACATTAACGTCAGTAACAATATGATGTAGTTGTTACAAGATAAGATAAACATGAACGTCAGTAACAACATGATGTAGTTGTTACGAGGTAAGATAAACATGGACGTCAGTAACAATATACTGTAGTTGTTACAAGATAAGATAAACATGAACGTCAGTAACAATATACTGTAGTTGTTACAAGATAAGATAAACATGAACGTCAGTAACAATACGATGTAGTTGTTACAAGATAAGATAAATATGAACGTCAGTAACAACATGATATAGTTGTTACAAGATAAGATAAACATGAACGTCAGTAACAATATGATGTAGTTGTTACAAGATAAGATAAACATGAACGTCAATAACAATATGATATAGTTGTTACAAGATAAGATAAACATAAACGTCAGTAACAATATACTGTAGTTGTTACAAGATAAGATAAACATAAACGTCAGTAACAATATACTGTAGTTGTTACAAGATAAGATAAACATGAACGTCAGTAACAATATACTGTAGTTGTTACAAGATAAGATAAATATGAACGTCAGTAACAACATGATATAGCTGTTACAAGATAAGATAAACATGGACGTCAGTAACAATATACTGTTGTTGTTACAAGATAAGATAAACATGAACGTCAGTAACAACATGATGTAGTTGTTACAAGATAAGATAAACATGAACGTCAGTAACAATATACTGTAGTTGTTACGAGATAAGATAAACATGGACGTCAGTAACAACATGATGTAGTTGTTACAAGATAAGATAAACATAAACGTCAGTAACAATATACTGTAGTTGTTACAAGATAAGATAAACATGAACGTCAGTAACAATACGATGTAGTTGTTACAAGATAAGATAAATATGAACGTCAGTAACAACATGATATAGTTGTTACAAGATAAGATAAACATGAACGTCAGTAACAATATGATGTAGTTGTTACAAGATAAGATAAACATGAACGTCAATAACAATATGATATAGTTGTTACAAGATAAGATAAACATAAACGTCAGTAACAATATACTGTAGTTGTTACAAGATAAGATAAACATGGACGTCAGTAACAATATGATGTAGTTGTTACAAGATAAGATAAACATGAACGTCAGTAACAATATACTGTAGTTGTTACAAGATAAGATAAACATGGACGTCAGTAACAATATGATGTAGTTGTTACAAGATAAGATAAACATGAACGTCAGTAACAATATACTGTAGTTGTTACAAGATAAGATAAACATGAACGTCAGTAACAATATACTGTAGTTGTTACAAGATAAGATAAACATGAACGTCAGTAACAATATGATGTAGTTGTTACAAGATAAGATAAACAGGAACGTCAGTAACAACATAATGTAGTTGTTCCCTACATTTTTATTTTATTTTTTTGTTGTTCATGCTCCGACGACTAGAAGACACATGAGGCTTTGGCTGCTTAATAATATTTACATTTTCTCAACCAGGGAAGTATGTTTATCGTATGTGATAATGTCGAAAATAGGTATTGAAAAGTCACTTATATAGGCACAGCTGTATTGTTCGTATAAGCTTCTATTAAACAATGAAGACACAGTACCAACTTTATCCTGAGAATTGAATGAATGCTTATTTCAACATAACTTTTCATTATCCAGTTCTCAACATAAACTGTGCAGCTTTACGTGTCTATAAACATACACACACACATGAACACACATCATAGAGAGGTGCATCGTGAATAGAGACAAACCCTCAAAGGAAATTTTGAAGACACGTTCAATAAGCGAAGGGTTAATAGGTGTCATCACATGGGTGTTGTTTTTCAATGATTGGTATATAAAAAACATTTCACTGAGTTTTTTTTACTGAGTGTAGTTTGTGGATAAAGAATGTTTCCAAATTTAAATTAAGATCGTAGGAGAAAAGAACTAAGTCTGAGTTTATTTTTTCTGTCTGTTTTCGTAATTGCATTCCATATCAAGTGTGTACGGTTCGCAGAACACATTTAGAATAGGTCAGAGTACGATATTTGGCCAATAGATGTCCGTCAGTTTGTTTGTGAATTTCGCACAAAGCTACTCGAGGGCTATCTGTGTTAGCCGTCCCTAATTTAGCAGTGTAAGACTAGAGGGAAGGCAGCTAGTCATCACCACCCACCGCCAACTCTTGGGCTACTCTTTTACCAACGAATAGTGGGATTGACCGTCACATTATAACGCTCCCACGGCTGAAAGGGCGAGCATGTTTGGCGCGACGGGGATGCTAACCCGCGACCCTCAAATTACGAGTCGCACGCCTTAACACGCTTGGCCATGCCGGGCCATGTCCGTCAGTCAGTTAGCTCTCTACTTTTATATCTCTTTGTCTGTTTTTGTCTATCTATTTATCAGCCTTACTGTTTGTTTGTCAGCCAGTCATTTATCTATTTATGATGTCAGGGTAACACTTAGGCATAAAATCAATTTAAGACGAAGATACAAAACTATAACTTGAACACTTTCAAAAACTGGGCCTTTCTTCATCAGGTACAGACTTGACACATTTGTAGTGTGTCTAGAATGGAGAACCGGCTATTTTTTGAAAGTGCTCAAGTTATAGAATCTTGTGTTTTCTTCTATCTATTTATCAGTCTAGTGTTAATCTATCTATCTGTCAGTCTATCTATCAATATCTATCTTCTTGTATGTTTCTCAGCGTGTCACTCTTGCCATATAGCTCGGGGGTTTTTGTAGTTCATTACAGTTCATTTTTTAAAGTTTGAATCTTTGGGATACTCCATATTGATCACGCAACTTTCCCTTATTTCTGTAGTAAACTGTTATGGAAGAGCTTGACTCACAAAGGTTTCTTCAGTCGACTACACTAGCAGTCTTGCAGGATTTTCAAACTGGTAAAAATTGCTGGCTCAGTATTTCGATTGAAAGTAAAACTTCTTGTGATCACTGTTACGAAGTTTCAAGGACTTCATGTTACGCAGTGAATATTTCGTTTCGTATGATAAATATTGTAAGTCATCAAGGTAAAAACAGAACCGTTAATTTCCTTTAAGAATAAAATTTATGCGATAAAGTTTATAAGTTATCATGTTAAAAACGAATCTCATCTTTAATTTTGTATTAAAACTGGTACCATAAAGATTGCACATTTTGGCAATAAGTTAGGGTAAAAATTACCTTTACTTTCCAGCTAAGGATTAGAAAAAATCGAAACATTTCATTTTAACCATATTTCCTCATTGCACCTTTTCGTACAACTAGCTCTGATGGAGAAGCTTTGGCTGAAAAAAGCTCCGATAAAAAAAAACAATGGAGAAGCTTTGGCTGAACACCGTTTCGTACTACTAGCTCCGATAAAAAAACAAAAAATGGAGAAGCTTTGGCTGAGCGCCGTTTCGTACTACTAGCTCTGATAAAAAAAAAAAAAAACAATGGAGAAGCTTTGGCTGAGCACCGTTTCGTACTACTAGCTCTGATAAAAAAAAAAAAACAATGGAGAAGCTTTGGCTGAACACCGTTTCGTACTACTAGCTCTGATAAGAAAAAACAAAAAACAATGGAGAAGCTTTGGCTGAAATAAAAAGTTTCCTTATCTGGAGAGTGTAGTTTGTTTTACACATTTATCCGGTGTGTATTACAAATGAAAAAAACACGATGAATTTCAAAGTTATCGATTTACAAGTGAATTATATCTTTAATTTTGTAGCATAATTTTGACAATAAGGTTGGTAAGTCAATACGTTACACAGCGAATCGTACGTTTCATCTTATAGTCAACGACAACAAAGTTTGTGAGCCATTATAATTCACAGCAAACCTTAAGTTTCATATTAGAGTAACTGTAAAGTTTACACGACAAAATTTGCAAATTATCATAACATACAGTGAAAAATGTTCATATTATAGTCACTATGAAGTTATAATTATGTTTGTAAATCATCAGTGCACACAGTGAACAGACAGGTTTGTAAGTCATCTTTTCACACAATATTTTTGCTGTTATATTCACGACGAAGTTACAATAGTTAGATTTGTAAGTCATTTTTTCACACAATATTTTTGGTGTTATAGTCACTACGAAGTTTCAACAATTAGATTTGTTAGTCATCTTTTCACATAATATTCTTGCTGTTATACTCACTACGAAGTTACAACAATTAGATTTGTAAGTCATCTTTTCACACAATATTGTTACTGTTATGCTCACTACGAAGTTACAACAATTAGATTTGTAGGTCATCTTTTCACACAATATTGTTACTGTTATGCTCACTACGAAGCTACAACAATTAGATTTGTAAGTCATCTTTTCACACAATATTGTTACTGTTATGCTCGCTACGAAGTTACAACAATTAGATTTGTAAGTCATCTTTTCACACAATATTGTTACTGTTATGCTCACTACGAAGTTTCAACAATTAGATTTGTAAGTCATATTTTCCCACAATATTTTGTTGTTATAGTCACTACAAAGTTACCACAGTTAGATTTGGAAGTCATCTTTTCACACAATATTTTTGCTGTTATACTCACTACGAAGTTACAACAATTAGATTTGTAAGTCATCAAGATAATAAAATAAATCGTATACGTTTGCGCTTACAGTGTTCTTTGGCTTTCACAGTAACAACAACAAGGGAAATGAAACTCATTTGGCGGTCTTGACGGCCATTACACTAAGTTTACAAACATCAAATAAGTCACTCATAGTTACGCCAATTAATCGAAATGAATTCTACCTGTATATGAAGCTATTGTGAAAGACACGAATATCTTGCATAAGACGTATTTTTTTGACAACAGAGCAGTGTAAGTAACATACTGCGTAGTAACAACCTGGTATACTGATTAACTTTTAAGAAACACACTGTCCGAAAAGTATGAAATTTTATGATTCCCATATATTGTGTTACCTCCATGGATGTATTTCCCGATCACCGAAACTGTAAAAAGTCCCGAGTGTTATATGATAGCGTTTCGTAATGCGTAAATGCTTGGTTGCGCATGGGAAACTTAAGGGTGTTTTTGGAATTATTACTTAAGTCCCTTATTCCAATCGATGAAACGTATCATTCGCCTCAGTTAAAAAAAAAAAAAAAAAAGGAAAGGAAAAAAAGAACCACTTCCTTAAAAAGGGAAGAAGTGGTGGAACAAGACTTCCTTTAATTAAAGTCATTAAAGTTTATACCAGAACCGATTAATCACTTGACTAATAAGACAAGGCAGATTCTGGGCCATTTTTCTTATAAACAGCTTTATAACTGGGTTACTGGAAACCGTATTTTATTATTTGTTTTGTACAAAATTAGTGTCTAAAAATTAATAATTTGTTTTGTACAAATATTTATTGTTTTTGTATTTTATTATTTGTTTTGTACAAATATTTATTGCTTTTGTATCTTATTAAATAGTCAAAAGTTTTTTTCATGTGATGACAAGGCCTGCGATTTTAAAAAATTTGAAATACACCCATTGTATTTAATGTTTATTTGAATGCTGAACACGTAAGGCTAAGCTTACTCATTTTAATCTTAGTCAAAATAGTCGCTGTAATTCTCGGAAACTTAACTTTTTTTTTACATTATTCTCCACAATTGCTTAATTATTAAATGATGAAATATTGCATCATGTTCTTCAGAAAAAGCGTAATCTTCTTGTTGGCCCGGCATGGCCAGGTGGGTTAAGGCATTCGACTCTTAACGCGAGGGTCGCGGGTTCGAATCCCCATCACACCAATCATTTTCGCCCCTTCAGCCGTGGGGGCGTTATAATGTGACGGTCAATCCCACCATTCGGTGGTAAAAGAGTAACTCAAGAGTTGGTGGTGGTGGGTGGTGATGACTAGCTGCCTTCCCTCTAGTCTTGCACTGCTAAATTAGGGACGGCTAGGGGCTATCTGTGTGGAAAACATGTTACCAAATAATAAAACAAATGTAGATTTACTATAATAGGTTTCATAGATTCACTATAATAGGTTTCATATCACAAATATATAAATATAACAAGAAGATTGTTTGCTTTGTGTCATGAAACCTATTATAGTAAATCTATGAATTCTATTACAGTAAATCTACGTAAATCTACGTTTTTTTTTTTTATTTTGTGTTCTGTAATATTTTTTCCACACTATCAAATGTATGCAAAGATTTACGGATATTCGTAGAGAAAGTCACCTAAATGACAATGATTGATAAAGATTTAACGGTCCACGTGTTTACTGTGCGCGCATGCGTATCGCCTATGGCACTAGTTTCCACTCTTTACACCACTGAGGATCCCTTTTGTTATTATTTTTTTCCACCACAGATCCCATGTTTTCGAGAGATTCTCTCTCCCTGACAAACTCCCCCACTGCTACGGCGGTAAGTCTATGGATTTACAACGCTAAAATCAGAAGGTTCGATTCCCCTCGCTGAACTCAGCAGATAGCCCAATGTGGCTTTGCTGTAAGAAAACACACGCACCTAACAAATTGTTTTTGTTAACTAATGATTAAGTTGTTTTACCATTTTTTATTATCAAATAAAAGACATATCCAACTGAGTGTGCAATTAAAACAATAACGGTAGTAAAATCTTGGATGATTATGAGGTAATTAACGTTGCCTTACTGATACTAGGTTCCGAATTTTTTCCCACGAGAATCCATCAAGGAGTTTAAGTGAATTTTTAACTTAGTATTTTCGCATACTTAGAGCCGGAAAATTTGTGAAAATTATAGAACAGTGAAAGTTTTTTTTAAGAGTTATTTTTTTGTGTCCTTTCGTGCGTTATTTAATTAAAGAAAATAACTCAAGGGCCACTAGTATTATCCTAGAGGACTCCAGATTGGAAACCATAGGCGCCATGGTCAGAAAGATTGGTCATTAGATCTCTGCTTGTTCAAACTCACAGATAAAATTTGATTTGTTGTTGTTTTTTTACGTGGATTTCAGGTAGACTTCTGTGATTTACTATTCCTTCTTGTAATTACCGTCAGCCAAATGGATAGGATTACTGAATTAAAATCACTCTTAAATGACTATAGACATGCAAACACGAGGCGTTAAGTTACCTCATCCCCTTTCAAAATGTCGAAAATGAAAAACGATCATCGCGAATGTTAGTTTGTCCGTTTGTTTTGAATTTCGCGCAAAGCTACACGAGGAAAATCTGAGCTAGTCGTTCCTAATTTAGAAGTGTAAGACTAGAGACAAGACAGTCATTATCACCCGACGCCAACTCTTGGACTACTCTTTTACTAACGAATAGTTATAAACCTCCCCACGGCTGAAAGGGCGAGCATGTTTGGTGTGACGGGGATTCGAACCCACAACCCTCAGATTACGAGTCAAATGCCTTAACTGCCTCATCATGTCGAGCCTGCGAATTTTAGTTTCGTCGTTATTATGACAATTAGCTTAGTTCTGGTGTAGCTAGTGTTACATGATGACTGACTGGGTATGTTAGCAAAGTTTTGTTTTCATGTTATTGACAAATAAATTCAGATTCATGTATAACATTCTTTATGAAATTAAAAATGAACTTTTTTTTTTTTGCAGTTTTCCCCACACCCACTGGCTCAGCGACAAGCCTGCGGGCTAACGACGCTGATACATTGCGTTTCGATACCTGTGGCGAGCAGAGTAGGGATAACCAACTGAGTAGTTTTGTGCGTAACAGCAACCAACCCAAGTCTATTGTGATTTCATTTTCGTTGTAAATAAACATCTGAGTTAAACATGTTTGACTTATAATGGAGTATAAGAGTATAAGAGTTATTTATGCTGGTTTACATTTCATACAATGATAAATAAATGCTACTTTATCTCAAACATTATTTTGTAAAAGCAAAATTTGAGTTATTGTAGTTAACTCTTTTTTTTTGCAGTTTTTAAAATCAATACATAATATCGATTTTATATTCGATTCTTAAAGACTTGTGTGTAAAATAGGAAAAAAATTTAGTCTCTAAAATTCGAGGCTAAAAAACAAGTCATTCTATGTTGCTTCAGGACTGCTGTATTTTTTTATGTCATTCTTCTATATCGAAGATTATTTAGAAACTGATAGTTCGATAAGGAAGAGCCGATATATGGATATCTATACACCTGTTGTAATATATACATATATATTATACTCTAACCGTTTAAATTTTTGTATATATGTTTCTTTACAGCAAGGACAATATAAAGAACATACAGTTGGTTCTTCCAACTCACCTTGATGACGTAGCACGGTGGTGGCTGATTGGTTCGAGTAGAATAAAGGAATTAGTCTTCTTTCTTGAGGTCCGGAAACCAATGAATTTGTCGAAACGAAACATATTCGACGTCCGTGAGAACGTGCTTATGGGTAAGTCCTGCAAATAATTGGTGATACACTGTCAATATTGGCAGAGTAACATGATTTTGCCGCCATTAATGAGTACAATAAAAATAAGTATAAGTCACGATGTCCACCTTTTGATAGCTGTCCAAATTAGTCTTAAAAACAATGGTTTTTAACAAGGCGAAAATAAGGTTTATGGTTAATTTGGTTTAACCAGATAATTTAAAGATACAACTGAATCTTTTCTTTTCATTTTGTATTGTTTACTGCTTTGATAAATATGGCAACCTAATTTTAATATGTTGTTTGTTTTAAAAGTGTATTGTTATTATTATGATTTTAATACGTTAATAATGACAAAAGAACTCACATTTATATGTCAGGTCCAGTAGTTTTGCATGTTAACACTTTTTTTACGTTTATGTCAGAACTTACACGTAAACTGTGCTTGATTTAAGATGGATAGAGTAGAAGGAAGACAGCTGAACAACAGCACTCACGTTTTAGGTACTCTAATCGAGTAGTAGAATTTTGACTGTCACTCTTATAACGCACCCATGAATCCTAAATTGCTGATTTTGTGGTAACGAGCCACGAACCTTCAATCATCGGATTCACAGTCTAAGTACGTTAATCAACAGAAACTGCATGATATTTCAACAAACAGATGAAACCGTAATATACATAGAAACAAAAGTTATGCAATTTTAGTAAATAGCTATAACAGTAATATACGCATAAACAAAAACGGTACATTTGTCGTTACTCAATGGGTCCCTCTTTAGGCGTAATAAGTAACACAAAAACTGAAGTGTTGACTCAATGTTAAGCTACACCTCCTGCACGAGACGCAATCTGAAATGACTGGGGCCTTGTTTGTTTCAAAGCAATGCTACATTGGGTTATCTGTCGAGCCAATCAAGTGTGCCATGATATAAAGGAATGTTTAGTGTAAATGTTATTCATTTATTTATTTATTTTGTGAGTGAGGATTGTTTAGTTTTGCCCACAACAAGAGAGTTAGAAGCAATTATTTTAAAGTAAATTTTATGACAACTTTAGTTGCGTAAGTCGGTGAGAGTAGTGCATTGTGTTTATAACTCATTCATGTTGAGATTCTAAAATGTCGCGAGATATTTATTGATGTCGAGGATGTATAGCGAGTAGATTATTTAGTAATAAACATATAAATAGTATGAGATGAACGGGAAACAACCGACAGACAAAGACAGAGCAGACGAAAAACAAAGTAAAGTCGTAAAACGGGCCCGGCATGGCCTTGAGCGTTAAGGCGTGCGCTTCGTAATCTGAGGGTCGCGGGTTCGCGTCCGAGTCGCACCAAACATGCTCGCCCTCCCAGCCGTGGGGGCGTTATAATGTGACGGTCAATCCCACTATTCGTTGGTAAAAGAGTAGCCCAAGAGTTAGCGGTGGGTGGTGATGACTAGCTGCCTTCCCTCTAGTCTTACACTGCTAAATTAGGGACGGCTAGCACGGATAGCCCTCGAGTAGCTTTGTGCGAAATTCCAAAACAAACAAAGTCGTAAAAGAGACATTCGGACAGAGAAGGAAGGCCTAATGGTTGATATATATATTAGAGTGATACTAATGGTGTTGAGATAAGAAGAATAGCTTATATCATCAAAAATAGTTCTAAACTATATGAACCTGTCTGTGTGAACTCTGACAAAAAGCAGACGTTTACTGGAAGTAGGCCTAAATACGAAAAAAGGAGAGGACGATTTTAAAAGTATAGAATACAACTGTGGTAACTCAATGAAACGTAAGTGAAATATGTTTAGATAGTCTTACGATAGTAATAGAGAAAAATAATTTGGCTTGCCAACTAAAATTTTAAAGCTGTTAAACTGGCTTAAGTGGACTTTTGACAACAATAAGAGAACTTTATCGTGGTTATGATATACCTATGATTTCTATATGTGAAGAATTTGTTGTACATACGTTCAACTACTTTCGAATATACATTTAATTTTAAAAACAAGTGAAGCTAGTGCTGGTCGTTTATTTTTTCACATTTTTCGCCAACAAGTCACAGACATCTACTGCAGAAGAACCATAAGCCCAATAACAACACACACTCAGGTAAATAGATATATTTTAACTTACTATATATAATATAAAAAGTAAGTTTTTATTAGTAATTCATCAGTAAATATATTGGTTTCCATAAAATTATTATGGCGATTATTTCGTTATTTAATGTAATAATTATATAGGAATTTCTGTTTTCTATATACACGATTCCTTTTTTGATTCAAATGGCGATACCGGGACAGTTTTAGTTACGTTATCTAGTAGAATGCACCGACCGATAGAAAAACCCTTACAAAATATTTTCCAGTCATATTTCTGCGTTGTTTTTAAGAATTTAACTTCTCTTGCTTAAAATGATCGGTTAGAATTGAGGAGAGTTCCTAAATAAAAGTGAAGGTTATAGTAATGACATTCTCTCTAATCTCTTGTCAGTAACTAAATTACACTTAATTTAGATAAATATTTGTGTGTTTTCTTATATCAAAGTCATGTCGGACTACCTGCTAAGTCCATCGAGGGGAATCGAACCCCTGATGGAAGCGTAGTAAATCCGCAGACATACCGCTGTACTAGCGGAAAACACGTAGGTAAATAATCTCGACCGTATATATTTGTTTTAAAATGTAAAGTTTCGCAAATGCAATCGTAAACCTCTTTCATACTTGCAAAACAAATATTACGTTAAGAAAATTAAACGAAAAGTAGTTTCCCAACTTTCTTGGGTTGGAGGAATGGTTGTAACACATATTGAACTGATACTTGGTAATTGGAAAGTTAACCCGACAGATTTAGAACGTACCGCATCTGTCATATCAATATTAATCAGAAAATATGCTCGAGACGGGTGACTGATTGTGGATAAATCTAAATCGCACAGGCCAGTGAGTTTTTGGTGACGTGATGATCGAGTGATTGCAAAATATGCACTTGAAGAGGAAATCACGCGTGAAATTATAATACTACACCAAGCAAGCTTCCTAAAAAGTAGATAATTGCTTGTTGTTAACCTGTCAAGATATGTATTCTGCATACAGACGTGTAGATACATATTTGTATATAGTTAGCAGTTGAGATCGGATTTACTCTAACTAGAAATGTATTGTCGGATATCCATTACACCGATTATTTGCAATGAATGATTGAAAGAAAAAATAAAATAATGACAGCTTCATATTTAAAAAACTTAGAAGAGCATTCTTATTATGTATATAATGTATACTGTATGTCCGTATAACTACGTTACAGGACGTGACTGGATCTCCACCAAAATTGCTATAGAGGTTCATTGGATCCATGCGGAGATACCTGCACATTTCTTGTTGTTCTGTTTTTGTGGGCGTTTTTGTGTTTTATACAATTAAATATAATGAAAGCAACTTTTCATATTCTAATATAAACGTTCATTTATCGTGAAATTACATTACTTCAATGCAGGGGACGGATATTCTAGCGAGTATAATATACATTACAAGTATACGTCGTAATGAAATAAAATTGAACCTATGACGAAATATATATATATATATCATTTAATACTAAAATTCTAATTGTCCAAAGAAAGAGTCAACAAATATATATATATATATATATCATTTAATACTAAAATTCTAATTGTCCAAAGAAAGAGTCAACAAATATATATATATGTATATATATCATTTAATACTAAAATTCTAATTATCCAAAGAAAGAGTCAACAAATATATATATATATATCATTTAATACTGACATTCTAATTGTCGAAAGAAAAGTCAACAAATATATATATGTATATATATATCATTTAATACTGACATTCTAATTGTCGAAAGAAAGAGTCAACAAATATATATATATATATATCATTATACTGACATTTAATACTAAAATTCTAATTATATATCATTTAATACTGACATTCTAATTGTCGAAAGAAAGAGTCAACAAATATATATATGTATATATATATCATTTAATACTGACATTCTAATTGTCGAAAGAAAGAGTCAACAAATATATATATGTATATATCATTTAATACTGACATTCTAATTGTCGAAAGAAAGAGTCAACAAATATATATATATATATATATCATTTAGTACTGACATTCTAATTGTCGAAAGAAAGAGTCAACAAATATATATATGTATATATATCATTTAATACTAAAATTCTAATTATCCAGAGAAAGAGTCAACAAATATATATATATATATCATTTAATACTGACATTCTAATTGTTGAAAGAAAGAGTCAACAAATATATATATGTATATATATCATTCAATACTGACATTCTAATTGTCGAAAGAAAGAGTCAACAAATATATATATATATATATCATTTAGTACTGACATTCTAATTGTCGAAAGAAAGAGTCAACAAATATATATATGTATATATATATCATTTAATACTGACATTCTAATTGTCGAAAGAAAGAGTCAACAAGTATATATATATATATATATCATTTAATACTGACATTCTAATTGTCGAAGGAAAGAGTCAACAAATAAGCATTATCAAAGGTTGCCATGAAATTAACGGTTATTAACGCGTAGTTACGAACGTAATTAAATATATGTACGTGTAGTTATAAAAGTAATTAATCTAGAAAAAAGTTGATTTTATGTGACTAAGAAAAACAAAAATAAATTGACACAAATTATCTAAAAAATCAAAACCTAAATTATTTTACACAATTTAACTTCAAGGATCCCGTGAGTGCATACAAAGACTGTTTTTTTTTTCATTAGAGTGGCCTAAGAGTTGGTGGTGGGTGTGATTGACTAGCTGCCTTCTTTCTTCTCAATATATTCAAAAGTAGAACAGATAGCCCTTGTGCGTTTTGCACGAATATCTGAAACAACAAACTATTCTGTCAGCAAGAGTATCCCAACAGTTGGCGGTGGGTGCTGTTGACTAGCTGGCTTTTCTTTAGTCTACCAGTTACCAACTAGAATAGGGCCCGGTATGGCCAAGTGATCAAGACTCAACTCGTAATCCGAGGGTCGCTGGTTCGAATCCTTGCCCGACCAAACATGGTCGTCCTTTTAGCCGAGGGGGCGTTATAATGTACGGCCAATCCCACTGTTCATTGATAAAAAAGTAGCCCAAATGTTGGCTGTAGGTGGTGATGACTAGCTTCCTTCCCTCAAGTCTTACACAGCTAAATTAGGGACGGCTGGTGCAGATAGTCCTCGTGTAGGTGTGCGTGAAATTCGAAAAACAAACAAACAAATCCAACTAGAACCAGCTTTCGTGAAGTTTCAAAAGTGAACAAATTGGCAAAAACGTTTTGATCAGCCATGTTTATCATTTCAAGCACATTGGCTTTCAAATGCCCAGTGATTTATAGTAATAGACAAAAAGTGTCTTATAGCAGACAGAAATTTCTTTTCTTTCTTTTTGGAAAAAACAACAACAAACCTTATTTTGTTCTGGTTGGAAATCCATGTAGAGGCACTAAACTGAAAAAAACAAAACACCATTAGTTTGTTGTGGTGTACCAATGCTGTAGCCAGCATGAGTTGTTGCCCTTCTAGTTTCAGAGTTTACCGTCAACATTAGCAGGCTTTCTCTATAATTCGACAAAAGGGTGGTTTACATTTTACGTAAACAACGCGCCTGATGGGCAAAATGTAATGTAGGACATAGTTTTTAATCCATCATGCAGCAGCGTTCGTCTCACTAAAGGAGATCTTTTTTATTTTTGCACTTTTTCCGTTATTTCCAATTACTGTTTGTTTCCTGCCTACATTTTTCTGTAAAGAAAAAAAAACTTCTCTTTAAAAGCATTAAAAGACAGTGCGCTCTTACTTGTTTATCTTGCTGTAAATTTTGCTGTATAAAAAAACTTTTTCAAAAGCATTAAGAGATAGTGCGCTCTTACTGGTTTATCTTGCTGTAAATTTTGCTGTATAAAAAAACCTTTTCAAAAGCATTAAGAGATAGTGCGCTCTTACTGGTTTATCTTGCTGTAAATTTTGCTGTATAAAAAAACCTTTTCAAAAGCATTAAGAGATAGTGCGCTCTTACTGGTTTATCTTGCTGTAAATTTTGCTGTATAAAAAAACTTTTTCAAAAGCATTAAGAGATAGTGCGCTCTTACTTGTTTATCTTGCTGTAAATTTTGCTGTATAAAAAAAACTTTTTCGAAAGCATTAAGAGATAGTGCGCTCTTACTGGTTTATCTTGCTGTAAATTTTGCTGTATAAAATAAAAAACTTTTTCCAAAGCATTAAGAGATAGTGCGCTCTTACTTGTTTATCTTGCTGTAAATTTTGCTGTATAAAAAAAACCTTTTCGAAAGCATTAAGAGATAGTGCGCTCTTACTGGTTTATCTTGCTGTAAATTTTGCTGTATAAAAAACTTTTCAAAAGCATTAAGAGATAGTGCGCTCTTACTTGTTTATCTTGCTGTAAATTTTTTGTATAAAAACAAAAAGGTTTTTTTCAAGAACATCAAGACAAAGTGCGCTCTTGTTGTTTTATCCTTCGGTAAATTTTGCTGTATAAAAAATACTTGTCTTCAAAATCAACCATCGTTGTAAGACTTTTCTTACCCAAGTACGTAATATAGATATATACATAAGAAGTGTTACAGTAGAACTCAGTAATTGATTGCCGTTGTCGGTCTGTTCCTAACTTGAATTCATAGCGGTAATTACTTACCTAATTCTACTGTAATGAGTGATCTGTATCAACTTCATTATCGTTTTATAGTGCTGATTCAATCGGTTATTGATAGTTAGCGTAACTAATAGTATTAAAAATATATATATAGTTTTAATACTATATATACAGTATTATATACATATATATTTGTATCACTAACAAGATGCCTTTCAGAATTGTATAACCGAAGTTTAAATGTATCACACAAAATACAGTTTCAACATATTTTAACGTTCTATATATATATATAGATCAGTATGATCTGTGAAGTTTTCTTAACATTATGATTGTTCTATGGAGGTTATTAATATCTTACTGTAGGTAATATTTCAATCCAGTATTGTTTGTTTGTTTTTCGAATTTCGCGCAAAGCTACTCGAGGGCTATCTGCGCTAGCCGTCCCTAATTTAGCAGTGAAAGACTAGAGAGAAGGCAGCTAGTCGTCACCACCCACTGCCAACTCTTGAGCTACTCTTTTACCAACGAATGGCGGGATTGACCGTAACATTATAACGCCCCCACGGCTGAAAGGGCGAGCATCTTTGGTGCGACGGGGATCCGAATCCGCGACCCTCAGATTACGAGTCGAACGCCCTAACCCAGCTGGCCATGCCGGGCCCAATTCAGTATCACACGTATGTATGTATGCAGATAAACAGATAGAAAACCTCAGTAAAACATTGAAAGATTAAATTGACAAATCTGATATATATATTATACGATCAGTGCACATACGTCATAATTAATGTACCTTCCGATTGGACTGTCCACTTATTGTGAAAAGCGCAGACCGACATGAAGACGTTGATTTTTAAAGCTGTTAGTTCAAAACTTCAGCGTTAAAGAACCTGAGACCTTTGTTTTAGAATTTTCACACAAAGCTGCGCAAGGACTAACTGTGCATGAGTGTCCCTAATGTGAAATGGATAAAGTAAGAGGAATAGAGCTAGTCAGCACAGGGGCTATCTGTGCATAAGTATCCCTAATTTAGGACTGATAAAGTAGAAGAATTGTGTGTGTGTGTTTTCTTATAGCAAAGCCACATCGGGCTATCTGCTGAGCCCACCGAGGGGAATCGAACCCCGGATTTTAACATTGCAAATCCGTAGACTTACCGCTGTACCAGCGGGTGCAAATTAGAAGGAGGGCAGCTAATTAGCACAAGGGCCATCTGTACATAAATGTCCCTAATTTAGAAATGATAAAGTAGAAGAAAGGCAGATAGACTGAACTGAACATCAACAGTCACTACCACATGCTGGATTATGTACTCTTGTCTGACAGAACAGTAAAATTCAACCATTTCTATTATAGCACACTTACGGTCCCAAAAAGGTAAACAAGTTTCTGCAGCTACGGGACGCAAACCATGAATCCTCATATTCACAGTCTGAGCATACTAATTACTATGCAATAACTGGTACGAAAGCGAAAACATGCATCATAAGAACGAACTGGGAAAGTTCTACGAAACGTGGGCCCGATATGGCCAGGTGGTCGCGGGTTAAAATCCTCGTCGCAACAAACATGCTCGCCCTTTCAGCCGTGAGGAAGCTATAATGTCACTGTCAATCCCACTATTCTTGGTAAAAGAGTAGCCTAAGAGTTGACGGTGGGTGGTGATGACTAGCTGTTTTCCCTGTAGTCTACACTGCTATACTAGTGCAGATAGCCCTCGTGTAGCTTTGTGCGAAATTCAAAACACATTAAACCAATCTACGAAACGCAAAAGTGAAATAAAGCAGTGTCGAAAAATATATAAAATATAAACAAACAAGGTCGTTCTTTACTAGTTAAGTAACTAGTTTCATACCCGTCTACTGACTACATATATAACACTGTTACACAGATTTTGTTCTTGGATAGTATGTGTTATTTCTTAATTGCTTATGTTGTAAAAGTACAGAAAATGGCCATTATTCCCTTCAAACTTTACTTTTGTGACCTGGATAATGAAATTTAGAAATTAACCTATTTTCTACGTAAAAACGGGCAAATTTGCACATTTTCATTTGCATAAGGTCTGAATAAGACAACATATGAATCAAGATTTACATGTATTTATACTAAAGTTATACAAAAATGAACAAAAATGTTTAGAAGTCAGTAGTTTTTCAAGATTTACGACAGTAATGTAAATCACTTTCACGTATCAGTTCCCAAATATAGTCTCCCATCATATTTTAGTTATACGCTCCCAGGTCACAAAACAAAGTTTGAATAGAAAAATAGGTCTTTTCCATTTACTTTAGGCATAAGCAATTGGGAAATAACACTTTCTGCCCAGGAACAAGAAAAAGTAAAAATTGTGTTACATAGTTTTAGAGATTACATAGTGTTACATGGTGTTAGTGATTACATTGTGTTACACAGTGTTAGTGATTACATAGTGTTACACAGTGTTAGTGATTACATAGTGTTACACAGTGTTAGTGATTACATTGTGTTACATGGTGTTAGTGATTACATTGTGTTACATGGTGTTAGTGATTACATTGTGTTACACAGTGTTAGTGATTACATAGTGTTACACAGTGTTAGTGATTACATTGTGTTACACGGTGTTAGTGATTACATTGTGTTACACGGTGTTAGTGATTACATTGTGTAACATAGTGTTAATGATTACATTCTGTTACATAGTGTTAGTGATTACATTGTGTTACATAGTGTTAGTGATTACATAGTGTTACACAGTGTTAGTGATTACATTGTGTTACATAGTGTTAGTGATTACATTGTGTTACACAGTGTTAGTGATTACATTGTGTTACATAGTGTTAGTGATTACATTGTGTTACACAGTGTTAGTGATTACATTGTGTTACATAGTGTTAGTGATTACATAGTGTTACACAGTGTTAGTGATTACATTGTGTTACATAGTGTTAGTGATTACATTGTGTTACATGGTGTTAGTGATTACATTGTGTTACACAGTGTCAGTGATTACATTGTGTTACACGGTGTTAGTGATTACATTGTGTTACACGGTGTTAGTGATTACATTGTGTTACACGGTGTTAGTGATCACATTGTGTTACATAGTGTTAGTGATTACATTGTGTTATACAGTGTTAGTGATTACATAGTGTTATACAGTGTTAGTGATTACAATGTGTTACACAGTGTTATGGGTTTTCTTTCTTGTCAGTCGCAGAAACAAAACGAAGCAATATTTTAAATCTAGCAGTGATAACCACCTATTAATAAAAAAAATGAAAGTTTCCATGCTTATTGATGTGTTTGGACATTAGTGCGAACTTTTCCAAATGAAGGCGAACAGAAGGTGTATTTTTTGCAACAGTTTTAACGGTACGGATATCAATACATTTTAGTGGTCGTCGAGCGCCCACGGAACTGGCGCTAATACGTTTAGGTGATGTTGTACGATCCACTTAAATTACAAGTCTTTATAGAAGTGTGTTACAAACACAGAAGCACTTGCTTGTTGAATTACAGAAAAAAGTAAGTAAAGTAAATTATTGTACTGTTATTCAGTAAAATCGTACAACGTAACATATAATAAAACCAATTTACTATGTTTAAGGTAAACTACTGCTAGAAAACAAAGTGTGGTTTTGATAAATGATTCAATTACCGTCAAAACTTAACACGGACAAGAGAGATGTACTGCATATTAATTACCTGAGTGTTCGAGCATCTTTAATATGTTATGCATATCGAAAATAACCTGAAAAGTGTGTTATTAGATAACTGTAGAAAAGGAAAACATTCCTTTATAATTACACATTGATGCTCTGATATGTAATAATATCACGCATTGATAAAGTTTGTAATTTTATCTCTTAACCAACGACATCTAATTAAAAGGGAATTTAGTATACGTTAATGGCAAAACCTGGAAAAGTAGATCGTGTTATTTGGTAGCTACATTGCTGTACAGGTATTTCTTCACTGCTAGATATTATCCTACATCGTTTGAAAAGAGACTGTATTTATGCCAATTATTACGAAACTAAGGTTCGAAATGTAACGCTTATGTTTGGTTTGTTTTTTTCTTGTCTGGAAAGTTGGGCATCTGAAAACTTAACACGAACATTAGACTAAGGCGAACGAAAGACAAGATTGATTCCTGATTGGAAAACATGAAATGATGAAAATATTTCATCTAATTAATATATTATTGATGAAACAATCAAAGCCTCCGCGTAGATAATGCAATCTTCATTAAAAAAAAACACACTTTATGTAGTTAACGCAAACAAACCATCAGTACTTGATATATTACTGGTGAAGATACTAAACAATTAATATCGTTTCCTAAATCACCATATTAGGCTACTCCTTTACCAACGAATAGTGGAATTGACCGTCACATTATAACACCCCATGACCGAAAAAGCAAACATGTTTGATGTGATGGGGATTTGAACCCGCGACCCTCAGATTACCAGTGAAGCGCACTAACCACCTAGCCCTTAATTAAATACCTGAATTTCTTTTAAAAGAAGTTGTCAAAGTTTATGTTCGGTCATATTTCATCGTAGGTCCGGCATGGCCAGGTGGGTTAAGGCGTTTCGACGCGCGATCCGAGGGACACGGGTTCGAATCCCCGTCGCACCAAACATGCTCGCCCCTTTCAGCCATGGGGCGTTATAACGTTATGGTCAATCCCACTATTCGTTAGCAAAAGAGTAGCTCAAGAGTTGGCGGTGGGTGGTGATGACTAGCTGGCTTCCCTCTATTCTCACACTGCTAAATTAGGGACGGCTAGCGCAGATAGCCCTCGTGTAGCTTTGCGCGAAATTCAGAACGAACGAACAAACAATTGCATCGTAAGGTAGTGAAACTACTAAAGTAAAGAACTACTACATGTTGTACGTGCAGAAAATCCTCTTATCTCAATATAATAAAGAATTAATTAATGTTCGCAACTTTTTTAAAAGCAAGTTTGTGTTTAATGTATTGGATTCATGACCTTAAAACGAATGAACAGTAAAAAACAACCTTTGTAGACATTTAAAACAAATCAAATTCGGTTAAATTCGCTTCGATTAAAACCACGGTGTGCATAGAATTCTTTTTATTTGTGCCCAAGAGTATAGGTATCAAAATTAATCAATACGACAGATACTTCAAAATGCCAGATGGCTTTGTTGATACATCTGATCTTAAGTAAAACACTAATTGTTTCATAACTTACAAACGAGGAACAAAAGAATGTTTGTGTTCGTGTTTGTCAGTTATTGGAGGAGAATTGAAATCTAATAGGCAGGTTTCTACACAATATTTACTAAGATCTGTGGATGCACTAGAAGATAGATAAAGTACTAATGAGTTCGATTTAGCAGAAAATTGTTTCTTTTACGCTATTTCGAACACATACATACATATATAAATACTTGTAGCGTGCTTGAGAACATCGTATTTTGATTATTAATAGAGCAATATATTCCAGTTCCTTGAAAACAGCGTTTGGTACATCATGGTGTTTGTTTGTTATTGGTAGATTTATTGTTGATAGGGCCTGGCATGGCCTAGCGCGTTAAGGCTGGCGCTTCGTAATCTGAGGGTCGCGGGTTCGCGCCCGAGTCGCGCTAAACATGCTCGCCCTCCCAGCCATGGGGGCGTTATAATGTTACGGTCAATCCCACTTGTCGTTGGTAAAAGAGTATCCCAAGAGTTGGCGGTGGGTGGTGATGACTAGCTGCCTTCCCTCTAGTCTTACAGTGCTAAATTAGGGACGGCTAGCACAGATAGCCCTCGAGTAGCTTTGTGTGAAATTCCAAAACAAACAAACAAACAAACAAACAATTATTGTTGATGATATTAGGTACATAGCTACACCGTGAGCTGTAGGTATCGAAACCAGATTTATAACATTGTAAGTTTTTAGACTTATTCCTGAGCTGAAGAGCGTGTACCTAAATTAACTATTTTTAAAAACTAACACATTTCACCGCATAATATGAAAAAAACAACTGATAACAATAATAAATATCATTAGAACAAGAGTTTGTATTATATATAATTATAGTGAGAGAGAGAGAGACAAGAAGGCAACTTTTTTGCCTTCTAACTATTTGGAACACTAGATGCAAGCGGTCTGAAAAAATAAATAATTCATCTGTAACCTTGGAATATCTAAGATACACCAATTCTATCTTGGATTTCGTTTTATCCCAAACATCCCGTTCTTTATCTGACTTCTAATGGCAACTCTTAACATAAATTGGAAGGTCTTTAAGGTCTCAGTTCTATTCTTCTGCAGTTTCAGACAATTGGACTTAGTCTTAAATACTTGAGGCTACGCACAACAAAACGATTCTTTTCATGGTGATGAAAGCTCTTCTGATAAATGAAGCAAACTGAAGCTCTCGTAAATACATTCCTCGACAAATTCCGGGTCACAAGTATGCTTTTTTGTTTCCAAATTCGTTACTTTAGGACGATCCCCCTAGTGGTAATGTATTTAAGTAATTTCTCTATTTTTATTTTGTAAATAATCTAAATGGTTCTAATATTCGACATGTAAAAATGTTTATTATTATTATTATTGTAACAATATACCTAATCCTAAACAAAGATTTTGATATTTTGTTAAGGAACAGCATGATCAAAACAAACGCTCTACAAAAAGCTTTTCCTAAGCCAGTTGGCTGTGAGTAGAGAACAGAGTTTAATTCTTTGTGTTTAAAAGGGTTTTCAGATAACTCTATATGCAAATATTTTTTTAGAATTCTTGCTTCACAAATATTGAGTGGAGAACGTACAGCATATTATATTTCTGTTATATGAGCACATTTATCTTCGAATGACATCTGTGAATTTAGAATGTGTAGCAAGGAGCCATGACTATGACCTCCTGCGGCACAGCAGCATGTCTGCAGGCTTACAACACAAGCAAACGAGTTTCGATACCCGTGGAGAAAGAGCACTTATAGTCTATTGCGTAGCTTTGTGCTTTTAGACAATCGTAAATAATACATTTAAGTTTCTTGAACTAGATATCGTGACTATGGCAACTCTTGTTTGATTTATCAATGTAATGAAGTTGAGAAACTTCTAGTAAAATCCTGGTGTACCGAATTATCAGTAGCGTTTATTTATCTAATCAAAATATGTTAAGGATAAAAATATTTATATACGATTATTAATTAAACATTCCTTATTACGTTGATTACAAAGCTATAAATTTATTTCTCAATTCAGTTAGAAAATTTAAGGGTATAAAAAAAAACCCATCGATCTGCTACCAGGATAAGATAAAGAGAACAACAAAAGACCAACTTGGTTTTGGTTGTTGTTATATTATGTGATGTGCCCACCAGTAACTAATGACTTCGTGATGACGACAAACCTACTTGAAGTATAAAACACCTTTTTGTTAACTTGCACATGATCTAATAAGGTCTAAACTTTGTTCTCTGCTTTATTTTGGTGAAAGTGTTACTAATCCCATACCAACCGTCCTGAGATACAAACTAATATAAGTCACTAGTTCGGTCGCACCAAACATGCTCGCCCTTTCAGCCGTGGGGTCGTTATAATGTGACGGTCAATCCCACTATTCGTTGGTAAAAGAGTAGCTCAAGAATTGGCGGTGGGTGGTGATGACTAGCTGCCTTCCCTCTAGTCTTACACTGCTAAATTAGGGACGGCTAGCGCAGATAGCCCTCGTGCAGCTTTGCGCGAAATTCAAAACAAACAAACAAGTCACTAGGTTGTATCTCAACTTTTCCACTTTTTTATTTTTGTTCCACCTGTCAAATTAATTTTAGATTATTTTTCTGCCCATAGGATTATTTATTTTTGGACCAAAAACTCAACTCGAGTTGAGAAACCTACAAAAGGGACGAAATTTCACCATTTTTCCTTCTTTCGACACCTGCGTAATGAATGTTTAATGATGTATGTGGCGTTTGAAATTTATTTCTCAGTTATACGAAGTACATTCTTCTCGATAGACGTAACTTTATTCATGGTGATAACTGAAAACCAATTCTTTTCCTGAAGTAGAATCCATGCGAGTAAACTGTTTTTGCTTTCAGTTCTAATTAAAACCGGAACGAACTAGTTAAGTTTCCTACACGCCGAATAACATTGGAATGTGTTTGTTGTTCACTGATACTTTTATGGGTCGTCACAAGTTTAGTACAAACTAACAGTCAGGTTAACATGTACTTGTGTAGTATATATACTTTCTGTTTCGTATACTCAGGAGAAAAAAAAATCGTAGTGTTTTGAAATAAGTGAAACGAATTATCATGCACTGTTACCCTAGTTTACCTGACACATAATCAGGTTTAATCAGACTTTATAGACATTTGCGTCAGGAAAATAGCATTTGATACATTAATCAAAGTTTAGCTTCACTTTTCTTTAGGATCAGAAACTAGTCTATGTTTACTGCCATCATGTTAAAAAATACCCAGACTTACCTGTGTTCTGAGGAAGGGCCTCTCAGCCAGGTATGTGGGGAAGCGACGAGACTGTACACATCCTCGTGGTCTGCATGCAATTCGTGCCGCCTGCTGCTTTCAAGAGCACGTGGGGGCTGACAGAATGCGGCAGGCACGCGCGGGCGCATATGATGTATGTGTGGGTGCATGCTAGAAAGCACGAGTGTTCCCGAAGATCGAACTGGAAAAACCTTTCACGAGATGAAAGGAATTGGATGTAAAGAGTAGATGTTTTTGTTCCTTTTAATCTGAGTGTAATCTAAGTTCACGTCGTATGTATGTGCGTTGTATGCATCGTGCTTGATAAAATATGCAACGATCTTCTGACAAGATGGGCGCTCGCATCAGGCTTATAATACCCGAGAAAGAATTTACGCATCCAGTTTGCATATGTTGTATGAATGAAACGCTATCTACGAAAATACTTATCCGGAATAGAGGTGAAAATTATAATACCAGGTGATGCTAAGCCTTAGACGCGTAGAGCCCGATATATCAACAAAACTTAACTGAACATTTTGAGTTGTGGGTATAATAGATTCACACCATCGCTAACGCTAGTACCTCTTAGAATAATCTTGGTGAATTTGATAGTTAAGTGATAAAAAAAGATGCAGAAGAACTGGACACTATATCGACCAAACTAACTACGTTAGAGAGCGCGATGGTTACCAACTAATGACCATGTGATTTGATGCTTTCATCAAATATGTGTTTTGGGAAAGAAATTTTTCATCATAAATTGGTTAGGCTAAAGGTGATAATAAGTAAATGTAGATGAAGCTAATATATTGTTTCTGCCACACAGTGGGAAGCACGTGGCAGGAAAGACTCGTGGTTAAGTGTATATAGCGTGTCTTAAAAGCGCACGTTGCGTTCTTTCAGTTAAGGGCAAAGGGCAGAACAGTTCATAGGTCATTTAGTGCGGGAGAAGATTCTTTACAGAATTTTAGTGTAGGGCTACACAAGGGCTATCTGTGCTAATCGTTCCTAATTTGGAAATGAGAGACTAGAAGGAAAACAGTTACCGACACCCGTCGCCATCTCTCGAGCTACTCGTATTTGACCGAATAACGGGATTTAACCATAATTCTTATAATGCCCCACGCTCAAAAGGGGCGGAGTGCATTTTGGAGGAATCGGGACACGAACCGTGAAATATGTGATTTAAACTCTTAGTTCGCTTGACACTAAGACAATCCCGGCTTCGACAGGAAATCAGACTGAAAGGACGTCTGTGTGTTGTCATCTTAATAACTGTAACATGGCGTACGTATATATGTACATGTGTATGCATATCAGGAATTATATTTTGAACATGAAATGGAAAAATAAAAGTTATCGACTCTGAGATGGAGCCCAGTTTTAAGCCCAGGGCTGGATTATCCGCGGTGGACAAATCGTATGTAACCCATTGCATAGCCTTGTGCTAATAAAACACTACAATAACAACAACTCAATGAAATTAACACAGCGGCTTTCAGTGGCAGAAATACATGTTAAAACAATGATGACACAAGATGGGCCCGGCACGGCCAGGTGGGTTAAGGCGTTCGAGTCGTAATCGGAGGATCGTGGGTTCGAATCCCCGTCGCACTAAACATGCTCGCCCTTTCAGCCGTGGGGGCGTTATAATGTGACGGTCAATCCCACTATTCGTCGGTAAAGGAGTAGCCCAAGAGTTGGCGGTGGGTGGTGATGACTAGCTGCCTTCCCTCTACACTGCTAAATTAGGGACGGTTAGCGCAGATTGCCCTCGAGTAGCATTGTACGAAATTTATAAAAAAAGACACAAGATATGATAATCTTGGTTTTAAGGCTTAAAATATTAAACACGTTTGTACTTCTTGCAAACCAATTCATTACTAGTAAAATAACACTGGTATTCTTATTTCTCTCCTATGAACTAAATCGTAGTTAGAGTGTTTGACAATCAGTTGTTATTTGAAGTTAAGCACAATGAGCTACATGTGCTCTGCATACCAAGGATATCGAAACCCGGTTTTTAGCGTTCTAAGTCTGTAAACGTGTTGCTGTGCCACTGGGGGCGGTAGTTAGAAAGGTAAAGGTTTGTCTCTTTCATTGCAAAGATGCACAACGTGTTTGTCATGAGGAACTAGTCTAAAATTCGAGCGTTGTACACCTCAGGGTTTGATCAAAGTTGTAAACACGTCAATAAATGAAGTTTTATTGCACTTCTCTCATATTATAAAGCTGAACGATGCGTTCTTCAATAGAGAGTAGTGGAGTTTCGCGTAAAGTTACAACATGACTACCTATGCCAGGTATTTACCGTGGACATTCACGATCTAAACATGATAAAACATCTGATATTTTTCATTTCGTTCTGGTACAAATGTCATGCAAAACACACGAATTACTTGGAATATTTTGGGTTTGTTTGAAAGAGAAACCCACGTTCTGTATATTAATAACAATGTTATTTCTCTGTGCTTCTACGGGTTTAAAGATATTTGTTTTTGTTTTGTTTTCAATTTCGCGCAAAGCTACTCAAGGGTTATCTGCACTAGCCGTCCTTAATTTAGCAGCGTAAAACTAGAGGGAAAGTAGTTAGTCATTACCACCCTCCGCCAACTCTTGGGTTACTCTTTTACCAAAGAATGGTGGGATTGACCGTAACATTATAACGCCCCCACGGCTGAAAGGGCGAGCATGTTTGGTGCAATGGGGATTCGAACCTGCGACCCTCAGATTACGAGTCGAACGCCTTAACTCACCTGACCAAGCCGGGCCTCGAAATCTCTGATTCTTGGTGTTGGCTATCGTAAAAGTAAAGACAATTTTCATTTATGGACCGTTGCTGTGTTTTAGTCATATAATATTAGTTAAAATATAACAACATTTTATAGCACAAAGATATTTCTTAAACCTAAAAGTGTGATTTATGCAGTATCTTTAGTATAAGTGTTTGATTTTGGTTGTAAGAGTTGCAATATATCAGTTTATACGAGAGTTTTGTAATATTTAAATACGTAATGAAAACTATTTTCAGTGCACTATGTTGTACCTCAACAATACCGGTTTTTTGGGGGGGAGAGGTGGGGCTAGCTATCTGCTGTTACCGTCTTTTTAAAAAGCTTCAGGGTGTTTTTTTAAAGTTCAATCACCAAATTTAAAGTCCGTCGGTGGGACAGGGGTAAGTGTATGGACTTCAACACTAAAACACATGTTTGGTTCCCCGCACTGAGTACAGTAGATAGCCCAATGCGGTCTTGTTCAAAAACAAAGAAAATCAGTGTTAAATCTTTCAATCAAGAAATATTTGGGGGTTTCTAACAAAATGATCGAAATGTGCAAACATTTTCATTAACAGCGGGAGGGGCACTGGGGAACATGTTTTGGATTCAGTGGTCCCAGTTAAAAAGTTACCCCACCCCCAAAAAACATTAAAATATGTTTCATCGCCCGTGAACATTTTTGGTCCTTGACTATAAGAGAAGAATTAAACATAACACAATCATTGAATAAGTAGAAATGTAGTTTTCCATCAGCTCAGCCTTTTCTCGGTAGAAATACATGTATAGTATGCTTCAATATGGAGATAAAAACTCAATATTTTTATATATAAACTACCAAACATTAGCAAAAGAAGGTAATGCAAACTTTAGCAACGAAATGAACTTAATCGTTTCAACTTCGACATACATTTGTACTTACGTTTCTGGTAAATTAGTCTCGAGTCTTATTTCGTATATATTCAGCCTAACGTTTGAGTTCGTTATGCCTTAATGTGTTAAATAATGTGTTTTATAACGCCATCTATGGGCATTAGCTTCAAATAAATATATATATTTACTGTCCCATTTTCAAGTATATAGGGCATATTATACGAATAAGTGACATAATATGCTATACCACCAAGTTGTGGTGCCTGTGTTTTATAAATTGCTAATCTTAACTTAATGGAAATATTTCCTGATTGGAACTAATGTACTGTATATTAAAATACTGGAGTTAATTGTTTAATTGTAATTTTCAAATTGCAACCAAAGGCATTGTACAAGTTTCAATAACCTCAGAATCCTATATCAAGTTCTACAAAGTGTTTAATAATGCAAATAAATTTTTGTGTTTGGCTGAAGATTTTTAATATTTAAAATATTGGTTTTAAAATTTTCAGTGCTGAACTTACTTAAAAAACAACAACATGTAAATCCGAGTCTATGTATATATCTCTTTTCACAACTTATCTCCAGCAGTTTCTATTAAATCATAAAGAAAAGCTTTCATCTCACACCACTTAAAAGCACAAAATTCAGGGTTTCTTAAAGTATCCAATTTCTTTTTTTTTTTTCAACTTGGATATTATATTTGTTAATTTGTTTTACCTTTGTGACTAATAAAAAAAATTAAATTTTTCAAAAGAGCAAACTACTGTTTTCTTGCCTGTCTTGTCCCATCACTTTTTATTTTAAATTGAAGCCAATCAAATATATTGGAAAATATGTAATTTACAAATTCTGATTTTTAACGATTTTGTAAAAGGTATGGTTTACATGTGAATAACTATCAGTTTCTGCAAACTACTAAGATGTTAATGTTGAAAAAAGTACAACTGTAACGCTAGAAACATGTTGTTTATTAGAAAAAAACCTACTCAGAATAATTTAAAAAGATTAATTAGTAACAAGGTTAATGGAAATTGGTCAAAACATTAAGCTTCTACTAATGATTGTTTAGGTCCAGTTATACCTACATGTTTACTTCATAATATAAACTTTATATTTTTATTTTATTCTGCTGGCCAATAGGAGTATGTGTTTGTGTGTCCTTTCCTTACAGCAAAGCCACATCGAGCTATCTGCTGAGTCCACCAACAGAAGAGAGAAATTACATATTCTCTTCACCGATCTCTTCATTAATACATTTAATAACTTTTAAGTTCTTTAGCTTTCTGTATACAAGGAGGATAAAATAATTTGTGATGAAATATATAAATAAGGAAAGCACAAAGCACGCTCCGAGTAGAAATTTCATCAGAGCCAGCAAGAGATTTTTTTTTTGTGAATGAAGGTGAGAACTCTGCTTGAAGCTCCACTTAAGATTTGGACTTAATGTTCGTGTCACACACTATGTTCCATCATAATAAGATTTTCTAGTGGGAAAACAAACAACACTATTGCATGTTGGTACTCAGATAGTGTATTGTGGAACCCATTATACCACAGCATTGATAACTGATTCTTGTCAAAACTAAACTGATTTATACAGATAGTTTAAGTTGGTTCCATTTTGGTCTATCCAGCAATCTAAAGACTTGTTCTAGCTCAGGGGTTCCCAACCTTTTGGCACTCGCAACATGAAAATGTAATTGATGAAATAAAATTAATGTTATCCCAAGCTACTTCTAACAAGGCTACGTGATCCCCTGCGGGGTCGCAACCCACCGGTTAAGAACCCCTGTTCTAGCTGAAAACCTGTCTTTCAAGAATTCACAACTATTAACTATAGCATAATTAAAGTATGGAATAGAAAAACTCTTAGAATAAAAAAAACCAAAAAACTATGTAACTTATATTCACTTTTTGGGCATAGAATTAAAAAAAATGTATCTTTTAGATAAAGGAAAATATAATCGTAAAGTTGACAAAACTTGGTGGAAAGTTTAGTTGAAATTATAAATTGTTTCATACTTAGATAACAAAACAGATGATGGTTTGTGTTTAGAGAGTAGTAAGTATTTTGTAACCCTCCATAAAAGAAATTACTCATATCTAAACGTGCTTTATAGCATAATTCATATATATGCAATAATCAATAACACCTGAAGTATTACAAGAGAATAAATTACAAAAATACTTCCTTTTAGTATAGTTTTAAATTTCTTTTTATTAAAAATTTTCCTACACCATCATGCCCATTATTTAGTAATAATATCCTACATATATCCAAAAAATAAACCTGAAAACTTATATTAAGTTATATAAGGCCTTTTTAATAAAGCTGTATGAATTTATTTCACAAAAATTCTCGAAAATATATATCTTTTCCTAAGTGCTGTTGTCTCACTCACTTAAAAATCACAAAAAAAATATCCACTTCAAATCACCTGTAAGTGTAAACTAGTGTCAATATTACCCTTGTACTAAATAATAACAGATAGAACACGAGATATCCTCGATGTTATGTCATGCGATAGTTGGTTTAATTACAGTAAATTAAATAAATGTAGTAACAGTTGGTAAATTTAGTGCTAGTTATTGCTCGACATATTTATCTTTCGTTTACTTTTCTCCATCGCTGTCTTTTAAATAGGTATAAATAGAAAACACTGTACTAGCATGTGTATTAAATAAGAAGAAAATTGTTATGTTGTGGAAGCCATTTTAATAGTACCATACAAATACAAAGTATTTAAAAAAAACTATGTACTACCAGGAATTAAATAACTTACAAAAATATTTTGACAGTATCATAACAGACATATAAAAATGAACCTAACTGTAAAATATTTCTCTAAAATAATGATCAATTTACTTAGTATAGATTTTCTAACTTTATTTCACCAAGAGAGGCAAGCTTTTTAAAATATCAAAGAAATTGTTTAAAAATTAAGTACCTTTCCAGATAAATATTCTTAAATAAAAGGGTTAACAAATAATAAACAAGTTTTTAAGTGTAAAATCATAAATTTGTTGCTCTTTTATTTTTCATATATTATCAAAACCTACTAATGTTCATTGTTATCATGGCTAGGCCAATTAGTAGCCTAATCAAATTTGTGTAACTTTTTTTTGAATAAAAATAGTTATAGTTGTGGCAAAAATGATGATTTTTATATGTAATTCAGCTAAAAGTTCATCATTACAAACTCCATAAAAACACAACTACAAGAAATTCAGAGTTCTTAGCTCCAACTGATTACAGGTGTATTGTTTGAAGTCGATTTACAAAGCCCTTCACTTCATAGTGACTGGCATGATCTTTACTATACAAAGTTTAACCATTTGTTAAAATGATTAAAATCTCCTTAAAATTTTAAATAATCAAACCATATAAGAATTAGATCACCAAAGGAGAATGTGACACCTTACAATATATTACAAACAGTGCAATTAAATATAACAGAAAAACGTTATCTTCAAAATGAGAATGTTTTGTTTTCATTCCAGTAACACTTATGCATTAAATTTCTCATATATATAATTTAACTGTCTCACAATACTAAATATTCGAGATCTTCTATTCGTATTTTTAAACAGTATGCAAATTTATCACATACCTAAAGAATACTGCATTTTTAATGGGAATATGAATATAAAAATTGTTATTCTTTAATGGGTATCACTGACTTTAATTTACATTGTAAATAACTTCAAAGATATAAGTTTTGGAGTTAAAGAGGAATTTAATAATAAAAAAGAAAACAGATTATCACGTTACACTAAGCAAAGTCTGGTTAGGATCTCATATTCTGTTAAAAAAACAATATACGAACATGATTTTATTACATATTTGGTAGAATTATTGAACATTTGGTCCATGTGATAAAAGTAAATAACAAAACTTTAACAGTAGTTACTGTGAACTAATGATTACTTGGTAGACAAGTATCTATCTTCTAAATGTGTTACATAATCCTGGCACATGGAAGATAGTGTGAAACATTTTGTGAACATCAAATTACTCAAAGAGTGCTTTAGGTATTAAATGAAGTCTGATGTGCAGCTCAATCTCATTAATTTTGTTAAATCACATTCTGTTAAAACTCAGTTACACGTAATGTATAATTTAAGCTAAAGATAAACCAACTACTTGCAGTAACATCTTGCATTCCCTAAAGCTATGCAGTGTTTTAAAGTGGGGGGCCTTGCCCATCCTTTTTAAATTCTGTATCCCCCCTGATTTCAGATTAAAAATTGATATAAAAATTTTTAATTTACAGTAACTTTGTATGTCTCAGTATTTGTTAGTTGCTTTCTTTGTAAAGGCCCCAGTCATTGCACAATTGTATTAATTTGAAATAGTCCAGACATAAAAGATTTTTTTAATACCAATACTTAAAAACCTAATAATAATTAATGTACAATGCTGTGTAAGAGTGTTGAATACAGATTGATTTTCGTTACCTTTTCCAAAATCTGCTCATCCATCCCCAAATTAAGTCAAATCTTCATCTATATATAATTATCATATCCTTCTCCATTGGTGCAGCTAATTCAGAGAAATGTACATATTAGGTTCATTTTTTTCTTTACCATTGTAATCACAGTAAAACAGCTGTTCTTAACCCCCTAACTAGCAAGCCCAAAAATACATGTAGGAGTGTAACTAGTGTCCAAGAAACTGCCAGTTAAGAGATTGGAATAAATCCATTATTTAGGTCAGAGAATTCTCTTCCTCAATTGTGAAAATGGACATTATTTACACGATAATTCAAAACACGTATAGCTATTAACAATATCAAATATATCTGGCACTTTAAAAAAAAATAATTTTAATTAGGTCATCAACAATTATTAAACACATGCACTTTGAATTCTACTTTATAAGGTGAATTGAACTGCAACACAATTAAAAGCAGAACCAGTGGCAAGGAATGCTGTTTGGCACTAGAGCAAAATTTCCACAGCACATTACAAACACAGGCACACACACACACACACACACAAATAAATTTTGTTTTAAACAGAAACATTAACATGAAAAACAATAACTTTAACCTCCTTCCCCTTGGAATATTCTGATCTACACTAATTTTTTATTACTGTCTTCTCTAAAACAGTTAATTGAATGAATTGCACAGTCGTATTCAACATCATTTCCAATAAGCTTATTTCTTTGCATTTCTCCTGGAGATTTGCAGTGTTAGTACATTAAACTGATACTGAGTTTTCATCTTGTTTTAGGAGTAATATAAACATAAACTAATACTGAGTTTTCATCTTGTTTTAGGAGTAATATAAACATGAATGTGGACTTAAGCTCGTAACGACCAAATTATTGGGACCAAAAAAAATTTTAAACATATAAATAAAAGTTGGATGAAGAAACGTAATGCATTAGATCACACATAGGTGGTTCATAGCATTTTAGTAGCTGTGTGCTTATGTTCTTAAATAAGTTACAAGAATTAAACATAAGAAGTTACGATTTACACTCTATCAGCTGGAAACTTTATTTTTCTTGATAACTACTAGTAATAAAATTATACTCATTCAAGTGTTTCATTTGCTCTGACACTGTAGATTATTTTAAAAATTTTTTTACAGAAACCTTTAACCTGAAACAAGATGACAATATACGTTAAATGCCTTTTCCTTCTGCATCCAAAATTCACTCCTTGGATTACAGTTCCATTTTTGAAACCATTTATACTAGGATTATTAAAAATCTATAATTAAGGTTATTTATAATAATTTAATAAAATAAGATATGCAAGTTTATTTTGTATAAGGATCATAAAAATAGTCAAACATAATAATAACCACTACGAGCATTTTTTTTTGATGAATCAGTACAAGAGAATGGTTAAATAAAGTTTTGACAGAATTAATTTTGGGTTGTCGTTTTTTATACCATTAATTATTGTTAATTACATTTTACAACAAATAATGCAACAATTTAAGAGGGAGAGTATTGTAAAATATGAAAGTTAAAATGATTTAGAAAACAAAGTACTTTAATTCCAGTTATCAATGACTTTTAATGTTGGAAGTGTTTTGGTTGTTAAAAAAAAAAAGCAAATAAAAGCATATCAAGAAATGTTCTTAATGTACCAGGTTATAATAGAACACCCCTGTTTCACAAATGACATTAATAAGAAGGTACATTTCTTGTTGGCATGCTACCTTAACATTGGTCTGTTATTAATTTAGTCCAGAAATGTTGATGCACCAGTCATGTAAGAATTAGATAAATAAATTACACTACGAAAGACGAAAAAAATAAGAGATTGAAATGACACGTGCAAATTACAACATATACAAAACGAAATAGTTTCTTACCACAAAATACAAGTTGATTAAGAATCCACAAACAATAAATACAATAAAGATGTGATTAATTACCAAAAACTATTTTCCAAAATTCTGCAAACTTTTAATCTACATACAACCCCAAACACATGAACAACATGGTCTTGTTTTCTGATAGAAATCAGTTGTTCAGTTTTTTGTTGTTGTAAAGATAATGTAATTAATAGTTAATTGTAACTTTAAAAAAATTGCAGTTTATTTTATACTCTTGGCAAAACACACAAACTTATATATTGTTATCCAAAACCCACCATTAAAAAAGAATGACTTTTCAGTACATTGGGCACTAAACACAGCCCCAATAACTACTTGGAATGGATAAAACAGTTGTTGACTTTTTAAAATCATACCCATTATAAGCATATGTATATATTTACAGACACATACGTGCATACAATGATCATCTTCTCTTAGATTTCAAAGTCACAAGATTTCAAAACATATCACTGATCCAACACACACTATAACCATGCATAATATGATTAGAAAATACACAGTATCAAAACTTTAGGCATAAACCAGTGGATAATCCACACAACTCTGGCTGGGATGTAACTTGAAGTCAATATGCTAGTTTTTCAGACCAATGGAGATCTGCTGTAGATCACATCATTTGGATGAGCTTGACACTTCTGAAAAATAAATACAATAGAACTATTATCTCAATAAGCACAGTAGCCATAACAAGTAATTATATACCAAATGTGCTACTGCTGTATGTGTGTATGTTTGTTATAACTTAAAAAACAATCTCAAACAAAAACAAATTAAACAAAAAATGTTGCACTAATTGAAAAAATCCCAGGGTACAAGCTATAATGTGGGATTATAAGATCTTCCCTAGGATTTAGAGGTGACTGCTGAAATAGGACTCACATTGTGGTGGGGAAACACCGTCTATCAGTGTTAACCTCCATAAACATATATTATATAGCTACAATGACAAGTAAGGAATGTAAACATTCATTTTTTTAACTCTTACATGTTTTATAATGCTTCTTTAATTTTAAGATGATATCTTGATTTAATTTTGGAGAAACTTCACAGTCTTTTGTTGTTTGAAGATAAACACAATACTGTTCAATAGGCTATCTGTACAGCACCCATCAAGGGTATCAAAACCCAGTTTCTAGTGTTAAACATCTGCAGATTTACAGCTGTGCCACTGGAAAGCAATTGTTGAAAATCAAAAATAGTTTAAAAACAAGAATCTGCTGAAAGTTTACCCATTAAGTTTATCCATTCTTGTAAGAATAATCTTTTAAAACACTGAATAACACATCTTATTCAAACACCATTCAATGTAATCTTATAAAAAAGTAACTCAAACATGAAAGTTGCATTTACATTCTAACAATGTTTCTGAAAGATGTCATATGGTACAACAATCCAAAACATTCACAAAAGTAGATATCTGCTTATAAATACCTAATAACCATTAAATTATTGGTCTTATTTATCATCGATGTTCTACAATACTCTAGATGGTTAAAACATGGCTTTTGAATTTGTTAAAAATTCTATACCATTTCAATGCTAAGCACTATTGGAAAAGCTACTATAATTCATATATTTTTTGTTCTTTCAAAAAAATTACTGTTGAAACTGATAACACACATACATTTTGCTTGTGTTGCCAGGTGTTCATAGCCAGCTTGTACTTCTCAAACTCTTGACACCAGTTAGAGTAGATCTTCTTATAGTCCAGCTCAGTTGAGGGTGTACAAGTTTCTGTAGTTTAAGGAACATATATTTTAAATACAGATTCTTATAATACAAAAATATTTAAAGATTATATTATTGTCAGAAAACGATTTCTGTGGATATTATACTTCTTTGTAATTTCTGGAAGCAATGTTAGACAAGACGACCTTTAATACTGCAATATTAGTAACAACAACAAAAACGTATGTAATGTCACATATGTGCATGTGAAAAACAATTATATAATACTGTGTATTCAGGTGTATCATTTTATTTAATCTCATGTTTTGTATTGTGGAACATTACAATAATTTTTTTTTTGGATACAACAGTGAAAACTTACTTGAATCTACCGTAACATTGTAGCTACAAAGTGTGTGGGTTCCAAACTTGCATTCGTAAGTTCCAGTATCCCGATGAGTTACAGACATGATTACTAGCCCTTTGTCAGATGTGATGATGTATTTATCCTGTTGCTGGTTCAACAAGACCTTGCCTTTCTCTCGACTGTACAGCACCCACTCAAAGGAACCAAACTCTAAAGTCATCATTTCTTCTGCATGCATGGCACAAGCAAGATGTACACTCTGACCCCAGTAAACATTTAGTTTTTTTTTCTTTTCACCTACAAGTTGCATGAAACAGTACTGTAATTGATAAGCTGTTATTGATAAATTATAAATTGTACAGCTGTTTTTTGTTGTTATTTTGTCAATAGCACAATATAAACAGAAGTCTTGTTTACAGCTTTGAAATGTCCTTTTCCCTCTCATTAGTTTATTGGTGCATAGCTGCACAATGGGCTGTAAATGTATTGCTGACCTACTGAGAGACATTTTGAACAAGTGACGAAACAATTATTAAAAAAGATAAATATTAAACCACTATTTTACCCTCCTGTTTACTATATCATGAATAGGTCATTGAAAATATAATTAAAAACTGGAGTTTGAAAATGTCCTTATCTCACTCAATCAATAAAAAAACATTTTAAAATTATTTTAAAACTTCTAAAAAATTAAACTAAATAATAATAAATTATTTTTAGTTAAGCAGTTATTTATCTATTCTTGAAAATTCAATGAAAGATTTGAAAACCTGCACAAAATATGTTACAGTTCAATTTTCCAACAAGAAAAATGAATTAAAAAGGAAAACTCACAGTCTTCACAGATGTTAGGTATGGCCCTGGTTATGTCTTGCAAATATCTGTTGGGTGTAAATACGAATTTTAGGGTGTAAGTGTGACCTTAATACAGAATATATCCTGTGATAATAAACAATAAAAAACTTAAAATTGTTTTGATTTAAATAAAAACAAGAGGGAATATTCAATAGCCATAGCCCTTGAAATTCTTTTAGGGAGGATTAGACTAAATGAACTCATAAAGCATTTTATTTTTTATTAATTATATTTTTATGTGACACTAATACCAAGCACAGGGTACTCATATACCCAATTCGATTTTATTATTCATCAGAATCTCTACCAACCTGTCCTCAAATTAAAATTATTTCAGGTAGGATTAAAGTAAATAAATCTATTAGACCTCGGGAAAGTTTCAAATGTATCAACTGAAAAGGTTTGATCTACTAAATTCAAAACTGTAATTAAATCTGTAAGTGGTCAAGAGATGACAGAGCTATGAATGAAAGTGGCTACATGAAAAACTCAAGAGTCATTCTAAGAGCTGTTCTGATGTGACTAAAACTTATTAAAGAACATGAACAGTACACTATAGATCTAAATATCTCACCCTGTTTTGATGCAACTAAAACTTATTAAAGAACATGGATAGTACACTATAGATCTAAATATCTCACCCTGTTTTGATGCAACTAAAACTTATTAAAGAACATGGACAGTACACTATAGATCTAAATATCTCACCCTGTTTTGATGCAACTAAAACTTATTAAAGAACATGAACAGTACACTATAGATCTAAATGTCTCACCCTGTTTTGATGTGACTAAAACTTATTAAAGAACATGAATAGTACACTATAGATCTAAATATCTCACCCTGTTTTGATGCAACTAAAACTTATTAAAGAACATGGACAGTACACTATAGATCTAAATATCTCACCCTGTTTTGATGCAACTAAAACTTATTAAAGAACATGGATAGTACACTATAGATCTAAATATCTCACCCTGTTTTGATGCAACTAAAACTTATTAAAGAACATGGATAGTACACTATAGATCTAAATATCTCACCCTGTTTTGATGCAACTAAAACTTATTAAAGAACATGGATAGTACACTATAGATCTAAATATCTCACCCTGTTTTGATGCAACTAAAACTTATTAAAGAACATGGATAGTACACTATAGATCTAAATATCTCACCCTGTTTTGATGCAACTAAAACTTATTAAAGAACATGGATAGTACACTATAGATCTAAATATCTCACCCTGTTTTGATGCAACTAAAACTTATTAAAGAACATGGATAGTACACTATAGATCTAAATATCTCACCCTGTTTTGATGCAACTAAAACTTATTAAAGAACATGGATAGTACACTATAGATCTAAATATCTCACCCTGTTTTGATGCAACTAAAACTTATTAAAGAACATGGATAGTACACTATAGATCTAAATATCTCACCCTGTTTTGATGCAACTAAAACTTATTAAAGAACATGGATAGTACACTATAGATCTAAATGTCTCACCCTGTTTTGATGCAACTAAAACTTATTAAAGAACATGGATAGTACACTATAGATCTAAATATCTCACCCTGTTTTGATGCAACTAAAACTTATTAAAGAACATGGATAGTACACTATAGATCTAAATATCTCACCCTGTTTTGATGCGACTAAAACTTATTAAAGAACATGGATAGTATGCTATAGATCTAAACATCTCACCCTGTTTTGATGTGACTAAAACTTATTAAAGAACATGGATAGTACACTATAGATCTAAATATCTCACCCTGTTTTGACTAAAACTTATTAAAGAACATGGATAGTATGCTATAGATCTAAACATCTCACCCTGTTTTGATGTGACTAAAACTTATTAAAGAACATGGATAGTACACTATAGATCTAAATATCTCACCCTGTTTTGATGCAACTAAAACTTATTAAAGAACATGGATAGTACACTATAGATCTAAATATCTCACCCTGTTTTGATGCAACTAAAACTTATTAAAGAACATGGATAGTACACTATAGATCTAAATGTCTCACCCTGTTTTGATGCGACTAAAACTTATTAAAGAACATGGATAGTACACTATAGATCTAAATGTCTCACCCTGTTTTGATGCGACTAAAACTTATTAAAGAACATGGATAGTACACTATAGATCTAAATATCTCACCCTGTTTTGATGTGACTAAAACTTATTAAAGAACATGGATAGTACACTATAGATCTAAATATCTCACCCTGTTTTGATGCAACTAAAACTTATTAAAGAACATGGATAGTACACTATAGATCTAAATATCTCACCCTGTTTTGATGCAACTAAAACTTATTAAAGAACATGGACAGTACACTATAGATCTAAATATCTCACCCTGTTTTGATGCGACTAAAACTTATTAAAGAACATGGATAGTACACTATAGATCTAAATATCTCACCCTGTTTTGATGCAACTAAAACTTATTAAAGAACATGGATAGTACACTATAGATCTAAATGTCTCACCCTGTTTTGATGCGACTAAAACTTATTAAAGAACATGGACAGTACACTATAGATCTAAATGTCTCACCCTGTTTTGATGCGACTAAAACTTATTAAAGAACATGGACAGTACACTATAGATCTAAATATCTCACCCTGTTTTGATGCGACTAAAACTTATTAAAGAACATGGACAGTATACTATAGATCTAAATATCTCACCCTGTTTTGATGCGACTAAAACTTATTAAAGAACATGGACAGTACACTATAGATCTAAATATCTCACCCTGTTTTGATGCGACTAAAACTTATTAAAGAACATGGATAGTACACTATAGATCTAAATATCTCACCCTGTTTTGATGCAACTAAAACTTATTAAAGAACATGGATAGTATGCTATAGATCTAAATATCTCACCCTGTTTTGATGCAACTAAAACTTATTAAAGAACATGGATAGTACACTATAGATCTAAATATCTCACCAAGCACATTAATTGAAACATCTAACATATATACAAGCCGATGTATATCACATCGTGCTTGATTTCTCAAAATGAATTTACACAGATACAATATTTTCAATTACTGCCTACCAATTATGATTTTAGTGACTGGGGTGTGAGTAAGCTGTAAGATATGGGTGTTATGAAACCTTACAAGAGTAGTGAATGTTGTTATAATAAGCTTAAAGATGTAGCGCATGATTACCTCACCTAGAGCATAAAATGTATCATGAAATTAATAATATTGATTCAATTTTAACTTAAATCCTTTCTGAATTTAACTAATTTCTGTTATATCATCAAAAATTTTTTCCAATTTTGTTGTTTATTCATTTCATTTTCTACTTCCATTACATAGACTAAAAACAATATGACATAAAAGCCATTCTTGAAAGGTAGTATAACCAAAATGCACTGGCTTTTCTATACATATTAAAAGTTGTTAATCTAACTGATTTTTACCAAGATTATTCAACAAACTAGCATAAAGCACATAAGAAATGATGGGTCAAGTATGACCACCCTCACCCTATAGTGTACCTCATATTTCATAGCTTCTGAAATGAATACATTTTGTGGAATCAAGCTTTACCAACAAAAAGCAGAAAAGTATAGTTGAGGCAGACAAATAATAAGTAAATTCCATTGTGAGCCAATCAAAAATTAAGACAATTTATGAAGTGAACTCGTAGCATATTCACACAATAATTATTGGTAAAAATCAGATTAACACTTTCTAATGTATAGAAAAACTCATGCTTTTTGATAACACTATACTCCAATAATGGTTTTTATGTACTGTTGCTCAACAAAAGTTTAACCTAATACTGTTATTAATCTATGTAGTGAAATTGTAAAGAAAAGTGTAATGACAACAAAATTGGAAAAGTATTTCATGATTTTTTAATTTAGAGTCTCCACAGATTAAAGTTTATTTAAAAGCTTGGTGACATAACAGAAAATAAGTTAATTCAGAAACAATTTAACACTGAATCAGTAGTACTACTTTCATGATGGATTTTATGCACTGGGCTCTAGACTGCATAATCACACACTACATTTGTACTTAAGGCTTATAAAATCAACACTCACTACACTTATAAAGTTTCATGACACTCACAGCTCTCTTGCACCCCATCACTAAAATCATAATGCACAGACAGTAATTGAACTATTCTATCTAGATAAATGTATTTTGGTTTTTATAAGTCATCCTACTTCAAGAAATCAAGATTGATGTGATGTGACACACACACACTGGCTTTTGTATAGGTTAGATATATTTGCTACCAATTTGTTTTATGAATGATTTTAGTTTTCATTGGATAATGAAGGAAGTTACTGATGTTTGACTGCCTCAACTGTACTTTCATGTTTCTATGTTACTCGAGTTTGATTTTCCAACATTTTTCTATTTCAATTAGCTATGTTATGTAAAGTTAGGGTGCATTATGGGGTAGTGGTGGTAGAGCTTGCTGCATCATTTCTAATAAGCTTTATGCTAGTTAATAATAAACACTAAAAATGATTAAGTATTAAGGTAAAAACAGTTTGTTTAAGAATGTGGAAGGTAAAGAAACAGCTCCAAATATAGTTTTAAAAATCTTTAATGGTATATTCATAAAAATTAAGAGCTGAGAATTTTCAGTAAAAATATTGTCAGTTTTATATATATGGAATAAAATAAAAAGTGTGCTTATTAAAAATACGACAGACAAGTATATAAAGCGATGAACTTAAACACAGGTTGTTAAGTAGCTCTTTTTAACATCTGCCACATGAGCTAACCCAACATCCTGATGTGCATAACAAAAAAAAGTCATTCCAAAAACGTTTGGGTTGTTTCAATTAGACAAAAAGATATTTGGTAGTATTTTTTTGAGGTCTAGGTCCTTGGATCAGACCTGTAACTGGACCTAAGACCATGAAAGCAAACATGAAAAAGTTAACTTGCAAAGTTAAAGTAAAATGATGCTGGAATAAAACGTACTTGAAATGTTCGAGATGTGGTGGTTTAGGTGTAGTAAATTAAGCTAAGTCATGGGTTAAGGTCAGATGAGGGAAGAACTTATTCAGAAATATTCCTATCAATTTACATAGGATTGAAAGTAATCACTTGATTGCTGCATTGACACAGAAATATAAAACAACGATCACAATAGTATTTTTATCTTCAATAATGAGCATGTATTATAATTTTAGTCACTAAACTCATTTCCTTCCTGCATAGATTAATATAATTTAGAATTTTACTTACAATTTGTATGACAAATGTTTTAATATTACTAATTTTAAGCAGAACTTTTAGAGCACTGTCTTGGCTATACAGTGTCTCAAATGGTTATTGGCATTAAAGCTGAATGGTTGGTTGTTTAGCGTTAACTGGCACAAAGCAACTGGGCTATTTACATCAAACAGCCAGTAAAAAAGTAAAACTCGTTAAAATATGTAAAAAGGAATCATGATAAAACAAAACTTAGTCCAATTTTCAAATTAAAATCTTAAATAGTTAAAAAGACCAGGGGTCTTAAAAATTTAAAAACACAACTAAGGCAGAAAGCATCACCATAACCAACGACACTGTCCAACGTGGAGAATAAACCCACAGTAAAGATATGTTTAAAATGGTGCCATCATTCTTAACTGTAACAAATGACAGTAAAATGTGGGCTATTGTCACCTTAGTGCCACACAGACCACACATTAGTACCAGATAAATAAAGAAAGTGATGAGTTATAAAACTGTGACCAATGCATAGTCTAGTTAGAACAACTTTCTCCTTCCGATCCTTTACGGAAGCCAGACAGCTAAAGAGCCATACAATGTTTGATCTGGAAAAGCTTGCCATCATGTTTCTCACTCCAAATTGACTGCCAAAGTAGTTAGCAAGAAGACACAAAGGGTCAATAACAATACCCAACTTATGGGAGTGGCTTTTCATTAATTAAGTTCTATTATATGAGCTGGTTCCTGTCAATACATTTATCACTGTATACAAGTTTTAATATATGAAGTTACTACCAATTTCAATATTCAGAATCAACATTTTGTACTTTCAGTTTATTTAAAACTGGATATTTGACAGAAACAGAATATGAACATAACTTTGCAGCTGTTAAATTTCAAATATTAACTGAAAATAGTTTATTATTCTTAAATCTTGAAATTTAAATTAGTATCTTATATTTAAATCAAAAATTGACCATTAACATTTTAGTGTAAAATACATGGTTTGTATATCTATTTATAAGGGTTACACGTTTTCAGACTGATATAGTCTTTTAACAAAATATTTTTAACTCTGGCATGCAAAAGATTAGCTGGTTTCCACTGTTACAATAGAACTATGGTAGTTTTATGTGATATTAACAATGACTTTAGTATATCACGTGAAGAACTTATTATTACAATTACAAAATTATAATCCAAAGCAGCACAAGTTATCAAATTCTTTAAAAAACTTGAGATACTCGAAGAAAACTGAAAAAAGTGTATTATTACCTTAACTGTATTGGCTATTCCTTATTTACCTTCATGACTTACATTATAATTCATACAGTATAACTATGTAATGTCATTTTCTATAATAAGAGACAGTGAGAAAATTATTAGTTATATTTTAAATCATATATTCAAAATACTAATATGTTTTTATACAGAATATACACAAATCAAAGTATTTTGTGTTAAAAATATTTAAACCCACATATTTTTCTTGCATCTGACTAAGTAACTGCACAGTAATACTGTAATCAAATCAAGTAAAGTTATCCATTTATCTCAAGTGCATTAACAAAATCATTTAATTACCAATATAAATTAAAATATGTATACAATAAAAAAAAACTTTTCTCCTAATCCATTACAAATATGGTACAAACCCTCTAATGTATGGTCGACAATCCTGACGCTCTTTGTTCCACCCACAATAGGGGTCCTGCGTACACCGTAGACATGTTTCATAACGGCCTTTACACATCACCAAATCAAACTGCCGAATCACTGACTTTGAGGCTATATACAATGACTTATGCTTAAGAAAAAAAAAAGGAATCACATTATAGTAACACAAAAATATTTGGTTTCTGATAAATACATTTTGATCTGTAAGAAATTCATCCTATCAAATGTCTGTATAGCTTGGTAATAGTTTTTACCTAGTTTTAACCCTAAAATGTACAAATGTGTGGATTTGACACTTCTGTCAAATAGTTTGTTTTACTGTTGCAGTAAAAAAAAAGTTAAATTGTTTCAACATTTTGCATGAACTTCACATAGATTATGTTTATTTAAAATCAAACAGTTTATCTTTATTTGTGATATATGTATAAATTCCCAGTTCTGAAAATCCAAAGGCTTCCTGAGAGATTTTGTTTTTAAGAAACAGCTAAAAACTGTTTAAGTTTGTTATAAGTTTTTAGTTACTGACTTTTTAATGAATACTTAATGCTTTTAGAGCTGTTTTAACAAAATTTTTCTTTTATAAAACAATTTACATGACAATCAAAGTTGCAAAACGATGATTTGTTTTAATCACTAAACCTACAGTTGTGTCTTTAAAATATTCCAACCTTCCTTCCATGTGGATATGATGATACATTAAACTCACAAAATGTATTTTCTGATACTAATTTCTATCTTTGGAAAGCACTGAAATCAATTTAAAATAAAAAAAGCAATTATTTAAACACCTTATGTATACAATTAAATAAATATACCTTTATTTTTACTGAATAAATTTACAATTTGGAAAATTTAATGAATTGTTTTCTATAAACTGTTTAATTCAGTGGAGGAAATCTGTCTTGAAGTAATAGGTGCATCCTTATGGATTCCATAAGATTAAAACTATATTATCAGATATTCTCTTTCCTACTTGTTTTCAAGTACATGACTTTGATTCTCCCTTACAACTTATTTCCTCATATACGTGATTTTGATTCTCCCTTTCAACTTGTCTTTTCAAATGTAGTTTTCATACTCACTTGCAACTAAAGCTTTCAAGGTTTACAGAAATTTCCTTTCAACTCATTCATGTTTCAAAATATTTGAATTAATTTCCTCCTGTTTAATTATTCCTTTCCCAAATACATGTTGTTTTTATTCTGTACAGTCTATGTATTCACAATATTAAAGTTATTTTACACTTTAGCCAGTGTATCCAAGTGTTTTATGTTATTCATAATGTGGAACCTTATTACAAAATACATAATACAGAAATAACCATCGTACTCATGAACTACATAAACCTGTTAAGATCCTGCATGATTCCAGTGTGTATTAAGACTTTCTTCTTGCAAATCAGCAAAGTAAACACTGTTTGTTTTTGTTATTTTTAGGTGCACAATAGGCTACTTACAATTTTGCATCACACAGGTAAAAATCAAACCATAAAGTTTTAGGGTTATAAACTTTTACACTTGCAAAATAAGGCATGAAGCACAAAAACTTACTTTGCTCGAGATTTCCATATTGTGCACTGGTTCAGGGCTAGTGGCTTCAAACACATCTACAAGGTTAGAATGGGCTTCTCCTTTTCCATCGTACCACTCAACCAACTTAAACACCTGTCCATCCACTGTATGGGAAAAGTAACAACAACCTGCTAGAAATGCTCATGATAATCAACCAATGCTCATAGTCACAAATTCTTGTGACCTTGTTTTTCAAATGAAATGTTTCAAAGTTAACAAAATAAATTATTCAACACTTATCCACAATATTATAAAAGCTCAAAAGAATTTGAGCAGGAAGTCACATGTATCTTGATTTTCTTTTTCAGTTATTACTTCACATCCAATCCTAAAACTTTTACACATATATTAAAACATGCCTCCTAATAGTATTAAAATAATTCCAATGTGTAAACATACCACTGCCTGCATAATAAACAGTATAAGAAACCCCCTCAACTTCCAATTTATCTACAACCAAATTGGTCAGGACAACATCTCTTTTGTAAAACACAGGTTTTCCATTTTCTTGGGCAACAGCAGAATCCATCAGTGGATGTCCACGAATAAAGTTAAGCACCGAGTCAGGAAGAGTCTGGGTGTTGTTAACGCACTGCCCAGGACGAGGTTCTGGAACCTTCACGCTAATGACAGGTAGCCAAGCTGAAGAGGAAGTGGCCTGTTCCTTGAACTTTCCATTGAAAACCTCTTGAATGGAATCCAGACTAAATGTACATATTGCTGATCCAGTCAGTCCATTTCTAAAAATCACATTAATATGAAAGATAATATTTATTAAGAAGTCACCTCAAACAGTTTTATCCTTAATGACAACTGAAAGACTGAAACAGCCCATTAATCTTTAAAACTAAGTACAGCAATTCAGCCCTGATTGTAACACACTGCAAAAAACAGTGGCATTTACTTTAATAAATAAAATTTCCATGAAACTTGGTAAATGCTTTATAAATATTTGTAGACTACTGTAAAAAGAAATCTAGTATTTATAGGCATTACTTGTTTAGAAAAATTCATGTAGCTTTTAATTTAATGTTTATTTTAAAACCTATGAATGTAACAAAAAAAATTTATTGCAATGAATCTACATCTTTTCTCTCTGTCTTTGCAAACTTAACAGTATACATGATTCTAGCATCCGTAAAAACTCCTGTATTAGGAAATAAATTGTAATATGATTACTTTTTATGAATTGTTGTTCAGAAAGTTCTGTTTAATTAAACAATCAGTCATTAATACACACGAGAAACCCATGATGTTTTTTTAATACTGCAACAAAATAATGAGACTATAACCCATCTGCAAGAAGCTGGGGTGTCAAGAGGCAGGTCGAACCCCAGGGACAATTATGTCACCAGGCTCCTTTTTGAAATCTTCATAAATTCATGGTACATTCATGAAGAAATTTTCTGGTGGGAGGACACCAAATGTGTTGAGAATTTAAATTTTTTCTATAAAAAGGTATTTTTCAAGACAAAGCGATTCCTCACAATACTGCAATTTTTTCTTAAGTATGTTATGAAAATGAGAATACATTATTCTTTATCCCATATTTCTCCAGGCCTTAGGACTGTAGCGTCCCCCCCCTCGTCAGGCTTGGCAAGAAAACCCAAAACAAATGCTACAATGCAGGTGTTGCTTACTGATGTGTGACTTGAAAGAATGGAATATTTGAATCCACTTCAAAACTAAAGATGACAAATTTTGTTTTTGAATCAAAAGAAAAGTGTACAATTTATAAACTATCTTTACAGAAAATGATGATGAATATACTTCAAATATACACACACACACACTCAAACAAAATTAAAAACAAGATACCCGCTTTGAGATATTACAGTCCGTAAAAAAAAAAAGAGATCCAAGGAGACTGTGTACAAAGTTATAGGAAAAATTGGAAAATAATATAGGAAAAAAAAAACGTAATATGAAAATTAGTGATCTAACACCAATGTTATTTGTTATTATGTACTGGTCAAAATGTTTCTTAAAAAGGAATTAAACTGTGGACTTGCAACAAGGAAAAAAATATTTAATTTAACAATAAGTTCAAGCATTCACTTTGAAAAATAGAAACCATGAAAATAAATTTAAACTGTATTTTTGGGAAGTAATACTTACGATGAAGTTGTAAAAACTGCATAGAACATGCTATCGTCATCAGGGATTTTATATACATTTTCTATAGAAAATAAAACTTTTATGTTAACATTTTATATTATTGATGAACAAAGAAATTTAAGAACAAACTACTATAATTACAAACCATTCAGTCTTTGTTATAAGCCAAATCAAATTTCAGGTCTACCCCGTATAAAAGAAAAAATAAAGTTTTCTCCATTATTAGTTTTAATCAATGAGTTAGTATTAACTTTACCCCTACCATGTTTATCACCAGCATTATGTTATAGATGGTAAAAAATTATATACAAAAATATTAGATTTGTTCTGTTAAAGAAATTAGGATGATGTTTATAATATCTATACACATATCTAAATAACTATGTTGATGTTTATAGTATCTATACATATATATAAATAACTATGTTGATGTTTATAATATCTATACATATATATAAATAACTATGTTGATGTTTATAGTATCTATACATATATATAAATAACTATGTTGATGTTTATAATATCTATACATATATATAAATAACTATGTTGATGTTTATAGTATCTATACATATATATAAATAACTATGTTGATGTTTATAGTATCTATACATATATATAAATAACTATGTTGATGTTTATAGTATCTATACATATATATAAATAACTATGTTGATGTTTATAATATCTATACATATATATAAATAACTATGTTGATGTTTATAGTATCTATACATATATATAAATAACTATGTTGATATTTATAGTATCTATACATATATATAACTATGTTGATGTTTATAATATCTATACATATATATAAATAACTATGTTGATGTTTATATCTATACATATATATAAATAACTGTTGATGTTTATAGTATCTATACATATATATAAATAACTATGTTGATGTTTATAGTATCTATACATATATATAAATAACTATGTTGATGTTTATAATATCTATACATATATATAAATAACTATGTTGATGTTTATAGTATCTATACATATATATAAATAACTATATTGATGTTTATAGTATCTATACATATATATAAATCACTATGTTGATGTTTATAATATCTATACATATATATAAATAACTATATTGATGTTTATAGTATCTATACATATATATAAATAAATGTGTTAATGTTTATATCTATACATATATATAAATAACTGTTGATGTTTATAGTATCTATACATATATATAAATAACTATGTTGATGTTTATAGTATCTATACATATATATAAATAACTATGTTGATGTTTATAATATCTATACATATATATAAATAACTATGTTGATGTTTATAGTATCTATACATATATATAAATAACTATGTTGATGTTTATAGTATCTATACATATATATAAATAACTATGTTGATGTTTATAGTATCTATACATATATATAAATAACTATGTTGATGTTTATAATATATACTATACATATATATAAATAACTATGTTGATGTTTATAGTATCTATACATATATATAAATATATGTTGATATAGTATCTATACATATATATAAATAACTATGTTGATGTTTATAGTATCTATACATATATATATAAATAACTATGTTGATGTTTATAGTATCTATACATATATATAAATAACTATGTTGACGTTTATAATATCTATACATATATATAAATAACTATGTTGATGTTTATAATATCTATACATATATATAAATAACTATGTTGATGTTTATAGTATCTATACATATATATAAATAACTATGTTGATGTTTATATCTATATCTATACATATATATAAATAACTATGTTGATGTTTATAGTATCTATACATATATATAAATAACTATGTTGATGTTTATAGTATCTATACATATATATAAATAACTATGTTGATGTTTATAGTATCTATACATATATATAAATAACTATGTTGATGTTTATAGTATCTATACATATATATAAATAACTATGTTGATGTTTAGAGTATCTATACATATATATAAATAACTATATTGATGTTTATAATATCTATACATATATATAAATAACTATGTTGATGTTTATAGTATCTATACATATATATAAATAACTATGTTGATGTTTATAGTATCTATACATATATATAAATAACTATGTTGATGTTTATAGTATCTATACATATATATAAATAACTATGTTGATGTTTATAGTATCTATACATATATATAAATAACTATATTGATGTTTATAGTATCTATACATATATATAAATAACTATGTTGATGTTTATAGTATCTATACATATATATAAATAACTATGTTGATGTTTATAGTATACAGTATCTATACATATATATAAATAACTATGTTGATGATATATAAGTGTTGATGTTTATAATATCTATACGTATATATAAATAACTATATTGATGTTTAGAGTATCTATACATATATATAAATAACTATATTGATGTTTATAGTATCTATACATATATATAAATATGTTGATGTTTATAGTATCTATACATATATATAAATAACTATATTGATGTTTATAATATCTATACATATATATAAATAACTATGTTGATGTTTATAATATCTATACATATATATAAATAACTATGTTGATGTTTATAATATCTATACATATATATAAATAACTATGTTGATGTTTATAGTATCTATACATATATATAAATAACTATGTTGATGTTTATATCTATACATATATATAAATAACTATGTTGATGTTTATAATATCTATACATATATATAAATAACTATGTTGATGTTTATAGTATCTATACATATATATAAATAACTATGTTGATGTTTATAGTATCTATACATATATATAAATAACTATGTTGATGTTTATAGTATCTATACATATATATAAATAACTATGTTGATGTTTATAGTATCTATACATATATATAAATAACTATGTTGATGTTTATAATATCTATACATATATATAAATAACTATGTTGATGTTTATAGTATCTATATATATATATAAATAACTATGTTGATGTTTATATATATCTATACATATATATAAATAACTATGTTGATGTTTATAGTATCTATCTATACATATATATATATAAATAACTATATAACTATGTATCTATACATATATATAAATAACTATGTATGTATCTTATATATATAACTATATTGATGTTTATACTATACATATATATAAATAACTATGTTGATGTTTATAGTATCTATAGTATCTATATATATATAAATAACTATGTTGATGTTTATAGTATCTATACATATATATAAATAACTATGTTGATGTTTATAGTATCTATCTATACATATATATAAATAACTATGTTGATGTTTATAGTATCTATGTTGATGTTTATAGTATCTATACATATATATAAATAACTATGTTTTAGTATCTATACCTATATATAAATAACTAGTTGATGTTTATAGTATCTATACATATATATAAATATCTACATATATATAAATAACTATGTTGATGTTTATAATATCTATATATATAAATAACTATGTTGATGTTTATATATATCTATACATATATATAAATAACTATGTTGATGTTTATACTATATTGATATAATATATACATATATATAAATAACTATGTTGATGTTTATAATATCTATACATATATATAAATAACTATGTTGATGTTTATAGTATCTATCTATACATATATATAAATAACTATGTGATGATCTATTAAATAACTATATTGATGTTTAATATCTATACATATATATAAATAACTATGTTGATGTTATATATCTATACATATATATAAATAACTATGTTGATGTTTATAGTATCTATATATATATATAAATCTATATGTTGATGTTTATAGTATCTATACATATATATAAATAACTATGTTGATGTTTATAGTATCTATACATATATATAAATAACTATGTTGATGTTTATAGTATCTATACATATATATAAATAACTATGTTGATGTTTATAGTATCTATATTGATGTTTATAGTATCTATATATATATATAAATAACTATGTTGATGTTTATAGTATCTATAACTATGTTGATATATAAATATACATATATATATAAATAACTATGTTGATGTTTATAGTATCTATACATATATATAAATAACTATGTTGATGTTTATAATATCTATACATATATATAAATAACTATGTTAATGTTTATATCTATACATATATATAAATAACTATGTTGATGTTTATAGTATCTATACATATATCTAAATAACTCTGTTAATGTTTATAATATCTATCTATATATATCTAAACAAACATGTTGATGTTTCTTTCATGGATCATAACAGTGTTCCTCGACTCAGGATGTGTTTTTGAAATTAAATGTTTTACCTTGTTAAATACCATCCATATCTGTGTATGTTCCAATGAACAACTAACTATGTCTGGGGTATAGTTCTAACATTTGTGAAGGTTCTACAAGATTATTCAGACATATCTTTAAACCATAACTTGTTTCTTATTCAATCAATGTTGCTAAATGGAAACTGATTCTATAAGATTTTTACAATTTCTGGTCCATGGAATCACCCAAGTAAGTGTTGTGTAATACTATCAAAAGAGTTTACCTATTCTCTTTACTCCATTGAATTAAATTTATAATCAATATACTTATTAAAAAAATAATAATTCACCTACAAGAGCTACATCAACTTGCAACAATTTTAAAGGATGGTAAATGACTGGTTATTAACACAAAATCTAATACGTATGTAGATAATTTCTTGAGCTAACTGATACCAGGTTAAAATTAAGCACAATCACTTACGAATTTCATTAAAATAAAATGGAAACTCTCCAGGAATTGAACAATTTAGGCGTGCTTTCACGAAAGATGCCCAGTTCTTGTTAAGAATATTTTTTCCCCCTGTATCTCGCTAGAAAAAACAATAGAGTCATTGTATTGAAGACTTTTTATAAATAATAAGTTAGCAACATTTTCAAAACAGCAATGATTCAGAAATGATAAAATTTGATGTTTGATTAAAAATATGAAGCTAACACTAAATTATCATCAAACTTTTCTAAATCTATAAACAGAAGTAAAACATAAAATGTTTCTATGCTTTATACAAGAGTGATTTATGAGAATCTTGAATATGCCAGAACATACCAATCAGTTAGTTAGTTTTTAAACACCCAGAAAAATAGGAAAAAGAAAAGAAAAAAAAACAACTACTTGTCAACTAAAAATAGTGCTTGAGAATTACGATGAAGATTAACCAGAGAAACATTCTGATAATTATGAAATGTATATTATTATTAAACAAGTCTTTAAAATGAATAATTCAAGGACTTCATTTTTTTTCAAAATTTAAATTATATATCATCAAGACTTACTATAACACAACATAAAATAAGAATAATGTATGTATTAAATATCCTTGAAGTTGTATTATTCTCTCACCTTACAAACTCTAGCTACACGAGTATAAATACTTTTTCCACAGTTGATATATTCCACAGCACTCTCTCGAAAGAAGAAATAGACAAAGTCTCCAATATCGTAAGAACCAACAAACTGGGGCTCTGTAGAGAAATAACAATGCTTTCATATAAGATAGCAAAAATACTGAGTTTTAGATCTCAGTATGTTTTACTAAGATTGTTTGTTTGTAGTTAAACTCAGAGCTACATGGTGAACTATCTGTGCTCTGCACACCTTAAGCATTGAAACTTAGTTTCTAGCACCCTAAGTCGGTAGGCATGCAGCTATGCCACTGGGGAAGGGGCTCTAACAGTTCCAAAATATGTGGTAAAATAGCAATATAGTAGATGTTGCACAGTATGTTACAAAACAGCCAAGCAATACAGAGGCAAAGGTTCTATACAGTTGGGTGTAAACAAATAACAAACCTAATAGCCTAGCTACCTTATGATGTGGTTGAGTAATAGTTTTACTTTGCAATTTATCCAACTCTTTATCCTATATCACTTTTCCAGAATCAGTATTATAACTTTGCACATAAATAACATTAAATTTCTTGGATAATCACCAAAACACAATATCAACATTAGTAATAATTTATCTAATTTTTCTTCCTCCTTATTCTGTCTCAGAGTTATGTTCGCACCACATTTTCTCATGTCTTCTCTCACTACAACCACCCACCATTTCTTCCAGCTTCCTCTCCACTGTCATATTTATCTTTATCCTACCATTATACTCCACTTCTTTTTATGCATAACTAAACCACAAAAGGTGAGTTGCTCTAACATTTTCCATAACTAATACTATTTTTCTCTCCAGTGTTTTCATACCTGTAGCAGTCATTCACATCTCTACCACTTTTATTACCTACTTTCTTTGTTAGACCACAGGAAATTAATGTAATAAAAAATAACAATCTATACTTTTGCATGACATAAACTGTGCAAGCATGATACTTAAAGACACAAATTCTGTTTGAAGAAAACAAAAACTGCACTTACTGTCCAACCACTTGGAGTCGTACTTAATAGTGCGACTGAATGGATATAATCTTTTTCCTGTTGAACTATCATAAAGATCTGTACGAAATATGACAGTGTCAGCCTTGGTGAACTCGGCGACTGTACCACTGTACAACCCTGGAAGATTTCCTGGATTTCCATGTTCTGGAATGGAAATAATGAGTTAAAAGAAGAATATAAGGATGGAAAAAAAAATACTTAGGGATGAATTTAATTTTATTTTTTATTTTGAAGTAATAATGTTATTGTACTCGAAAGGTTAATCATAAAAACTTAAGTAAAGATTTTTTATTTAGTTATTTATCTAGTTTTGAGTATGATGAAATTATTGTTTTCCACACTTAAGGTACAATGGAGTTATTGATAACTGATAGAAAAATCTCACATAGTTTTGGTTCCTATACTCACTGGGGCATTTTAACAACATCACACAACTCAGCAGACCTAGCAAGGCATAGCGGTTAGGGTGCTCAACTTGCAATCTGAGAATCATAAGTTCCAATTCCCATCATCAAACATGCTCATCCTATATGGTTTCTAACTGTACCAGCCACCCAGGTGTAAAAGATTTTTTGGTTTACAAAAATACCAGTTAATCCCAAATTACCTGAAGTTAAAGTTATAATGAAAATAAAAAAAGAAGCATACCAAATTTATAAAGCTGCAGATAAGAACAATATTAGATTTTTGTTTAGCCAGCATTTCATAGGAAGAAAACCAGTGTTTGACCAAAAATGATTTCTGTATTTATGAAATATTCTCTGAATACAGCACAAGCGATAAATGTATTAAAAAGGCAAATTTAATATACAATAAGATATGCTCTCATTCATTTCCTCTATAAAGATAAGTTACAAGGTTTAAGTGGCACATCTGTTAAAATTGAAAAGTCAAAATAATAGTAATAAAAACTGGTATATAATTTTTTTTTCAGAAGGTATGTTGTCAGGATTTATAGAACTGGATTCTTTACAGTAAGTGTCTCTGACTTCTTGATGAAATATTTCAACAATATATGAACAGCACACAATCCACTTGTTTTAACAGAATATATTCAAAATAAGTCAAATGTACAAACAAACATTCCTCACACAACTGACTATCACAGTTGTGTCCTGAGCTTTCAATAATTGTGTCTTTCTTTTGCCAACAGAGGTGGGTTCAATTACTTAAGAACACTCTTTGACAAAACAATTTATTCTCCACTATCTCTGTTAGTACAATACAAGCTATGAAATTCACTTTAGAAATTACCTATTATGTCTAAACTGACACACAGTTTAATTTCGCTTTTACAAACAATGAAACAAGCAACAAGAAAAATTCAGAAGGTTCGAGTAACAAAATGTCACTTCATGACAGTTGAACAATGCAACAAACGATTCATAAACTAATATATATTCAAACTTATTGTAAATACTGCTTCTAAAAATACTAAATTTAACACTTCTTGTAAATAATATCTCCTATTAAGTTTAAATAAAACATTTGTACATATCTACCATAATTATATAAAAAAAAACAGTAGAATATTGACTGTTACTCTTATAATGCACCCACAGCTTAAATTCTGGGAAATATTTAGTAACATTGCTTGCAACAAAACTTAGCTAGCTCTAAAATTTAAAGCTTTACTATATAGCAACTCTCACCCACAGGAATATAAACATTGAACCCTCTCTAGAATCTTGCCCTGTCCCAAGAATCAGTACTAGATGCATATCATGTGTAATTATTGTCAATGCCTTCCAATATAAAGTACTGTTCATGTCTTAGGCAACAAATGAATAAAACTGACTGATTAAAAGTAGCTAGTTAATACTTACACAAGTCTAGATAAAAAGCTACAAAATAAACATGAAAAGAAAAATTCAGCATTTGGAGAAGTAAACTTATGGTGAGCTATAAATCCTTCAAACAAAGATTTAGTTTTTACTTGACAACCTAACTCTGAGTGAATAGCATTATTCAGTATCCAAAAACTCAAAATTCATAAGCTCCAATTTTTTTCCACATCTCTCATTTCCAGGTACAATGGACAAATTAAAAAAAAAAAAGAGTATGAAAAATCAAATTCTAGTTGACTTGTTTTTATAAGATGTTTCTTCCTCTTTTTATTAAAAAAAAAAGACTTACCAACCCATACAGCTGTTGCATTGTCTTCTGGATCAAATGGACATTTGGCAATTCCATTTCCAATACCAGGATAATTTTCATGTTGCACTACATGCGAAAGATTGTCCTAAAGGCAAAGAATAATTAAAGTGTAATTTGATTTCTGTGTCTGGAGTTTATTGGTAAAATGAGTTGTTACTACAATAAGTTGGGTGGAAGGAAATTGTCAGCTCAACTGTTATTTTACCTTTGCTCATAAAAAAAAAAAACAATGTGATTCTTCACATTAATAGCTGCAAATTAGTTAGTAAAAACAATATGGGAAAAACTTGTAAATTGAATATCTTTATAAAGACCTATTGTTCACAGTCATCTTAACTTTAAGCAGAAGAAAGCAAGTAAACAGCACAAACTACCACGTCTTGAACTACTCTTGTGTGATTGAATAGTAGAATATAACAATCATTTTTCATAAATCACTCACAGATCTAAAGTGTGGAGTATATTTTTTTGTGGTACAAAGACATGAATCATTAACTCAGACTCACAGTTCAGGCTTGCTAAGCACGAGGCCATACCTATTCCAAACTGATAAAACATCATTGTAACAATGTGGTAGTTACAATTCAATGGAACCTACCTTGAAATATTAAGCTACTAAAAACAAAATTCAAACTTAAGCAGAAGCACAGAAATATTAATATTCTACACCAAGTTAAGACATTAAAAATTAGAAAATTATTGGAACTGGTACATGAAATCTGGAGAGACAGTGCCATTACTGGTAGTGTTTGGATAAATCTTTTGCAACAAAGTAAAAAAATAAATGTACAATTTGATTTTTTTTTCTTTTAAGACACACAATGGACTATGTATGCCTGGTATCAAACTCTACTTTTTAGAGTGAAAAGCCCTAAAAAAGAGAGCATTACATGTAACTTAAAGCTCTAAACCAGTGGTTCTCAATCTGTGGTCTGTAAGTCCTCTTCAGGTGGTTCATAGAAAGTGGATAATTACAGAAATGAAACGATAGCATACTATGGTCTACCGAAATAAAAACAAAATTCAAGTGTTCTGTAACAAAGACGTTTGAGAACTGTTGCTCTAAACACATGTAAGTGTTGTTTATTAAACACATATGAGTATTAGTGTTAACTATATAATAAATGTACTTCAAACAATTATACCTTGGTTATAATTATTTTTTTCAATCAATTAAGTTCCATACCAGTCACATTATACACTGCTCAAAAGAATTAAGTGATAATTAGGGTTTTCTATATTGTAACTATGATAAGGTTCAATTAAATTCATTGAATAATTTCAATGACACCCCCCAAGTGTAGTTGTAATTACAGGAATACATAACACTTGATTATCCTTCATACAACCAAACCTAATTATGATGTTTGTCTGCTGTCTGGTCATTCAGTCACTACTCTGAATATAGCTATTGTGAAATAGCAGTTGTCTTCAAGGATGATTAATAACTGTCTACCTTGTCCAGGTTTCCAGAAATTTGTAAAATAGTATTAAAGTCCACATCCCACTAACTATGTTTTTGTTATTTGTAGCCATTCTGCAATGATCTGTTGCACCTGACTGAGCTACTGCTCTCTCTGTCATAGAAATGTTAAAATATCTTTTCATGGACTTTTTGGTATGGTTCATTATTAATCAGGATCTCATTAGACATTATGTTGTTCAAACTTTTCATGGACTTTTTGGTATGGTTCATTATTAATCAGCATCTCATTAGACATTATGTTGTTCAAACTTTTCATGGACTTTTTGGTATGGTTCATTATTAATCAGGATCTCATTAGACATTATGTTGTTCAAACTCCTGAGAACATATTGTTTTATTCACATTTCTATATAAACGAAATGTGAGTGTCCAGTTATACAATGGATCTTGTTTTATATAAAAATTTAAAAACAAAAAAGATGCCATTATTTATTAACATTAGCTGTGCCTTGCCATAGTTAGAATACAGAAAACTATGTTGATCTTAATTATGTTTAACAGTTAAAACTACAAATCTATGTAAAACTCTGGTTAATATCTAATATTAAACACATTTTCAAACTGTGCAGTTAAAGCTACAAATCTATGTAAAACTCTGGTTAATATCTAATATTAAACACATTTTCAAACTATGATTATAAAAAAAAAATGCTTAAATTGTTGCTGCACAGTAACTTTCCATGGAAAGATGAAACACAAACATCAATTAATATACCTCATAAATCTCCTACTAAAACTTGTTTATTTTCTACAATCAATTTACAAAATGTCAAACTACTTGAAAATAACCATAATAACTAGTAATTGACAAAATAAAAACAAGAAAGAACAATACTGATCAAAAGGAAATAAAGTTAATTCTTTCAAGATCATCTCACTAAAGTTATAACCAGCTATAAAAATACTGACACTTTAAATCATTCGTATAATATACACTTCTGATACCGGAACACAGGAGTCCCAACAACATACAAGAACTATCAAAAATTATCTCTCTTATCATACTGAGGAAAAAGAAATTATCTTTAGACATATTAATTATGTGGCTTGCAAGACTGTGAAAACAGGTTTATAATACAAGCAAAATTTTCTTTCTTGATAATGAGAAACCCACTTGAAACAAAAATGTATCTCAGAATGGCTGGTATGGGTATTAACACTTTTCGAACTTCCTAGGTCATCTTCAGGTTTGTTTCTTTACAAAGTTTTCTTTCTGAGATACAAAGAAAACACTTTCATAGAAGACCACTAATTCATCGTCAGGTTGGTTTTCTTTCATTACCACTAATTTTGGAAGATCCCAGATGTACTTTTCTCAACTTGAAATCACGATAAAAAATATAAAAAAAAAAACCATTGATTACAAACTAGGAAGTTATAATCTGTGATGTCGAGAAAATCCACTTGTAGAGAAAATTATATATTTAAAAACAGCTCCTTTACTGGTGGTTTCTCTACCCATACCAGCTGTTTTTAAATACATAAACTAGGAAGTTAGTTTCACATACCACCCAAACTATCTAATACAGGTTACAATCAGCTACCTTTAAAGAATATTTTCTGCTCTAAAGGATTCATATTTATATTTTGTTTATAAGCTAGAAAATCTCTAGCTAAAGACAGTCTAGGTAGCATGTACCATCTCTAACTCCAAACTACCATCTCTAACTCAACTATCAACCACAAGAAAGCAATCACTTTTACATTTCACTTCCTAAGTTATTGTGTATCCTTTCTACTCTTTGTTTAGCCATTCCAACAGAAATTGTTCCTATTTTATGATTTGGCATGTGTATTATGTAAGGTATCCATACTTTGGTCAATTTTTCAGAAATTTCGAACCTACTGATCAAAATGTTACAATTTTTCTGATTTAAATTATTGCTAAGACACTTCAATAAGCAACTGATTTAGTCTTTAACTATGTTTTGTTTTTCGTTATTTGTTTGTACTTAAACAAGCATAATTTTACATGAACATGAGAAATGATGGTTCTATTTAGAGAAATGACTTTGTTTGTTCTATAAGCAACCAATTAAAATATTACAAAATCTCAATGTATAATGAAAATAAACGTTTACAAGCTATATCCCCAACACTCAGGATACTTCTATCTTTAAAACTTAAATATGAGTCATGTTAACCATGACTGTTTTTTTACTGTAGATCAGTTTACAAGTGGAGTAAATTATGTAAGAATTCCAACTACTCTTAGCTTGCAGCAGAAATAAATATACACATACACTGACTTGTATTCAAATTAACAGCAAATAAAGGCCCCCAAGATACAGAAAAACATTTACATGAAGTTTCCCACATTTATCAGATATCAAGATGTTTAAGGTTCCTTCTGAAATCTTATATTATGAACCATTAACTTATTTTCTACAAATAACACAGTTTAATCATCAACTGATAAACTTACATGAATAATCCAGTCCCTTGGGTTGAATGCATTTGTCCCACAAACGTATAACTTGTTTCCTTCACCAACTGGCTGAATAACTCTGATGTGATTTCTGCAGTCATAGTACTAACACCAAATCAAATTAGGTTTGCTTTACTATTTTTAAATGTCACAATAAAGAAAATTTTAAACGTCTATTTAACCTTAATAAATCAATTACAACATGTTTTTCTATATTATAATATTAAGATAATATATTGTGAAATTAAGATAAACAGATATGCTACAAATAAAATGAAAGTATTTGTACAGGGTGGCCCGTAAGTCCCTACCCATCCATATGTTATTATGTTATATTCAATTATGCATGTATTATAAATTTGTTTCTTTTTTTCAGAGAAATATGGTGGATGAAAACCCATTTACACTTGAAGATCATATTGTGACAAGTACGCATAATATTATGCAGTGAGAATGAGGGACAGCACACAGATACACTGGATACATAAGATATATGGATGGTTAGGGACTTACGGGCCATCCTGTAGAATGAATATTTTAGAAATATTATACATAGAATAAATAGAACATGTACAGCAAGTGAAAGGAAAACAACAGCGAATAAATAAACTTTTATTTACAAAAGTGCACACATCTATTACCAACTGAACAGTTTCTTATTTGCTATAACTTTAACTACTTCTGAGGTTGTACAGATGTTTCACATAACTGCACAGGTCAAACATTTCCAAAAAATTATATTATAATACACTTTCAAATCAGACAAATGACCCAAGTGCAGCATCCCATAATCCATATTTTACTTATTTCAATAACCATTCCTAATAGCATATTTAAGGGAAAGAACCCCAACTCATACCAATATTTCTTATAAGTATCTGTGTCACCCCTTGAGGAGAGATTGTCCCATCCACAGAGGTGAAACAGGCACAAGGCCAACCTGATGAAAGCTTTTATCAGATGGTTGTTGTCATGTGTAATTTTAGATCCTTTACCCATGTAAAAAGATTAGAACATGTTTAAAACCTGTCAACATCAAGAATGCATCATGACTACATGTATATTAGCATGGAAATTTTGAATAATTATCTAATTACACCTGATTAAAGTTATATTCAATATTAATTATGTGAAGGTAAAGCTAGCTATAACAATAAATGTCACTGAGAACAAACCTCACATGCAAGTGTTACATTAATTAATGGCATTGAGTTCCTGTGCTTTTCTGAATATTTATGTAAATTATTCTTAAGTTAATTTAATAACACGCAACACTTTAAGAAGGCAATCAGAATAATAAAGAAAACAATAAATTAGATGGCATTAAACTAAGGAAACTATATACATGTTGAGAAAATAAAACATAATTCATAACTTACTTTAGATTTGCCTTTTGACACACAATTTGAAATACTTGAAGGTGTTAGGATCAGGGAATCAGCCTAGAATACATGAAATGGAAGATAAACATTGAATAATGCTAAAATGTTGTACTTATTGCTTGTAATTAGAAAATACATCTTCAAAACTAATGTTACATATCTGTATGAAACATTAACATTTTCTAAAGGAGCAAGATACATAGAATAAGACAAATGAACAAAAACTTAAGTCTATAGGTGTTTCTTTTGTGTTGTTTTTTTTGCAAAACCATCCTGATATAGAAAAGTTTTATGAAAGTCTCAGGTATGGCCAAAAACACTGAAATAATGGATTTTTCTTGAGACATACTTCAAAAATAAACTGGTTCATAAGTTACAGTAAAATATTTTTTGTTGTTTTTGAACATAGTTCAAAAACGATGAAACTTTCAACTGCTTAAATCAGGATTCTTCATTTGTAACGGTGAATTTTAATTGTTTTTAAATTTGCAGTTCAAAAGGAAAAAAATTCAATTCTTGAAATCTGGGTATTTTACTTATAACACTAAATCTATTAACGTTTTTTACTTTGCACTGGTTCCTTTGGTCTTAATAATGTAGCCAGATATGTACTTTTTCAAGCCTAAATTAATAAGGTTTAGCTTATTCGCTTTGTAAAACTAAACAATCTTTCGTTTACTGAATAGAATACTTATATAGAGTTATTATTATTGACACTACTTAAAAATGGACGATTTGACCTTTCAGTACGTTGAAAACATTTCACAAGTACTTATCCGAAACGAGCAGCGCCATTAAGAAAAATACTTTTCAAGTCTGTCTAAACGAGAACTAGATTCCAACCAACAAAATCCCATTGTGTCTTTTTTGTCCGTCTACTTTCTTTCTCACATTCTCTGATACACAAATACGACGAATTCTTGTAAAGGAAACACATTTTCCCTGTCACTCCTGTAAACCTGTCTAGCCTTGACGTGTGTAGACAAGCATTCCTAAACTCCGTCACTTCACAACCCGCTGGTTTCGTGCCCTGCTACATAGTTGTTATTTCACTAGGACGACAAAGCTAACGCATTAACGAAAATGCAGAAAGACTGACTCCAGGTACAACACATTCAGGAGCCTGGTATCAAAAGCGAGCCACTTCAAGGCCTTGCATACGGTTCTCGAGAGAGAAAAAAGACGCTTACTTAGCGAAATTCAAAGTTTTTAGTCGCCAAAACCATTAGGCCTCCTCCGCGAGACAAGCAGAAATAAAACTGGTAACTTATTTTACTATACTTACAGCACGCTGGGTTTAGAAAGCATTTCAAGTATTATCTATTACCATTAATTCCACTTTACGATGTGGAAACTGGAGACATCGATTATGTTTTCCTTTGGAAGAGACTCTTTGGAGGATAAACACATATATTATCACCTCAATACATGAAGTCAACGCAAGAATTTTAGTGATTAAATAAGGTGGATGCACATGGACGTCAGATATATATATAGAAGTATTTCAATTAAGCTGTTTCAGAACACCCACTTCAAGACCAAGATAATTTCACATCGTAAATTTACCTAATTATTCTACAGAAGTTACTTTTATTGATTCTACACAGACTATTACAAACCACACGAGAAAATAACTATATTTCAAAACATTTTTCAGAATAACATTAAGAGTAATCTAACATTATTTGTTTAGCTAGTAAATCTGTACATTTTTGTTTTAGCTTAGCCTACACGGACATGAAACATTACAAGAGATAAAAGAAAATCCGAAAATAAATGCCATACATTTTTACAATATAATGTATGAGCAAAAATAGTATAATAAGCTGAAACTGTCTCTTCTGAAAACTTATCATGTTAGGAGAAAGTGAAAACCGACACCGACCGAATTAAATTCGAACTAAAGATTTGGTATTTAGGTGGTTACAGTTAGGCTTTATTTATAAAATACGTTCATCTTTAGTTTAAAGGAAAAATATAAAATGTCGATTTTTACAGCAAGATTAATATCCGAATTACATAGCACTGACAGGTTAATAAGTACACAAAAAAAAAAATGACTGAAGACAAACTGTGTTTACAAAACATCTTGAACCTCTAAACGTCGATTCGATATATATGACAACCTTCAGGTGCAGATCGAACCAAGAATTGTTTTCTGGGCAGAAAAAAAAAATCATGCCCTGACTCTCACAAGCTTCTTTCTATTCGCAAATACCCAGAATAAGCGTACTAAAGTGTATACCAATTTTCGCACACATAACGTTGAACATATATATATACACACAAATACATATATATTAATCTATTTCAAATTAGTGCACAATAGTGGTTGATTGGTTGGCGTTTCTTGGCGAAGCGCATCATGACTACATGCTACCATAGTAATTGTAGAATATATTTTATGCATCAAGAGTTAGCCAAATGGCTGTGTTTTTCAGGTACAATGATATCTAACAAGTAGCCAAACAAATTTCCTTGAAACTGCAAGTTCGGAAAATGTTTTGTGAAGAATAAACTAAATAGTGGTAGAAAAGGAAAACAAAGGAAACACATGTAAATAAGTTAAACATCTTTATTTTCAATAATGTTTATGTTCTAATTCAAACTAATCAGCTTCTTACTCGATAAGGTTTCTCACTAGTTGCTGTGGTAGGATGATTTGGTTTGAATTTCGCGCAAAACTACACGAGGGCTATCAGCGCTAGCCGTTCCTAATTTAGCAATGTAAGGCTAGAGGGAAGGCGGCTAGTCATCACCACCCACTGCCAAACGAATAGTGGGATCGACCGTTACATTATAACGCCCCAAAAAGCATGTTTGGTGTGCGGGGATTCAAATCCGTAATCCTCAGATTACGAGTCGAGTGCCTTAACTACCTGGCCATGCCGGGCCATGTGGGAGATTTTTTTAAATAGCTGTGCACAAGACAAGGTGAGGCATGGCCAGGTGGGTTAAGACGTGCGACTCGTAATATGAGGGTCGCGGGTTCGCATCCCCGTTGCGCCAAACATGCTCGCCCTTTCAGCCGTTGGGGCGTTATAATGTTACAATCAATCCCGCCATTCGTTGGTAAAAGAGTAACCCAAGATATGACGGTAGGTGGTGAAGACTAGCTGCCTTCCCTCTAGTCTTACTATACTAAATTAGGGACGGCTAACGCAAATAGCCCTCGAGTAGCTTTGCGCGAAATTCAAAAACAATTAGAATGAAATGCCGATATTTCAAGTCAGGTCAAATAACCCTTTTTGCAATCCCATGATTATTAACATTATTAACGTCAGAGACTATTCCAAATAATAAATTTAACGAAGAAATTCCACAATTCTGCTACACCTTAAAATGTACTTGCTCGTTTCAGTGAGTTGGCACAGACACAGGGCCAAACTGGTACGAGTTTCTACGAAACAGACATTGTCGTACGTAACTTTTACTTGAACAAATGCTTTGTTCGGTTGTTGAATTTAGTGCAAAGCTGCTCAAGGGTTATCTTCTCTAACCGTTCCTGATACTGAAATGATGAATTAGAGAAAAGACTGTTAGTCAAAACAACCCACCGCCAACTCTTGAGTTAGGTTTTACCAATTAATATTAGGATTGTCCATAACATTATAATGTCACAACATTGAAAGAACGAGCACGTTCGGCGACGAGTTTCGATCCCGTGACCCCACAAATTAGAAGTAAAATGCTTTAACCACCAAGAAAGTAATTGCTATTTATTTGTGAACCTTCTACATCTGTTTTCAAACCTAACTGATAATTGAGAAACGTTATCCGACTATAACTTACTATAGATATATTTTAAGCAAGTTACAGAAGAGTAAAAGTAACAGTTATTTCAACTGCAACACATTTACATTGAATATAATTTGACAAACATCATATTTCGTTTTACATGTTGTGGTTAGTTTTCTCTGAATAATTCTGATTGGGGAGGGACAACAAAAGAGAGTCCTATGGGTTTGTTTGTTTGGCTTCAATCTCGCTCATAGCTGCACGAGGGCTATCTGCGTTAGCCGTCCCTAATTTAGCAGTGTAAGACTAGAGGGAAGGCAGCTAGTGATCACCACCCACCGCCAACTCTTTGGCTACTCTTTTACCAACGAATAGTGGGATTGACCTAAACTTTATAATGCACCCACGGCTGAAAGGGCAATCATATTTGGTGTGACGGGGATTCAAACCCGCGACCCTCAGATCACCAGCCGAATGCCTTAACCACCTGGCCGTGTCGGGCTGAGTCCTGTGGGTTTTTCTTTCTTCTTTTCCTCACTTTAACATCTCAAACAGAATACTTCAACGTTAATCACCAATAATAAAATGTCTCTATCCTCAAGGATTCACACGATTCTGCACATTCAGGCTCCTCCCCCTAATTAATGTTTTTCTTCTTATTCAATGTTCTTAACATGTAATACATACACCGTAAATTGTGTACAGCATATTACAGAATCTTCCTATTTAACGAAAAAGCTCTGTACTAGAATCCAAAGTAAAAAAAAAAAAAGTGTCCATGATTTTAATTACTTGTAAGTTAAATTGGCTTTTCGAAAACTTAATTATTTTTACAAACACGAGTTTCGTCATTCCTAAGTATTAGCGAATACCATAGTTCTAATTTCTGCACGTCATGAACACAGATTTAATAACGCCAGAATTCTTGTATATCCGTGTAACAAGCAATATATATTTTGGTGTGTTTTGTTGTTGTTTTTTTTGTTTTTTTTTTGGAGGGGTCTTTTCTCTCTAGTGGCTCGGTGAAAAGTCTGAAGCCTCATAACGCTAAACACTGGATTTCGATATTGGTGACGAATATATCACAGATAACATGTTGTGTACCAATGGGTTTAATGACAAATAAAAATCGTATACACTGATCCACCACAGCTATGTTCGGAACTATTAAGGTGTGGTTACCCTTACTAATTCTTATAAAGTTTGATTACGTTTTCCTAAAACACCGTTGAAACGTTTTAACAAATGAACTCTTGCGTTGAAACAAAAGCATGCTATGAAAATAACTAGATGACTTCTAACATTGCCTCACATTAAATCTCTCTGATGCGTGAGCCATGACATTCCAAAACCAAAATGCTCAAGACTGTTCGTTTATACACCAACAAGGATTACCAGATTAAATGGAAACCTTGACTTTTGGGGCACTGCCCCAACCGATTGTGCTTATAACATCATTTTAACTTTTCTTGAAAAAAAATGCGATTATTGTAATTGAAGCTTTGTGTATATTTACAAAAATGTTCAATCTTCTAATACTATAAAACAAAGTGTCTGTCTGTCTGTCGGTCACATACTGATGTCATAACAAATGATTAGGTAATTCACGTAGTTTGACTCTGTCAATTAGAAACGAGTAGTTTACGACTGACCAAAAATTAAATATATATTTCGACTGATTGTACAAAAAGTTGTGGCATTATGAAAACAAACTTAACCACATTTTCTTACTATAATTTACGAATCTGATCTTATACTTAAATCTATCCACTGTTTTAGTTGTATTGGTCATTATGCGTTGAAACTATGGTACACGTGTGCTAACGTCTAAAATCTAATACTCAGTTAATTATTTTCCTACTTAGAATATCGACAGACAGACACGCACGTGTGCCCCGTCGCACCAAACATGCTCGCCCGTTCAGCCGTGAGGGCGTTATAATGTCACAATAAATCCCACTATTCGTTGGTAAAAGAGCAGCCCAAGAGTTGACGGTGAGAGGTGATGACCAGCTGCCTTCCCTCTAGTCTTATACTGCTAAATTAGTGACGGCTAGCGCAGATAGCCCTCGAGTAGCTTTGCGCGAAATTCAAAAAACAAATAAAACAAACGCACGTGTGTGCGCATCTTTTTAAAACGACAATATAGCAAAAAATAAATAGAGGGTACTTTAGGAAAGAACTTCTAATGCGTATAAAAGCCAGTGAGTTTTGTTAACAATGCGTTCTGACAATGGTTTTTGTGTCATGGTTGGCTTGTTTTGAATTTCGCGCAATGTCATGATACCTTATAGCCTAACACTGGTTATGAGATGATGTGCTGGAAGTATAAGACGAAAGATATAAACTACAAAATTGAGAAAAATGTGTTTCTTTGTAATTTAGAGATATTCATTATTTAAGCTGGAAATCGGAGAACAGGTCAGAGGGTAGGTTAGGTTTATAGACAGGCCACATTCCGTAATCAAACAACAAACCTATACAGGTTACACTTCATTGTTAAAATACGTTTAGAATACACACACTAACACAATCAATACAATAACCCGAGCGTAGGCGGGTACTTTCGCTGCTATTCTAAATATTATTCGGAAGGCGAAATTTAGTTAGAAATCTGATTTAAAAAAAAAAAAGTAACAAAAAATAATTTACGGATGCTTTCGTGTAGAAAACGATTGTTTCGAATACTAGCGATAAACTTTGTATCTGTTATCTGCGCTAGCCGTCTTTAATTTTACAGTTGGGGATTAGAAGGAAGGCAGCTAGTGAACACAATCCATTGTTACTCTTAAAGTATTCTAATCGAATAGCGGGGTTTGGACGCCACTTTTATAGCACCCACAGTCTCGGGGTACGGCTCAAGGATTTTATTTTTTTCAATTTTCAGAGGTAATGGGGCGAACAAACTCTCAGATACACAGTTCAGTATGAAAACCACTGAGCCATACTCGGCCCCACTAAACATGGGTTTTTGGAAATACAATATAATACAGCAACACTTAAGTTACGTCATACTCCGGAGAGGAAAAGGTCAAAAGATTTTGAACAGTTCTTTCACGCGCCTATTACCTTTCTGGAATCTCCTCTTATGTTGACCTGCTAAGGTCAAGGGTCGTATTGTATAGTTTTCAGAAACAAAATGGAAACAACAAAGTTAATTAGTAATTAGGCTGTTACTACTGTTTATTATTTTAGCTACACAATGAGTTATCTGCCCACCGCAGGGTATCATACTTCAGTTTTTAAATCCGTAAACTCACTATTGGTCCACCAGGGAGCGTTAAAATGAACTTATAAACGACATTATTCTCATAACTTATTGTAGTTATATAAAATAATTTTCGCGCGGTCAAATGTAACTTTTCACATATTATTCCATCAAGTTTGTCTGTTTGTTATTAAGCACACAAAGGACTATCTGTTATCTGCCCACCACGCATATCGAAACCCAGATTCTAACGTTGTATGCCCGCAAACATACCGTTGTGCCACTGGGAAGGCTCTCGGAAGCTAGAATGAACATGTTTCTTCAATATGTGCTTGTTCTCTGTGAATCAATGAAATAACGTATATTTGTTAACAACTCATGATGTTGGTATTAAATTTTTTTATATCTGTGTCTGCTTTTCTTTCAAGAAGACAATGAAAAAGTGAATAACTTTATTTTAATTTGGTTTCTAATCACCAACATAAACTTGAACACTTGTCATACATCAATTAATTTTATCTTCTTTGGCGAAGAGGTTAAAGGCAAAAAATACATAAGAAAGAAGGATGAATAATCTTCTGAATAATATTTTTATGTAAGTTCTGGATTTTCTTGTCAATTATGGGATGTTATATATATATTTATTATTCCTCAAATTACAAGTACGTAAAAACTCTTCTTCCAAGACAATCATATGCACGTTTTTATGATTATATGAGCCTACAAGGTTCTTTAAAATAAGTTATTTTATGACCTTTAACTTTTTAGTCTAAAAAAAGAACAGCGAATTGTTTCAAAGCATTTTTATATCAAACTCTGAAGGTATGAACTTTCTTCTGAGAGACAGGAGTTGAAGATAATAGCACGCACGTGAAACTCGTGATTTTTTGTTAACTTTTGCGTTTTATGTCACGTGTAATCGGAGAAGTTTGGCACTTTTATCGGTTCCATCAAAATGGTGATTTATCTCACGTAAGTTTACATGACGTGGTGAGAAAACGAAATCTTACTAAGAAGATAATCATGTATCTTATTACAATTCCCGTGTCATAGTTTTACGTGTTTTGAAATCTGAGATGTAATATTTGTTGTAAGATAATGTTGACGTTTTTTGCTTGTTGTTCTGTATGTGACTCGACACAGCATTTTAAAATTCATAAGCCATCAAGATGTGCATTCATACAACAAAGTACTTTTATGTATAAACCGTTTCGTTTCAAAAACTTCTTACCGCTCCAGGGTCACTTGTATATGACCTTTATAAGTCACTTAACAAGCTGTACCGTATATATAAAAATTTATATTATGCTGAAAGCTTTGATGTATGATTCATCATACTAGAAAAGAAAAAAAAAACACACGTGCATCGACAAGCCAACATATCCCTGAAATGAATACTCCAGTTTTTTTTCAAAGCTAGTTATTTAAAAGGTGAAGAGTCGGCGTAAGGCTACTTCAGAATAGGTCTGCTGCTACTAATTAGTAGCTAGAGGTAGCAATCAATACAGCTCTGAAATCAGAAAGTATGAAATGGGGACGAATCGTCTTCAATTGAAGTGGCTTTGAATACAACGTAACATCAGGCAACCCGAATTAGAACTAACGACATTTAAAAAGTATCAAGACAACAACTTTCTTGTCCCTCCTTTCCCAACCCCCTCTGTATGAACTGAAAAAGTCCATTATTGTTTGTTTGTTTTGAATTTCGCGCAAAGCTACTCGAGAGCTATTTGCGCTAGCAGTCCCTAATTTAGCAGTGTAAGACTAGAGGGAGGAAAGCTAGTCATCACCACCCACCACCAACTCTTGGACTACTCTTTTACCAACGAATAGTGGCATTGACAGTCACATTATAACGCCCCCACGGCTGAAAGGGCGAGCATGTTTGGTGCGACAGCGAATCAAACCCGCGACCCTCGGGCCATAAAGTCTATTAACTATAGAATGGAGAATCTCGAACATCGCTGAATGAACTAACGCTTCGTCAGATACTCATTACAAACACTTCTCTTAAAACTGGACCAAAAATAAACATTTGATGAAAGTCTTGCCAGACACAACGCAAACACACGTTTTCTTTATAAGTTCTTAAAAAAATTCCATTTGTTATTCGTTTAGTAACAGTTACTTTAATCCTCAAAAGCAAGAACCAATTTTACTACGTTAGTACATCACAAAACACAAGTAAGAAATAAAAACGACTGAGATTACACGTATGTGTGCATTGCTTTTATTAAATTCAACACAAGCACAATAATCACAATGCCATATCAGCAACAGAAATGTCCTGAAATACTAAGCTACCAACAAACATACAATGCAGTTAATCAGGTGTGTTAGCTATACACAGCAGTTAACAAAAACAGTTGGTTTTGATGTGTTTGAGTGTTCACATCTGCAAAGAAGTTGTGGCGATGTTCCTAGATGAAACGTTATGACACCCACACGCTTTCAGATAAAATTAACACACCTTTCACCACATGTGCGGTCTATCTTCCTATTGAACCATGTCCTTTAATTCAAAATGACTGTGCAATAAATAGTTGTTTTTTGGCTAAACTGATGTGATATACTGACCAAGAAGGTTACATTAAAGAATCGAAAGTATCCTCAAAAATAAATTTTAAAACAATAATGTGAATCCATAGATCATTTGTAACCTATTTAATGCATTTAAGGGTTAACCATGACAAATTACGTTCTAGAACAGTGTTCGTACAATTTCAGGGGATACCTTTCATGTGTCACTCCAAATAACACTGGTGAAGTTATCGGCTCTAAGTCCTCGTAACTTTTACTTGTCACTCAAATTAACGTAGTTGAGGTAACTAGATGCAAGTCTCAATAACTTTTATTGATCACTAAAATCAACGCTGATGAAGTAACTAGCTATAAGCTTCATATTTACAAGTTTGTTTCATTAAAAGTAAATATCTTCCCACCGAGATGTACATCATGAATGGTAATTGTGATGTGACGTACTGAATATTTAACTCTCCATATCTATTCTTGAAGATGGTAACTTTTATATTTCTTCAATATGTGGAGTATATGAATAAAAGTCAACTCTCATAGACGGTGTATCCTACCACTGAAGAGGTGGTTCTTCCAATGAAGTAGCGTCCTCAGTCCACGCACCACGCAAATGCTTTCCACTGATTGCTTTAATAATTCCAAGTATATTTTTAAACATTTGATGTAACATATTCAAAATATTGTGGCCCGGCATGGCCAAGCGTGTTAATGCGTGCGACTCGTAATCTGAGGGTCGCGGGTTCGCATCCCGGTCGCGCTAAACATGCTCACCCTTTCAGCCGTGAGGGCGTTATAATGTGACGGTCAATCCCATTATTCGTTGGTAAAAGAGTAGCCCAAGAATTGGCGGTGGGTGGTGATGACTAGCTGCCTTCCCTCTAGTCTTACACTGCTAAATTAGGGACGGCTAGGAGAGATAGCCCTCGAGTAGCTTTGTTCGAAATTCCAAAACAAACAAACAAACAATTCAAAATATTCGTCTGCATTGGAAAACAAGTTAAGTTAATCATAGTAACAGCGCAAATATAAATAACATCAAAAGTCTTTTCATCATTAACCAATCATTATTCTTTTTTCTAACTGTTACCCCTCAAAAAATAATTTAACTGCATGATGCTTCTGGGTTCTTCTTCTGATTCCACTCTCACTAAGAAATGTAACTCCTTCCCAAGATGTAGTTTATACTTTGGTTTGTTTCTGTCTAATAATTTTGTTGTTGTTGAAACCTTGATAAATAAATGCCTTTCGTCTTCTTTTGTTTTACAATCTCTTTCCTCAGTTGCTATCGGATTCTGAGAGCCGCAAGCTATGGTTTTTCATTGTTCTCTATTCCTCACTGCCTGCACCAACTTTTCATAACTCAATCTATATTCTTATCTCCAATCCATTTTCATCTAGTAATGTGAGTCTCTGCTTGCCTTTCGCCCATCAGAATCTCTGCCAACCTTCCCTCAAATCTAACTATGTGACCACAGTAGCGTACTAAAATTTCCATTTCTTTCAAATATCGGCTGTTGTCTTTTGTATTTGAACTTACCTAAGTACAATCAGACCAAAACATAACTGTGGTGCTTCATATAAATAAAAGTTACAGTGTGGAAACTGGTAGAATATGTTCCAGTTAAAGAGATAACTGTCGAAATTGTACCAATACAGAGGTGTGGGATACTCCACCTATTGGTGTTTCGTAATGGTCAGATGCCTGTTTTAACAGCAAGACACAGACCGAAGATTGCCAGGTTAACGTAACTTCGAAACAGAAGAAATGCTAACTTCTTCCCTTCAACTTACAGCGCCCGAGTTCAGAGGAGCGACGTTCCGGAACGTTTTAAAATCAATATATTTTTATATGTTTGTATTTCAGATTAAACGTAAAAGGAATCTGATTTAAGAAAATAAAAAACAAAAACGTGAGGCGAGTTATCAAAAAACGGAGTTCTAGTAGTCAGTGGCTCTGGGTATTCTACATATGGTGTAAGAATGGCGGAACATTTACTAACCTTTGGTACAGTTTTTATATGTAAAAATCAGTTATTGATAACTAAAAGACGAAATGACTTAAATGACATCTTTTATTTTGCTTCGTCATATAAATGTGAAGGTTGCCTTCCCTTAGTCCCTAGCATATAACTGACAGCCTCATGTCTCAACTGATACTACGGAACTGTTCTACGATAAACTTGGGCACTTACTAACATTACTTAGAGGCTTTAATTAATTAATTTTTTCGTGTAACTTCGAATCTTTCGTTTCTATTACTTTAGAAAAAAAAAAAAGATTCCGTGTACAGTAAAGTTGCATTCCAAAATTAAATGTTTTATACCATATACATTTATATACGAAAAACAGTTTTATTTTATAAATCATGTATATATCTTTTAAATATTTATGAAGATGAGAAGCGGGGCCCTAGTGTTCTTTAACCCTAGTTTCAGAAATGCTGATTTACAGCATACTTCAACATATCCTCATAATGCACTATACGAGGGTTTATCAGAGATAAAATCGAAAACATCTTTCTTCAGGCCCGGCATGGCCAAGCGTGTTAAGGCGTGCGACTCGTAATCTGAGGGTCGCGGGTTCGCATCCCCGTCGCGCCAAACATGCTCGACCTTTCAGTTGTGGGGGGCGATATAATGTTACGGTCAATCCCACTATTCGTTAATAAAAGAGTAGCCCAAGAGTTGGCGGTGGGTGGTGATGACTAGCTGCCTTCCCTCTAGTCCTACACTGCTAAATTAGGAACGGCTAGCACAGATAGCCCTCGTGTAGGTTTGCGCGAAATTAAAAAACAAAAACAAACAATTTTTTCTTCATATATACGCTGAATATGAGCAAACTGCAGGAAACCAGTTCACCAGCATCATATGATGTTCTACATCTCCTCGATAGATGACGCTCAACACAATCATAAAATAATAACTCTTGACTCGCAGGTTTGTCGGTTTACGGATTTTTTCAGAAGTCCTTTTAACTCACCGTTTAGCAACCTAATTTAGATTGGTGAATAAGCCTAATTTATTATTCGTTATTGCAGAGTGAACAGACTTTTTGCTGATGATATTATATGTTTCTTTTTATTTATATATTCTTTGATTCGTCGTTGCAGTTTGGCCTATTCAAGGATGAACAGTACATTTGATTTCTATGCCACAGGTTAGATTTTAAAATTTACTTTTAGTGAAAAAAACGAATTCTGTAATTTCCCCATTAAACGGTTGGTCCGCTGTATAATACAAAACAGTGGATTACGCGCAATCTTACATCAGTCACGCACCGAAAGTAATAAATGGCGAGTTAAAAATTACTTCAAAACCCCAGAAGTATGATATTCACATACCATTACAAGAGACCAAACTGTATTCCACAGTAGAGAGCGCGGTAAATTATTGTCTCTATATCACAGATTAGATTTTAAATTTTATCCTTGGTTGGTTGGTTTAGAATTTCGCGTAAAGCTACACGAGGGCTATCTGCGCTAGCTCTCCCTAATATAACAGTGTAAGACTAGAGGAAAGGCACCGCCAACTTTTGGGCTACTCTTTCACCAACGAATAGTGGGATTGACCGTCACAATATAACGTCCCCACGGCTGAAAGGGCGAGCATATTTGGTGTTACGGGTATTTGAACCTGCAACCTTCAGATTGCGAGTCGAACGCTCTACCCACCTGACCATGTCAGGCCTATTTTACCTTTGGCGAGACGAAATCTGTATTACAATCATTATAAAACTGTAATCTAGTTAAGGTATACTGAACTAGCCTCTCACACTAACACTTGTGGGCATTCTGTGTGGAAGGCATTTCGTGAAAATTGATGTTGAAATTCTTTATGCCATGGGTTTCCAAACTCTCTCAGCACTAGATCCACCCAAACCCTCCAGTATTCTGACCCAGTAAGCACCTCCCATCTCACCCAATTAACTTATGTTATAGACAGTGAGTTACTAAACAATACTGTGTATTTCCTACTGTCCCCCTGACACTTATCTGCGGTCCCTAGTTTGTTTGTTTGTTTTTTAATTTCGCACAAAGCTACTCGAGGGCTATCTGCGTTAGCCGTCCCTAATTTAGCAGTGTAAGACTAGAGGGAAGGCAACTAGTCTTCACCACCCACTGCCAACTCTTGGGCTACTCTTTTACCAACGAATAGTGGGACTGACCGTCACATTATAACGCCCCCAACGGCTGGGAGGGCGAGCATGTTTAGCGCGACGCGGGCGCGAACCCGCGACCCTCGGATTACGAGTCGCACGCCTTACGCGCTCGGCCATGCCAGGCTAGTTAATTGGAATCACGTTAAGAGGTAAGGTCTAGTTGTTGTTTTTTAACGGCATTATTTTATGTTTGATGGTTCCAACGTGAACAGGCTGTCCTGAAAAAATCGTTTATTTTCTTCTATAATCCTCTAACTTAAAACCAGACTTATTAAAAGTTAATTTATGCGGCTGAAAAACGACCTTCCTCAGCTGAAAGCGACTCACAGTATAAACAGCGAAACGTTGTTCCAAGCATACCGAACCTGAGCGTTCTTGTCTTCTATCTGTTCGAAGATCTAATTTGATATACGAGAGAAGGTTCTCATGCTTTTATTTTGAAAAAAAAACACACGTATACGTTATTTTCAATCGCATTTACACTGCTATTTAATAAGTCATTGTGATAACACTGAATGAGTGTAGCCTGACACTAAAATAAGTTTACATCGAAATACGTTATGCTGTTCAGTTTAATGGCGTCGTTACAAATAACGTGAAATCTACCCAAAAAGAACGCCGCCTGTTGCATGAATGACTAAATTTTACAAATTTACGTAAATTATGCTTATAATAGATGCATGTATTTCCAGAGGTTCTTACAAGTTGTTACAACAAAATAATGATATCCAGTAGTCAAGTTTGGAGAAAACAAAACTATAATTTTCACTTGTGTAAAAGTAATCTCACACGCACGTACACGCAGTTTTACACGTGTTGTCACCCAGACATGCTATATGTTCGGTGAATCAGACCTGTTCATAATTAACAGTGCGATAACGCCAGTCCAACCATGGCTTGTCCACCTTTCAGGGCACGTATTTACAACTTATGTAGTAAAACCTGCCTCTTTAAATTCAGTTTTTGTAGTCAAAATGGTTTAAAATTAAGTTCATAATATTATGGTTTCTGTAGTGAAAATGGTTTAAAATTAAAGTTCATAACATTAAGGTTTCTGTAGTGAAATTGGTTTAAAATTAAAGCTCATAACATTAAGGTTTCTGTAGTGAAATTGGTTTAAAATTAAAGCTCATAACATTAAGGTTTCTGTAATTAAAATGTTTTAAATTAAAGCTCATAACATTAAGGTTTCTGTAGTGAAATTGGTTTAAAATTAAAGCTCATAACATTAAGTATTCTGTAGTGAAAATGGTTTAAAATTAAAGTTCATAACATTAAGGTTTCTGTAGTGAAATTAGTTTTAAAATTAAAGCTCATAACATTAAGGTTTCTGTAGTGAAATTGGTTTAAAATTAAAGCTCATAACATTAAGGTTTCTGTAGTTAAATTGGTTTTAAAATTAAAGCTCATAACATTAAGGTTTCTGTAGTGAAATTGGTTTTAAAATTAAAGCTCATAACATTAAGGTTTCTGTAGTTAAAATGTTTTAAATTAAAGCTCATAACATTAAGGTTTCTGTAGTGAAATTGGTTTAAAATTAAAGCTCATAACATTAATGTTTCTGTAGTTAAATTGGTTTAACATTAAAGCTCATAACATTAAGGTTTCTGTAGTTAAATTGGTTTAACATTAAAGCTCATAACATTAAGGTTTCTGTAGTGAAAATGGTTTAAAATTAAAGTTCATAACATTAAGGTTTCTGTAGTGAAATTGGTTTTAAAATTAAAGCTCATAACATTAAGGTTTCTGTAATTAAAATGTTTTAAATTAAAGCTCATAACATTAAGGTTTCTGTAGTGAAATTGGTTTAAAATTAAAGCTCATAACATTAAGTATTATGTAGTGCTCATAACATTAAGGTTTCTGTAAAATTGGTTTAAAATTAAAGCTCATAACATTAAGGTTTCTGTAGTGAAATTGGTTTTAAAATTAAAGCTCATAACATTAAGGTTTCTGTAAAGCTCATAACATTAAGGTTTCTGTAGTGAAATTGGTTTAAAATTAAAGCTCATAACATTAAGGTTTCTGTAGTTAAATTGGTTTAAAATTAAAGCTCATAACATTAAGGTTTCTGTAGTTAAATTGGTTTAAAATTAAAGCTCATAACATTAAGGTTTCTGTAGTTAAATTGGTTTAAAATTAAAGCTCATAACATTAAGGTTTCTGTAGTGAAATTGGTTTAAAATTAAAGCTCATAACATTAAGGTTTCTGTAGTTAAATTGGTTTAAAATTAAAGCTCATAACATTAAGGTTTCTGTAGTTAAATTGGTTTAAAATTAAAGCTCATAACATTAAGGTTTCTGTAGTTAAATTGGTTTAAAATTAAAGCTCATAACATTAAGGTTTCTGTAGTTAAATTGGTTTAAAATTAAAGCTCATAACATTAAGGTTTCTGTAGTTAAATTGGTTTAAAATTAAAGCTCATAACATTAAGGTTTCTGTAGTGAAATTGGTTTAAAATTAAAGCTCATTAAGGTTTCTGTAGTTAAATTGGTTTAAAATTAAATAACATTAAGGTTTCTGTAGTGAAATTGGTTTAAAATTAAAGCTCATAACATTAAGGTTTCTGTAGTTAAATTGGTTTAAAATTAAAGCTCATAACATTAAGGTTTCTGTAGTTAAATTGGTTTAAAATTAAAGCTCATAACATTAAGGTTTCTGTAGTTAAATTGGTTTAAAATTAAAGCTCATAACATTAAGGTTTCTGTAGTGAAAATGGTTTAAAATTAAAGCTCATAACATTAACGTTTCTGTAATTAAATTGGTTTAAAATTAAAGCTCATAACATTAAGGTTTCTGTAGTGAAATTGGTTTAAAATTAAAGCTCATAACATTAAGGTTTCTATAGTTAAATTGGTTTAAAATTAAAGCTCATAACATTAAGGTTTCTGTAGTTAAATTGGTTTAAAATTAAAGCTCATAACATTAAGGTTTCTGTAGTTAAATTGGTTTAAAATTAAAGTTCATAACATTAAGGTTCCTGCCGTTCCCCAGAAATGATAACAGTCTAACCATTCTAATTTTCATCCTTATGGTAATGATTAATCACCAATGAAGCCATGAAGCATCTTACATGAGTAGATTCAATGAGCTTATTATATATAATATCACAGCAATTACCAAGTTTTCCTAAACCAAATGAAAGACACTGAAGTTACTTACTGTAAAAATTCCCCACATCCCACCCCAATGGGTCAACGATAATTCTGAAGACCAATAGTGATAAAAACGGAGTTTTGATTCATGTGGTGGGCATAGCATAACACAGGTAGTTCTGTGCTTCACAAACAGTTATTATTGAAGAAAAACATTAATTTTTCCTTTCACACATTAAGACATTTTTAGTAATTTAATAAAGGCACAATTAAATATAATAACAAACCAGAACATCTAGTATTTATAATATCCCACACAATTTCAATTAGACGAACTGATATTAGCTGTATATCACCATATACTCACCTCACATCTTGTACGGTTGATACTGAATAGATTAAGACGATAAATCCGGTCCCTAATATAAACAAAATATGTCAGAAATGTGGTCTCTCCTATTACAAAGAATACACTCACAGCTGATACACTTTTCTTTAATGTCCTTCCTTGGATTGTTTTAAGTTATACCAACATATTTTAACTCATCAACTAAGTTCTCATTTACGTTATAAATATTATATTTTACATTAAATAAATACTGACACTTCAGCCTAACCAGATACAAAAATGAGAACAAATATTCATGTAATACAGTAATTTATTATAATTTCAAAATTTTGTATGTTTTAGTTCCTAAATACACTACTTAAATTAATAAATTAATCATTCTCGCCTTAAGTTCGGTTACAAAGTCACACCAGACTTGGTTTTAATTGGGACGGGCGAAGAGGATAAACTTATAGTCTTTGTTTATGTCTGTGTGTGTGTGTGTAGAAAAATATTTTTAACAAGTAATATAATAGAATGGAAAACTTGACTACAGCTAATGTAGTAATATATTGAGAAACAGCAGACTACCTGTGTGAGAGTAACAACTGTGCCACTCTTGAAATCGCTAAAAGAGCTATAACGTAGGTATTTTTTTTAAAATCAAATCTGTCATTCGAACCCTGTAATATATATATAGGATAATGTTAGGAAATAATGTTATCAAATATACTCAAGCAAAGAAACATTTCAATACAATTTCTAGACACTGTGTACTGAAAACCACGCCACCTGGTGCATAGTTTCCGAAATCATAAAGCCGTACTGTTTCACCAAATTACTACGTGATTTGATTGGAAAAAAATTCTCTGAAATGGAAACTTAATAAGCCTTTCTATATCCGGCTGTGATCATGTTCGTTTGTTCAATTCAATGAGAACCAAAAATTTATCTATGTGAAAGTTCACCGTGACCAAACAACAAATATCTGTTTCTGAAGAAGAAATCTGTTACATCAATATTTGCTCTTACTAACGAGAAACATGGCAGCCAGTGTTAAAGAGCTGTGAATGGTAGACGTCATTACAGGTTTTTTATTGTTGTTGTTTTGTTCACTACTTCAATGCTGATAATATAACGAGAAACATGGCAGATAGTGTTAAAGAACTGTGAATGGTAGACGTCATTACAGGTTTTTTATTGTTGTTGTTTTGTTCACTACTTCAATGCTGATAATATAACGAGAAACATGGCAGCCAGTGTTAGAGCTGTGAATGGTAGACGTCATTACAGGTTTTTTATTGTTGTTGTTTTGTTCACTACTTCAATGCTGATAATATAACGAGAAACATGGCAGTCAGTGTTAAAGAACTGTGAATGGTAGACGTCATTACAGGTTTTTTATTGTTGTTGTTCTTTTGTTCACTACTTCAATGCTGATAATATAACGAGAAACATGGCAGTCAGTGTTAAAGAGCTGTGAATGGTAGACGTCATTACAGGTTTTTTATTGTTGTTGTTGTTGTTGTTTTGTTCACTACTTCAATGCTGATAATATAACGAGAAACATGGCAGTCAGTGTTAAAGAACTGTGAATGGTAGACGTCATTACAGGTTTTTTATTGTTGTTGTTGTTGTTGTTTTGTTCACTACTTCAATGCTGATAATATAACGAGAAACATGGCAGCCAGTGTTAAAGAGCTGTGAATGGTAGACGTCATTACAGGTTTTTTATTGTTGTTGTTTTGTTCACTACTTCAATGCTGATAATATAACGAGAAACATGGCAGCCAGTGTTAAAGAGCTGTGAATGGTAGACGTCATTACAGGTTTTTTATTGTTGTTGTTTTGTTCACTATTTTAATGCTGATAATATAACGAGAAACATGGCAGCTAGTGTTAAAGAACTGTAAATGGTAGACGTCATTACAGGTTTTTTATTGTTGTTGTTGTTGTTTTGTTCACTACTTCAATGCTGATAATATAACGAGAAACATGGCAGCCAGTGTTAAAGAGCTGTGAATGGTAGACGTCATTACAGGTTTTTTATTGTTGTTGTTTTGTTCACTACTTCAATGCTGATAAACACAAGGAATTTCGAACATGCGCACCACCTATTTATTTATCCACTTATATCAGAAATTACAACATCGGAACATATTAGCTCACTTACAAAGAGTAAATACCGGTATACCAAAATTAAATATACAGCATGCTATAATTACACTTCTCAGTCTAAAAAAACCAATGTTTCACTTTCGGTTATGATTTCTTTGCTTTCGCTATACGTCTCAGATATGAATAGTTTAAAAATAAAACACCAGTAAGGCTCAGGTCATCTCTCTCTCGTTTGGGTATTTGTATGACCAGGATGGTGAGATGCGCTTGACCTCTTCCTCCTTCCTTAGCTTTACTTTATCTCGACTGTTTAGTGCATGGATAAATATTACGAGGGCCGGTGTAACCCGCACTTACTCAGACCCGTATCAGGGCAATATCCATGTACCATTCACCAATACATTTGATGCGAATATAACAACATTTCTCTGTAAAGTTCCATAATATGTCGCACTTTCACTAGAAGGAATTTACAAAGAAATATTTATATAAATTACCCTTTCAATGTTTTTGTTTTTTTTTGAATTTCGCACAAAGCTACTCGAGGGCTATCTGTGCTAGCCATCCCTAACTAAGCAGTGTAAGACTAGAGGGAAGGCAGCTAGTCATCACCACCCACCACCAACGCTTGGACTACTCTTTTACCAACGAATAGTGGGATTGACCGTCACATTATAACGCCCCCACGGCTGAAAGGGCGAGCATGTTTGGCGCGACCGGGATGCGAACCCGCGACCCTCAGATTACGAGTCGCACGCCTTAACACGCTTGGCCATGCCGGGCCATCTTTCAATGTTTATTAGCGAGTTCCTCACTAATGTGATGTCTAGTTTGTAGGTGGCTGGTTTTAAATTACATATTTATTCTTTTTAATTAATGTATAAGTTAACATGGAAGAGGTGTTTAGGACTATCTTCATCATGTCAGCAGTATCTGTCAAGTTCGTACTAGTTCGTTTTCCCTCCAGTTTTTATCAAAGTCATTTATTGTGTTATTGACAAGAGTGTGTCTGCTATTATTAGTAGGTTTGAATATTTGTGCATTAACTTTGATGAGGTAGATCTCGGTACTTTAAATGTCGTCGTGAGTGGTGTTATTTTGTATTATCTGTAGTTTGGTTACATTAATCCATGTTGGAGCTGCACAGTCGATCACAGGTCTTAAGTAGTTTTTATATTTTTAGAATATTGTCAGCTGATGCTCCACTGTTTTTTTTCTCCAGTTAAACTCCTATCACAGGTTGTTCTTCGCTAGACTTTAGTTTTAATATTACTTATATGGCTCATCCATGTTAGTTTTGAATCATAAGTTAATCCTAAAAATTTTGCGGGTGTGGCAGTCTGAAGGAGTATTTCATTCATATAAATCTCTGGTTGTACTTTTTTATGGTTCGTTAACTTTGTAAAAATTATTAGTTGGGTTTTTGCTGTGTTTATTTTGATTCTATATTTTTGACAATATTCGCATATTCTGTGTAATTGTGGTTGTATATTTGTGGCTGCTATTGCTGGTGTTGGGGCACTTTTCCAGACTGCTACATCGTCGGCGAACTGTGATGAATATCCATGATTAGGATCCTTCGATGGCATATTGTTTACATACATTATGAAGAGTATAGGGCTAAACACCCCTCCTTGAAAAACTCTGAAAAGATTCCCTCAACGTTCACTCTACATTTCCTGTTTTCCATTAAGTTCGAGAGACAGGGAATAGTTCCTCGCAGTAGTCCCATTTCATTCACACGGAACTGAAGACCATCATGTCATACAGAATGCTTTCTCAATGCATTCTCTTTTATTGAAGCTGTCTACTGTTCTTTCAGTTAGTCTAACTGAGTGATCCGTTGTTTCTCTAAATGTTCGGAACCCGTTTTATTCTTCAGGTAATTCTGATGCTATCTCCAGGAATGTGGAGAATCTATTACTGATTATAGGTTCAAGAATTTTGCCTACACAGCTGGTCAGGCTGATTGGTCGGTAACTGTTTGGTTTATTGGCTGGCTTTCCCTCTTTGTGGAACATAAGTATATTTGCGTACTTGGGAGAAACTGGGATGTAACCCAAGTGACAAATTATAGATTGCTGATAGGTGGTCAAGTTATTTCGAAGTGCCTTTTTTAATGAGGATGGCTTGTATGCCATCATCTCATGGGGATTTGTTTTATGTATTTTTTACTGCTTGTTTAAGTTCTTGTGTTGTGATGTTTTTGGTTAGCAATATGTTATTGTAGTCGTTTGTGGTATTTGTGTTTCTGTTGTTTATGTTAACTGGGAAGAATGGTTTGTGTAGTTCTGAGTTACTTGTTATTTGAATGTTTACTTTGTTGTAATAATAACTGTTCATGTCTGAGTCGTTACGTGTTTTGAAAATGTTCTCTAGTTGTTTGCTTGAAGGCTTCGGCTTTTCCTTTCTTTGTGTGCGCTGTGGTGTTATAGTCTTTTTAGGTGTGACCAAAAGTTCTTAAGTCTGTTTTTTCATTTAGTTGGGAGCAGAAATTATCCCATTTTTCTTGTTTTAACAATTTAATTTGAATGTAATTGTAATTTCTGATTGGTTTTTGGTTGTATACTGAACGCTGTTTGGTAACAAGCTGTTTAGTTATTTTTGGGATTCTGACCAATGGCCCGGCATGGCCAAGCGTGTTAAAGCGTTCGACTCTCAATCCGAGGGTCGCGGGTTCGAATCCGGTCGCACCAAACATGCTCGCCCTCCCAGTCGTGAGGACATTATAATGTACGATCAATCCCACTATTCGTTGGTAAAAGAGTAGCCCAAGAGTTGGCGGTGGGTGGTGATTACTAGCTGCCTTCCATCTAGTTTTACACTGCTAAATTACGGACGGCTAGCGCAGATAGCCCTCGAACAGCTTTGCGCGAAATTCAAAAAACAAACAAAACAAACTTTGGCCAATTTGCTTATTTATAATAAAATTTATCTTGTTTGTAAGTTATATTCTTATGGTGAACGATATCGAAGACACACCATATTGGCAGATGATCGCTAGGGAGATTTTTTCTGGCATTAAATTTCACTATCTTTTCACTTATGTCAACGATTTGAAGCCTAAGTCTGGTATACCAATGGTATCTGCGGCATACTTAGTATGCGTTGGTGTATCATTATTTAGTAGAGCTACGTTATTTTCATCTGTAAATTGTAATTTGTGTCTTCAATTTGCACTTGTGGATCCACATTCAAAGTTCGTATGTTTGCTGTTTAGATCACTTCTTACTATTGTATTTTGGTTATGGGAAAATATGTTGTAAAGTAAGTTTGTATCTATATGTTTAATCGGTGAACAATATATACTCTTCAAAAAAATATATATGTAATAACGTTACAAGCTCAGAGTATGTGATGTTACACGTGTTAAGGCACTGATTGTCAGACCAAAATAACAATAAAAGTTGTGCACTTTGAAAACGGAGGAAAACAACGGATTTTTCGCCAAAACGCATCCGTGTCCAATAAATTTGTTTGAGAGATCTGCATGTTCTGCAAGTGCAACATGTGCAAAATCCCTATAAAAGTGACGGGTTCTCGGTTTCCATAGCTCAGTGTTGAGCCACCGACACGCAATACAACTACGCCAAGACTGACTGAAGCACAACGCCATTGGTTGCTTGGAAGCAAGCGAATCTCTATCAGATGTTGCCAGAGCTGTGAATGTCCACCCAAGCACCATCACAAGGCTATGGAATCGTCACCAACAACATGGATCAACTCGTAACCGTCCACGATCTGGCAGATATCGTGTGACCACGCCTGCACAAGATCGCTACATCCGGTTACGTCACCTTCGGGATAGGACCACCACTGCGACGTCTACTGCCTCAACCATACCAGGGCTGCGTAGGATTTCCGATAAGACCGTACGCAACCGTCGACGAGATTCTTAGGCCCCATCATGGTGAACATCAATGACGTTTTTTCAACATGACAACGCCCGTCCTCACACAGCCCGACTCACCACTGTCTTCTTGAGACACCACAACATCAACGTTTTTCCCTGGCCCTCCAGATCACCTGATTAAAACCCCATCGAACATCTTTGGGACGAGTTGGAACGACGTCTGCGACGGCGACAACCTCAACCGCAGACTCTACCTCAGCTTGCAGCAGCTTTGCAGGCTGAGTGGACAGCCATTCCACAGGATGTGATTCGTCATCTCATCGCTTCCATGGGCAGGAGATGCCAAGCAGTTATTGATGCTCACGGGGGGCATACTCGTTATTGACGTTGAGTGACGTTAAACTTCAACTAGTGAGCGTGGACTTCGCCTTTGCAGACTTTGGATGTTCAGCAGTGAATGTGCAAAGTTTCACACATGTCATACAGAACTACCCGGAATAAACTTGTTAACAATTTATCTCAAATTTTGCCTTTTGCGTTTCTTTTTTTGAAGAGTATATTTCTGCTATTGTAACATCTGAGCGATTATTTAGCAGGATATCAACTATCGTATTTTCGTTATTACTACTCATTTTTATTTCTGTAACTGATAGGTTAGTTTTGTATAACAACATAATTTTCTGTTTATGTTTATGTCCTTGTTTAATCTATCTTTCCTGATGATTGTATAGTTGTGCATCTTAAACCTGTTGTTGTTATATGAAACACACACACACAACAAGTGTCTAAAATTAAGGCCTGGGCCAAATGATTATGCTAAAAAGCTATCAAAATCTTTTACTAAATTATTAGTGTTTAAAATAACGCTACACGTTCAGTTCTGACGAACTCTAATCATTCCAGAATACATTATTGTTGAGTGATTAAGTTCGTTCACACATGCTGACGGGTGTCGTGTTTCCCGCCGAGATATTCAACGGTTTATTTTACCCGACCAGATGAAAGCCTAAACACAAATATCAACAAAGAAATATGTCATATTAAATAACAGAATTTAAATTTCGACCTACCAGTTTTCAACCTTGGTCCTAAGTAAGTAGTAATAAAAAAAAAAGATAAACTCTCATTACGTCTTACGAAATCAGGGGAATTCTGTTTTTCAATGTTGTACTTGGCTTTCTAGAGAAGTACAGCTAAGGTCTTGGTTGTTGTTTCCAACACAAGACGTAGAATCCGAAGCTACACACCTGATTAATTTCGTCTCTGTTTCAAAAAATCCTTCACGAAAAAATCATAAATAATTTTACATGAAATTACCTACAGCATATAGAGGTCTCTGTGCGCTCAATGTCATCAAACATTCATACATTTATTTTGAAATAAGAAGAAAATATAAAATCGTGTTTCAGAATCTTTTTCTGCTTCTACTGTGTTAAAGCCTCAAGTGAAGTTCTTCATATCTCACAAGGTACAGTTTTTTGTTGTGTTTTTTAACATACCACTCAAAATAAGCTGTTGTATGAAATATACAAAAACCGTATTCGGATACAAGCATAAAGTTTGGTTTGGTTTGAATTTCGCGCGAAGCTACAAGAGGGCTATCTGCGCTAGTCATCCCCAATTTTGCAATATAAGACTAGAGGGAAGGCAGCTAGTCATCACCACCCACCGCCAACTGTTGGGCTACTCTTTTACCAAATAATAGTGAGATTGATCGTGTCATTATAACGCCCCCACAGCTGAAAGGGCGAGCATGTTTGGTGTTACAGGGATTCGAACCCGCGATTAACATACCATCATCAAACCTATATTTAAGATGTGTGTTTCGTATCAACACAGTAAATTGAAATAAATGTGAAGTCCGGCACACATTCTGGCTTCTCCAGAAACTTATATCAAATTCCTCATAAGTTGCCACTAAGTTCGACCAGATAAGAGGAATTCCATCGCTTATCAATAATCCTGGACAAGGGCAAATCGAAAGGAAGGCTAGGCTTCTTGAAGTGATTTAAAATCCTCCAAAAGTCCCTTGTAATTAGTTAAAAATAAACAAAGAATAGTTCGAAGAGTGTTTTGATAAAATATTTATACAGTAAACTTTCTGTTGAATGTATACGTACTCTTGCTCCATTGTTGAAAGTCGCGAACTATTACAATTGAAATTTATATTGCTCAAGTTAATAAATAAGCATATGTTAGAACCTACAAATTAAGTTCTTTCTTTAGTCACAGAAACCACTTTTCTGCTACGAAACAGTGAAAGAAGAGCAGGACCATGATAGATCAAAGACAGAGTATGTATCACAATTAGTATAAACGAACCAAGTCACAAGAATTATTAGAGGTAAAAACCAAAAGAATGATACGAAAGTGCGACATGGACAACATATATGAAGAGAGAAAGCTGCCACTGACAAACTGATTAATCGATTCGGTTCAATATGAAAACCTTTTCATACCACTGCTTACTATCCGGAAGAGTGGGTGAAAAAACAACAACAATGGATTGAAAGATTCTCTTTGTTAGTAATTTAGCACACAGCTATAGAATCATATATCCGTGCTCTGCCCATCCTGTGTATAAAAACCTGATTTATAGCGTTGTGAAGGCCGAAAGAAGCCATATTCGTAATTTAATGTTGTTCAATACGTTCAAAATGTAACAACTTTTGGCACACAAACACTGATGAAATATAAAAGATGATTATTTTATACCTTGACTTTGTAATCTAGTATTTGCTTCCCCGTATTTTCAAACAGACAAGTCGCATACTTACATAGCTCCAACGTATAATACCTCTCTCTTCTGGTCCAAATAGAATGGCTTGTAATACAGTTCACCGCAGCTAAACTCCTGGACATGCTCTAAAAACAAAATAAAACACTTGTAGTTAAAAAAAATAATTCACCTTTATTAAAATTTTGAATTTCTCATTAACAGTTTGTATCTTTAAGAAGATAGAAATGTTATCAATAGTTTGTTTTAAAACAAATTCCCAGTCAGTTGTATATATAAAAACGGCTGGTATGGATAGAGAAAGTACTATATAGAGGAGCGAACAACGTCGCGACTTTCTTCGGTCATCGTCAAGTTCACGAAGAAAGAAAGGGTTACTGACCGATAGCTGATCACATGTTTGAAGAAGGTCGAAACGTTGTTCGCTCCTCTACATAGTGTTTTCTCTACCCATACCAGCCGTTTCTATATATAATTTTCTCTACAAGTGGGTTTTCTCGTCATCACGAAATTCACAGTCAACAGCAAGGCCTGTCTCAGAGAAATAGGTAAGCCTAGGTTATCGTTTACGTCAGCAATACTAATTAGGAATACAGTTTCAAATACTCATAAGTATCGTTATTAAATATATAGAAAAAATACGTAAAACATATCCTACAACCCCTGGTTATGCTTAAACATCTCTTCTTCAACATAACATACTTAAGTACATTCCAAACACCCTTGTTTAACATTGAAGAACACCCTTAATAATTGTTTAACATTAGAGAGAAGACCCCTTCTTCTCTGACTACTTCTGGTTGGTTTATGTTCCACCCACTAAACTATACATAGGTATATGAGCTCAAAGCCAGACCTTGTCACCCAAATACCTATAAACTCTCTTAAAGTTGTTCCTTCCAACACACCTAAAAACAGTTTTCAGTACATGTTCTGTAGTTGGGAGGTTATCTTCGCTAATAAGTTAAGTAAAACCACACACAACAACTCGACTTTGAACGTCATTTCTTCTTCGAACTGTATTTCGGGTATCGCTCAATTATAGAATACATACTCGTGTCTGTATCACTGAATTAATTAAAAATAATAATAAAAAATAAACTTGAAATCTTTGAAATTATGCAGCATTTGATTTGTTTCACTGTGTATGTATGAAGAGAAAAAAATCAAAATATTTTATTCATTGTTTTGACAGACAGATAGACAGGTTTCATTAGAGAAAAGAAAGAAGGTAAGAAGACGAAAGAGAAACCGGTTGGACAGCTGCTAGGAGAGAGACAACAACCTCGTTATAGGCTTAGTGAATCATTCGCAGGACCACACACACGCGTTATCAACAAGCCCTACTCAACAAAAACCCTCTATAATTTAAGCCATGAATGTAAGAAAATGATACAATGGCAATCGTAGCTGGTCAAGTTTGTCCAGTTTTTCTTAAGATGATGCTATATAATGACATACCTGAATTTCGCGTGAATTCAGCCATCTCCAGCTCGTTGGGTAAATGAAAAATCCTTTAGACCGAAATATATTCAAACGTTTTCCCAAAACGAACACTGAAAGAGCTGCCTTTTAACCATTAAATATTTCAAACTCACTGAAAAGAACATTCCGTAAACAAAGTCGTTCATTTGATTAACTTGTCTTAAGCCCTTAGAGTAGAGACGTGCGTCAATTACCAATGAATTAGACGTTTGAATATTGAGTATTTCGAACCTTAGAAACATGATGAAAAATTTATATCGGGTTTTAAGAAATAGTTCAAATTCTGAAGTATTAATATGCTTCAATACGGACGAGTTTTATTTTGGTGGACTGTACTATGATACATCAGATTTACGTAACATTTAAGGTTATTGTTTTAAATAGCATTCAGATAACTACGCTTGTTTAAAACATAACATTTATGGTCAAACAAAGAACCTGTTGGTCCATCTAGGTTGTCCCATCCACTAAACTACACGTATATATTAATTCAAAGCCAGCCCTTATCACCTTAATACGTTTTCAAACCTACCATTTAAAATTATCTTAAGTTTACTTCTTCCAACACATCTAAAGACAAACCATTCCAAAGGCCGTCTCAACTGAAGATGGCTTCCATCCTGTCAAAATTCACACGTGTCCCCTAGTGCGACCATTTTCATCATTAAATAGGAAAACTTAATGATAATGTCTTGATACTATCAACTCCCTTAATAACCTGATTCATCTCAATCAGACCTCTTCTGACTTCTCAAGAGAAAATAATCTTAGAGATCTTGACCTCACCTCATATTATAACCTTTCCATCTCAGGTATCATCCTATTGTTCTCCTTCTGAACACGTTCCAATAATTCAGCGTCATTCATAAGGTAAGTAGCGCAAAACTTAACAAAATACTCTAAATCGGGCCCAGCTAATAACTTGTACAATAACTATTGAGACTTGTATTCCGTATTTCTGTACATGAAACCTAAGTTCCTGGTCTACAAATACATTTTTTCTAGGTTTTAAAGTCTATATTAAGGAGTTTCTGAAATGATACACAAAAGGATTAACTGTTGTTATTTTTAAAATTCAGTACGTCCAAGATCGGAGTTACACGTTTAAAGCAGAATGCTCAGTTTGATTGACTCTCACAAGATGCTATTCATCCACATATTAAACAGCTATGAAAAGACAATTACGTGGTAAAAACAGTGCAAGTTATACTTGAGCTTTAACATTAAAGCTTTTTCAATAAGGTTACGAAACGTCAAAATCATATTTAACATATTTTATTACTGTAGTTATTAACATATATTAACACACACACATTAAACCGGCTCTTTCTTGTAACATTTACAATCTCAATAGATAATTTATCAGTCTAAACTTAATGTTTGTTTTCAAACGTTTTCCATAAACTATCCATATACTCGTTAGCTTTATTTATTAACAAATTCACCTAATTTTAAGTATTAGATATGAGAGGCCTTACGAAGCCGCCAAAGCTTTCTATACTGTTTCTGCAGTCCAAAGATTAATAACAAAACCTACTCTTATGGTGACGTGCGAAACACTCTCTGCACGATTTAAATGTACCCGGCCAGTTCTCAGGTCTTCTGGTCCGACTGACGTAGCCCAAACCAATAGCATGACATACCAATAACACAGCATAAAGTCGAGCTGCAGCCATATTAAAATATTAAAGTAACAATGAACAGGAAGTACTGGTACACGACTACGAATTAATAATTATAAATATTTAAACGTGGGGAAAACTAGGCGATCAGTTCGGAAAGTGACAAATTTTGTTCACATCAAGACACTGAAATATAAGTTAAGCCTCCGAGGAAAACACCAGAATAATCTACAGCTTCATACGAAGTGTCACCAATGTTCATATAACTACAGGCTATTAATTAGTAATACGGAACTTCCAGAGTAACGAGCAGGTAGGTCTCCTAGAAGTAAATTGATAACCTGGTTTGGGAATAGCACGAGAGCTGGCGGGCTCACGGAAAGTGTGTGACGGTGGCAAAACAAATCACATTATTACATTTCAAATGCATAGAATAATAAAGGTGGAAAAAATATCCCAACAAACACGCAGAGAAAGCTTCAGGGTCTATCAACAGCTCTCTAACCAAAGCCATTTCTAAACACGCAGAGAAAGCTTCAGGGTCTATCTACAGCTCTCTAACAACCAAAGCCATTTCTTCTTTTTCTTCCCCCTGTAGTGCAAGTGGTTTCAAGTATATACTAATTTCTTTCTGTCGTACAACCAATAGGAACTGTAAAGGATGTGACGTCAAAAATCAATATGAAAAAAATGTTCAGTAGAATGAGATTTAGAAATACAAAGTGGAAGTGCTATAAGCTAGTATACTTTATTTAACCAACAGTCACATGTTACACAAAATTTATCTTTTAATGCTGATACTACGAATAAGAGATATAAAAGTTTATTTACGTTAAATCTCTTCCACATTTTATTTCTTTTGAGTTGTAAAGGTTCACGAATTATCACAATCGCCACAAAATGGTCAAATTTCAGATTCTGTTTTTCAAACTGTGCATTTTATAGCTATAGGTTATAACAGTAAAAACGTATTTTATAACTTCACAAATAATTTTATTTAGAAATATACTGATGTTCAAAGTGCTCGACAGTATAAACGGATTGAAGGATATAAACATATAGTGGTTTGGTTTATGAATAGTGAAATGACATAAACATGGATCTCTTTCACACTTGAATCGTGTTTATACGTTAGCGAATTCAAATTTTTCAAAGATTATTAAAGTTTCGCTGGCTTTAAATTACAATATTTTCCCACGTGTACCTTAGTCATCCATTGGCTTCAAAATACTGTTCACTATTACAAATTAAATTTATTGTGTTTTTTGTTTTAACAATGAAACATAATATAAGACGTTCTGCCTCACTCCTACGTTGGTAACAAATGTAAATACACAGATTATGTGACATGTATCTATATCATACTTGTTTCATATTTTAATTACCAGCAGACATCTGCAAAATATCTGAGGTTAAATTTGTGTTTATATTGCAAAAGTATTTCTTTAAATACAGGATTTTTACAAAAATGAAAACGAACTCTAATCGGAACAACAGAAATCTCATAAGTCCACATCTTAGGCCTAACATTAGTTAAGCCTTTAACTAAATACGGCCTATATTCGATAAAGAGATAAATTAACGTTATAATATCTATATGTTTTTGCTTTAACTTAGTTAGGGCTAAACCTAACCGTAATTAATACTATCAATAAATAGACTCATACTGTTATTTTACGAACTAAGATTATATCCTTTGAAAAACTTTGATGAGTTTTTTTAAAAATATGTTAAGGTACACGTGCATCTTAAAAACAAACAAAAACTAAGTATTATTATAAGTTACCGAAGATAAGAGGTCAAACTAGCACCTAACCCTTCCAGGTATTGAAAGACTTAAATCCCGATGAGATGATAATTATAATCGATTGGCCTTGAAGAATGTAATAGGAACAGTGAAACAAACGTTGTCAGTACGGCTGGTAAAGGTATTAACACTGTTACCAAAATAATACAGAGGACAGCGTTTCGACCTTCTTAGGTCATCTTCAGGTTAACAGAGAGAGTTTCCAACTGACCGTTACCAGGCACATGACTTAGGGACAAGAGTATAAACTGGTACGAGACTATAGAGGGCGTAAGTTATCTTGCAGGGTTCAATGGTTGGAACTTCTGTAAAGAAGTAACTTTGTATCAAAAACCCCAACCCATTGATACACATCCCCAGCAACCAGTTAGTAACCCTTATAGAATTCATTACCACCAAAACTAACTTTATGTTCAATAACCAAAACTACCTACAGATAAATGACTTAAGTATGGGCAATCTGTGTCATAAAAATGTTGGCTAGAACTGGTGACATGGGATTAGATGTGAATCCAACAATTGTATCATCAACAGAACACACACTTAGTTTTTTTAACCACGTTAACTCTATACACCCCAACATTAGGTTCACCTGTGACAAGAAAAAAACAACCACTAGATGGCATTTCTCAGCCTCAAGATCACAAGAATCGATACACAATTCAAAACAGAAATCCACAGAAAAATCACCCATACTGGACTATACATTCCTTGGAACTCAGCACATGAAACAAAACAAAATCTCAACATATTAAGAAATCAAATAAACACAACCACAAAACTCACCCGATAAAATCAACAAAATAAAACAACACTTCATCAACATCAACAGGCCCGGCATGGCCTAGCGCGTAAGGCGTGCGACTCGTAATCCGAGGGTCGCGGGTTCGCGCCCGCGTCGCGCTAAACATGCTCGCCCTCCCAGCCGTGGGGGTGTATAATGTGACGGTCAATCCCACTATTCGTTGGTAAAGAGTAGCCCAAGAGTTGGCGATGGGTGGTGATGACTAGCTGCCTTCCCTCTAATCTTACACTGCTAAATTAGGGACGGCTCGAGTAGCTTTGTGCGAAATTTCCAAACAAACAAACAAACAAATCAACATCAACAAATTTCCTCTAAAAACCTTTGAAAAAAATTATATGCACACACCTAGACCAACAACAAACAAACAATAATAATCTCAATATACAATAAACTACAAAACCTTACACTGCTGCATACCCTATATTCTCGACATCAGCGAAAAAATAACCAACATTTGGAGAAAAAATACAACATTCCAGTAAACATCAAATTTATTCATAAACAGGGTGCAAAACTCAAGTCCATACTATGCAAAAACTACACTGACAAACACATCACCAACATTATTTATAAAATACAATGAAACAACTGCCACGACTATATTGGAGAAACAAGAAGAAAAATGGAAACCAGATTCAAATAACACAAAAAACATCTTCACACGTTTTTGAACAATACAAATCAAATAAACACAACATAACCATAGAAAACACCCAGATACTAAGTAGGGAAACAAATGTAGACAAACGCAAAATCAAAGAAGCCTTACTTACACAGCAACTTAAACCCCACTTAAACCAAAGTTAAACCAATAAAAAGGAACACTTTTACTTATTTCTATACTAGTTAATAATCCAAAATCTAACTGCAACGTCCCCTACAATCCCGTACCGTTTACATTATCTTTCCTAAGCCGTGTCCGGCAACAGTCAGTTGCAAACTCTTTGTCAACCTGAAGATAACCTAAGAAAGTCGAAACGTTGTTCTCTACTTTATTTTGGTAAACGTTATCAGCGTTTGTGCACTAAGCCTTGTGAATTATCATGTAGCATTTAAAAATAACAATATTGAAGAAGACAGGAGCAGGTCTAGATTGTACCTGACCATTCCAGATGGTCATACTATAAACTAAGTATCGGTTAAGATAGACGATTTACTATAACGGAATTGTCCAATTAAAACTTAAAGGTGAAAAAAAATCAAAATAATCACAACAGGTTTTGTAACACAAAATAAATCAATCATATCATAACCAGCCGTATCTTACAAGTGCAACTGTTTTCATCAAGACTTGCTAAAACTTATTGAATCGTATAAACAAGAATGTTTCCACCAGTAACGTGTTAAACCTTATTTAGAAAACTGTCTTGACCAGAACTTACAAAACCCGACCAACTTTACTAAACACTCCTTGTCTTGTTTTTTGTTGTTGTTTTTTTACTACGACTTATTAAAACTTACCACCGTAATTTACGAAACAAGCTTTGATTTAACCAAGACTTGTTAAACTTACCTTAATTTAATAATGTCTTTTTTGTTTCACCAGGACTTTTCCAAATTTAGTGAAAATTACTAACGAGGTTTTGTTTAATTAGGACTTGCCTAAACTTAACTTATTAAGGATATTTCTTCTCACCAGGACTTTTTCAAATGTGACGTAACAAACTAATGAGGCTTGATTTGACTAGGACTTACTAAAACCTACCTAACTTATTAAAGATAAATAAACGTCTTCACTTTTGTTGTTTCTTTCATACAAACTTGTTGCTGTCGAGTCTCACTTGAAAATACACACATTTTGAGTGAGGGTTAGGGACATCATCAGCTTCCCCTGTGTGAGTTCAACCTATATATAAAAATTCGTACCTACACTGTATTCGTCAACTGAAGATTTCTGTGCGAATTAAGTTTGGAAGAGATGTTTACAGGTAAATTGGTAGTCAAACCCGCACATTTTTCCCTCTGGCCAATAGAATAACTTAAAGCTATTCTTCTGTAATACTAAAACTACTGACCAGCCAATCAGAAAGCGAATTCGACAGAAATGTGATTGAACTTATAATCATGAACCCCATGAGTATATCAATCAGGTCTAGTTTTAAAAAAATGTGCAAAATCGTGTTCACATTCGAATTTACAACGTAGTGCACAAAATACCACACCTGCTTATTAAGGCTGAGTATGGATCCCAACAGGCCTACTTATAAATGTAAAGAAAATAATTGAAACCTACCTTAATTGCGAAATACATGAAATTATAGTTCCAATGTCTACACTCCAAGACTGATCGTTTCACGTTTACTTATATATTTGTAACTTAGTATTGTGTTCAACAGACCGCATACTATATTGTACAGAATTACTTACAACGTTTCTAAAGTTTTGATCTATCTATAAACGTATTTCACTTGTTATTCGAAAATCAATCCATTTATTTTATATATATGTAATTTCATATTAGTACTAGATAAACGTGAAGAGTGTGAAATAGAATATTACTGCGCGTGTGTAATCTGTATGATAATCGTTGGTTGTGTGTGTGTATATATATATATCAATGTGCACGCTTCATACAACAATGGTGTAATACCGGCAAACAAACTGTGAATTTTTTTTTTTTTTTTTGCCTTTTATTGCAATTCACAACAAAGACAAAAATTTATCGAAAAAGTGGGGAAAAAAATCAATTTCACTGAAACAAGTATGGATCACTGACAAGTCATAAAGCGTCAACTGAATTTGTGTAATGTCGCCGTTATGCCGCCCAGTTGAGTGTTGCAACAAAGCCCACATTACGCATCATGGTCGACTGCACGGAATTGAAGATGGCTCATCCGAGACAAGGATTTTAGCAGAAGTTTGGTATTAGACATGATGAGGTTATATGATGATGCACTGTGCATACAATGGGGGAACACGCGTGCGTCTGAAACGAGATGGTCAAGTCTGGTAATTAGTCATTAAAAAACAAAAGACACAGTACACGTACTGGGACCGTCAGAATATATACACACACATGAATCTCCCTGTGATGAATCATACACAGTTTCCCCTTTTAACTAAAACTATGAACTATTTTTTTGTGTGTATATATATATAAAATAAGAGGGTGGGTAAAATACGATTCGTTTAAAAGGTAAAAGAAAACACGTTCTGAGAAGTTATAAACCAGTTCAATTTTGTTTCAAAGCTATTTGATGTACTAAAAATAATAATAATAAATAAACAATGTTTTACTGTTTACTCTGATCTTACATGTGCATGCGATTAAAAAGTACAGTCATTGGTCAACGGTAATTATAACATAATGAAGACCAAAGGCGGAACTCTTTTGAAACGTTGTCCTCCACATCTGAGCTGCCAATATGCTTCTACAAGCGTTTCTCTAATAGGCAGTAGCCGCCAATTTCACAGTCAATTCAATACGAATGCTATACCTAAACTATCTATCAGAAAGTAACAACTATGATTCCCCACCGCACAAATTAGCACAAAAAATTAAACATAGAAATGTTTATAACACAAAAATTAAACATAGAAATGTTTATATAACAAAAATTAAACATAGAAATGTTTATATTTCTATTTTACTTACTCTTTACACATTCCAATCTCTATTTTCTCAGTTTATATTTCAGTTGACTACAACTATCCTTTACATAATACAAAAAAATAGTTCTACTGCTACAACTCTTCTATAAAACGTATTAATTATTAATTTGCACTATAATTTGTTAGTTATACCCTCTAGCAGCTGGTTCAGACTAGGAATGGTTCATCTGGTTTGTTAGTTGTGCCCTCTAGCAGCTGGTTTAGACTAGGAATGGTTCATCTGGTTTGTTAGTTGTGCCCTCTAGCAGCTGGTTTAGACTAGGAATGGTTCATCTGGTTTGTTAGTTATACCCTCTAGCAGCTGATTTAGACTAGGAATGGTTCATCTGGTTTGTTAGTTATACCCTCTAGCAGCTGGTTCAGACTAAGAATGGTTCATCTGGTTTGTTAGTTATGCCCTCTAGCAGCTGGTTTAGACTAGGAATGGTTCATCTGGTTTGTTAGTTATACCCTCTAGCAGCTGGTTCAGACTAAAAATGGTTCATCTGGTTTGTTAGTTATGCCCTCTAGCAGCTGGTTTAGACTAGGAATGGTTCATCTTGTTTGTTAGTTATGCCCACTAGCAACTGGTTCAGACTAGGAATGGTTCATCTGGTTTGTTAGTTATGCCCTCTAGCAGCTGATTCAGAGGGGTTAATCTGGTTTGTTAGTTATACCCCCTAGCAGCTGGTTCAGAGTGGTTTATCTGGTTTGTTAGTTACACCCGCTAACAGCTGGTCCATCTGATTTGTTAGTTATACCCTCTAGCAACTTGTTCAGTGTGGTTTATATGGTTTGTTAGTTACACCCGCTAACAGCTGGTCCATCTGATTTGTTAGTTATACCCTCTAGCAACTGGCTCAGAATGGTTTATCTGGTTTGTTAGTTATACCCTCTACAGCTGGTTCAGAGTGGTTTATCTGGTTTGTTAGTTATACCCTCTAGCAGCTGGTTCAGAGTGGTTTATCTGGTTTGTTAGTTACACCCGCTAACAGCTGGTCCATCTGGTTTCTTAGTTATACCCTCTAGCAACTGGTTCAGTGTGGTTTATCTGGTTTGTTAGTTATACCCTCTAACAACTGGTTCAGAGTGGTTTATCTGGTTTGTTAGTTACACCCGCTAACAGCTGGTCCATCTGATTTGTTAGTTATACCCTCTAGCAACTTGTTCAGTGTGGTTTATCTGATTTGTTAGTTACACCCTCTAGCAACTGGCTCAGAATGGTTTATCTGGTTTGTTAGTTATACCCTCTACAGCTGGTTCAGAGTGGTTTATCTGGTTTGTTAGTTACACCCTCTAGCAGCTGGTTCAGAGTGGTTTATCTGGTTTGTTAGTTACACCCTGTAGCATCTGGTTCAGAGTGGTTTATCTGGTTTGTTAGTTACACCCTCTAGCAACTGGTTCAGAGTGGTTTATCTGGTTTGTTAGTTACACCCTCTAACAGCTGGTTCAGACAAAGTGTGGTTTATCTGGTTGTTAGTTATACTGTTTAAGAACTAGATCAGACTAGGTGTGGTTCATACTGTTTTATTTATCTTTAGAATATAAATAAATTCTGTTTTTTATTATTTCTTTTGGAAAAAAAGTTCTTAAGTCTCAAATGTTTGTCTCGTTACTAATACTGTGAATTCCGGTGTGTGGTTCTGGATGTTTCTCCATTTCCACTAGGCCAAGCTTTTGACGAATGCATATCGCAACAAAGGTTCCGTAAACTCATAACAACAATCTCCCAGATTTATTGACCGATTCTGGTGTCGTATCAGACTGAAATACTCTCATAGTATTTGCAAATAAAGTTCATTATACGTCGGAAACAAAGTATCTGAGTTATTACACTCGTGACTTGTAAGTGGTATAGAATACGGTGATACATACAAATATACGAACGCAATCAACAATTTCTCCACGGGGACAAGAAAGGCCTACAGTGAGTGGTCCAAACTCAAACGGACGATAACACAGAATGCAAAATTATATCAAGAAATTATATCGAGTAGATGGTGCTGTGTTATTCAAAGAGATAACAGCGTTTTCCGTTAGTTTTATGTTAGCTGTATAAAGTTCGTCAGCTTCTAGCTCGCATCAATCCAAATATAAAGGAACCAATTAACGAGAGTTATTAAACAGACCGGAATTAGACAAGCCAATCCGAAGTAAAATCATTATCTGTCCTTATGATGTATTAAAGTTTGCTGTAGAAACGTTAGAAATAAAAACACCAAGCTTACAATATAAATGGAACATATGAAGTTTCCCTTCAATAATTTGTTTCCGAAATTCTCTCAAAGTTACTAAAGTGCTATTTATGCTTGTAGCCCCTGGTTTTGAAGTGAGAAACAAGAGGGAAAGGCAACTAGTCAGCACCATACACCACCACCTCTTGGACAACTCTTTGCCATCGAATAGTGGGAATGACCGTAACTCCATGACGGCCAACCGCTGAAAAGGCGAGTAGATGTGGGAGACAGGAGCCCGCGACCCTCAGACAGCGAGTTTCGAACCATAATTCCCAGGCGTTTACTGATATCTAAACGTTTCTCGTTCTCAAATGATAACGATACAAGAAAAATTCTACTCATTTCTAAATAAAATATAACAACAACTCGAAGAATAAGCCACGCCCAACTAAATATGGGTTCTAAATAAAATATAACAATAACTCGGAGAATAAGCCACGCCCAACTAAATATGGGTTCTAAATAAAATATAACAATAACTCGGAGAATAAGCCACGCCCAACTAAATATGGGTTCTAAATAAAATATAACAATAACTCGGAAAATAAGCCACGCCCAACTAAATATGGGTTCTAAATAAAATATAACAATAACTCGGAGAATAAGCCACGCCCAACTAAATATGGGTTCTAAATAAAATATAACAATAACTCGGAGAATAAGCCACGCCCAACTAAATATGGGTTCTAAATAAAATATAACAATAACTCGGAAAATAAGCCACACCCAACTAAATATGGGTTTTAAATAAAATATAACAATAACTCGGAGAATAAGCCACACCCAACTAAATATGGGTTCTAAATAAAATATAACAATAACTCGGAAAATAAGCCACACCCAACTAAATATGGGTTTTAAATAAAATATAACAATAACTCGGAGAATAAGCCACGCCCAACTAAATATGGGTTCTAAATAAAATATAACAATAACTCGAAGAATAAGCCACGCCCAATTAAATATGGGTTTTAAATAAAATATAACAATAACTCGGAAAATAAGCCACACCCAACTAAATATGGGTTTTAAATAAAATATAACAATAACTCGGAGAATAAGCCACGCCCAACTAAATATGGGTTTTAAATAAAATATAACAATAACTCGGAGAATAAGCCACGCCCAACTAAATATGGGTTTTAAATAAAATATAACAATAACTCGGAGAATAAGCCACGCCCAACTAAATATGGGTTCTAAATAAAATATAACAATAACTCGGAGAATAAGCCACGCCCAACTAAATATGGGTTTTAAATAAAATATAACAATAACTCGGAGAATAAGCCACGCCCAACTAAATATGGGTTCTAAATAAAATATAACAATAACTCGGAAAATAAGCCACACCCAATTAAATATGGGTTTTAAATAAAATATAACAATAACTCGGAGAATAAGCCACGCCCAACTAAATATGGGTTCTAAATAAAATATAACAACAACTCGAAGAATAAGCCACGCCCAACTAAATATGGGTTCTAAATAAAATATAACAATAACTCGGAGAATAAGCCACGCCCAACTAAATATGGGTTCTAAATAAAATATAACAATAACTCGGAAAATAAGCCACACCCAACTAAATATGGTTTTAAATAAAATATAACAATAACTCGGAGAATAAGCCACGCCCAACTAAATATGGGTTCTAAATAAAATATAACAACAACTCGAAGAATAAGCCACGCCCAACTAAATATGGGTTCTAAATAAAATATAACAATAACTCGGAGAATAAGCCACGCCCAACTAAATATGGGTTCTAAATAAAATATAACAATAACTCGAAGAATAAGCCACGCCCAACTAAATATGGGTTCTAAATAAAATATAACAATAACTCGGAAAATAAGCCACACCCAACTAAATATGGGTTCTAAATAAAATATAACAACAACTCGGAAAATAAGCCACACCCAACTAAATATGGGTTCTAAATAAAATATAACAACAACTCGAAGAATAAGCCACGCCCAACTAAATATGGGTTCTAAATAAAATATAACAACAACTCGAAGAATAAGCCACGCCCAACTAAATATGGGTTCTAAATAAAATATAACAATAACTCGGAGAATAAGCCACGCCCAACTAAATATGGGTTCTAAATAAAATATAACAACAACTCGAAGAATAAGCCACGCCCAACTAAATATGGGTTCTAAATAAAATATAACAATAACTCGGAGAATAAGCCACGCCCAACTAAATATGGGTTCTAAATAAAATATAACAATAACTCGAAGAATAAGCCACGCCCAACTAAATATGGGTTCTAAATAAAATATAACAATAACTCGGAGAATAAGCCACACCCAACTAAATATGGGTTCTAAATAAAATATAACAATAACTCGGAGAATAAGCCACACCCAACTAAATATGGGTTCTAAATAAAATATAACAATAACTCGGAAAATAAGCCACGCCCAACTAAATATGGGTTCTAAATAAAATATAACAATAACTCGGAGAATAAGCCACGCCCAACTAAATATGGGTTCTAAATAAAATATAACAATAACTCGGAAAATATGCCACACCCAATTACATATGGGTTCTAAATAAAATATAACAATAACTCGGAGAATAAGCCACACCCAACTAAATATGGGTTCTAAATAAAATATAACAATAACTCGGAGAATAAGCCACACCCAACTAAATATGGGTTCTAAATAAAATATAACAATAACTCGGAGAATAAGCCACGCCCCACTAAACATGGGTTTTAAATAAAATATAATAGTAAGTCTGAGAATAAGCCACACCCCACTAAACATGGCCATAGATCAAGGTCAATCAATAAAAATAATATACGTCAGAATTTAACGTAACTTTATACCTGTGGTGTGGGTGTCTATATATACACACACACGTCAGAATTTCAGGTAACTTTTTACCTGTGTTGTGGGTGTCTATATATACACACATTCACACACGTCAAAATTTTAAATTCGATAATAAACAAAGAACTGATAAAATAAAATAAACACTTGTAAAAACTACTATATAAAGCAAGGGAAAATTGGTCAAGGGTAGTAAAATAGTACAATAGACAGAAAAATACGGAAACACAAGTTCATACGTTACGATATTTTGCGTCGTAACACGAGAAACCAAATCGTCAGTGATATAAACAATAACAATATACTAACATCGTGACATACAGATACTTCGAGTACAGATGACTAACTCCCTGCATAATATATGCTAAAGGAAAGAAATGGAATTTGTTCTTTTACATGTTTAATGATGGAGAAAGTTGGTTTTCGTGGTCGAAAATATGGAGATCCGTCTCCCTCTTCAACCTACAACCTAATGCTTTAACTAGTTTGAACAACAGTAAATTTCGTATAGAAATTAGATTTATTTAAAATGTTTGCATATTTCACCACAAACAAGATACACTACTCTCTCCATGGTAGTACTATACAAGCGATGCAAATTGATTCATTTCTTAGAAGAAACGCAATACTTTTTGATACTTACACGCCAACTATGATTCCAGAAAAACACTGTCACGTAACACGGGAACTGACGTAGATCTATCACTGTCAGGGTTATAATTTTCAAGAAGCTAACGTACACGTGTAGAGAAGATATAGATATGGATATGGATACTGTTAGCCTCAAACTCTATGGCTCTTCCTGTATATTTTACAAAGTTTCACAGACTCAAGTTTTGTGATTCAGCTAAATGTTAATAAGATTTCCACTTTAACTTAAATTATTCTAAGAACAAAACAAAAACGCCACCTATGTGGCAGTACAAGTCTCCTTATCCGCGTATTTTTTAGACATGTGTAGTTTGACAATCCAAGCAAGTGGAGTGTGTGTAATGTGCATTCTTCTATGGGAGAGACATTATAACGTCGAACAGAATAACAAGAAAACGGCAGGTATCGCACTCTGTATCAAGAGGAGAGATATCAGTACGGTGGAATTCAAGAAGTACAACCTTCAAAACGCTTGATCCAACAGAAAACAGAATAAAACCGAAAAAAAATTACAATTAATATAAAAAGAATAAAACCGAACAAATATAAGGACTAAGCGAAGAAGAACAAAACCAAAAATAAAAAGAATTATGACTAATATATAAAGAACAAAACCGAAAAAAAGAACTAATAGAAAAAGAATTAGAACTAACAGAAAAAGAGCAAAACCGAAAAAAATTAGGATAAACAGAAAAAGAGCAAAACCGAAAAAATAGGACTAACAGAAAAAAAAACAAAACCGTAAAATAGGACTAACAGAAAACGAGCAAAACTGAAAAAATAGGACTAACAGAAAAAGAACAAAACCGAAAAAATAGGACCAACAGAAAACGAGCAAAACTGAAAAAATAGGGCTAACAGAAAAAGAACTAAACTGAAAAAGTAGGATAAACAGAAAAAGAGCAAAACCGAAAAAACATTAGGATTGTTTGTTTGTTTTTGAATTTCGCACAAAGCTACTCGAGGGCTATCTGTGCTAGCCGTCCCTAATTTAGCAGTGTAAGACTAGAGGAAAGGCAGCTAGTCACCACCACCCACCGCCAACTCTTGGGCTACTCTTTTATCAACGAATAGTGAGATTGACCGTCACATTATAACGCCCCCACGGCTGAAAGGGTGAGCATGTTTAGGGCGACGAGGATGCGAACCCGCGACCCTCAGATTACGAGTCGCACGCCTTAACGCGCTTGGCCATGCCGGGCCAAAACATTAGGATAAACAGAAAAAGTGCAAAGCCGAAAAAATTAGGATAAACAGAAAAAGAGCAAAACCGAAAAAATAGGACTAACAGAAAAAGAGCAAAACTGAAAAATTAGGATAAACAGAAAAAGTGCAAAGCCGAAAAAATTAGGATAAACAGAAAAAGAGCAAAACTGAAAAAATTAGGATAAACAGAAAAGAGCAAAATAAACAGAAAAAAACTGAAAAAATAGGACTAACAGAAAAAGTGCAAAGCCGAAAAAATTAGGATAAACAGAAAAAGAGCAAAACCGAAAAAATAGGACTAACAGAAAAAGAGCAAAACCGAAAAAATTAGAATAAACAGAAAAAGAGCGAAACCGAAAAAACAGGACTAACAGAAAAAGAGCAAAACCGAAAAAATAAAATAAACAGAAAAAGAGAAAAACCGAAAAAGTAGGATAAACAGAAAAAGAGGAAAACTGAAAAAATAGGATAAACAGAAATGAGCAAAACCGAAAAAATTAGAATAAACAGAAAAAGAGCAAAACGGAAAAATAGGATAAACAGAAAAAGACCAAAACATAAAAAATTAGGACTAACAGAAAAAGAGCAAAACTGAAAACGTAGGACTAACAGAAAAAGAGCAAAACCGAAAAAATAGGACTAACAGAAAAATAGCAAAACTGAAAAAGTAGGATAAACAGAAAATGAGCAAAACCGAAAAAATTAGAATAAACAGAAAAGAGCAAAACCGAAAAAATTCGGACCAACAGAAAAGAGCAAAACCGAAAAAATTAGGACTAACAGAAAAAGAGCAAAACTGAAAAAGTAGGATAAACAAAAATGAGCAAAACCGAAAAAATTAGAATAAACAGAAAAAGAGCAAAACCGAAAAAATAGGATAAACAGAAAAAGACCAAAACATAAAAAATTAGGACTAACAGAAAAGAGCAAAACCGAAAAAAATAGGACTAACAGAAAAAGAGCAAAACTGAAAACAGAAAAGTAGGACTAACAGAAAAGAGCGAAAAAAATAGGAAACCAAAACTGAAAAAATAACAGAAAAAGAGCAAAGGAGAAAAAATAGGACTAACAGAAAAAGAAAACTAAAGAAAAAACTGAAAAAAGTAGGATAAACAGAAAATGAGCAAAACCGAAAAAATTAGAAACAGAAAAAGGGCAAAACCGAAAAAAATAGGATAAACAGAAAAGACCAAAACCGAAAAAATTAGGACTAACAGAAAAACAGCAAAACCGAAAAAATAGGACTAACAGAAAAAGAGCAAAATCGAAAAAATAGGACTAACAGAAAAAGAGCAAAACTGAAAAAGTAGGATAAACAGAAAATGAGCAAAACCGAAAAAATTAGAAACAGAAAAAGAGCAAAACCGAAAAAATAGGACTAACAGAAAAAGAGCAAAACTGAAAAAGTAGGATAAACAGAAAAAGAGGAAAACTGAAAAAATAGGATAAACAGAAATGAGCAAACCGAAAAAATTAGAATAAACAGAAAAAGAGCAAAACGGAAAAAATAGGATAAACAGAAAAAGACCAAAACATAAAAAATTAGGACTAACAGAAAAGAGCAAAACCGAAAAAAATAGGACTAACAGAAAAAGAGCAAAACTGAAAAAGTAGGATAAACAAAAATGAGCAAAACCGAAAAAATTAGAATAAACAGAAAAAGAGCAAAACCGAAACAATAGGATAAACAGAAAAAGACCAAAACATAAAAAATTAGGACTAACAGAAAAGAGCAAAACCGAAAAAAATAGGACTAACAGAAAAAGAGCAAAACTGAAAACGTAGGACTAACAGAAAAAGAGCAAAACCGAAAAAATAGGACTAACAGAAAAAGAGCAAAACTGAAAAAGTAGGATAAACAGAAAATGAGCAAAACCGAAAAAATTAGAAACAGAAAAAGGGCAAAACCGAAAAAAATAGGATAAACAGAAAAGACCAAAACCAAAAAAATTAGGACTAACAGAAAAACAGCAAAACCGAAAAAATAGGACTAACAGAAAAAGAGCAAAATCGAAAAAATAGGACTAACAGAAAAAGAGCAAAACTGAAAAAGTAGGATAAACAGAAAATGAGCAAAACCGAAAAAATTAGAAACAGAAAAAGAGCAAAACCGAAAAAAATAGGATAAACAGAAAAAGAGCAAAACCGAAAAAATAGGACTAACAGAAAAAGAGCAAAACTGAAAAAGCAAGATAAACAGAAAAAGAGCAAAACCGAGAAAAATTAGAATAAACAGAAAAAGAGCAAAACCGAAAAAATTAGGATAAACAGAAAAAGTGCAAAGCCGAAAAAATTAGGATAAACAGAAAAAGAGCAAAACTGAAAAAATTAGGATAAACAGAAAAAGAGCAAAACCGAAAAAATAGGACTAACAGAAAAAGAGCAAAACTGAAAAAGCAGGATAAACAGAAAAAGAGCAAAACCGAGAAAAATTAGAATAAACAGAAAAAGAGCAAAACCGAAAAAATTAGAATAAACAGAAAAAGAGCGAAACCGAAAAAACAGGACTAACAGAAAAAGAGCAAAACCGAAAAAATAGGATAAACAGAAAAAGAGAAAAACCGAAAAATAGGACTAACAGAAAAAAGAAAACCGAAAAACATTAGAATAAACAGAAAAAGAGCAAAACTGAAAAAGTAGGACTAACAGAAAAAGAACAAAACCGAAAAAATAGGACTAACAGAAAAAGAGCAAAACTGAAAAAGTAAGATAAACAGAAAAAGAGGAAAACTGAAAAAATAGGATAAACAGAAATGAGCAAAACCGAAAAAATTAGAATAAACAGAAAAAGAGCAAAACCGAAAAAATAGGATAAACAGAAAAAGACCAAAACATAAAAAATTAGGACTAACAGAAAAAGAGCAAAACTGAAAACGTAGGACTAACAGAAAAAGAGCAAAACCGAAAAAATAGGACTAACAGAAAAATAGCAAAACTGAAAAAGTAGGATAAACAGAAAATGAGCAAAACCGAAAAAATTAGAATAAACAGAAAAGAGCAAAACCGAAAAAATAGGATAAACAGAAAAAGAGCAAAACCGAAAAAATTAGGACCAACAGAAAAGAGCAAAACCGAAAAAATTAGGACTAACAGAAAAAGAGCAAAACTGAAAAAGTAGGATAAACAAAAATGAGCAAAACCGAAAAAATTAGAATAAACAGAAAAAGAGCAAAACCGAAAAAATAAGATAAACAGAAAAAGACCAAAACATAAAAAATTAGGACTAACAGAAAAGAGCAAAACCGAAAAAATTAGGACTAACAGAAAAAGAGCAAAACTGAAAACGTAGGACTAACAGAAAAAGAGCAAAACTGAAAAAGTAGGATAAACAGAAAATGAGCAAAACCGAAAAAATTAGAAACAGAAAAAGAGCAAAACCGAAAAAATAGGATAAACAGAAAAGAGCAAAACCGAAAAAATTAGGACTAACAGAAAAACAGCAAAACCGAAAAAATAGGACTAACAGAAAAAGAGCAAAACCGAAAAAATAGGACAAACAGAAAAAGAGCAAAATTGAAAAACAAAACAGAATTGGGACTAACTCAAAAAAGTTGATAATACTCAACTCCAAATTCTCGAGCGGTGTGTGTGTTGAAACAAAATAATAATAAAACATAAGGGTTTGAACGATCATAACTGAACAAATTCAACCTGGAATATTTGTAATGAAAATACACAATGTTTACTCTCAGATTTTTATACAATATATGTTACAGCCTTAAGGTAAACAACGGCAAAAGAAAAACTTAAGACTGAAATCTGTATTCAATCTCAACTCTTCAAGTTAAATATCCATGTGGATTACCGAATGTTTGCCTACGCCAAGATAAAGCGAGTTACCAACATACTGCCCGTATCAAAATCAGGTAATGCCGCATCGACTAGGAAGGAACAAATTATTAAAGTTCGCTACGTCAACGTAAACCAGGTAGTCCGATTTTGTTTGTTTTTTATGGTTTTTCTTATTGCCAGAAAAACAAGTTTTTTATGTGGCTTTAATTACTTGCTTAATTACGACATAGAAGAAGATATCTTAGGTTAAACGTTTCTCTGATGTAGTGCGTACTTCTCTGGTTTTGGCAATAACACAAACTGGTGGAATTACGCCATCTGTTGACCACGTGTGAGAAATGCATCTTGAAAACGTGTCACTATAAATGGATATTATAGGATATTAGTATAGCGTATTGTCCTACATACCTAATTAAGTCCTGTAATTCACTGAAGCGCGTGAGGGGTGGATTGAAGAATTAACGTGACTGGAAGATAGAGGGAAGTCATTTTAAGAGTAATAAAACCTTTCAACGGTGATGAGTTTAACCGAACTAACTATGTACATGTTATTGCACGTTTTTAACGCAGCAAACTCTTCCAAATTTTAATTGCCGGTCATAAAAACTGGATATGCATTTAACACACAATCTCGTGAAAAAATATCTTTGTTATCTCAATTGCTTATTTTGTTGTTGCTAACACAACTGCTAAAAGTCGACAGGTTTATGGTACATATCACCCTCAAATATAATGTTGTTTGTTTGTTTGTTTTGAATTACGCGCAAAGCTACTCGAGGCCTATCTGTGCTAGCCGTCCCTGATTTAGCAGTGTAAGACTAGAGGGAAGGCAGCTAGTCATCACCACCCACCGCCAACTCTTAGGCTACTCTTTTACCAACGAATAGTGGGATTTACCGTCACATTATAGCGCCCCCATGGCTGAAAGGGTGAGCATGTTTGGTGCGACCGGGATTCAAACCCGCGACCCTCAGATTACGAGTCGAACGCCTCAACACACCTGGCCATGTCGGCAACTGTTGGCAAAACTACTTGAAATTATGTGTACAGGCTCACTGCTCTCACAGGTAACCATACAATATTCAGGAGTCGTGAAAGAGAGGATCTAAACAGTGAGGAGTCAAGGAGATTTTGGAGAAGTATGTTTGACTCAAATATTTATTTAACATTTGAGAAGTCATTCAAAAACAATAACGTTTTTAATTGTTGGTACTCATATAACGGGGGACGACTAGAGGTTATGGAACTACAGGCTTACATTTAATTGATATGGACTTGTCAGGATCTTTCAAAATAAAACCTTCAATGTTCATATTTTCGAAATTAAAGTATAGGGAGGGGAAGAGGGGTAGCCAAGTGTTTGCTTTCTTTTGAACTTCGCGCAAAGGAACACGAGAGCTATCTGCACTAGCCATCATTACTTCAGCAGTGTAAGGCTAGTGTGAAGGCGGCTTGTCAACACCATCTCTTGGGCTACTCTTTTACCAATGAATAGTTGGATTGACTGTAACATTACGACACCCCTACGGCTGAAATGATAAGAGTGTTCAATGACATAGATTCGAACCTTCGACCCTCATATTGTGAGAACAGTGCCTTAACCCATAGGTTAAAGGTCAAGAGATTTTGCACTTTTCTCAGAATAGGCTACATGGATTTAATCAATTTTAAGAACATATCAGCTGTCGATGAAAACAATTATTTGTTTTACATAACTTGTTTCCTGTGACTGTTTTGCGTGCAAGTTATTCCTAAAATACAGTACGCTCACATACCTCACATAACTAGAAACGCTTTAACGGTTTTTATTGAACGTCAACTAATCATGGGATACACGAATATATGTGTTAATTTTAAATAATCCAGCAAATGCAAACGTATTTATAAGAAGATTGTCTACCTATCCTGGTGGCAACTGGCGAAGTAACCAGATGTAAAACGTTTGATGATCGTTTACTTGTACCTTATTTTCCACCTTTATTTTATTTTTAGAAAGCGGACTAGGAATTCTGCATGATTTTGTAGATACTTTATGAACAAGGGATTTTGTAGACTTTATAAACTGGGGATTTTATACGTTTTATAGACTTTATAAACTAGGGATTCTGTAGAATTTGTAGACTTTATAAACTAAGGATTTTGCATGATTTTGTAGACTTTATAAACTAGAGATAGTGCGTGATTTTGTAGACTTTATAAACTAGGGATAGTGCGTGATTTTGTAGACCTTATAAACTAAGGATAATGCGTGATTTTGTAGACTTTATAAACTAGGGATAGTGCGTGATTTTGTAGACTTTATAAACTAAGGATAGTGCGTGATTTTGTAGACTTTATAAACTAAGGCTAGTGCGTGATTTTGTAGACTTTATAAACTAGAGATAGTGCGTGATTTTGTAGACTTTATAAACTAGAGATAGTGCGTGATTTTGTAGACTTTATAAACTAAGGATAGTGCGTGATTTTGTAGACTTTATAAACTAGAGATAGTGCGTGATTTTGTAGACTTTATAAACTAGGGATAGTGCGTGATTTTGTAGACTTTATAAACTAAGGATAATGCGTGATTTTGTAGACTTTATAAACTAGGGATAGTGCGTGATTTTGTAGACTTTATAAACTAAGGATAGTGCGTGATTTTGTAGACTTTATAAACTAAGGCTAGTGCGTGATTTTGTAGACTTTATAAACTAGAGATAGTGCGTGATTTTGTAGACTTTATAAACTAGAGATAGTGCGTGATTTTGTAGACTTTATAAACTAAGGATAGTGCGTGATTTTGTAGACTTTATAAACTAAGGCTAGTGCGTGATTTTGTAGACTTTATAAACTAAGGATAATGCGTGATTTTGTAGACTTTATAAACTAGAGATAGTGCGTGATTTTGTAGACTTTATAAACTAAGGATAGTGCGTGATTTTGTAGACTTTATAAACTAAGGATAATGCGTGATTTTGTAGACTTTATAAACTAGGGACAGTGCGTGATTTTGTAGACTTTATAAACTAGAGATAGTGCGTGATTTTGTAGACTTTATAAACTAAGGATAGTGCGTGATTTTGTAGACTTTATAAACTAAGGCTAGTGCGTGATTTTGTAGACTTTATAAACTAAGGATAATGCGTGATTTTGTAGACTTTATAAACTAGGGACAGTGCGTGATTTTGTAGACTTTATAAACTAGAGATAGTGCGTGATTTTGTAGACTTTATAAACTAAGGATAATGCGTGATTTTGTAGACTTTATAAACTAAGGATAATGCGTGATTTTGTAGACTAGAGATTTTGTACAATTTTATAAGGATTTCCATTTGTTATTCCTACACATAATACAAGATATACTTCAAAATATTTCGCCTTCAGTGAAGTTTATTAAGGTGAACAGATAAAATTCTAATGTATTCACGTGAAGCTGTGAGGGGGGTCTCTATTTGCCCTTAGTTTTTCTTGCTGTTTTATCGCAAAGCTACTGTGGGCTATCTGCGCACAACCAGCTCATATTTAGAACCGAAAGACTAAAAGAAAGTAAACTAGTCTCCTATAACTACATGAGTCATTTACGGTGTTGTCTCTCCTTATTTTGAACTGGTAGGTTAAAGAAAAGGCAACCAATCAACAACTCAGGATGAGTCCATGGATTTATTTATAACTTAGGTTATCAAAATTTTGCGCGGTGTCAATGGTGTCTAGAATTTACATTAGAAGTCATATTTGTTTCTTATTATTCTGAAACACACGAGAGAAAAGGTAATAAATCAATAACGACTGTCGCCAACACTTGAGGTATTCTTATCAGAGGTGTTCGTCTGATGGAATACAGCGCTCTCACGCTCAAATGTGTTGGGCAAGTTTCCGTGGCAACGAGACGTAAATCGTGAATCATTGGTTTAAATTAACCATTCTCTTGGCCACGCCTTGTACTGTACGACGTATTAATGAGCTTTAAAAGAGTGACGTAACAATGAGTAAACGGTCCAATTTATTTGAAAACAGTGTTTCCTACACTCCTGTTGTAAATGAAATAACTGTACAAGAGCTCACAACATCACACGTGCTTTATTGTTAAACACAATAAGCTATCTATGCTGTACCCATTGTAGGTATCGAAACCCGATTTTTAACGTTATAAGCCTCGAAGATTATCGCTGAGCCTCTCGGGAAGCAATAATAGAAGAAGAAAAATAATATTCTCGATTCTTCTTACACTGACTATACAAACTCTCGGACATTTGATCTATTGATTCCAATACAGCTAGAAAGACCCATGCAACATAATTACCACTGAAAACGTACTTTATAAATTCTTGAAATGAAAATCTATCTCAGAACGGATGGTATGGATATTAACACTTTTACTGATAAGGAGAGAACAACGTTTCGACCTTCCTAGGTCATCTTCAGGTTTGTTTGTTTTATTAATCTGAAGATGACCTGAGAATGTCGAAACGTTGTTCTCTCCTTATGAGTAAAAGTGTTAATACCCATACCAGTCGTTCTGAGATACATTTTTTACCTCATAAATGTTTTAAACTTGTTCCAATTTTGTTCAATTTAGCGTTTAACCCCATTCAACGCAGTCACGAAAGTTGGGGCTCAAGTTGTAGTACTTGTACACATACCGTCATTAGTTACATATTCCTCTTTTTGTGTTTTTGTTTTGTTTGCAAATAATTAAAACTCGTAAATGACAAATAAGCAAATAAGACAATTCCAATTTATAAAAGGTTTAAAAATTCCATCTTTTTTTACTATTACTATGGTGAACAAATTCTCAAATTAGAGGGTTATTAATTCCAACGATAAATTATAATTCAAATTATAAAACAGGCTTAACTGAAATTAGAGACCTTATTTATAACATGTTCCCCGTTATTTCGTTTCGGTCAGTATCGTGATTTAGATATTGAAGACCTGGGAGAGTCAGCTTCCCCTTCCAGACGTGTTATTGTTTGTTGAACTATTTGTTTGATTGTTCGATAATTTTGTTTGAATTTCGCGCAAAGCTACACGAGGGCTATTTGCGCTAGCCGTCCCTAATTTAGCAGTGTAAGACAAGAGGGAAGGCAGCTAGTCATCACCACCCACCGTCAACTCTTTTACCAACGAATAGTAGGATTGACCGTCACATTATAACGCCCCCACGGCTGAAAGGGGCGAGCATGCTTGGTGCGACGGGGATTCAAACCCTCGACCCTCAGATTACAAGTCGAACGCCTTAACCCGCCTTCCCATGCCGGGCCTTTTTCGATAAGCTAGTGTGAATGTTCTCTTTGTTTCCTTCTGCTATGTTCCTTTATACAGCGCTCCCCAGTGGCTCAGCGATATGTCTGCGGACTTCCAACGCTAAAAATCGGGTTTCGATATCCGTGGCGGCAGAGCACAGATAGCCCATTGTGTAGCTTTGTGCTTAATTCAAAACAACAACAACAACATTTATAGAGCGAAGTTCGTTTACTTCGTCTGATTATTGTAATTAGTTAATTCACTCATCGTGAACCGACTATAAATATATTCAGTTCCAGACCAGTTAGCAAGCTCAGTATTGTTTTGCAAGTTTGTAAAAACATTTGTATACAAATTTTTGTTTGTAATAAACGTTATTATAAACTGTCTTATTTCTTGTATATTAAAATATCCTTGTATTTAGAAAGAAAATTGTGTGTGTCAGTCTTGTTGGCACATATAAGTCTGACACATATCAGCATTCAGTAAACCTCAAAATTAAGATTAACATTTCCAACTATTTAAAATCGTAATACGTAACGTACGTAGTATAAAAATCGGTTTGTTTGTTTGGAATTAACCACAAAAATATATAATAGGCCATGTGTGCTCTGCCCACCTTGAGTCTCGAAACCCGGTTTCTAGCGGTGGGAGTTTGCAGACATGCCTCTGTGCTACTGGGAAGCTAATAAATCGGAGACTTGTAACATTATGTATTGATTCACATACTTACTTTAGCTATATCGGTGGGTTCTGTAATGTTTGTGGATTTGGTAGTAATTGAAACAGAGAAGAAATATGTTAATTTACGATCCTGATGATTGATGTGATGCTGCCATCTTAGTTTGTGTGTGTCGGTACTGTTTTATGAATTAGTAAAGGTTTTTACCTGCTTTTGTTATTTAGTTTACTGTTTCATTTTTTTTTGTCTTATGATATTAGTGTATTGTATGTTCTTTTAATTGGGTGTTTCTTGAACTTAAGTGTGTTTACGTGTGTGACATAGATTGTTAAACTGGGGATTTCTTGTTTATTTTGAGTTTCATGCAAAGCTACACGAGGGATATCTGCGCTAGCCGTCCCTAATGTAGCAGTGAAAGACTAGAAGAAAGGCAGCTAACTATTCACTACCATTCACTAACTCTCTTCTTTTACCAACGAATAATCAGACTGACCGAACATTATAACGTCCCCACGGCTGAAAGGGCAAGCATGCATGGTGTGACAGGCTTTAGAACCCATGATCCTCGAGGACGCTACTCACCTGGCCATGCCAGGCCTGTAGATTTCTTGAAGTTCAGGTGTTAGTAATAAAGGTGTTCGTCTTTTGTTTGGGTGTTTTTTGAAGTTGAGTTGTGTCTTCGTGTGACGTAGATTTTTTGAGTTTTTGTTGTTCATGGAGATGTTATTTCTGTCCTGTTTGCTTCCGAGTTCTGTGTGTGTGTGTCATCTGTATTCGAGTTATTTTGTACGTTCGCTATAGGTGTTTTGATGTTCTTTTTCCTTCCTTTCTCCATCAGGATTTTGGTTCTTGAAGACAAGGGATGTCAGGTTCAATAAGATCTATTCTCCCCGGCAGAACTGTGGTTTGGGGACAGGTGAATGTGTTTGTTGAAACGACATGAGGGTCAGAGTAAACCTCACTTGCTCCGATCCCTTTCGGGACAATGTCCATGTAGGTATCCTCATTAACGTCCTCATGTTGTGGATGTCATCTCTTATGTTTAGTATAGTTTTACACTTGTAAAGTCCTTCTTATTGTTGTTGGGATTTTGGTCTTAAGGACCAGGGATTCACTTGGGACTCCTCCTCTCTCTCTCTCAGGGTTTGAGTAGCATATGTACCCTGGAGGGTCAGGTGCTCTTTGATCTCTTCCTCCTTCCTTTACTTATATAGTCATGCAGTGTTTGATGGTGTTAGTTACTGCTTTTGGGTCAGAGTTGGCTGAATTACTCCAATCCTTTTCAGAACAATGTCCATGTATTGCTGTACATATATAGATATTCTTTTGCCTTTTCAGTGAGATGTCTAGTTTGATGGTTGCTCCTTTTTTAAATATATGTTACTTTTTACTTATATTTTTATTATTTGTATATATGTATATAATATGGGAATATTTTTCATTTATTTTTTATGTTTAAAATATATGTTGATCGGAGGGAGGTGTTCAGAACTATCTTCACCATGTATGAGGTACCTGTCCAGTTCGCATAGTAATTCATGTTTCATCCAATTTTTATCAAAATACGTCATTGTGCTATGTAGGAGTCTATCTGGTATAGTTGGTATGTTTGAATATTTGTGTATAAATTGGGATAATGTTGCTATGGGAACTCTATATGCTGTTGTGAGGAGTGTGTTTTGGATTGTTTGTAGTTTGGTTTTAATTGTTTTGTCACTTACAGCAATTCATGCTGGAGCTGCATAGTCAATTACTGGTCTAATGTATGTTTTGTAAATTTTTAGCATATTGTCTGTAGATGCTCCACTGTTCTTGCCAGTTATGACTTCTAGCATAATTGGTTCTTCATCAAACTTTACTTTTAATTTTATATACATGGTTAATCCATGTTAATTTTGAGTCATGGGTTAGACCTAGAAATTTTGCCGACGTGGCAGTCTGAAGTAGTGTTTTATTCATATATATTTCAGGCTGTAGTTTTTGTATTTTGTCAATTTTGTAAATACAGGTTATATTTTTGCTGTATTTATTTTTATTCTGTATTTTTTACAGTATTCGCTTATTCTGTTTAGTTGTGGTTGTATGTTTGTGGCTGCTATTGTTGGTGTTGTGGCACTTTCACAGTGAGGAGAATCCATGATTAGGATCCTTCAGTGGCATATTGTTTACATACATGATGAAGAGTATAGGGCTGACCACCCCTCCCTGAAGGACACCAGCTTCTGGAGTAAAGTACTCAGAAAAGGTTCCCTCTACATTTACTCTACCTTTTATATATTTCAAAAAGTTAGTTAACCAGCGAACAATTCCAGTTGGTAGTCCCAGTTCATTCATACGGAACCGTAGACCATTGCGTCATACAGTGTCAAATGCTTTCTCAACGTCAAGAAAGCAGGCGACAGTACAATGTTTTTTTATTAAAGCTTTCTATTATCTCTTCAGTTAGTCTGACTAAGTGGTAAGTTGTTTGCCTAAATTTCCTGAATTCATTTTGTTTTTCTGGTAATTTTGATGTTATCTCCAAGAATGTGTAGAGAATCTATTACTGATTATTCTCTCAAGAATTTTGCCTTCACAGCTGGTCAGGCTGATTGGTCGGTAGCTATTAGGTTTATTTGCTGGCTTTCCTTCCTAATGGAACATTAATATATTAGCAAGCTTCCAAGAAACTGGTATGTATCCAGAGAATAGTGATAAGTTAACAAGTGCTTTTAGGTGATCAAATAATTTCGAAGTGCCCTTTTTTAGAAGGATGGGTTGTATCTCATCTACACCTGAAGATTTGTGTTTTTGTGTTTTTTTAGGATCGTGTCTTCGTAGTTTGTGATGTGTCTTTGTGTTTGTCTCAGATACACTTGTTGGGAAAATTGGTTCATATTGTTCTTTACTGTTTAGTATATAGTTTGTGACTTTGTTGTAGAAATGTGTATTCATATCTGTATCAGAATGAGTTTTAAATGGACCTCATCCTGGTAAGCGGTAAGTTTTGTTTTGAATTTCGCGCAAAGCTACTCCAAGGATATATGCTTTAGCCGTCCATAATTTAGCAGTGAAGGACCAGAGGGAAGGCTATCAGTCAACAAAACCCACAGTAAACTCTTGGGCCACTCTTTTACCAAAGAATACCGTATTTACCGGCGAAAAAAAAAAAAAACAACAACGCCCGATTTTATCCCTCGTCTTGTAAAGTTCAACAACAAGAACTTTCCAGTTAATAGTACATATAACTAAACCTCTACTGTTCCTTTTACTTGTTTCCAAAGATCGTTTGTATTGTGTCACCTATCTGTAACTGTATCATTTGTCTCTATTCTTCACAACTAGAAGTTATTTAACTCACGTGCTAATTACAATTAATCAAGACGTTTCTTATTTAAAAAGTTTTAATCTTATCCTTCACAGTAAAATATCAAAAACTTAGGTTTTGCAACACACACTGATTTTGTAAACGTTTCTATTGTTAACCACTATACCCCAGTCTTTTTTATAAATGGAAAAAGTTTTACTGCGACAAAAACTTTGTAAAGTTGTTTATTACGTGTTTGTGAGTTATGTGGTACTGAGACGTCTGTACCGTTTGAAAAGCATAGAAAATATTGTGATTATATTGATGACCCCTGAACGCGGATTAACACGGTTTAAAATTAACTTCTACGAATTTCTTTACAAAAGTAATGTCCTAGCCTTGCTTGACAATAGAGGTCGTCCTATACACCGTACTTCAAAGAAATTCGCATAATTTGTTTAAAAAAATAATAATCCAAGGTCGTCTTATACACCGGCAACTACGGTAGTGGAATTGAGCGTGACAACATAACGGCGCCACGGATAAAAGGGCACGCATGTTCGGTGACGAAGATTCGTAACCGCGCCCTAACTTCCAGGTGGTTAGAGTTTACGAACTCACAAAGCTAAAAGCTGGGGTTAGATTTATCACGGTGGGCATTGTGAGCTATATGCTAAAAATACATCTTCCAAGCATAGTTCTATTCACTACAAATCAGAGACAAAACCCGTATTTATTTAACACTTAGCTTATAATAAGAAGTTCAGACAAGGTTTTAAATACATTGCCTAAGAACTGAGAATCGCCAAACACTAAACCTGTACGCTTTTCTCTTATATACTCAATTTATTTACCCGTTGTTGCGAAATATAATGACATACATTTTTTTTTTTTGGAATGGCACCGACTAAATTGGTTTGTTTTGAATTTCGCACAAAGCTACACGAGGGATATTTGCGCTAGCCGTCCCTAATTTAACGGTGTAAGACTAGAGGGAAAGCAGTCATCACCACCCACTGCAAACTCTTGGGCTACTCTTTTACAAACTAATAGTGGGATTGAACGTCACATTATAACGCCCCATGGGTGAAAGGGCGAGCATCTTTGGTGTGACGGGGATTCGAACCCGTGATCCTCAGATTACAAGTCGAGTGCCTTAACCACGTGGCCATGACAGGCCGCAAATGATGAGTAAAACTCACAAAAAACGAAAGCTAAGTAATATTGAAAACTGGTTAATAATTAATAATTATTGATAATGATTTAAAAGTGTTTCTCAAAGTGAGAGACGCAGCCCTTCTTTGTGGCCGTGAAGCTATTTCTGGAGGGCCGCCAAAAATGGGACAAAAACACAAATGCTGAATTCGTTTTAATTCTAAATAAACAATAAGCCGATTAAAATTACGTTTAATTAAATAATTTACAGGACTGCTTCGTATTTTAAAATGAAAATAATATAACTTTAAATAAAATTGTGTATTTAACTGTTCATCAGTCCAGAAATTTAACTCAAACAAAATAAATTGCTCATGGTCCAATTATGGTACATATAAACTGATAAGAAAAGGCTAAATCTCTAAACAATATTCCTGCCAGATTTATATCCAACCCTAGTGTGATTTCCGACTAAACAGAGCATTTCAAAACTATATATTGAATTAGACCATTATGATGATAGATATATTTAATTCACTTACTTCCGTATTCAATTTCAAATGACTCTCGGTTGACGTTCAAAGTTTCGTCCAAACACATGAAAGATAATTAACCAAGTCAGAAACGACTTGAAACTCCAGAAAATGTTTCATGTCTGACACTTAGCCGCGACGAATCGAAATTTCGTTAATTCATCTAAATAACAGTAAGTAGTTTTGTGTGTGTGTGTGTGAGAGAGAGAGAGAGAGAGAGAGAAAAACGGTGACTGTACAAGACAATGTGAAGCTTTTAGTTTTAAAAATATCGACTGCTGAAGATTGTATATGTACACAGTACTGCATAAAAGTGTTAGGACAAGAGAATGTTTTGCCTTTTGTTACCCCATTTTATGGGGCAAATTTTTCTATGCCATTACAGCATGTAAATTTCAACACAACGGTAATGCTTCACTGGTCCCTAATTCATAACTGAATGAATCAGAGTGAGAATATTTACTCTTTAGAATTCTCATATACTTGAACCAAGGGAACGTCATAAAGGTTCTGCTTGAATAAACATATTGATTAAATTTAGGGTCTGAAATAAATGTCGTGGTACCTCATGTACTGTCTTAACTATACAGAAAGGAGCTAGCATATGCTATTGGTACATTATAGAAGAAATCAATTTAATACCACTCCACAAATAAACCTTGATAAAAACAGTGTTTAACACTATATAATGAATTTTGTTGTCATGTTACAACCCCCCCCCAAAAAAAAAAAAAAAAAGTAGAGAATTGTCAGCAGAACAGAGAATTTGCATCAAAACTTTACGTGATGCTGGTTGGACCCTCCAACAAATTGCTGCACACTTGAAATACTCCCCAAACATTGTAAAATACATTCCAGCTCGTGAGACCGAGACAGGTAAATTTTGCAATAGGAAAGTAAGAGACAGAACACCAAAACACAATGATACTGATGTTAAGTATCTTTGTTTATGTAGACTCGGGGACAGAAGGAAGAGTGCCACTGATCTCAAGCACGAGATAAACAACCCTGTACCAAATGACAGAAAAGTGTCCAGAAGACTCAACGAGAATGGAATATGTGGTCGTGTTGCAGTTGAGAAAACCCTTATTTCGATCTCCAAATACTGTCAAGAGACTGGAATTTCCTTAAAAGTTCATAAACTGGACTGTTGATGACTAGAAAGAGTTATGGATGGATGAGTTTATTTGGTTCAAACCGCAGGTTGTACGTCCGAACAGAAGAGGAAAGATACTAAACTCAAGGTATAGCACCTATTATGACGAATGCGGGAGGCAGTGTGATGGTTTGGGGCTGTTTTTCTGCTGAAACGACAGGAGATGTTTGTAAATTGATGGAATAATGGAACAGTATAAGTAGCACCAGACACTGATCTGTAAAGGTATACCCACTGATTTGCATATTATTGGTAAAGGACTCCTCTACCAATGACCTCGAACACTCATCCAAACTATACAGAAATTACTGCTAAAGTCATTCAAATGATACAATGGCCCCCCACGGAGCACCGATCTCAACACAATTGAGTAGATCTGGGATTTTATTGATCGAAAACTTGACAAACCAAAAGTTACTTCCAAAGAAACTTCACGTAATAGAGGCATTTGGAGTAAAATCCCAAATGACATTTTGATTAAATATGTTGTAACAATGCCTGAAAGACTGTCTACAGTTATCAAAACAAAATGGCCCGGCATGGCCAAGCGCGTAAGGCGTGCGACTCGTAATCCGAGGGTCGCGGGTTCGCGCCCGCGTCGCGCTAAACATGCTCGCCCTCCCAGCCGTGGGGGCGTATAATGTGACGGTCAATCCCACTATTCGTTGGTAAAAGAGTAGCCCAAGATTTGGCGGTAGGTGGTGATGACTAGCTGCCTTCCCTCTAGTCTTACACTGCTAAATTAGGGACGGCTAGCACAGATAGCCCTCGAGTAGCTTTGTGCGAAATTCCAAAACAAACAAACAATCAAAACAAAAGGGAGACACACAAAATATTAACTGTTTACTGAACTCCAACACTTCCACTGAGTTTTTGTTGTATTAATAACCTGTGTTTCACCTGTGATTTACCTTTCATTGTTGTTTGGCAGTCACCTGAAATATAATTTTTGACTTTGTCCTAATACTTCTGCACAGTACCGTGTATGTAATATAGTTTCAAGATAAGTTCCATAATAAATTTCCTTTATATTCATTACCTTACTAATCGCACAACAAGTAGTTTTAAGATATTTTGTTTAAAAAGAAGGAATAGCTCTTAAAATTGTATGGATATAGTTTACACAAAAAGTTTAATTTTTAAATGAAACCAAACCTGAGTCAGGTATTTTTCTACATAAAAACGTAAAGGTTTAAAATAATAATAATAATAAAAAAACGAACCAACTGATCCTCATCAGTTGAACGAAACTTGGCAATTATCCCACTTGCTTCAGCTTACATGAAACAAGTCCAATGACACATTGCACCAAACAAGCAAAGAAAAAACACCAACCGCTAGTATAGGTTGACGTATACAAATTATCAAATCAACATTCTTCCAACCTCATGACAACATTGTTAAATTTAACAGTCGCCAGTATGGTACGAGCCGTACTTAACAATGACAAGAGATGTAGTGCGACTAGTATGTCAAGGGACTGACATTGTAAGCACACAGGCAACAATGTTCCATCATTTACACAAAAGTGCTGGTAGGCCTAAAGCAATATTTATGAGCCTGCGACAAGACCACAAGTTATGAATAGCGTTTTGTTTTCTTTACCTCGCGCTGGAACCCGTAGGTCAACTTACGAACCGAGGGAAACAGATGGCCTTAAATAGCTTCTTTCTTCACAAAGAATGGGTCATTTCCTTCAAGGTATACCAGATTTCTTTACAACCACAAGAAACATTTTATTTGTTGTTACATACCGAGCTGCATAAGAGCCTGTCTGTGCTGCGTTCTCCACGGATATCGAAGCCCGGTTTTTAGCGTTAGAAATCACTGAAGGGCAAAACCATTATGAAATAGGGGAGATTGAAAAGTTGATTTTTTTTTTTTCTTATCCAGTGTGTAAGAAAATATAAAACACGGAGACTAACTCGTTGCTTGTTTTTTTTTTGAAATTCGCGCAAAGCTACACGAGGGCTACCTGCGCTAGCCGTCCCTAATTTTGCAGTGTAAGACTAGAGGGAAGGCAGCTCGCCAACTCTTGAGCTACTCTTTTGCTTACGAATAGTGGGATTGACCGTCACATTATAATGCCCCCACGGCTAAAAGGGCAAGTATGTTTGGTGCGACCGGGACTCGAACCCACGACCCTCAGATTACGAGTCGAATGCCTCAACCCACCTAGCCATGCCGGGCATAACTCGTTGTACACACCGAATACAAAATATGTTCATTACACGTTCACATCACATATCTAATGAAAAATGAAATAAATTACTTGGCCAGATACAAACAGATATATCTGAAGTAAAATGTTTCAAAATTATCTGTACCATTATATATTAGGTTGTAATTATTTAATACCTTGTTAGAACCGACTTTTAAAGTATTAAAATTCAAAAGTTTGTTGGTTTATTAAGCGTTACGTCAACTATTTTTAATCGGTGTAGTTTTTACGTGAATCCGAGTTCGATCCCTGGTTTTGGAACTTCGAGTAATTTGAATGGATAGTTAAGTTACACACACTTTTCAGGAAAGTTCCAAATACTTAACTTTTCCAGTCGTCATACTTGCATGTTTGGAGTCTTCTGATAATTGCTCCAACATACTAAATCTTATTTCTCTACTGAAACACAAAGTTTTACGATGGGCCACCTGCGCATTGCCAACCACAAGGGATCGAAAACTGAGTTTCAGCGTTGTAAGCCTCAAACACTACTGTTTAACAGGGGCAGGAAGTGGACATATTTAGTAAACAACTCACTATGTAAGTATAACGGACGAATGTAAGTCTGTATTATACTGAATAGTCTCTAAAACACGTTCTTTATTCCACAAGTTGGAAGCCCTTAAATCTTGCAGAAAATTAACCAAAAATAGCGAATCTTTCAAAAGTTTATGTGGTTTTACAATAGTTTCGTGTATCAACGTGCTTGAGCAGCCCAGTGATCTGTACCATAACACATGCCGGCGAATTTAAACTTCATAAAAGTTGTTTTGATTTTAATAACGGATTTCCCATAATTTAGCTTCACAGATCTCGATTTTTTTTTTTTTTTTTTGTCAGGTAAAAATGTTTCAAAAATCGGGAAGAAGAAAATTCTTACTTAGATTAAATTATTACCACAATGAACATTTGTTTATTATGTTTATGTTTGGGTTCTAGAACGATCGATGAAACTCTCACGTCGCGATTGGTCTAGAGAAATTTAATTGTTTATTTGAAATTAAGCACAAAGCTACACAATGGGCTATCTGTGCTCTGCTCACCACGCGTATCGAAACCCAATTTCTAACGGTGTGAGTCCGCAAATATACCGCTGTACCACTGGGGGAGAGGGTGGAGTGGGGGGGGCGAGAAATCTATAGCCAGTGGTTAACATTTTTAAACATAAAATGTGATCCGATTTAAACGATTCAGTTTTGTAAAAGCACATATCTGTAACAAAAACAAATCTGTATATAATGGAGAAAAGAATAGATATCATATTCGGATTCAGCGTATAGAAATTACTGTTGAGTGTAAAATTTTCACGACAACAAAACCATTGTAAGCCTGTGTTATTTATAATTTCGTGCATTAAGCCTTACTTGGTAAATCAATATTCTAAATAAATTACCACAGGTTTCTTCTATTCGCCACTTGTGGTTTATTCCCAACAACAAATGTAATTTCTAGTTCTTTCTCCAACCAGTCCCAACCGAGTTACAGTTTTCAATCGAACTACCAAGATTTTTAGGCACTGCTTCATCTCGCCACTCAATAGCCATTACAAATGTTTAAATTCATTCCATCATTGTATCAAACTAGTGTGTACATTTGAAATGAATCTTTCGCGCAAGCCTAAAGAAAGCAGAATAAAAGTCGGAAATCTACCGACTGGCGGGAAATTCTCAACCCAATCTAAGAATTAGCTCTGAAGAGTTTATGAAACAGGTATCTGTTCACACACAAGGTTCGTTTGAAAAAATATAGAAGCACTTGATAAATGCCGTTTTGAAGCATTACTTCAACTATAGGAACGTTTTACGAATAAAAACTGGAGCGTTTAATGTTATTAAACTACCTTTCTCTATCTTAAATTCTTTTTTCAGAAAACAGTAATTTTAGTTATCAACTAAAACCGATAAATAACGTAATCTCTACAATAAAAACTCTTCAATAATTGATAAATAAAGAAGTGAGACTTTCGTCCATAGTTAGAAAATTCTGGCCACACGATCTCCAGAAGTATCGCGTTTGCCACAAGTTATACTCAAGTTAAGTCAAATTATAAATAGTATCAGCACCACATTGACAATTTCAGCCGCGGCATAATGGCTCACAGAATAACTCCGAGTTTTGTTGCTATTGTTTTCAATTACAAACTTCTGACTCCTAACTCCGTCATCTCTTGACCAATGTAGTTTTTAACTCAGGACGTCAAACCTTCTCGATTAATGTATTTGACCACGCCCAAAGTCTCAGATTAATTTACTGTTATCCTGTCTGAAAGATTTTGAATTTGAAGGTAGGCTAGTAGAGATTTCAGTCAGTAATAAAAACACGCGCTCCAAGCTTGGTATTGCTGGCACACAAAAATATAGCTAATACAATACAAAACATGTCTCACAGACTAATTTATTCTCATTCTGTTTAAAAGAATTGTAAAAGCTGCGAATGTTTAGGATTCCTTCTTGTTCTTTGTTTTTTACTAAACTGTATAAACTTACCTTCATAAATTACTGCATTGATATTTGGCATCATTCCTTGGACAGATAATAATAAAAAAACCACCCAGAGACAAACGTCATTACACTTCAAATGGTTCCTTGCACGAGCACTGTACATATCTACTATTTTTCTATTACTCAAAACAACAGTACCAGTTTGTTGAGCAGAAAGCACACTAACTGTTCTAATGGTTTCCACTTCTCTTCGAATATACAGATGGAACACTTTGTTATCATAAATATGCTAACAGCGGGTACTACAACCCACGTGTAACCGATTCTGATACAAAGTTTTCAGATGAATCTCTCTCTAAACAAGGAAAGCACGAATCTTTGGGAGTCAGCTATCAGAACAGTTCAAAGAACGCCGAGATAGAGCCTACGTGTATCAAGCGCCACTATTCCACTCCTCTTGGCCAACAAGTAACCAGGTCCACCGACAGATGTGGCTAGGGTCGCACACTCAGCCTCTGTCACCTGAAAATAAAGAAGTCATTGTTCAGCTGTTACTCACAAACAAGCTAACTCTCCTCCCACTAATTCCAGGGGTTTTTACAATCACATGAACGACAATGATTCAGTGGGATTCCCCACCATCTTAACCTCCAGGTGATAAACACTATTTTATTATTATGCTTAACCCCACCCAGTACCTTACACACTTGCTGTGCGCTCCATACTAACAACACATTTATTAAACTGAACAAACATTAGCTCTCGCCCTAAAGATTCTGACATGCTATCGCCATATATTATGTAATGAGACGTAGGTGGTATAGATATATCACCATCAGTCGCCTGGAAACATGGTGCAATTATTATAAACAAGGAGATGCCAAGTCGTCCACCGTTATATATATATATATTTATTTATTTATTTATTTCAGCACAAAAATATATTGCGCTATATTTTCTCATAATCCTCTTTATTCGACCAGAGGCAATCTTGCTTTCAGACAACAAAGTTAAAACCTTAGACTATCAATATTTATCGCTTCACGATATAATTCTCTAGAATTTATTTTCTACCACATTACATCATTATTCAAAGCCTCGGATGTAAGGCTATAAAGTATTTCTTTGGCTATTTGTTGTTCAGCACAAAGCTACACAATACTCCACCTCTGGAGTACCAAAGCCGTTTTTTGGTAGTGTAGCCCTGCTGAGCCACTTGGGAAAAGAGAAGATGCTAGAAGGGTACTGTTTATCTAAGAAACCATACGGAGAAAGATTTGAAGGGATCCTTCGGAGTTTTAAAAGCCTGTATTTTTTTTAGAGGGTGGGTTCACTTATATAGGTCAAGTGCCAAAGATCCATCGATCTTTGGCTGTGGCTGTAGGTTCTCTGTTTTACACTGGAAATAATATTTCTCAACTGTGAAACAATTATTCAAAATACGACAGGCGCTTAAATAACTGATGTTAGCGTGAAAGTTCTCAGGATACTGTGTGAGAGGTGATTAGAGCACGACAATGTATGCTTTATTGTACATTAACCAAAGACACTGTTAACGTCATCCTCCTAAAACCTCAGACACGTGGAGTTCCTACTAACGTCGTCCAACTAAATACAGCGTATTTCGGCTGTAGAATGCTTTAAGACTTTGACGGGGTAGTGTGTGTTTTCTCACAGTAAAGCCATTACGGGCTATCTGCTGTGTCCACCAAGGGGAATCGGACCCCTAATTTTAGCGTTGTAAATCCGAAAACGTACTCCCAGTAGTAACGGAAATTAAGAGCAGTAACAGTATCTAATTGGAATTTTTAACCAGAATAGAACTTTATGCAAGTATGGGCTAAACAGCCAGATCGGAGAACGCTTAGGTTCGAATTTGGTCATCACTAATTTTGAATAAATGGGTTGAGTGAAGCCAGTCGATCAACAAAACCAGTCGCCAAAAGTGCTTTTAACTATAAAACAGAATTGACTATAAACTTTTATAGCGTGTCCTTGCACAATGCGCGCGTCGAACTTTTGAGCGGCGCTTAATCCAAAGTTTAACACATTATCCATTGGGCCACACCCGATCCACAAGGAGTATACAAACATTACCATCAAACAACTATATTTTTGTGGTGTTTACATTTTAAATCTTATCGAATTTTCGGGAATATTCGAATTTACCAAAAATCCTAACATACAAAATCAATAACATATAGAACTGAGATCTTTCCTGTAAGGCTATACATATGACTTGAACAAAAACCACATGTTGTACACAATATATAATTTGAGAGTAAAATTAGGTTACGAATAACATACAACTCAGTTTCTGTAGCTTGCAACGGAAATTCTTCCACTGATTTATTAACTGAGCGTAGATTTTGACGATAAAAATTTCCCCTTATATATAACCTCTCAAAGTACATTATGTTCACAAAACCTGGTAACACTAGCATTTTCGACAGGTGGGCTTGCCTGCCTTCTTTAGGGGTAAAGGCAGAGTAATATTTCACACTGTTGAACCGATTCAAGCACTCCGTGTTTCTAACAGCATAGCCCATACATAATAACCCACTAGGTGGCCAGACGACTTTTTTTTCTTTTTAAATATACAATAAACTTTTCCAGCAGAGTGGTTCCCGCTACACACGTAGTCAGATAAACTTTAATCGTGATGTTTTACCAGCGTGGCTCCTCACCGAACAAAAGACTGTTACAGATACACCTACGTTCGAATATCTTAGTTATGAAATTATCATATACTCTAAGAAAATTGGGTTTAAGGCTTTCATTTTTTGAGCAAACATCATGAATCAAAAAAAAAAAGAAAAGCACTGTTTACAAGCAATAATCCAAAATTTTATGCCTCACCGCACTAAAATATATCGCCTGGCGGCAATATGCTGCATTAAATAGAAATTTTCTAAAAGACTTGAGACGCATATTCCGCTGGTTCTAGCAATATAATTTCCCGAAGTTTTATCGTAAGTGCACTTTCGGACGACACTGGTTTTCCACAAAGACCAGTATTATTAGTCCGTCTCATATCAAGTCCACTAACTAAACTTCCGCGTCCAATATGATTTGTACATGCGGCCATTGAGTCGAAAATAAAAACCTTTGATCAATACATTCTATACACAAAAGATACAACCTTCCATGTGAAATACTAGTATTCTACGCACAAATCGACCTTTAGAGCACAGACAATTTCACTTCATCGCACGGTTAACTTGAAACGCTTAAGAATAGTCATTCCGGGTTCTTCTTCCTGCCTAAATATCATTAATTACTACTAACTTATCAATAATAATAACAAACATAAGTATGTAACCTGTGTTAAAATTTAAATTATTAATTCTAACGTAAGAATCTGAGAAGCAAGGAGTTAAAATTTAACAAGGTCACCCATTTAACCTTATTCACACCATAACATTAGTCGAACACGAATAATTTATTAAATATATAAATTTATAGATGTATAGTCTTGAACATTGTAATGTCATATCCCCGAGGGGTAAGGGCCTCGTTGGTGATGGATGGGGCAAAAATAGTGTAGAAGACAAATGTAACACCAGCTAATACATTTACAATAAAAACCGAACAAAAAGAATACAAAACATAAAAATGTTCAAAACGACCCAGAAGTTGGAGAGATTCAGCTCTTCTTAAAGAGGAAACAACTAATATAAAAACAAATTAGAGGTAATTTTAAATATTATTGACACAGTAAAAAATTTATGATACATTAAATGGTTTCTAAGAAAGTGGAATACAATATGTATTTATTTCTACACACACACACACACACACACACACACACATACATACATATATGCAAATACAGTTATATAGTTTGTTTGCAGTTAAGCAACGGGCACACAATGGGCTATCTATGTTTTGACCACCATAGGTTTTACTGAAATCAAGTTTTTTAGCATTACAAGTCTGCAGACAGGAAATGTGGGGCTAAAATTATTCACAAGACAGTTTGAACTACCCATAACTAGAGAATTGTTTTTAATTACTACATTTTCAAACAGGCACTAAACTTTGAAACCTACTGGTGTTGAAGAGTTTCTGTAAAACTTATATCTGGCTGTAAACTGCAACACATAAGAGCTTAATACCTTGAACTCTCTCCAGCTAATGACTGGAGAAAAAGTTAAATATTTTGAAAGTATATTGTAAAACCATGAAAAAACATTCAAAATCTGGTTTATTTTGAATTTCGTGCAAAGCTGCATCAAGGCTATCTGCACTAGCCATCCCTAATTTAGCAGTGTAAGACTAGAGGTGAGATAGCTTGTTATCACCACTCACTGCCAACTCTTGGGCTACTCTTTTACCAACAAATAGTGGGATTGACCGAACATTATAATGCTCCCACGGCTGAAAGGGCAAGCATGTTCGGTGCAGTAGGCATTTGAACCCGTGACACCAGATTATGAGACAAGTGCCTTGACCACCTAGCCTTCAAAATCTGTAAGAATACAATGTTAGAGGGAGGGATGGTATATAACTAAGGTTTTTATAGCTTATTACTCTTTCAAAAGTATCAGCCACAAACCAAGAACTATACTTGATACATAAGGAATTTTATAATTTCTAATTTTATACATATGGAAGTATTATTTCTAGTGACACCTTCCTTGGTCAACAAATACAGCAATTTCACAAAATAGCCACTGGTATAAAATATATATATATAATTATAAATATAGTGTCAAAGCAGTTTATTCATTCCTAAACAAGTAATTTTTTTTCATTTAATATAACTAATCTTAAATACTATATTTTATTATATTCTATTTTTATACTGTACTAATTCTAAAATTTATCAGTGATAAATGAAAGATACTTGAGTAAATATGTACAAAGTGAGGCTAGTCAAACATGAAACATGTTTAATTTGCTTCATTCAAACAGAAGTAATATTGAAAAAGTTTATATTAAGTTACAAAAGCAGAAAACAAAACTTTCAAAAATATGTTTTTTTTAACAACAATTTAGTTTTAGCCAAATATCTGGGTGGGCAAATATTTCAAAATATATTTACATAAATAATCCATGGAAAGTGTACGTACATTAATGTTAACTTACATTTAAGTGTACCTTAAAGCTCTCAAAATCTTATGGCTTATTGCTTTAAAGGTTTCTCTTCTTTACTTTTAAGTTGAATATCTACAATTCACCACATAGCTAGGAAAATTTAGACATTCAGGTCTAAAAGATTTACAAATGCAGCTATTATTTTTACTATAATTATTTTCTGGTATTACAGATGATGCATGAAATATTGAATTCACTTTTACAACCCTTCGCAAGTGTGTAAATTCTGTTTTTCTCCAAAATATGTTTGAAAAATTTGAATTAAAAAAAGGTATATAATAACTAGAAAAGTTTTACAAATTTTAGAGATTAACAATTTCAAAGCTAATAAACTTCAAAAATTATTATGAAAAGATATATATATACACCCACACATTTATGTAGACATAAATTTCAATGTTACAGTTCAACAAATAAAACTAATTAAATATAAAATATTATTACTGTGTGCAGATCTGCATTTATAAGAAATATTTTTACAAGCAATTAAAACAAATATTTCATAAACAAAGTTGTTCTAACTTCACTTACAAATGTGAAAAAAATTGTGAAATATCTAACTGGGTTTATTCACGATGACAAGAAACCCACTTGAAGTAAAAATGTATCTCAAGATGGCTAGTTAATGTGAAGATGGCCTAAAAAGGTCGAAATGTTGTTCTCTAATTTAATAAAAGTTTTAATACCCATGCCAGTAGTCTTGAGATACATTTTAACTGGGTTTAATTTCACATATGCTAGATTTTCTAAAACCCTATAGAAATAATTTCATTACCCAAGTCAAACAGTTATTTCAATGTAAACTAAATTTAAATATTTGTATTTCCCCTTAGTATTCCCACAAAATAATGTTTGACATGCAAAACAGTATTTTAAATTTTTTGTTGGAAAAATATACGGATATGAAGAACTACCTTTTAATCTGTACTGTTTTAAAATAGTAAAATACTGCAGAATTATTTTATGTCCTTATAGATGCTTTGTAAAATACAGAATGGTTTCTTTTTATCTTAAAACAGTTAAAAAAATTACATTTTCTGAATATTTTTTTTAAATGGAAGCCAAAAAGGTAATTACTAAACTTCAAAGATATTCTGTTATTTTCATCACCAAATCTCCAAAGTTTTCAATGCAGAAAACTAAAGAAATATTCTACTGATAATCAATGGTTTCAAAATTACTAAATACATCAAAAACTTTGCTAGATAACAAAAAATAAAATATGTCCACAAATATCACAAAACAAGATACATGTATGCATCTCTCTTTACTCAAAATCAGAATGCTTTGAAGTTTATTTGACAAGATAAGATGAATTGAAGATAATCGAATAATTTAATAGTACACATGACAACAAAAACTGCAAATGCACTACTTAGTTCAGTTGTATTATGTGCGACTCTTAAGTGGTAATGCTAAACTTTGTATGACATTCAGAGGTAATATGTAGTTGAAATACATATAATTAGCTTAAAGGTTTATAAAGCAGAATTAAAAGTTTCTCTCTTTGGTTTGCATGTGAAATGAAATTTTTATACAAATACATCAACTGACTGCTCCTAATTTGCATTGTTGTCACACATGAAATCATATTTCAAAACTTTAACAAAATTTCATTATTGTAATAATTCAAAACTTAAGTTTTAATTGAGTTTTGTGTTATGTTTAAACTAAGAGTAGGTCCTCTTCATTTCTGAGATAATTTCCCCAAAACATGAAGGTCTGAGATAAATAACCTATATCCCCAAGTCTAACATTCACACCAAGAGCTGTATTGGTTTTCAGTATGGTTTTAAAAAGTTTTTTTGTCTCACAGTATATTGAAGTTCTATGTTATGGATTCCATCTGTTTTAGGTGAACATATCCTATATATAATTTATCATTCACTTTCAGAAAGTCTTTGATAAGGTGCCTCAAAAGATATTAAAAAGTAAGTTAGATGCCTGAGGCATTTGTATGACAGGTAAGAACAGGATAGAATAATTGTTTATATGATAGATGAGAAACAGTAATGATAAATGTAATTTTTGTGATTCAGGTAATGGGTATCTATGGATTCTGTTTGAAGATATGTTGTACATTTCTCTAGATTATTTCATTTCTATTTTTTTAGGGTAATAGTACTTCTAAATTTACTGATGACAACAATTTCTGGGAACAGTTGATTCTGTTGAGAATCAATGTTAGTTATAAACAGGCTTTGTCTATATTGATGAATGAAGGAAACTGGGTGATGTATTTTAATATTAAGAAGTTGTACACTTCACGAAAATTAACTAGAAATGTGTTACTTATTAGAAGAAATAAAAATCAGTGTTATGGTAAAACAAGTTTTTAGGTGTAATTGATCATAAAAACTCTGCTGGTGGTTACCTGTGGTAAAAAGAACTAAGAATTATTGGTTTTATTATAAATTAAAAAACAATATTATAATCATAATCTTACAACAGCATTAAGACTTTTTTTTGTATCCTCTTATTAAACAAAGGTTATCATTATAAAAATTGTAGAATAATTCCTGATCTAATTAATTAAACTATGAGATCTTGATTCAACTGTTCAAAACTATGAGATACCTCTGTGTTTGGAAATGAGAGGAAATACATTTTAATATTAAATATATTAGAAGTGCATATTTGTCATTCAATAAAATATTTCTAAACATATGGAATGCTTAGCTTGATAATATGATCTAGGACAATGGTTCTTAAATATCTATGTTTACAGATCATCTGAATTTTTTTTTTTTATCTCAGTAGACTATGAGATCCATGGACTATATTGGCATTTCCTTTCAGTAATAATGCAGCCTTTCCATAGACCACTTAATCACAGATTTACAACTATTTAACTACACAGTTTGTTTGAAATATTTATAATATGGATGTTTAGAGTAATATCTTGGTGAAATTTCAATGGTTAATGATTTTAATGGATGACTTCATTGAATGAACTGGCCTTTTACTTCCTTTTCTTATATTACTCTACTACAAAAGGTGTCTGAATGCAATATAGCATGGCTTGTAATAACTGTAATAATTCAACAGTGAGTTCAATCAATACATTAATATAATTTAAATCAGTGAAATTTATTATATTAAAGGTCTATTAACATTTTTATATTTAATTATTTTTCCATTCTGCTGACAATATAAAAGGACATAATATCACACATCTTACCAAAATTTAGGAACAGGAAACATCTCTCATTGCAATTCATTAGACTTGGGGTATAGGTGCAAGTGCTAAAAACATTAAAGTCCAAATGTTATCTCATCCACTAATCAAAACTATCATTTAATAAAGTGTGATGTGGTACACTGAGTGTGAGAAAATATTAACTGAGGCATTTGGCACTAGTTTCCAATCACAGGATGGATTAGTTGTAATACATATAGCTCCAAAAAATCCTTCTAATTCCACCAACAAACACTTTTAATAATTTTATGTTTTCAGTGTGATATAAGAATATTTACATTACAAAATGTAATAATAGTCACTAAATCAGAAAAATAATAAAAGATAACCAAAAAAAACATGATTTATTTAACTTATTGTAAAGATATAACAACTTAAAAGCTATAAGAGTACCCACATTCTGTACATTAAATTATATCAATAAAAAAAGTATGTTATAGTGAATGAAAAACCAAACATATACTATACTAAAATTGTATTTACAAATGACTACTTCACATGATAATGGGGAAATATTCTCTATACATAGCATCTAACAATAATTATTAATGTTAGTTTTAGAAAATACAGTATATACCTTCAACATCAGTGTAATGTAACAAATTAACAATGTCATTACCATGCTACAAGTAATAAATGTTACATAGTTAAATCGTTTTAATCTGTTACTGTCATATTGGTCAATAACTTCATTGAAGCCAAATTAAATTTTAAGTCCAGCCTATTCATTGATACACAAGTTACAACTAGTCAGTAGTATTACCAGTGTATTACTAATAGTACTCATTAGTAGTGGTACTAACTTACCAAACTCTTTTTGCACGAGTTAAAAATTAGGATAGATTACATTCATAATTAGTTTCAGAAGAACGATCGTCTGACAATACTGAGGGAAGAATGACATCGAACACTAGTCGTAGTAACTGTAATACTACGTTTACTTCGTAACACTAGCAAGCGTTGCTACCGCTGATGTGCTCGCCCAGTTACGACTATGAGTATTCACGTCTGGCTTGATAAATAATAGTGAAAACTAAAACTTAACACCTAAAATTAACTAATACACATTTTAATGCCTCTACAAAAACTACACAAACGACCTTTTTTTATATATTTCAGTTGAAACTTAAAACTAATTGAGGTTAAATATCAAACATACCACTGTTACGTACAAATCTCACCTTGATTCAAAATCTCACCCTTCACGTGTAAATTTTGGCAAGTTTATGTAAAAGCGTCCTCTCTTGCTAAGTTTAAAAATAACAAATAATTAATTTGAATTGGTAAAACCAGTTAGCATATTTAATTTTAATAACTCGTGAGAGAAAGCAAAAGAAAATGATGATGAGGCTTTTAGCCAAACACCTGGGCTAATCATATTGACTGGGATACGACATATATAGCAGTGGTCCAGGCGGTATGTATGTTTACATATATTTCCAATTTTCTTGAACGACTTTTGTTATTATGTGCATCAAATTCTGAGAGCGTATTGTAATTACAGTAAATTTTAAGTCACTTACAAATGATATTTTTACGGTAACCAATGAATAAATATTGCAGTAAAGCCCACCAAGTTTGTTAAAACTTAAAATGTTATCTTAGATAAAATATATAAATAAGATCTAAGAACGATATCAATTCAACTTAAAGTTTAATAGATTAAAACTGTTTCAGTATGTGTCGACCTTTACTGAAGAACCTAATGAAATGCTTTGTAATGATTGTAATTATCATTTTAATGACGTGCAGAAGAAATTCCTAAACAAGGATTTATAATTCTCTATTCTCTGAACCTCTAAAAAGGTTCAGTTTGTAAATGTTTCCCACCATTAGAATTATTCTTAAAAAATTTAGAAGAGTTCCCTATTTGGCCAGATAATATGAGTGTAATATATCTAAGGGATAAGAAGCAACTTTTCAGACTAAAAAACAGCAGGTATCGTCACTGTAAACTGGATGGAAGTAATAGCATTGTAAATCTGAATAAACGGATATTATATCATTAAGGTTTAGGATATGTTAAAAGACTCAAGTAAAATCAAGATATTAAAAGAGGATCTGGCAAAACAAAGAGAAGCGAACTCACATAGATTTTTTGCTAAAATTAATGAAAAAAACGTTTGATTAATGTCAGAGACTATAACAGAACATGACCAGATAGTTTGTGTTCATTTCAAAAACCCATTTTACACATTTTAGGTTTTTTGTGCTAATTTTTACTTTATTTCCTTGTTCACTAACTTATCTGTAAATTAAGTGTTGCACTAAATAGTTCATTTAATTTTCAAAATACCGAAAATGCAGAAAGATTATTTAAATTAAATTTTTAAAAAGTATTAGAATTCTCTACGAGAGTGTTCTATTTTGTTTTCAATAATGAAGTTTTTAATCAAATAGACGGAAGCCTTATTGGATCAAAGATAGTTTTAAAAGAAACAAACTTATCAATACCAAATTCTTCTAATGAAAAAATCCCCTCGGTGGACTCAGCAGATAGCCCGATGTGGCTTTGCTATAAGGAAACACACACATCAACACATAAAAACGGCCCGGCATGGCCAGGTGGACTAAGGCATTCGACCCGTAATCTGAGGGTCGCGGGTTCGAATCCCAGTCGCACCAAACATGCTCTCCCTTTCAGCCTTGGGGACGTTATAAAGTTACTGTCAATCCCACTATTCGTTGATGGGTGGTGATCACTAGCTGCCTTCCCTCTAATCTTACACTGCTAAATTAAGGACGGCTAGTGCAGATAGCCCTCGTGTAGCTTTGCGCGAAATTCAAAATAAACCAAATTATGTTAATAAAATTATACTTATTGAAAGATAATTTCCGATATATTAAATTATACTAGTAATCCCTGGATTCCAATAGAAAACTGTTGATTTTATCGAAATTTCGGCTAAATTATATCTTCTTCAGCATTATAGATTTTGGATTTGCTAAATCTGGTTTCGATTCTATGTGATGGGTAGAGCGTAAGTAGCTCACTGTGTAGTTTTACTCTAATGAATGTTGGATGTAACTTCTTTAGCTGCAAGAGAACTGGCGTGGAGCCCGAATACAGTCTGTTTAACTGCAAGAGAATTTATTTTTCGCCCATTACATGAGGTTTCATTCAAATTTTCCATAGTATTTTCACAGTCTGCCAAATAGTGTACACAACTACCCGCAAGTAGTTTCGATTCTTAATTGGTCATTTCCTTTGGGATCGTGCGCATCACCTAACAACAAAAACAAAACTGCTCATCCACTGGTTACAGATGGATCGGCAGCTTTTTCTCTTATATATATTACCATTTTCTTGTTATCTATATTTCATCAAAGTGCCGACTCACTTTCTTTTCAAGCAGTTCTAAGATTGATAATCATCCGCAGCCTTAGCACAAGCTGTCAAGGAATCATTTTAGTTCCGTTTTGTGAATGTAACGTCCATAACTTTCATAACCCTTTACTGACCTTCATTGCGTCAGTCTGATACAATATAAACACGCAAGTGGAAATTTTCCCAACATATTTCTCTTCTTGAGTCATCGTAGTTGTATAATCACTTTTTATATACTTTTGTACCTATACTTCACTACATCCCACTTTTTATTACGATGCATTTGAAATATTCAACAGTTCTTCAGTTATCAAAATTATCCGTCGCCATTTGTTAAACAAATTCGAACTTTATCTTTCTGCAAATGTTCTACAATGAAACAATGAACCTTCTAACAACTTCTTTTGCCTTTGATAAATCGAGTTCAGCCTGGTATCGGGCGAGAGAAGGCTCAGCTAAGTAATTGAATGGGGGCCCTCACAGAGTGTTTAATCAATGTGAATATAAGGCCATAATACCATTTTGACAACTGCAAACGAAAATACAACGAGCTAAAAAATAAAAAGATAACATTTGCCATTTAACGATGTGCCATAAAAAGGTTAACCAATTAAAATAAAAATTATTTTGTTAGTTTCTTGAAATCTCTGGTAAACAATACCAGGCAGAAAAAAACAAATAAACTTAAGTTTCTGATTAATGTTAGCGGATTTAAAAATATTTTTCTCAACTATATTTTTTAAGAAATTTTTACACAGCATGCAATGTAACTATAAAAATTAAAATTTCAATTTACAATGAAAAATCCAAATGTGTCAGATGACTAAATTCCGTATCTGATGGCATGACCAGGTGGTTAAGGAAATCGACTTGTAATCTGAGGGTTGCGGGTGTGAATCCCCGTCACACCAAACATGCTCACCTTTTCAGCCGCGGGATCGTTATAATGTGTTGGTCAATCCCATTATTCGTTGGTAAAAGAGTAGCCCAAGAGTTTGGCGGTAGGTGGTCATGGCTAGTTGCCTTCCCTCTAGTCTTACACTGCTAAATTAGGGATGGCTGGCGCAGATAGCCCTCGAATAGCTTTGCGCGAAATTCAAAACAAACCGTATCTGATTATTTGTACAATAATTATTGCAAAGTGATTCATTTCCAATACCACACGACCTCTGCGTTTATATTTGTGTTCTCAAGCAAGGGGATGCTATAAGTCCGGTAACGACTGTTATCGAAAGTTCTACACGATAGTTGATAATATTTATAACTTGATTGAAAGTGATAATTCTTATAAATAATAAATATTCAAACATGTATGTATGTATATAAATCTATAGTGTGTGTGTTTTTTTTATAATATTAAAAGAAGGATGTTTACATTCACTTTAAGGTTTAGTAAGTACCGAGTTATTAGCACCTGTAGTACTCTGCTATAGCACCAGCAGTTGGTGAATATGTATATATGCGTAGTAACAAAAGTAGTTTAAATTATTTGAAATACAGTGACAGTATTAATATAGGTATTTGAAACAGTCCGGAAAAGTTATCCAATAGTGAAGTAAATTAAATGTTAAATTATGTGAAATTTGTTTTAATCAATTTGAAGTTATGGGCAAGGGCTGGTCTGTCCCGGTTTTTGGTTTTGCACTCTGGTCGCACAAAGAAAATCACATCAAAAATATTTAATACTGGTGTATTGATATTTACGTTATGTTTAGGTCTGTAATCCATCATACAAAAATGAAACGTAATAATGAAAGTAGTGTTCAATTAGTTTCCACATTTGTTAAAGTAAGAATAAAGGTTTAATTTTATATGTATGACATCAGATACAATAGATGCAGAATATTATTTTATTTTGTGAATAATGTTTGTATAGCAGTAACTGATATTAATACTTACTTAAGTCTGTAACAAAATAGAGAGAACAGACAAACAACTGTGATCTTTCTTATTTGACCAGTTCTTTACCAAATACCATAGTTCTGTAGGAATTTGGAAACCTTTCTTACTAGATTTAAACTATTTTGAACATATTTTCTTTGGAGTAGAAAAATTCTGTGAGGAGATTTGATTCAGATTTTCAGAAGTTTTTGGAATTGTGTTTTTGATTAGTTGAATGAAAAGGATGGAAATACAAAGTTGGTTAAGAAGATATTAAGTTTAAACTTTGGAATCCAAAATCCATAGTGTTCTTAAACAGAAAGTTTAAATATACAATACCAAGTATAGTACTGTCATTCAAAAAAAAACAAAAACAAGTACAGCTCTAACAACTTAGTAAGGCAAAAGAACTTTCCTGATAAAAATGTTAATTGAATTCCAACTCTAAATACTCTTCAAAATAAATTTTGCTTTTGCAGTAACTTTGAATATATATCTAATAGTAAACTCAATTAATTAAACATTTGTTTCATGGTTTCTCCCTGGCATTTTTTTGACATCTTAAATAAATATCACATTGGTAATCTTCCATTAATTGTGAATTTTTTCAGAATTAAGAGAATTTTGAAAAGGAAAATAGTTTAAGCTCTCATTTCTATGCTTAACAATTAATCTTATTAGGTCCAGCAGCTTATTCTGGGTATTTCCCATGGCATTCTAAACAGCTTTTACAACATAATGAAATTTGATAAAATTAATTCTCAAATTTGAAATATTGGGAATTACCTCTTCTTCTTTTTTTTTTTTTTTTTTCTTTGTAGATCATTTATGTGCACAGGTATGGGTCAAAGTGTATATGCTATAACCTTTTACAGAGTGCCATTCAATATGATATTATGTATTTGATGTCAAGGTTATTTCATTTTGTGTTGTTTATTTATAGACAGTAAATACCATATACAATATACAGGAATACTGAAAAAACTGTAGACATAAAGTTTGGAGGTTATTGGAGCTATGCAAGTGATGCAGGCTGTACGATGGACCAAAGTGTTTTTATTCTTAACATGGACATCAGCTTGCACTCTTACTTTTAAATATCTAAGTCAGATCAATGATATCAGTTCATAGACACAGCTTGAAAAGATATATATTTGTACCGGTATTGTGCATTTTATTAAAAGGTTACCACATTTTGTGTAGATAGGTATAGAATATTAAAAAAATGTAGTTACCATTCCTTCTCCACTGAGAAGTTGATTCATTGGGCTAACTTTGTGTACATTCAGTTAAACTTACAGGATGAATCACTTGTCATATTTTAAGGTAAGATTGCTGTTCTAATGCTTGATTATTCCTTTCTTTGTAGGGAGTACAACAAGGTAATCATGCGATGAACTAACATCCAGTACTTCTAACTAAAGTAATAACTATGGACTGCTCAGAATTGAGTCACTACAGTGATCACACTTTAATTGGAAACTTGGAATCAGAGAAAGATTTAAACTCTTTAAATACAGATATTCCACATTCTCTCAGTGATGGTTCTGGTGGCAGTTGGAATCAGAATAATAATGTGAGTGACCTAAAAAAAGAACTGACTGTTGATCAAAGTCTTTTGTTTCAGAAAATGGTGAAAAGCGGTGGAAGTGTAGCCTGTGTTCAAAACTTTATACTGCTAAACATATTTTTGTTACTCACATTCTAGGCCATGCTGGAGTACGAAGGTTCACATGCGAGGTTTGCAACAAATCTTTTAAACAATAAAGTCATTTGAATGCTCACCGATTAATACACTCAGACAAAAGACCACACGGATGCCCAACATGCCAGAGAAGGTTCTGTCAAGTAGCTCATCTTAAACGACACACGTTAATACACCAGAGAGGAAATTTCCACAAGTGTCACCTGTGTGAATGTAAATTTGCTTTTCCTAGTGAGCTAAGGGTGCACTTAGAAAAGCATTAACAAGAGGACACATATGTGGATGGTGAAAACCAGGACCAAAAGACAGATAATATGGAGGAGTCCACTACAGGACAAAGACAAAAGGTACATCAGATCACGTGTGAGGTTTGTCATTGTGTTTTTATGTATTCAAGTGAACTGAACGACCATATGATTATTCATACATAGGCTTATCTTTATTCATGCAATGTGTGTGGAATGAAGTTTATGAAAGAGCATCATTTGAAGGCTCCGTAAAACCTTTCTTTTGTCCGATATGTGGACAAAGTTTGTCTCTTAAGGCAAACATGGAAAGACATCTATTGGTTCACACTGGAGACAGGCAATTTTTCAGTGAAATTTGTGGTAAGAAGTTCTCTCAAGTCCAAACACTACGATCACATATGATTTCCCACTCAGAAGTTAAACCTTATTCATGTTCAATTTTGTGGTAAAGGCCCTTCAAGAGACCATAACCTCCATGCTCATATGGCTCTTCACACAAATAGCAAACCCCACAAGTGCTTTTTCTGTGGAAGTTCTTTTACACTCAAAGGTAATCTACAAAGGCATACAAAAGAAAAACGTTAATGTTAAGGAAGCAACAACTAAAGAAGTGACAGGCAAAAAGATTGATTCCAATAAATCCCAGATGAACTACAGTAATGTTTTAGCACCAATTCAACCAATGAATAATGCTCAGGATTGCCACACACCATCAAATGAAGCTGAATCTAAAGAAATAGAACAAAGAAAATAACACCCCTGAGAGGCTGAAAAAAGTTTGGTTGTACTGAAGAAGAAAATTATCAGGATTCTGATAGAGTTGGCCCTTTGCAAGGACCTGAAAAATCTAATAAGGAGGAAACAGAATGTCCAGAAGTCTGTACTCATCCTGAATCTGTTGTTCCTGAGACAGTTCTCTCAGGAGAAGAGTGGAGAGAGTTCTATCACTCAGTCTTCTAGACAGGGGGATGTTTTTCTTCCTGCTATTTCCCACCTTTCTCTACACCTGACTGTTCCTCTGAATACAAACCTTTTACTTACCTCCATTCAGTACAGCATTGGCAAGTTCCTATGGTAACTTCTCCATATGGTCCTGTGAATCCTAGTCCTGTTTTCAGCACAGCCCCTATTAATTCTATTATGAGTTCCTTGGCACAGAACTACTATGTTGAACATCCAGGCTTTTCTTCTTGTCTCCCCTCTCCTGCTGATAACATCACCATAAAAGTTCAGGCCTTGCATGCAGCAATAGATGAGTTAGCAGGAAAACTGAATTCACCACATGACAAATGTAGCTGTGCATGCTGCTGTTAGTAAATTAATAAACTTCCCCTCCTCTACAAATGTGTTCCCAGTAGATGTAGGCTAAGTCTTTTTTTCCCCAAAGTGTATTGTTTATGTACATTTTTAAGTAATTCATTTCATTTGCATATTAATGTGTGTCAAATCTAATTTCGAATTCTGTATTTCTAAGCAAAATTACCATATACTGCAGTTATGGAGTGGTCAACCAGCATGGGACAGTCTATATAGTTAGGTATGCACAAGAGGACATTTAGTGTGTACAACATATTAAAAGCAATTGTGTTAATTATTTAACATATGCAATAAATCAAGATAAACTATATCTGTGTGTGTATATATATATATATATATATATAAATACATTTCAGGACCCTGCAAATCACAAACGTTTTTTGAATCGGCTGTGCACGTACAGATTACAAGGTATATACTTTAATATAGGCTGAATTAAACAAAGTGAAATATGGAATGTTTTATTGTATTTCTGTTTGATGTTTCTACACAAAATTAATGATAAGTATTACAACGAACCTTTCTAAAAACAAAAGGTATGATGTACTTAAACATTCAGAAGAAGAATGGTACTACAGTATTATAAGGTTTCAGTATAAAGACTGAATTAAAAGCTAAATTTTAAAGTTTACCGAAATCAGAGCTGTAGCTGACAAATTAAATGAAACCCCAATTTTGATTTGCAGTCAAATCGAAGCTTCTCAGGGCACTAATATATGTTATTTATGTTGTTTTGTTTATGTAATTTCGACCCAAATTTACATTGTCACCAAATAATATAAATATATTAGAATGGAACTCTCACGAAGTAATCTTCATTGAATCTTTGGGCAAATACTTAATATCCATATTTGCAGATGTAATTAATTATGTATAATGTTTATGTATTAAGTTGCCAAATATTATGTTTCATGTATGTAGCACACAGCATATTATACTGGAGTATTTTTCTGTGTTATATGATCGAGTCAAAATAAATGTCTCAGACTTAAAAACGTAGCTAAGAAAGGCATTTGGGGTATTCGTCTATTATTTTACCAATTGTTTGTTACCTAATGATGCAACATTTTAAAATGTCATATCTTTAACATGTTTTATTAGATACGATGTAAGAAATGATAGTAACTGTTTATTATTGTGTATCTTTTAGTTTGTATAGACATTTATACATTTGTGTGTAGGAGCTTGAAAACCTACTAGTTCATATATGTGTGTATATGAAAGTTGTTTTGTTTGTTTGTTTGCTCTTTCAGCCCTCTCAACTGTAAGCTCTTAAAATATGGTTACAAACTTAACTCATCCAAAATCTCAGTAGGTGATCACAAGTTAAAAAAATATTTATTTTAAAAAAGGTTGAAAAGATGCTCCTCATTTTCATATAAAACGAAGATGTATTTAATCACTGTCCTCTGGTGGATCACTGGTAAGTTTCATTATTTATTTAACACAGATAAATTCAGATAGTAATATATATCTGTACACTTTTAATTCAATTTTGAAAGAGTTTACATCAGAACTCTAACAAAGAAGAATTGTACAGTGTAATTAGTTTGTTTTGTGCTGGCACAAACATGAGGGTACTTGTTCTGTTTATAGTAGATACTGATGCTCTTTCACTCGATTAAAGGTGAGAGTTTATTGTTAATCTAAATATAGTTCATATAGAAATTATATACAGAATTTATAATTCTTATTGTATCATAACTTTTACTAAATCATCAATAAAAATTTTAACTGTGTAGAAAAATAAAGACTATTATTGCACTCTTAAGACTGTCGGTATGGGTATTAAAACTTTAATTAAAATAAAGACCAGAAACTAAGACGTGCCCAGCAATGGTCCACTGGAAACTTTTTATTAACCCGAAGATGACCTTCCGCAGTACTTAATAGTAGGGATCATGATGAAACAAAATGGCGGCCCCAAAAAACCATATTTAAAATATTTTAATATTACTAAAGACTATTTCACAATATCGGCTGAACAAACCTAAAATTTATTATACTTATAAAGCCGTCTAAATCGCAAAATACGCTTTTATGGAGCGAATCAAAATTTCTATGATATTTCAACGAATTTTTATCGAAGCTAGTAAGTAAACGAATTACGGAAAAGCAAACAGAAAGAAGAGATGAACATTCACACAGAACTCTCTCGTATGGAATCCCAGTGATTCTTTTTTTGCACCAAAAAGGATACTAATAAACATTTATAAAGCACTTTGCGCATATAATTAGCTTTAAGGGGAGGTTAGTGATATTCTGCTGAGTGATAAAATCGAATTGAGTATACGCGCGTCCCACACTTAGCATTGCTGGCGCACAAAAATATAGCTAATAAAAAGGGAACAAATAAGTATACAAAAAAAATAAATGTTCTAAAGAAAAAGGGGGATCAATATAAAGCTAGCTTGCCGTAGGAATATAAAAAGGTTTCATGCTACCAAAAGTACTGAAACAAAAAAGTCAAACCACAAAACGTAAGTTACTTATAATTAAAGATATTTATCCCTACTTTGGCAAATTACTGTAATTATGTTAGTCTTAGCCAAAGTAGAGATAATTTGTAACAATTTGAAGTAACTCAGTTGTTTAACACTCCTACGAAAAGTGGGGCCTAATAGGCCCCAGAGCAACTTGAAAGGTTATTAATATTAGGCTAATAATTTTGTATTTAAATGAAATTGCCATTTAAATCCATTAATGAATGGATTAACGAGATTCCCACTGTCCCTATCTACCATCTAGCGAAACCACAGCCAGGGGAACGGGCTTGGAGAAATCAGGACTAGAAACGTCTTTTCGTAGGAGTGTTAAAGTTTTGATTGTCCTACTTCATTCTATACGTTTTTTAGCATTAAAATTTTTATATCAGTATAGCTAGCCAAATTACGTATATATCGAACACCATTTGACTTTATAAGGCCTGACATGGCCAAGCGTGTTGAGGCGTGCGACTCGTAATCTGAGGGCCGCGGGTTCGCATCCCCATCGCGCCAAACATGCTCGCCCTTACAGCCGTGAGTGCGTTATATGTGGCGGTCAATCCCACTCTTCGTTGGTAAAAGAGTAGCCCAAGAGTTGGCGGTGGGTGATGATGACTAGCTGCCTTCCCTCTAGTCCTACACTGCTAAATTAGGAACGGCTAGCACAGATAGCCCTCGAGTAGCTTTATGCGAAATTCAAAAAACAAACAAACAGACTTTATAAAAAATTTTTTTTTTTTTATAAAGCGTTTATTTTTTTACTATTTTGGACCAAGCTCAAATTTTGTCGTGTTCTTGCGAGGGCATCTAGTAGTGAATATTTTACCTACTGAACTACGTGTCGTGAAATAAAGTATAATTTTCCTGGTTGTAACTATATTTTCATAACTTAAAAATAATCGCATATTTGTTGTAGCAAGAACAAAAAGTAATTAATATGGCATCAAAATCACCCCTGTCTTCAGATATATTGGGAAATTTAGTAAAGTTTAATTCCCAAACCGCAGGGAGAGAGAAACTGTTGAGGTATGTTCTCTCACACGAACAGTGGAAGCTGGAAGAAATTTGTTTTTTGTTGTAACAAGAGTTTGAGGAAATAAATTTAATATTTGGCTTATAATTGATGTTATAAAACAGGCATTTTAAATTGTTAATGTTAGGAATGTTATATCACGTAAGAAGTTACGCAAATCCTGCTACTTTTAATTTGTTAATTCAGTTATTTTAGTCAGATGTGTGTGAATAAAAAGTAATAAATTCTGTATTCATTGAAACAAGTCATAATAATAGTGAAATTTATGAATTAACAGTTTGTTTAGAAACATTAATTTTACTTTTTGACTCCAACTACTGTTTTTAAACTTAACAAATGGTAAGAATTTCCTGATGAAGGACTGTAAATGTTGAAATTTGAATATTTACACAGCCATTAAGACAATAAATAAATATACCTAGCACGCTATATGATTTGGCAATTAATTATGTACATTTATATGTCTAAAAATGTCTGATATTCAAAATATTCTCATATTTCAATGTTAGTTCTTAAACAGCCCAGAAAGGTGGTCATCAACACCTGATTTACATCATACTGAATCCATTGTCAAGCCAAGAAATAATTTGAAATTTTAAGAATTTTTGTTACTTGTTGCATAAATTAATTAAGATATTCTAGTATCTAGCTGATTTCAGCTCTAATTTTTACAATTTTCCTTTAGTATGGACAAAGGGCACCAAAACTGCATGTTTGATATACTGCTCCTTCAGAGGTTTAGGATATAGAAATAAATGTGTGTAATATTTTTAGGAAGTATCCTCTCAGGGCGGTGTTAGGAATGAATAACTAAGCAAGCTTAAGTCACAAATTATCATGGTTATAAAGTTAAAGTTAAAGGTGAGCTGAGATAGTTTATAGGGTGGTGATAAATTATATGCTAGAGATTGGGTCTATGTTAGCAGACTAGGTATTTGTTGAAAGTAATTAACTAAACTTATATAGTGGTGAGGGAAATTGATAGAATAGCTAGTGTAAAAAGATGTTTAGAAATATGAAGTTTAGAGTACAAAATGTTAAATATTAATTTATTAGAATCAAGAATAAGATTAGTTATTGTTATTCAAATGTTAGGAACAAATCAGTATTGTCCATAGCTTTACTTGAAATTTGAAATGGACCACAGTGTAATGGGATTCACTGAAACTTTATTACACTTGGAGATATTAGAGGCAAAATATTTTTAATTGGCAATTTTCTGTTATAGATCATTAGATCAGACATAATATCAATGAGAAATTGTTTGATAAAAGTTAAATTAACTCCCTTATATTTTTCTTTTAGGCATATGAAGTAGTATCCATTACATAGATGATTGTCAAGTGCCAGAGAATGGAAGATTATTGAATAAGTCCTTATTTTTTAATCACGAGCAAGATTATTTTATGTAATTTTAATCAAGAATATTGTGGTGAGACCTTATTTGAAGTACATTGTACAATGTTTTGTTTTTGTAACTATAACAACAATGTAGTAAAAACTTCAAAACATGGTAGTGATAAATGAGTATTAATCTGATTAGAAGAATGTCTGTAGTGGAGCCCTTCATACGAATACCTCACCAAAAGCAGGAATAGAATATTTCTTCTCATTTTTATCCAAATGGAGATAATTTATATTCTCACATCTTTTATCATTATGTTCTTTACCTTTAAGGTTCACTAATAAATATTTGCTTATAATTAATGAAGAAATAAAATGTGAAAAACGCAGTATGTTGGAGTGAATGTAACTAATTCCAATTGAAGTTTTGACAAATATGTTAAACATTTCTAGCTTTTAACTCTTTTTGCATCTCCTCTCTTACATTGTGTCATTGTGAATTTGTCTGGGGACCTTTTTTTAATTCATAACTTGTCAATCATTTGGTAACTAATGTTGTCAGTAAATTATTTTTGTAACATCGAAAATGTTTAATTGAGAGGATGCTGGCAGGCTTTGGTGAGTGGGCATGAGCTTGAAAAATATGTTTTAATAATGGAAAAATGTAAGTTTGCATGGCTAGATATGGATATGGTAAAATAACATCTCTTATGAGAAGAGCACTCGTCCTGTGAAGAGAAAATGGGTGGGTGAAAAAGACCTGTGTGTGGAGATGTATAAAACTTAACCTTTTATTTAATTTACTTTAGATAAAAGTAATTAAATGACAATTTGGAATCAACATATATAAACATGAAATCTACTGAGGTCTATTTTCAGAAGCTACATAAAAGATGACATTTGATAGGACATTTTCACTAACTGGTATACAATAGCTACTTCAAATTTTCAGGTTAGTCCAGTATGGAACAAGAATGTTATGGGCTTTGATGGAAAAATACTCTCATGACAAGGAAGTGGTTTTCAGATTAAAGAACCTTGAGCATACCTTCAGTGCAGCCAGAAAATGTAAGTCATAACCTCCTGACCTCCACCAAATAGAAAAGGGATATTTTTAGTATAAGTGCTTGTATGAAAAACAAAGAGCCAACATGTCTCTCGAAGTTATATGTGGGAAAGAATGGACAAAGGTATATCTCTACTCTCCTTATGGTTTGTATTACAATAAAATATTGGAACATAAAATTGTTAGGCAACAGAAGGTCATTCAGTGCCATTGTAGTCTGTTCTCATCCATATAACAAAAAATCATTATTGTTGTGGATGTTTTTTTTTTCATCTGTGAAAAGTGAACTTAAAGATGTTTCCATATTTTTAAGTGTAATTAAATATTTGATAGGCTACCATTGCTTCTTTCATGTAGTTCTGAAAAATACATGAAGGAAACCTTGTATGTTTTTTTTTCTCCGTGGTATGCTTCAGAACATGTTCCAGTTTCAAAACACTATTATTAATGTGTTGTTTTCATATAAACTCAGCAAAAATGAATAAAATGTTTTATTACAAATTAATTATTTAATAACATTGTTTACAATCATTTTGCGTCTTTCAAAGATTTACAATTAAGTATTAGAATTTTACTTTAAAAATCAATTTACTTTTTATACGAATTCAACAAGAAACAATTATTAAACAGTGAAATTATATATCATAAACAATACACATTGTGCTACGCAAAGATAGAAAGTTATTTTTAAAAAAGCAAGTTGCATAATGTCCACAAGCATTTAATAGGTTTTTCTTCAGAGAGTGGGTCAGTTGTTGTAAATGTTATCGTCTGTGATAAAAGTTAAATTCCTCGTGTTAACAGTTGAAAGTTTTTTAATAATTAAATGAATTATTGCTTAGTATTTATTGTTTATGTAAAATAACTAAGTGCATGAAAGTTTCTTATAAGTTGTACATAATGATGAGTGTAAACCATAACATCACACAGACAAAAAAACATTTAGCAGTTATAAATGTTTATTGTGTGTATGTCTGTAATGTATGTTTTTTTTTTTTTTTTTTAGTGTTTCGATTTGGTCGAAGCCTTGATGCCTTCTACAGTGCATTGTCGACTATAAACATTCCCGACCAGATGTTGCGTATAACAATCACGTTTTCTCGTATCAATTTAGCACTGTACTTACTGGCAGACCACGTATTGTGGCTTGGGCAGGCTGGAATTGCTAATGTCAATAAAGATAAGTGGTCCAAATTGAGCAACAGATTTTGGTTATATTCTCTAGTTATGAACTTAGTGCGGGATATGTATGAAATTTTAACCTTATTACAAATTCAGGGTTCACAAACGTGTGCTCTTTCTGTGTCTTCTGTTTCTCCTTATGCCAGAAGTTCGTGGGGCATTTTAATACAAACTCTTCTAGACTGGATGGTTTATCACCGATCAGTAACTGTTGAACTCATAAAGAATGGATGTGATATTTGGATTCCACTAACTAATTTAAAAATTGTGAAATTCTCACCAGCAGCTGTAGGACTTTTAGGAGTTTTGTCGTCAGTTGCTGGGATCTTGCAGTTGATTAATGTATCGTACAAACTCTCTCCAAGCTGAGGGTTTCAATTGTACTTTTCTTGGAATTAATATTTTCAAAAGTTTATCATCGAAAAGTACGCATTTTACTTTAGTTCATTTTATAAGTTAATAAATTTGTAATTACAACTTTAACTCCTTGGTGTCAAATGTTTAAATTGTTAATATTCATAATACATAGTTTTTGTGATTTGGGAAAGGTAGATTTTGTCCAGTACTGAGAATTATTGTTTCATATTTTTTAATCTGTAGATAATTTCATATGTGAGGAAATTTGGTATTATTGAATTTACATAAATACATCTACGGGCTTAAATCAATCATTATTATCATATGTTCATAAGTACGTAATATGGAATATAAAACTGTAGAAATTGAGTGTTAGATTTACTTTACTTTTCCCATTATTAACATTATGTTGTTAATTATTCATTATAGAAACCAATGTAAATATTACTCAAACATTATAGTGTAGAAAATTTTGTGAAATGGACAATAAATTTATTTCCAGATTATTTTTATAAAGGCATAAATATTTATTATTTGTTTTTCATATTACTCAAATATCTTGTGCATGTTCAAAACCATTAAGCCATATATTTTTTTTATAAAAACTATCCTCTATAGGTAAGTTGACCATACATATATTTTGCTGTAAAAATTGGTGTACTATGTTTGTCACCACTCGTTATTGTCTTTTTACCTCTCTGCATGTCCCTCGTTGGCACAGCTGTAAGTCTACGGATTTGCAACGGTGGATTCAGCAGATAACCCAATGTGGCTTTGCTATAAGAAAACACACTCACCTCTCTGCATATTTAAAAGGTTCTCATGTAGTTTTAGAAGGAATATTGATGTGAATATTTTCAATTCCTAATAACTAAGCATCAGTTACTGTGAGAATAATAATTAGCATATCCTTTATATACATACACTTAGTTTACTCCAAAGAATTTTCACAGTATAAACTGTTTAATAAAATATTCATGCAACAGGAGTCCAAAAATCTTTTTCCACTGTTGTTTTTATCTTAAAATATTTACGTTTTTGCATTTCTTAAAAATAAATTGAGTGAATTTTTTACACACTATTTTTCCCTTGCATGGAAAGTGTGTGTTTTGGAAAGTTGAAATGATGAATCACTATTATTTATAAATTATAAATAAATGAAAGAAACTAACTTCTGACGCATTTTTCAATTATAAAGGAAACAGGAATAAATGTTTTGAAATTCTGGTATTTATGTATAATAAAATCATGTACAAAAATCTCACATACAAATGTGACAATTAAGTAGTGCACATTTTCATTATTTGAAAGTTTTGTAATTTTAGTGAAAGGTATTTTTACATTTAAAAAAAAGGCATGGTTCTTTTGTATAAAAATAAATTGTAATTTATTTTCCTGAAGCTAATTTAATTACAGAAACTATTTTCTGTCATAAATAACAATCTGGTATGTGTGTATATATATATATATTTAACATCTATAACCATTGTTTTTTAAAAAAAAACACACATAAAAACACCTGTTACACCTATCACACAGATATTGAGCCTATTATATTTTGCAAATATAACATATTATTATACTCTGCCTTTGTAATGTCATGCCTACATTATTGGTAAAAAATGTTTTAGCATTTGGTTTATATTCCAGTTTTTAAACACCAGGAGCAGTTATCATACACTTAAAGTGGTTAATTTAATTTTTTTCTTCATTGTTAGATCAGGTAACAGAGCCTGAGTTCTCTTTAGGCATGAGAAGGACAAAAAAAAAAAGGTAAAATTTAATATGTTGCTGTTTAATTTTCATGTTTTGTAAAGCTTGTGTATAAAGATAAAAGCTATCCCAGTAATCAGCATGATATCAGAGGTCAGATAATTTAGTTTTTATGTTGTATTATCTTGGAGATCAGAGTTCATGGTCATAGAGGAGTCACGCCAGTTTATCTTATTTAATATAAAATATGAATGCAGTCAGGATAACCTCTTAGGTCAATGATGAACATCAGATAGAGGTCAGATTCAATTTTAATAGTTTTTTCTGTCCAAAATTACACTGCACAACAATTATTTTGAAAAGTTTTGCTTCCTGAAAAGCTTTTGCTGATTGTGACAGGTACCTGGTAGTTATGCACAAATATAGTGTTGGTTTTGCTTCATCACGTAGGAACTCTGAGAAATAGACAGTTAACTGTTTACCGGCAATAACATATTTAATTGTGTTTATGTTTCTAATACACAATTAAGTTCAACATAATTAAAAGTGTTTTGCTCCTGGTTTTCGTTTGTATTCAATGTCCGGTGCATCACGTTTCAGTGTCCAACAGTAGTCAGCAAACATTGAGTGATTCCAGTTGTCCTGATATCGTTTTTCCATTGTAGCAATGTCCTGGTGAAACTGAAGATTTTGATGAAACGGTACGTGATGGGCAAATATGGATGTGATTTTCGTGATCAGCAGCCAAATATCTATAAGGAACACCCAACAGTGTTAAAGAAACAAAAACTTTGTTGTGTAGTGTTATTAATATTGTAAATTTTAATTTTTTGTTTATAGTTCTAGCCAGACAAGTAAATATGAAAGTGGATTTATTGTTTTATATAATGTTTAGTCTGTATAGATGACATTAGAGACACTAATGTTTGTGGTAATAAGACAAGAATTATTCTTTTTTAAGTACATTCTAGTCAAGTAATTACTGTTCTGATTGGTGGAAAACTATTTGCTTACAAGGTTGCAGCCAATTGTACTATTGGTGGGTGTTTCACAGAGTTATATAGTTAAAATATCTGTATATATGTATTTTAGTTTAAGTGTCAAATAAGTTTGGAGGGCTAGAGTGATTATCCCTACACCTTCAATTTTCTGTGAATAATGCTTAAATATAAATTTCCATTACTCATTGTGTAGAGAGTGTATGGTTAATCACTTTCTTTGAAACAACTTGTGTAATAGAGAATGCATCAGTAAATACATAAATAACTTTTGTACAATGAAAAGGGGTACAAGACTTAAAAACCTCAGAAGTTGCAAGGTAAAAGTTGCAGTGCAAAACAAAAACAAATAATAAAAAAACTATTACTTGTTGTGAAATTTTGGTGCACCAATATCCACAATGTATTTAAAATATATGAGAGAATGCAGATTTCAGAAGTGTCTTGCAGAGAATAATTTCAAGTAAGGAAAGCGGAAGAAACATCACTGAATAAGTAAAACAATATCTTTATTCAGAACAAATAACTTTTTCACTCTTCAAACTTACCATCTTTTCACTTTATGCTGAGACATTACTTAGTAAGTAGAGTGGAGAGAGACTTTTCAAATACATCTGCAGAGGACAAGAATACCAAATATTATAATATACATTTTTAAAACATACAGAGGATTCATATGTAGTATCCCATAATCCAAAGCTATAAACATCACTGACTGTTCCAAATAACATATACAGGGGATAAAACTGCATCTCATGCCAATTTGTACAAGTATCTCTGTAACTTTTTGAGATGGGTTTTACCTCATGAAAGAATGGACATAAACACAGAGCTAAGGTAATAAAGATATTTAACAACTGTAGTGTGTGATCTTTATTTAAGTAAAAAGATGAGAAAACTAATGATTTTTCAACATCTGGTTTATGAGAATATTATATCTACAAGTAGGATCACCTGAATGATAGTTTACAAAAGTTACCAGTTACAGAAGGGTAAAATTTATCAGCAGTTTCAACTAAAACAATAAAACAGGTCTCACTTCCTTATTTTAGAGTCTTTAAGAGCTTAATATTAAACTTAATGATTAACATTAAAATCGTAGAACTACTAATAGGTTGCAAGATGCTATAATCTTGGTGGGATACAAAGTATTATGATACCTATGCAAAGACAACAAAGAGTTAACACAAGAACTTTAGCAGTCACTAAAAGTTGATCAAATTAAAATACAGGAAAGGTATGCCAAAATTATAATGACATAAAATACAATAAAATTAGAATCATAATTGCAAATAATGAAAACTGTACCATAAAATAAACTCGTAAAGCGAGACAATTTTAAACAAAATACTTGCACATAATTTATAAAACAAAAATTAAAGAAAATAATTATAACAATGAAAACACACATGCGTGCTATTCCAGTGTGTGGATGCTTTTCTTGAATGTAGTTCTTCAAGATATCCAACATTCATTCTTGTCTGTTCTGGTAGCTGCATCACATCGTTAGCAGTTGAAGAGGCATATGCTTCACTGACTTGTTTTGGGCTGTCACTGATGAAGTTGTTTTACATTGTGAGGCAGTGGGCTGAAGTCTACTGTTGGGCAACTGTGGTCCTCTCTTGACTGCTTACAATTTTAAGACACTTCACAAAATTTGCTCTGTTAACAAATTATGTTTGCAAACTGTAAGTTAACTCGGGCTTTAAGAGGTCAGAAGTTCAGGTAGCAGTGTAAGATTACATGTTACAACTCAACCCCTTTATTGGAAAAAAGTCACCTTGGTATAGATGTAGCACATGTGTGATGTCTTATATTATCCATCATGAATGTGCTCACCAACATGATGTAAAAATATTTTGTGTCAAGTATTAGCGGATTTGCAATTTACCTAACTTTGTATGAAGCAGTGCATGCACTGCAATCTTGAACAGACACATGATCATGCCAGCATCTGGCAACAGTCAAGAGTCATGGAGTTCACTTATCTCATGTACGTATAAGTTCTTTACCAGAGACAATGAAAGGGGATGAAATGTAATAAATATTGTACACTAGTAAGTGAAGTTAATCCAACTGATAAACAAGCTGTAACTGACCCAAACCAGCGTTTTAATACAAATTAAACATAATCTGAACAAACAAGTGAAATAGGGTCTAACTTCACAAAGAAATTTGGAATTATGTACATGCTGTTCAAAGAAAATTTATATTGAGATAAAATATTCAGTGACATCTGTCAAAAGTTTTAAAATTGTTTATGTGTGAAAATCAAAACTACTTTAAAACAGTATAAAAACAAGTTATAGTATTATGATTTCACTGTGTAAAGACCAAGTCATACAAACTGTAAATATTTCAGTTACCTTAATGGAAAGATATTTCTTCATCAGCACCACTGAAAGTGGTAATCATATTTTTCATTGACCTTTAGCCTGTCATGGCCAGGTGCATTAAGGCTTTTGACTCATAATCTGAGGGTCGCGGGTTCGAATCCCCATTGCACAAACCATGCTCACCCTTTCAGCTGTGGGGGCATTATAATGTGATGGTCAATCCCACTATTCATTGGAAAAAGAGTAGCTCAAGAGTTGGCAGTTGGTGGTGATGACTAGCTGCCTTCCCTCTAGTCTTACACTGCAAAATTAGGGACAGCTAGTGCAGATAGCCCTCATGTAGCTTTGTGCAAAATTCAAAAACAAACAAACATCAACATTTTTTTGTTCAGTGAGAAAACGTATATCCAGTTTGGGATCAAATTGTATATGCTTTTACCTCATTAAAAAACCAACAACACATACTTTGTTTTATATTTCAATGCTGTTCAAGCTAACCACTGCATTTTCCATCAAATGTACTTGATTTGATGGAAAATACTCCAAACTAAAGATCTTTGTTATCCTGGAAAGTTCTACTGTGATAAAACTCCATTTAAGATTCAGTGTGTGTGTGTGTGTGTATGTGTATCACATATCTCCTCTTGAACCTCTGGTCTCACTGACTTCTAAAGGGTACCAAATGAATCATCTTGGTCCCAAGGTTTGCTTGTCATCCCTTGGGGAATTTAGGGATTGCCTAAAAAACCCCTCTAAACTGCTGGACTCACCAACTTTTAAATGGTGCTAAACAAATCTTGGTGATGCTAGGGCTAGTTAATGAGCACCTTGATGTCCTTTAGAAATTTGTTCTTGAAGTTCTGATACTTTCAGAGCCAGTCCTCACTTAAACAGAAGCTTTCTTCTTTCTCCTTTAAGTTTTACAGAGTCTCAGAAATGTACTTACATGATAAAACATTTATCAACATTACAGTTATCAGAAGGTCAAATGGAAATAAAGTCTGCAATAACAAACCTTTGGTCAAGCCACCAAAGTTTTACTCTATCATTAGTCCCTGATACACTTATATCCACCACAGGGTTAAAAACTATCCATAAAAACAAAGATTTGTATCGTAGAGAATAATTTTAAAGTTAAACAGTAAAGGAAACAAAATTAAACAGGCATAATAACATATTTATTCACATACTTGGTTGTAAGGATGGAGAAAGGCTTTTCAAACAGTTCCTCACAATTATGCAGCACATTTAAGTCTTACATCAGAGTCCAGTGCAGTATCCCATAATCCAAAGATACACATTTTGCTAATCATTCCAAATAATATATACAAGGGAGAGATTGTATCTCTAGATGGCTGGTATGAGTATTAAAATTTTTATTAAAATAAAGTAGAGAACAGTGTTTCAAGAATGTTGTAATACATACTAAAATGTATCTATGAGATTCTAAACTAGTGAGAGAAGGATGGCATTGGTAGCTATTTCAGCTACAACATTATCTTTCTAAATGAGGATCTTTCCTCTTAATAATTCTTTCAGAAATGCTGCATTTGAGTTCAGAAATAGTAGAAAGCATTTGAGTTCAGATATGTTTATATATATATATATGTACCATTTTAAAGGTTTCTATGAGGTTTCTGAATGCAGTTTATCACATCCAGGTTGACTTGATGTCTCAAAGCTGTAAACATGTTTATCATACAGTCTACCCATTGCAACCTTTTTTCTTAAATCTAACACTAGTGTTTGTGTATGTTTCTGTATGAACGTTTTTGGAAGGTAGCTTACTGAAAAGGCAATACAGAACCTGTACATCTTACTAGGCTCATGAATGTATATATACCATTGTTTGAAGTCTGTAAACCACAGAGTTTTGGGCTAACTTTGTTTCACTAAAATACTTAAAACAGGTATTTCCACACTTCTGTCTCTAGTATGAAGCAGTATCCCATAGGAGAGCTTACAACCCTAAGAGACGATTGTAAGTAGGGAGAGTGAATATCATGAACCTCCACAAACATTACAAATGATAAACTCACCAAGAAGTTAACTCAAAATTAAAGAAAACTTAGAAATCACTCAAATTATTGAAATACCAAGTACCTCATACCAAGTGATAAACTACTTCTGAAATTCACTAAATTCAACTCACCTGTCTTCTCTGTCATTTTACCTTCCAGTTCCATCTTGGCTTTGTTCACACAAGGTTCATCTCCCATTTTATAAACTAACCATTGTAACTCTTATCTTTACCTTAATCCTACCTCATAAAAACGTAAATACTTTCGTCATTTTCTTCAAATAAACCTTTACAGACTGGATGAAGAGGGACCTCAAACACGAAATATTCTTGGGGAAAATTCATTATTTATATTTGTCTCTTGCTTTTAATTTTAATTTTCATTGTTTTGTAGCCATCAGCCAAACCTGGATAGAAGAAGCCCATTTAGTTCAAGTGACACAACATTGTATTATTAAATAAAGCATTTCTCCGATTCTAATTTATTGATAACATTATTGATGAACAGTTCAATGTAATTGATCAGTATTGTTGTTTTAGTTCTAGTTGATTAATAGTATTGTTAATGAATAATACCACATACTTGATCAACATTGTTGTTCTAGTTCTAAATCATTAATAGCATTGTTAGTGAACAATACCACACACTTGATCAGTATTGTTGTTTTAGTTCCAATTGATTAATAACATTATTGATGAACAATTCAATATAATTGATTAGTATTGTTGTTTTAGTTCTAATTGATTAATAACATTATTATCTGAACTTGTCGCCTCTAGAGGGAAGGCAGCTTGTCAACACCACTCACCGCCAACCTTTAGGCTATTCTTTTACCAACAAATAGTGGGATTGGTCACACTTTATAACGTCCCAATGAGATAAAGTGCGTACATGTTTGTTGTGACAGGGATTCGAATGATTTAGCTTATTATATGGGATAAAAATCAGCAAATTAGTTTCGAGTAATAGCCCTTATCTTAAAATGTAAGATGCCTTTACGGGGTGAAACGCGTTAGGATGAAAGTGACAAGTATATCAAGTTGAACTTCCGATCAAAATATGCCACTTTTTAAAGCGAAACTGAAACGTAACATGGTAATTGGTATAGCTAACTGAAGCTAGTTTTATTAGGTTCTTACTTACAAAGACTGGCCTTCAGTGGACCATTTTGATGTTACGGCGTATTATTATAATAAATCTGGTAACAATTATAAATTCGTTATCGCATCCTTGAACTTACTTTTGTAACCCCGTGTGTGCGCGATGATTATGAATAACGACAAAAATACGCCATGTTGTCTTGCGGATTGCTCGGTTCATTGGTATTAAATATGTTCATACTATCAGCTGCTTGGATTAAGGAAACAGAAGGTTTGTTCTAAAGCTGTTTCATTCGGTAATATTTATAGTTTATTAACATTCTATATTCAAGAAATTAATAGAAAAATAATAAAGTGTAGACATATGAAATTATTAATGAAATTAATTTTAGTAGTGACGAAATTATTATTTGTTAATAATAATAATATTTCAGTAGTTCAAGAACTATTGCGGAATCCATTTTTGTATTATTATTTTGTAACTGTAACGAAGTACGCTCGATATAGTGTAACTGTCAGCTTTGTAAACTTGAACAGAGCATTTATTCGTCGTTTAAACATAAGTTTAGAAATAGAATCTAATAAAATTAAAAGGAATCTCATTAAAAACCAACCTACTTTTGATTTCTGAAAATAGATTAGATTTTGATATTTATAATCTATATAGTCATAAAGTTACACTACCGCAATTTTTAACATGTTAGTAATAAAGGACCGGAAAAATGAAAAGTTTAGGTTCACTTTCAGAGGTACACCTTTTTAATCTTACTGTTAATATAATCTAAACTAGGGTAAGAAATTTACCGTAAGGCTTAATGATAAAGAAAAAGATTTACATGACACAGGATATATATCTAAAACTGTTAAAATTGTGTAAATTGGAACTTAAGTTTGCAATTAAATTTTAAGTTATAACTTATTGTTACACAAGTTACCGTGAACAGTTTTTTGTTAGACTAACTAGCACTTGGTATAAAGTATTAATGTTTTTAAGTAAATGGAAGTTAGAAAGTCTTGTACCTCTACTGTATAGGAGATAGTTCAATGTTGCTTTGCTGTAAGAACACACACATCTTTGCTGTAATTATAAATAAATATACATTGTATTATTTTCCTTTCTTTAGTTTTAACTTAGAATGTTAAAGTAAGTATTTCTAATATGCATATTTTATGTTTGAATAAATAAGTGCTTTTAATAAATTAATTTTAGACTATTAAAATTATGTAGTTTTGGTGTTGAATGAATGTTCATTAGCTAGATTTGAGGCTTTAAAAAGTTAAAAGAATTTATTAGGATGATGCTTTAATCCATCTAAGACTTTATTTCAATGCAATTTTCAGAATTCTGTTTAAAACATTCCAAGTTTATTTTAAAAAAGGTTGCATATTGATATTTCATATGATTCCAAGATGTTTTAAAAACTGTTCTTGCACTTAGTGCTACTGTGAAAATAATTTTATAGACCCAAGATGACAGAAGGTCTGGAAGATATATATGTAAAATGGCTGGTTTGGGTTGAGAAAATTTTTATGTAGTTTTATGTTGTTCGCTCCTCTACACAAAAAAAATTTTCTCAACCCAAACCAGCTGTTTTTACATGTATATTTTTCTTTACAAGTGGGTTTTCTCATCATCACTGAGAATATCTGGAAGGTTTTCATTCTTTTGCTGTAAGTGTTTAAAATGTAACCACCTTGATTTAGTTAGACCACTTGTTTTTGTAAATGAAAGATTGCCTTGATGATTCATATGTTCCTGTGTTACCTTGAAATTTTTACATATTGTGACAAGTCTGTTATGGAAGAAAAAGGCTTAGTGATAGTGTTTTCAGTCACTTGTTAAAAAAAAAACAATTTCTATTCAATTTTTGTATTATTTTTATTTATATAAATTTGAATGTTAAACATGATATATGAGTTTTTTTGAAGATACAAGTTGTATAGTAATATCATATAGAGTTTCAAACTAAATGTGAATATGTGTGCATTGTTTAAAGTGTCATCTTGGTAAAAAAACAAACACAAAAAAAAAAAATAAGAACAAAAACAGTTAATGGTAACTATATTGAATAAGTTGTCAATACAGTTAATGGTAACTATATTGAATAAGTTGTCAATACAGTTAATGGTAACTATATTGAATAACTTGTCAATTTAGCCAAGATGTTTTTCTTCTGTCATCTTAGCCACATCTGTGGTGGGTACACCCCCCACCCTCAAGTAAAGTTTAAAGTAGGACAAAATCTCCCCTTAGTAAAAGTAGAAAATAGATGGTGCTGTATAATGTCAGAGAAGTGTTTCATAACCTTTAAATAATTAACATTTTATGTTGTTATTTGTCTTAGTGGGTTTTTGACCAAGGGGTTTTTGTCCTGCACTCTATTTGTGGACATCACAAATTGAACTATTCTAATGAAGAGGTTTTTTGAATATTAGAAGACAAAACAAAGTGTGTATATTCCTTTATCTTTGACTTATATGGGCTGATAATAGTATATTAGATAATGCCAAAACTAATTGCAAAACACAATGTTAAAATGTGAATTGCCCTCCCCCTCCCCCCCAATATTGTTACCTACATATATTCATAAAATATGGAAAACACTTCCACCTAATGAATTATTAATCAGAGTATGAGTTTCCAATGAAAACTGCATTGAAAATGCAGTTCAAAATATCACACCTTTCTGAAATGTACCTTGGTATTTACATTATTATAATTTACCATCTATACTTCATATTGATGGCATTTTGGGAAGCCCCTACACAGTTTACCTCAGCCCCCCTCCCCCCACAAAAATATCCTGGTGCCACCACTGCTTACTGATATATGTTCATAAAATAGTAATTTGGTGATAGTTTGAATATGAGCCCACAAACATGATAACGTCCTTTGACCCCTGACCATAATGAAACTCGTAGGAATTGTTACATTAAAATTAAATATTAAAGGAAACCCTAAATATTGATTTTTGTGTTCATCATGTGGGGTGTTGAATGCAGAATTTGAGTTAGATGTATGTGATGTCCAAACATAAAGTGTGTAGTTTCTTAAGAATTAGAAACTTGTATTACTAATTTTGATGAGCTGGAATATAAAATAAGAATCTCTTAGTTTGTTTTCTATTCACTGAGATATGACTATATTTAGTGAATAAAACACTGTAGCCCTGCTCACCTCTTCCTTTTTTAGAAGTCTTTGCTTGCCCACATCTATTTTGATCTGTCGTATGTTTATAACCATTCAAATGTTCAAAATTTTGCCCATATAGCTTTTGAATGGTTATAAACACAAGACAGATCAAAATACATATTTATTGTGCAAAATTTTGCTCACTGAAGGTGTTAATTTCCAAAGATTAATATTTTTGTTCCTAATCTTGGAAATAAGGGGTAAGAGAAAATGGTGTTCCAATCAATTTTTTTAAACTGGAATAAAGCTTAGTTAGTAAGCTTGATAAATTACAGTAGAATTCTATGATATTGATAAAGTAGCTTATTTTTTATTTCAAAATTCATATATAAATGTAGTTACATTGCTTTACACTATATGTGTGAAATTTGGCAAGGCTTAGCATGTGAAGTATGGCAAATGAGTACAAACTTCTTCGCAATCTTAAGTAGTAGAGATGATTGTTTTATGTATTTCTTAATTTACGATCCTTTGTTTTAAGAAAATAACTGAAATTTAAGAGTTTGTAAATAACAATACTATATATATATATATAAAACTGTATTATAATTATATATTTCAAAATGGCTGGTATAGGTAGAGAAGGCATTAGTAGAGGAGCAAACAATGTTTTGACCTTCTTCGGTCATCATCAGGCTCACAAAGAAAGAAAGGGTTACTGACCAGTAACTGACTACATGTTTGAAGGTGGTTGTGTAATTTAGTGTAGGAATATAGAGGGCATGCTTAGATGTTTGATTATATTTATTAATATAGGTATAAAGGTATTTCTTTGAATTGGTTTATTTTGGGATTGAGTTGTTGTATAAGTGAGGCTTCTTTATTTTTGTGTTTATGCTTGTTTGTTTAGTATTTGGGTGTTTTCTATGGTTATGTTGTGTTTATTTGATTTGCAGTGTTTGAAAATGTGTGAAGGTGACTTTTTGTGTTCTTTGAATCTGATATCTATTTTTCTACTTGTTTCTCCAAGATAAAGTCATGTCAATTATCACATTTTATTTTATAAATAATGTTAGTCTTGTGTTTGTCAGTGTAGTTTTTACATAATATAGGCCTTAGTTTTATGCCTGGTTTTTGAATTTGGTATTAACTGGAATGTCATATTTTGTTACTAGTTTTTGCCAAATGTTGGTTATTTTTCTGCTGATGTCAAGAATATATGGTATGCAGCCACATATGGTATCATGATTTTTTAAATCGTGGGGTATATTTACTTTTGTTAGTTGATTTTGGTTTTTGTCTAGGTGTGTGCATATAATGTTTTCTATGGTTTGTGGAGGAATCTTGTTAATGTTGATGAAATATTGTTTTACTTTGTTTAATTCATTGTTAATTTTATCTGGTGAGCATAGTTTTATGGCTGTGTTTATTTGGTTTCTTAGTATGTTGAGTTTTGTTTTGTTTCATGTGCTGAGTCCCAAGAATGTATAGTCTAGTATGGGTGATTTTTTGGTGGATTTCTGTTTTAAATTGTGTATCGGTTCTTGTAATTTTGAGGTTAAGAAATGATATTTGATTGCTTCCTTCCTGTTCACATGTGAAGTTAATGTTGGGATGTATAGTATTAATGTGATTGAAAAAATTGTGTGTTCTATAGATGTAAATCCCTAATCGTGTCATATACACATCTGTACCAATATAATGGTGGATGTAATGCTGTGTTAATTGCTTGTGTTTCAACTTGTGTCATAAAAATATTGGCTAGAACTGGTGATACTGGGTTGCTCTTGCTTAGGCCATTTGTTTGTATATAGTTATGGTTGTTGAACATGAAGTTCGTCTTCATTGTGGTTAATTCTATGGGGGTTGCTAATTGGTTGCTGGGAACATCTACTGATGGGTTGGGGTCTCAGGTATAGAGTTCTAAGGCTATCTTGCAGGCTTCAGTGATTGGGACTTCTGTAAAGAAGGATATGGCATTGAAATTGGCCATTAAGGCTTTATGATTAAGGTTAGATTTGAAATTAAAGGAGTCTTTGATGAATGAGCTGGCTGATGTTACATATTTTGAAAATGCCCATGCTATGTATTTACCAAGATTGTAATTAAACAATTCATATGTGGACATTATTGGTCATAGTGGACAGTCTGGTTTATGAGGTTTGGGGATACTGTATATTTGTGGTGTGCGTGAGTCGGTCTTGTGTAGGTAGGAATAAAGTGTTTTTGAAATTGTGTTGGTTTTTTTCATTTTTAGTTGTATTTTCTTTAGTTATGTTTCATGTGTCTGTTGGATTTGTGTGTATTGTTTTAAATTTGTGTCTGATAGGATGTTCTTCATTTTTTGGATGTATTCATTTGTGTTCATTATGACTATAGTGTTTCCTTTATCTGCTTTTAGAAATTTAATGTTTTTGTCTTGTTTTAAGTTTTTTAATGGAATTAATGTCTCTTTCTGCAAGGTTGGTTTTTAGTTTTCTGTTTTGTGAAATTATATTGATGGTTTTGTGAGAAAATTCTTTGAAAAAATCATCTAATATGTTGTTTTCAGGTGTTACTGGAAAATATAAATTTTTAATTTTTCCTGAGAAGTTTGATTGTTGGATGTCAGTAGAATTGTCGAAGTTGTCTTCTTTCTGTTCGTTGTTTTTGTTTTCTGTGGAAAGTATCACAAGTCTCCTGGCTGGGTCTTCTAAACATACTTTAATTTCTAACATTTAGATGTACCTAGGTGCTATTGCAAAGTTAAGTCCTTTTTTAAGTAGGTGTATCTCATCTGTGTTTGTCAGTCAGATTTGTTAATTATGAGGTTAGTCGATGGTTTGTCATGTTGGTGTCTTTTCTGTTGTTTGCATCTTAGTTTCTCTAGTTTTTTGTTGTAGCAGATCTGTTTGTCCCTGTTGTTTCTAGTGTTGATTTGGTTGATGTTTCGTTGTATAAGTCCGTAAATCTCTGGTTTAATGCAGCATGCCAGTTGATGGTCTAAGTTCATTTTTTTGTTTTTGTAAGTCGTATAGTTCTTTGTATTTCGTGTTCAACATGGCTTTAAGTAGTTTTTTTGTAAATTTTGGATAATGTTTGTGCATTGATTAAAATTTTTTGATAGTTTTACCTTTACCAAGTTAGGGGTTAGTTGTTCCTTTCTACATTGTTGAATGAAATAGATGTCATTTCTTCTGTTGATAATTTTAATTAGACAAAATAAAACAATACTTCATCAACATTAACAAGATTCCTCCACAAACCATAGAAAACATTACATGCACACACCTAGACAATAAGTAAAATCAACTAACAAAGTAAATATACCCCACGATTTAAAAAATCACAAAACCATATATGGCTGCATGCCATATATTCCCAACATCAGCAGAAAAATAACCAACATTTGGCAAAAACTAGCAACAAAATATGACATTCCAGTTAATACCAAATTCAAAAACCAGGCACAAAACTAAGGTCTATACTATGTAAAAACTACACTGCAAATCAGATAAATGCAACATAACCATAGAAAACACCCAAATACTAAATAAGGAAACAAACAAACACAAAATTAAAGCAGCCTCACTTATACAACAACTCAAGCTCAAAATAAATCAATACAAAGGAACACCTTTATATCTATATTAATAAATATAATCAAACATCTAAGCATGCCTTCTACATTTCTACACTAAATTACACAACCACCTTCAAACATGTGGTCAGTTATCAGTCAGTAACCCTTTCTTTCTTTGTGAACCTGACGATGACCAAAGAAGATCGAAACATTGTTTGCTCCTCTACTAGTACCTTCTGTACCATTACTAGCTGTTTTTAAATATGTAATTTTCTCTAAAAGGAGGTTTCTCATTATCATGGAAAACTGTATTATAATTAAAATGTGACCATATTTTACAAGTATTGGCCAATTAGAACAAAGCCAAGACATATCGTTTTGTAAATGATTTATATTATTGGATATGGTAACGTGACATGCATGTGTGTCATGATTGCAAGTTTTGTAATGTTAGCCAGACATGGCTCAAAGGTTGATAAAATAAAACATCTAAACAGATGGATAATGTTACAAGATTTAAACTATTTAGAATGAACATTTGTATCCACAGTTGTTGCAATCTGAGGCCATTCTAGAATGAAAAAAATGTGTAACTTAAATATTATTTTCTAATTTTATATGGTGGTTACGAGGTTGGTCAATTTGACCAAGCCAGCACAGAGATAAGATAGAGAAAAATACAGATAAAATAGAAAGTTTTTTTTTAAATAAAAGCATTTGATATTTATCCAGATTTTATTAGGAGGTTATAGTGATTTTGCAAATAAAATTTAACAATTTTTTGTTACATATATTGCTTTATTTCCTCCTCTTAATTTTTATTCTAGCTTGAACACTTGTACATTGTTATGGTGTATTGTAAAGCTGCATTAAAAATTGTATTTAAACCTTTCTAACAATACCAGGACTAATGTAAAATCAACTTACTTGTGCACACTACTATTTTCTTAAAATGTCTCTAAAATAAAGCTGCAATCTTCTTAATTATATTCATGTTCATTCACTTTTATCTACCAGCTTCTAATTGAGTGTTCAACTTGTATTTAATAAAAAACAAACTGAACATACCTGTTTGGGATATATTACATGATTGCTGGATCATTACATCACAAAAGACCTGCAGGTTCCTCTAACTGACAGACTGTTAAACACCTTAGAAAAATACAGCTTACAATAATGTTGTAATGAATATTTTAAGTGTTTTAATATAGATGTTAGAGGGTGTGTGACATTAAGGTCAAGACATTTTGACTAAATCTGAACATGGGTGCATTAATTGTAAAAATTCACTAAGTTGTGAAGATGTTAGTTCATTATATAATATGTTATTTAGTGTTAGACAGTGAGAGATATCACGTCTATTCTGCTATTCAGTCACTTGCTGAATTACTGATCAGGCTTTATTTAGAGTATTATATTTATTATTTTTCTCCTTAACTTTAGGCAGGATATTGAATTGTTGGAAAGAGTTGAGAGGAAGGCTGCAGAGATAATACCTGGGATTGAAAAATTGTATTAAAAGGGCTGGTTAAGATCTGTGAAATGGTTTTTCACCTTGTAAACACAGAGCTGAGGTGATTTGATTGAAGTGTTTGAGATTGGAAAGGGAACTAATAGTGTTGATGAATGATCTTTTTTCATACTTAATTTTAAGAATGGTAGGATTAGGGAACATGGACATACATTTTCTCAGGGTAGAAGTGTTTTTAGTATATGGGACAGCCTGGATAGACCAATAAATTTATTATTATCCTTAAATTTTATGTTATTGTATATTTTATTTTAAAAATAAACTTTTAGGTTGATGTTGCTGTAATGTGAGTAGGTTTTAACATTCAACAGCTCAGAACACTATCAACTGAAAATTTAAGCATTTATTAGTACTGATTTCCATAATTTACTGTAACTAATATTTTAAAAATCCTTTTATATTACATGTAATCCAAATACGCTGAGATAGAACACTCGCATATAGTTTAACTTATTGGCTTGGTCATTTTGATGAACTTTTTAACTACCATGTTACTAATAGAATGTATATATGTGCTGTAGCTTTTAATGTAAAAAGTCTGTCTTTATAAAATTTCACAAACTCTTAATAAACATTATAAATCTTTTATAAACAAAAAAGCATTTTTTTTAAATTTAGTATTTCTACTAAATATTTGTGAATTTATTAGGTTATAGCCTTGTTTCTGACTGACTAATATGAGTAGAAGGTGATTAAAATAAATATTTTATAGTTTCCAAATTTTGATGTCATGACTTTTGGAGTCTCCAAATTAAATATCAAGAGTTTTATCAGTACATTTACATCTTGTTAGTTCTGTTTTCTATCCTAAACATTGTACAGGCTAGATCCATTTTACTGACTTTGTAACCTCGTAAAAAAAAATCTAAATTAACATTTTATCTTTCTAGAAGGAATGCAGATTGTAGTAAAAAAAATACAGCTATTTATCCAAAACAGCCTTAAGCTTCTAACAGTTTATATCTGTCTTATTTAACTGTATTGTTCTTTGAACCATGTTTAACTACCACTAAATGTGTACAGCAAAGCTGTTGCTGGTAGTAGGGTAAATAGGAGTTTGTATTTACAGAAATATTGGTAAAGGTTGTAATTAAATTTTATAGGTCATTAGTTGAGCCACATTTGAAATATTGTATTCAGTCTTGAGCTCCATACTTTAGGAAAGACATTGAATTGTTGGAAAGGGTTCAGGGAAGGATTAGTAGAATGGTGCTTGGAATGAAGGGGTTGTCAGATGAGGAGAGGATGAAATCAGGAGGGATCTGACTGAGGTGTATTAATGTTCTAAAATGAATTGGCAGTGTTTATACCTCATCTTGTTTTCATAATTAACAATGAGAACAGTAGGACTAGGAGATACAAACATAAATTTGGCAGGGTAGGAGCTGCCAAAGCTAATAGAGTATTATTTCTCTAACAGGGTAGATTGTTTTTTGGAATGATTTGCCATCAGATGTTGTACAGGGAATTGATAAAGTTTATAAAACATCTTTCTTATACTTAAGACAGAACAGTAGGACTAGGGGACAGAAATATAAATTTTGGCAGGGTAGGAGTCATCTTTAACTAAGGTATTATTTTTCTGATATGATGGCTGGACTTTGGGTGTTATGGAAGCAGTAAATTTAAAAGCAAGCTTGGTAAGTATATGAAAGTGCTGGCTTTTAATATTTTTCTAAAAACATTATTGATAGTTTTTGTTTAATTTAGAGAACAGAACAGCCAAAATGGATCAGTAGGTCTCAGAATGGCAGTTATAAATTTTATTTGGATTTAAATTACATGCTAGAAAATGTATGATTATAATAACCTTTGTATTTTATGACTTATAAATGGGTTTTTAAGTCATTGCACTCACGACTTTTTAATTAATCAGCTGTATGTATAAAACCTAAAAAATATTTTGTTTCATATTCTTCACCTGCAAAATTTTGAAAAGCTTAGCATCTGAGTTTAAAAGTCATAGCTACAAGAGAATTGTTTGTTTTACTTCTTTTTTTTGCTGTTTTGTATTTTAAGAAAATAAGTTTTTAATAACTTATTATTAAATGGAAGTAATAGACAAAATATAGCCTTACTGAAAAACAAAAGGTATTCAATGTAGGATGTTTCAGATATTACACAAATAATATTTGAGATTTTTGGGATAAAGAACAGTTTTTGGTTTTTTTAACTATAACATGAAAATCACTTCCTACTTGAACAAGTAACAAAACAGATTTGATATTTTTACAAACAAATCCTCAGTAGAAATACTGTTAAAACATTTGATATTTTATTGACAAAAAATGTGCAGTCTTAAGTAAAATCTACCAAATTTTGTGAAGATATAATTACTGCATCAAAAGTTGTACACTATCCAGATGTGTATATGAATGAGTGTATGTTATACAGAGCCAATCTAAAAGGGTTAATACTTGGTACAGTTTTGGTCCCCTTATCTGAAAGAGGTTTTGAACCTTTTTTTCTCTCTCTTTTAATAAAAGGAGCATAAAATTATCTGAAGGATTGATGAGGTAGGGGCTTTGATTTCTTTGTGCTTTGTTCTAAAAATAATGGAACACAAAAAGAATTTAGAACAGACAGGCTAGACCTTAATTAAGACAACTTTCTTTTAAAAAAAGGTTGATGTACTTACAAAATAAGTGGCTATTAGCAATAGTGGACACTACAGCTTTACCTAGGTGTATTGATAATTTCTAAAAATTCAAAGGGTGGGATTAAATTTTTACTTTTCTTGAGAGTCAGTTTCTTAGGAAAAGCCTTAAAGGACCAAATGGTTATGTTTCTTAATTTTTTTTTCCCACAATGTGAGTTGTGTAATGATACAATGTGCATGCCAACATGTTTTATATTCTAACTTCCTCATCTATAATGAGAAGAAAACAGGTTTAGCTCTGTTGGTTCGACTACATTTCATCAGTGAAAATCTATAAATGTGTGTGTGTGTGTGTCACAAGAAATAAAACTGGGTTAGAAATATTGTTTTTCTGATAATCATTTCTCCAAAAGTATTATGTTGAAACAGTCCAAAGTATGGAGCAGACATTATAAGAATATAATATAATTTAGATCAAATGTGTAATGCACCATAATGGTTATTTTATATGAAATGTATATATTAACTTTCCTTCTGCCTTAAATGAAAAATTTTACAGGCTTAAGTAATAATGCAGAGAGAAACTTACAACCATTGGCCAGATATCACCAATATCCCAGGAGGTGAAAATGTCACTGTGGGGGAATTGGAGGTAGCAGATTTGTCAATAAGGTTAGTTTAAAATGTAATTGTTTTTGTTTTAAGGTTAATTTTTCATTTTGTGTGATTTTGCATTTATGCACCCTTTAAATGAGGAAGATATGGTTACGTGTCGAGAAACATAAAAACTAATTTCAGAATTAATAGTTTGCTTACCTATTAATACTTGTCTGTCTGTTTTTTTGAATTTCACGCAAAGCTACACGAGGGCTATCTGCACTAGCATTCCCTAATTTAGCAGTGTAAGACTAGAGGGAAGGCAGCTAGTCATCACTACCCACTGCCAACTATTGGGCTACTCTTTTACTAATTGACTGTCACATTGTAATGCCCTCACGGTTGAAAGGGCGAGCATGTTTGATGTAACAGGGATTTGAACCCGTGATCCTCAGATTACGAGTCGAACGCCTTATCACACCTGGCCAAGCTGGGCCTAGCTATTAATACAGTTGTTATTAGACATTTCACAGAAAACATTTCTTGTGATGTGTAATATATGAAAAAACGTAATTGGGTGATACTCCAGAATGTTACAGTTTTAATAGTATAATCAATGAAAAAATTTGCAAGTGACTTGCAATTGTTTTTGTAATCTAGGAAAAGGAAATACAGAGGTAATGATGAAGTTTCTGAGACTATTGATTTAAGCATGAAGAAGAGAAAATTTAGTGGGAATCGGGAACTTCTTGCTGATGATGATAATGTACCAAATGTTGGTAATAGTGATGGTGACAAAATGCAGTTAAAGCCGTCATCATTCAGAGCTGCTTGTTTTCATGAATCTTATGACGAAAGTTATTGCACTGATCATATAGAAAGTTACCAGAAAGTCAAGCAGAATGATTATCAGCCTGAATCTTCTGATTCAGATGACGTTGAACTACCTCCATTACCCAAACTTAAAGATCTTAGTGAACAAGAACTGTGTGAGAAAGAGATGAAAATTTTAAGTTACGAGAAGAACTAAGAAATGAGGAAGTGAAGTTAGTTTTATTGAAGAAACTAAGGCAGAGTCAGACTGTGAAAGATAGCATGTCAGCAACTCAACCACTGCCTGGGAAAGTAGCATCACCAGCATGCCGTAACGTACAGTCACGTTCTGGTTCAGTTTTTCTAGATAGAGGACGGAACTCTGTCTTATCAGGCAAGATATTTGAACAAAATGCACCCCAGCATCCATTGACAGTTTCACAGATGGCAAGTATTTTTAAGGTTTTGTATCTTAAGTGTAGTACTGAATTTAATAACATACTTATGTCCTTGTTCAAAGAAATAAAATGTATTTTTACATAAAGTGTTTTTGATAGTGTGATCAGTATTTTAAACCTACTTATGGTTCTCTAATCAAGTATGATTGAAGATTATAATTATGCTTTGCCTAGGTAATAACAATTATAATGAGTAACTTACTTTAAATTCCATCTTTATCAAAGGGATAGTAAATAAGAGGAGGAAGACCTAGAAGAACAAATGTACAATTCTAACACTAACAGAGATTGAGGATTATTTAAAAAATATTTTTTATACATTTAAGAACTCAAAACTTGTATAATATTAAAAGCTGATTTATTAGCTGTATTTTGATCTCAAGGTTGTTTGTATGCCATAATAGTAAAGTAGTTTAAACTGTGAATGTAATCCAGTAAAACCATGTGATGTACAGAAAAATGGTAGTTGTACAGAAAGAGTTAACATTAAATCATATTTTGTACTGGCACTTTTATGAAAACATTTTAACTGATATTAGTTCTTGCATTTAACTAAGGCTTAAAGCATCACCTTTGTTTTGTTTGTCAAAAGAAATTTATAACTGGGTGTAGAACAAAATATTTAGTTAATTACACTTCAGTATTTGTACATGTCAGTGTAATTATGTGTTACTGCAGATGCAACCTCTGTTATTATAATCACATTTGTACTTGGTTCATGGTAAGTTATTAGCCACTTCATAGTACAGTAATGCCATGGTTAGACATTACCAGCTGATGTGTCATAACCTTTTCAAGGAAGGATATTCATATTATGAAATTGTTAGTTATATATAACCAAAGAGCATAACATTTTGAGGAAGCAATCCTTCAGCATTGCCCCTGGAAAGGAGAAAACTTGAAAACCATGGTGTGCAGGAACCCCAAATGGCAATGAAACATTATCTCAACATTCTAGGGTAATGGTGTCATTTATGAAGTTACAATTGTTTATGATAGACTGTCCTCGTTGAGTTGAAAATGGGAATATCTGGTACATGTGACAAGATAAATGGAATTTAAAGTTGAGAAAGACCCACAGTCATTTAGCCACATATTGAAGTTATTGACTGTTTTTGTAAGAAAGAATTTTGAAGGAACTGGAACCACAGCATTTCTTTATTATTTCAGACTTCTAAAGTCCCCTAATATGGCTATGTTGTCCCCAATGCCTTTTGATTTGACCGAGTGTGGTCTTGGAAGGCAGCTTCAACATTAGATGGGAGGGTTTGTGGAAATCTTACCAAGATATGTGGTCTAGAATTGATTTTGTTATCCTTTGCAAAATCTTGTTACAGTAGTCTTTAGGACAGTAGTTGTGGCAAACAGATTGAAGAATTAGTTTATACTGCAGAAGATCTAAAACATTATTTTCTCTTAGTGTAAGTATTTCAGTATAACACTATGTGATAGCCCATGTATGTACATTCTCCATTTAAGCAACAGGTATTTGTGCATTTAGGTTGTACTACTACGTGTTAACATCTGTGTAGTTAAATTAAAACATTTTAGATACAGAATTTTTTATGACATGGTATTTCTTATTTCCACATTAAAATTTGTGGATAAAAACTGAGGTATAAAATATTTCATCAGAATTCCCCATATTGCCAGTGACTGACTGTTTTCTAAAATGTTATGATTTATTTTAAAAAATTAGTATGAAAATTTAATTTTATTTTTTTATTATTGTTGTAACCATGCATTTTGAATTGTGTGTTTACTGTACTAGCAGGACTTGTATAGTTTATGTCATGCTATCCTAAAGATACTTTAAATCAGCATTTCCTATCTTGAAAAAAAACAGATCATTGGAAAATGACCATGAGTGGACGACTCTGTTGTACATTCAATATTACAGCTAGATTCTGCACCTTAATTTCCGATTATCCATTCTTTATCTGAGAAATCCTTGGGGCAGATGTCTTCATTTTTTATTGCAAAAGGATTAGAGGGTCTTGCTGGCTCCTGAAAATTGGTAAAGAAGTTATGCTCAAGAGATATTTTGGTGGGAAACATCTTCACCACAGCATACCAAACTCCTCTTGAAATCAAAGGCCATTGGGGATATACCCATTGATGTTACTCCCCATACAACTTTTAATTCTTCCAGAGGAGTTGTAGTTAAGAGGGATTTAAAGAACATTTCTGACTCGGAGATCTTTGCTGATTTCTCCAGCTAAGGTGTTACTGCAGTGTGCTGAATCTTCACTAGTAAAGACGTAATTAAGGACCCTTTCAATGTTCTGATATTAACGTTTACATCACCACACCATCCTGCCACAGTCAAAATAGGCTATCTGAACTGCAAGGTATGGCCTTACATTCTTAAGCCTCTCAGATGTTTTTAGTGTCAGCAGTTTGGTCACTCAAAAACATCATGTTGTGGTTCTTTGATATGTGCTCATTGTCATGGTAAAGACCATGATGTGTACAAGTGCAACCTGGAACCACACTGTGTTAACTGTAGTGGCCTCCACTTCTCTTACTCTATTTTTTGCCCTAAATGGGTAGAAGAGAAAGAGATGCAATGCTTGAATACTTAATAATATCACCTACCCAGAGGCTCAGCAATTATTATTCCCAACTCAGACATGTGCTACTGCACTCCAACTGCTACAGTGAGAGTGCAGACAGATATTTCTGTGCCTCCAATAGAATTGTTTGCAAAGCATCTTAAGAATCTTGTGCCCTTCATAAAAATGCATCTATGCCTACTTTCATCTCTGTCTTTACCACTCCTTTCAGTGACTGCCCATTTCCACTTCCTTCAAGTTCAAATGCTTCCTCAGGTCCATCCTCTTGTGCATGCACTTAGTCAGTGTTTTACTGCTATAGATCTTTCTATCTGCTCCCCTTCACTTTTCACTTGCTTTTCTTGGGGGTCGACAGTGATCCACAAGGCAGTGGTCATTTTCCTATCATTTTGAGAGAGACTCTATGTGGTTGATGCCATCTGACCTGTGTGCCTTGATGGAAGTTGGACCAGGCAAGCTGGCCTTTTTTCATCACTCTCTCAGAATTTGATCTTGCAATCGTGTGTAACCATCAATAGATGACTGTGTAGCAGCAATAACTGACTGTTTTGTCCAGGCAGCTGCTCAGTGTATTCCTAAAACTTTGACACATTTCCCATAGTATCCTCATCCTTGGTGGAATTCTGCCTGCCACATGACAAAAAAAGCTCAAAAAAAGCTTGGGAAGCCTTTCATAGGTATCCCACATTTTTAAACCGCATTGCATTTTAGTGGGCCCATGCACATGCTCGGCAGGTCAGATGTCAAAGCCAAAAGGAATCTTGGATTAAATACACCTCTAGCATCTCTTCTACCACCAGTTCCAAAGTCATATGGGACAAAATTCAAAAGATTAGTGGCTAGTATACTTCTTTGGCCCACTTTTGATCTTGTTCTCTGATTGCCAGAAAGTTGCTGATGCCTAGAGCATTGCCAATACTCTTGGTAAAAGCTTTTCTTATGCATATAGTACTTCTGTTTCATCCCCTATCTTCTCATCCATCAAAACATGGGCAGAATGAGGACCTTTTGGAGTGATCGTCTCTACGACTATAATCGCTCCCTTACACTGGTGAAACATGATGATGTTCATTATGAAATGTTGTACCATCTCTCTCCTGCCTCTCTTGCTATTCTTATGGTTGTTTTTAATTGGATCTGGCATGAGAATATTCTTCCTGATGCTTGGCACCATGCTATTGTACTCTCTTTTCCTAAACCTGGGAAGGATCCCAAGATTCCTTTGAACTACTGTCCAATTGCTTTGAAGAGCTGTCTATGTAAGATCTTAGAGAGGAAGGTTAATGCTCATCTTGTTTGATTCAAGGAATCAGTCAACCTCCTGTAACCCACTCAGTGTGGGTTCCAAAGACAGTGCTTTACCATGGACCACCTGATTCCACTTGAAATATCAATTGGGGAAGCCTTTATCAAGCAGTAACATCTTGTTTTTGTATTGTTTTACCTTGAAAAAGCTTGTGATACAATGTGGAGGTATGGTATCTTGCATGACCTTAACTCGTATGGGTTGCTTGGCAATTTATCAATTTTCATTTAAAAAAAATTTTGTGATCCTGCAATTCCAGGTCTGTGTGTGTTTTATACTTTCCTATTCTTTTCCACAGTAACTTGGAATCCCTTAGGTCTGTGTCTTGAGTGTCACACTTTTCATTACAAAGATTAATGCCATCAGTGGAAACTACCCCTCTACAGTTGCAAATGGTCTCTTTGTCAATGACTTCCACATCTCATGTCAGTTATCAAACATGAAGTATATTGAATGGCAGCTACAGACTGCCCTCAGTCATCTACTAATGTGGACCACAGCAAACAGTTTTAACCTCTCTCTTTCCAAAACTGTTTGCATGCACTTTTGCTATCAACAAGGTATTCACCCTGTTCCAGAACTGTGTATTGGTGAAGTTCTTCCCATGATCCTTGAGGCAAAGTTCTTAGGACTTATCTTTAACCATAAGCTGACCTTTATTCCACACATCAAGCAGCTACGTGTCAAGTGTACAAGGGCACTGAACATCCTCTGTGCCTTCTCTTCTGCCTCTTGGAGGGCAGATCAGTGTTCCATGCTAAAAATCTAGCTCTTTATTTGATCCAAACTGGACTATGCCATTGCCTTGGCCTTGAAAATGTTGGACCCTATTCACCATCTGCACTTCTCCAGTCCAGAGTTTGTACACAGATCCCCATGAACCCCTCTATGCCTTCATCATTTGTAACTGTCTCTTATGTATGCTTCAAAATTTCAGTCTTTACCACAGCATTTTACATGGGGTTGTGTTTTCCTTCCTTAGTGGGCCACACTTTTTCATAATAGACAGTCTACCATTGTTCCTTTTAGCCTTTGTATCCAGGTGCAGTTAGATGAATTGGGTCTATCTTTGGATCACATAGCAGTATCCACAGATCAGCCCATCCCATCATGGCTAATTACTATTCCCAAATATGACCTTTCTTTGAGTCATCTGAAGAAGGCAGATACTCCTGATTGGAAGTATCTCCTTCTATTTGCCAAACATCTTTCGAACCATCCTTCCATTCCCATATGTTCAGATGGTTTGAAATCAGGTGACACTGTAGGCTCTGCCATGGTTTGCCATGATTCAATTGTTGCACATATAATCCCCTCTACAGTTTCTGTGTTTGCTGCCAAACTGTGTGCCATTTCTTTTGCCCTGGATTACATAAAAGCTATGCTGTACATGAACTGTAGTTTTTATACCAATTCACTTAGCTCTGTTAGTCGTGGGATCGCCTCACATCAGTTCTCACCCTATTCTCGTCAATACTTAAAATCGACTGGCCCATTTCTCTCTATCATCTACTTCTGTCCAGTTTTTCTGAATACCGGACTACGTTGGTATTTGTGGGAATGAGCTTGCTGACATCACAGCTAAGTCAGTCTGCTCTGATACTATCACTGCCATGCCTGTCCTATACATGGACCATGGTCCTGTATTCAAGGCTCAGCTCCATGCCAGTTGGAAGTTGACTTAGAGTGAGCAACATGATAATAAACTTTTCCAAATCAAACCGTCCATTGCTCTTTGACTGTCTTGCTTCCATAAGGATTGAAAGGAGGAAGTTGTTCTGGCTTTGCTACTCATTGGTCACAGTTTTTTAACTCACCACTTTCTTTTATCTGATAGTGATGCACCAATGTGTGGTCTGTGTGGTACTCAAGTCACAATAACACACATCTTACTGTCATGCCATCATTACAGTTGAGAGCAACGGCACCATTTTAAACATTTTTATGGTGGGTGCACCCTTGACATTGGTCAGTGTCATTGATGAGGGTGATAATGTCCAGCTTAGTTGTGTTTTTAAATTTTTAAGGGCGATTGGTCTTTTAACTCTATTTAATATTTTAATCCAAAAATTGGGCTATGTTCTGTTTTAGCATGATTTCTTTTCACATATTTTACTAATTTTGACCTGTTTGATGCTGATAGTTCAGTTGCTTTGCTCTAATAAACACTGAACAACCAACCAACCAATGTAGAGAAAGTTTCAAAGAAAGAAAGTCTTTCACTTAAGTATTTTTTTTTGTAATAAAGAAACTAATGTAAATCATAGAAAGTGTCCTTTAATTTTGTATTAACCAACAAGGTCTGTAGTCCTTGTATTCAGTGTAAGTTGTAAGAAAGAATGGAGAAGTTATCATGAATTACAAATGTAGGTAAAACAATTTCTTGTTAAAGATGTGTTTATGTAAATTATAAAAATTACATAAAATACTATGTTATGAAACATTATGTTGCATGAAATAATACTGGTCTAGTAAACTTTGGGAAGGATTACTCTGTCCTTAAAGTAATGAATGGTCCAAGAGACAAGCAAGGAAGAATGGTATATCAGTATACATGCTGTTATATATATTATTTAACTTTGTCTTGTGATTAATATGTATTGTACATGCAGTTTGAGAGATTGAAGCTGACTGCTTTAGCTTTTAGTTTATTTAATCACAAACCGAAGAAAGATAATTATATCTACAAAGATAAATTGGGACAGCTTGCATCTAATGTGTATTTTTCTAGGCCAAACATATTTTTTGTAGATGTGCAACATGTTTATTACTAAAACAGTTACTGAGATAAGGTGACTCCACATTGCATTTGTAAATATTCCATACATTTGTATTTGTCTGTATGTGTTTGATGATGGTAGGTACATATTGTCTAATATAGATAAGTGTGCTAGGTTCCTTTGGAGTTAAAATGTTTCATATTTTGTGATCTGGTCATGTTAATTAACATCTGGTATACAAGTGTCAACTATTGTGTACACACAGTTGACAATCCATCATTGAATTAAAATAAAGTATGTCAGAGAGTAAATGAACATCTTTGAGTAATAGATATTCTGTGGTGCAGTATACTAAAACAAGGAAAGAGAAACAGAAATGTAATGGGAGATACATTTATGTAGAAATTGTATCTTTAATGGAATAAATTGTAAACTATCTGAGATACTGAAATTGTCAAATAATGCAAAATGTAAGATACCCAATGCACTAAAATTTGAAAATATTGAGCAACATTTAGTCATGAAGAATTATTTCACAAGAAATGTAATCTGTGATGTAACATAAAATTAAAATTGTCCAACAGTTTTACAGAATAATTAAAAGTTAATAAATGATGCTAGTATACCGGTATCTTAATTTGTTAGTGGCTACCTAACTTTATAAATTTTGAACAAATCAGAATTCTCTGTGTACCATATCCAGTCAAGGTTTCTTCCTTGCTTCTCCTCTCCTAGTGGCACAGTGGTGTGCCTGCAGACTTACAACACTAGAAACCAGGTTTTGATACTGGTGGTGGGCAGAGCACAGATAGCACATTGTATAACTTTATGTTTAACTTGAAACAAATCAAAACTCTCCTTTTTGATACCAAAAATATTTAATGACAGTGTGTTTTATATATCCCTGGTAGTAAACTGATTAAACTAGTGATTTAAGGATAATAACATGTTTCATACAGCTCTAGTAGTGGTCTGATGAAGTTGAAAATTTAAGAACATTAATGTGTTTTATAGAGTGATACATTAATCACTTTAGACTTGTGAAGTAAGTCAACTTCTAACCTACACAGTCTCTCCTTCCTCTTGTCTTTCTTTTCTCTTCCTTGTTAGTTTTCTGTGTAACACTTGAAAGCTGTATCACAAATTATTACAAAATGTGAAATATAAACTTCATTTTAATTTGTTACTTATCATGTGCAGTGTATATCTCTATTCTGTTACTTATCATGTGCAGTGTATATCTCTGTTCTGTTACTTATCATGTGCAGTGTATATCTCTGTTCTGTTACTTATCACGTGAAGTGTATATCTCTGTTCTGTTACTTATGTGCAGTGTATATATCTATTCTGTTACTTATCATGTGCAGTGTATATCTCTGTTCTGTTACTTATCATGTGCAGTGTATATCTCTGTTCTGTTACTTATGTGCAGTGTATATCTCTGCTCTGTTACTTATCATGTGCAGTGTATATCTCTGTTCTGTTACTTATGTGCAGTGTATATCTCTATTCTGTTACTTATCATGTGCAGTGTATATCTCTGTTCTGTTACTTATGTGCAGTGTATATCTCTATTCTGTTACTTATCATGTGCAGTGTATATCTCTGTTCTGTTACTTATGTGCAGTGTATATCTCTGTTCTGTTACTTATCATGTGCAGTGTATATCTCTGTTCTGTTACTTATCATGTGCAGTGTATATCTCTGTTCTGTTATTTATCATGTGCAGTGTATATCTCTGTTCTGTTACTTATCATGTGCAGTGTATATCTCTGTTCTGTTATTTATCATGTGCAGTGTATATCTCTGTTCTGTTATTTATCATGTGCAGTGTATATCTCTGTTCTGTTACTTATCATGTGCAGTGTATATCTCTGTTCTGTTACTTATCATGTGCAGTGTATATCTCTGTTCTGTTACTTATCATATGCACTGTATATCTGTTCTGTTACTTATGTGCAGTGTATATGAATTTTATATTTACATTTTGAATAATGTAACGTATTGCATTAGAAAGTAGAATAGTTAAGTAATCTCATAAAAATATTGATTTTTTATTGATATGTAAATTTTGCTCATAGTGAAGAAGAAAATATACGTTTGAAGTACATTATAAAACTGTTGTTGGTTTATTTTTAGACTTTCTGCTTAAACAAATAGTCTTTCAAACTCTGCTATGTTTATTAACTAGAGAATCGGGTTTAGACTACAGTCAAGAGTTTTTAATACGTTAAGTTGTTTTGTTTCTTTCAAAATTTACATTAAATACACAGTACTGTTTGAGGAACAAGTGTACCTTATCAAAATTTACATTAAATACACAGTACTGTTTGAGGAACAAGTGTACCTTATCAAAATTTACATTAAATACACAGTACTGTTTAAGGGACAAGTGTACCTTATCAAAATTTACATTAAATACACAGTACTGTTTGAGGGACAAGTGTACCTTATCAAAATTTACATTAAATACACAGTACTGTTTGAGGGACAAGTGTACCTTATCAAAATTTACATTAAATACACAGTACTGTTTGAGGGACAAGTGTACCTTATCAAAATTTACATTAAGTACACAGTACTGTTTGAGGGACAAGTGTACCTTAAATGGATATTAATAGCTACCCAAAATAAGGAAAGGTTAATTAGGCTTGGCAATAACCAAACTTGTATTTACTGTAACCAAAACTTCCCTTCTTACTACAGTTTGTCAATGTAATTGCTAACATGGTAATATAAGAAAGTAAATGTCTTGTAATTTTCATGATGAATATTGGTTACTTTATAGACATTATAATAGTATGTTTTATTCCAATACATAAATTTCAGTTATTCAGAAATTACTGATTTAAGATTTCCAAGTTTGATTAAAATTAAATCTTCACTGAAGAATGTTTCATTTACGTCTTTCAACTTTCCTAAAGAACAAATATTGTCACAATAATATTGAATTGACACTTAACCTGTAAGAATGTTTTGATTCTTCAGTTTATATTGGAGAGTTTCTACATTGTCTTATATTGATAAAGAAACACAAATCCTTAAACAGTTTAATGTTATTGACTGTAAAAGTAATTATATTTGTAGATGGACTGTAATTTTTGTTATTTTCAGGAACAGGGTTTAGTAAAAATAAATTGTAATAATACATATAAAGTGCTAAAAAATTTGTTTGTTTACACAAGTGTGGCATTTTTCATTGGTTAGGCTTGGCACATGGCAAGTGGGCTAGTCAGCTTAGACACAAAACAGATAAGTAAAACTGTACATAAATAGTTTATTGTTCAGTGAAGTACTAATTAACAAATATTTATACACTTAGCATATTGTGTCTGATTTGAATTTTTGTATATTTTACTTTTTCTTTTTAAGATAAGGAATCAAAATCTCCAAGGATCATCCTCAGTTCTGATGGGATCTAAAAGTGGATTACATTCAACTTTACCTGCAAATGTAATGATGCGACCAGGTGTGGGACCACCTTCTCGAATTCATGTAACCACACCACCTAATGTTGTAATGGGTTATCCAGCCTCAAACAGGTCAAGCAGTCACCAAATAAACAGTGGACATGCCTTGTCTTTGGTGAGTGTAATAATTACTGAGAGATTTTACCAAGAAGTATTAAATTTATTTATTTGTGTTCTATATGTCCTAAGAATAAAATTTGTATTTAATCAACCTTTTGGTTTATTTGCCTTTAGTAATAATTATAACTTATTAAAAGTATGTAAAAATTCTTATTTAAGTATGTCTCAAGGAAGATCATAAAATAATTTCAAACTTCCCATATGTTTCAAGTCTCTGTATGTTTTTAATGCTTTTAAATAAAGGGATATTCCCCCACATTGAAATTTTTTAATAAATTCTGATATATATCTGCACATAGATTAGTTTGATTGTTTTGCACATTTGTGTGTCAGTGTTGCATGTCTTGAGCTACCTCATACTTGTAAAACATGCTTAACATAAACTTTAGTAGTACATGATGATGATATGATGTGACAATAACCCTCTACCAATAGGAGGGTGAAATAACCTCCTTGTACATTAGTTCTCTTTAACTCTTTCCATGTGAGTACATATTTCCCTACATGTCATCATGGAATAGGAATAAATATGGCACCAAAATGTAGTTAATAAGTCAAATTTTAATACAAGTTTTAAGTTCTTAATTTCATTACAGTTTGTATTTAAAAATTCTTCAATTTTTCCTAGTGTGAGAACTGTGACATTTGTTCTCTCGATATTTCCCATTCTTTATTTAGTAATTAGTATAGAACTTAACATGAATTACTTAATATAATATTGTTATTATTCAAGCAAAGTAGAATTTTTATAGCTTTCAATCTTATTTGGTGTAATAACCATAAACTAGAAAATCAGATCCCTCTTGCCACATTATCTCTCTAAAAAATTGTCAATAATTATATTTACTATTTAGTACTGCATTACTTAGTACCAGTAAAAAGCAAGTTTTACTTTGTCAAATGATCTATTTTACATTGTTTTCTGTATAGAGAAACATTTGATGAGTTTAACTGAATTTGTAATGGCTCTTACATTGCACAGTTAAAAAGCTACAAAATTATGATAGTTATAGGACATTGCTTTTGACATGTTATTATTCTGTGTTTTTATGTGCATTATTTAATTAATTATTTAGTGCAGTAATGCTGTTAGAATAAAAACAAATGTGGTTAAGTTTCACTGATAGTTGACTGCAAAAGAAGAAAAAAAATCCAGGTAAGTACTATATTTTTTTGTTTTTCATGTCTAGTCTTTATTTATTATTAAAAAAAGTAATCAAATTGTTTTAATTAAAATCTTTTAGTTTATGTTAGGTAAAACATAAAAGAATAACTAGGAAAATATTTAAGGTATTACTTTGAGCAGCCTGTGGATTATATAATGTGAGCTACATGTTCAGTGATTGATTTACTTATGTGACAGAATTATTAGGTATACACAGTTGAAAGAATAATAAAGCAATCAAACTTAAGCATAAACAGGTGTATATTTTTATGAGCTTTAAGCTATTTATGATAAAGAAGTGTTGTTTCATGTCACTATATGAAGTTGTTTTAGTTAGGTAAAAAAGGATAATTTAGATTTATTTTGTATGGTGGTTACAAGGTTGGTCAATATCACCAATCTTGCAGAGTTAGGGTAGAAACAGTTACAAATAAAATGTGAAGTTTTACAGGAAGAAATATTTTTGAAATTTTTCTTGAGGGTTTAGAAATTATGCAAATGAAATCTGACAGTTTACTGATGAAGAAAAATCACTTTGCAGTCAGAACATTCAACACTTTGACTTAATAATTTGCACAGACATTTGTAGTGAAAATACTTGACTAAAAATTCTGTTTTTAGTCTACAAGATACTTGTAATACTTACTGAAAACTTGCAGAATATCATGAAGATAACCAAACATTAATCATCTATGCATGAGAATTCCGTAGTGTACACGTCACAAAGTTTTTGGTGACTTGTATTGAAAATTTAATTAAATTATTTTTGTTTATGTTTACCAATTAGTATGTGAAAAATGTTTCATATTTTCTTTCTCTAAGAATCTCTCTCTTCCTTTATTTATTCATCACCCCTCCAGTAAGTGTGAAATTTAAGGTAAATTACCCACTGTTGAATTATTATTGCTCAGACAAACCAAATTTTTATAGTCTACAATCTTGTTTAGTCACAGAGCAATCAAACTGGACCCCTCTTGTCCCACCCATCTTTCATATCCTCTCCTTCAGGATTTGTTAAAAGTTCTATCTTGTGTTTAATAATATAACTAATAGAAAGCTAGTGCTTTAATCTGTAAAATGATGTATTATATTACACTGTTTTATGAACAGAAAAATGTAAATTTTTCTTTGAGTGTCAGTTTAGTTCCCATGGGAAGCATACTGACTAGCTTGTATGAATTGTTTAGTTCCCATGGGAAGCATACTGACTAGCTTGTATGAATTGTTTAGTTCCCATGGGAAGCATACTGACTAGCTTGTATGAATTGTTTAGTTCCCATGGGAAGCATACTGACTAGCTTGTATGAATTGTTTAGTTCCCATGGGAAGCATACTGACTAGCTTGTATGAATTGTTTAGTTCCCATGGGAAGCAGACTAGCTTGTATGAATTGTTTAGTTCCCATGGGAAGCATACTGACTAGCTTGTATGAATTGTTTAGTTCCCATGGGAAGCATACTGACTAGCTTGTATGAATTGTTTAGTTCCCATGGGAAGCATACTGACTAGCTTGTATGAATTGTTTAGTTCCCATGGGAAGCATACTGACTAGCTTGTATGAATTGTTTAGTTCCCATGGGAAGCATACTGACTAGCTTGTATGAATTGTTTAGTTCCCATGGGAAGCATACTGACTAGCTTGTATGAATTGTTTAGTTCCCATGGGAAGCATACTGACTAGCTTGTATGAATTGTTTAGTTCCCATGGGAAGCATACTGACTAGCTTGTATGAATTGTTTAGTTCCCATGGGAAGCATACTGACTAGCTTGTATGAATTGTTTAGTTCCCATGGGAAGCATACTGACTAGCTTGTATGAATTGTTTAGTTCCCATGGGAAGCATACTGACTAGCTTGTATGAATTGTTTAGTTCCCATGGGAAGCATACTGACTAGCTTGTATGAATTGTTTAGTTCCCATGGGAAGCATACTGACTAGCTTGTATGAATTGTTTAGTTCCCATGGGAAGCATACTGACTAGCTTGTATGAATTTGTAACGACTCTTGTCATATAGTTAGAAAGCCAGAAAAATTGTTACAGTTAGGGGATATGTCTGTTTTTTGTATGTTATTATTCTGTGTCCTTTGATGCATTATTTAATTTAATAAAAATTTAGTACATTATGACCATTAGTATAAAAACGTAGGGTTAAGTGTTGTTGACAGCAAAAAAAAAAGGATGACCCAAGTAAGTACTTCATTTTTTATTTTTCGTGTATATTCTTTCCATATATATTATTGTAAAAGTAACTAAAATGTAAAATGAATAATAATATAATAAAAATGTTTCATGAGGCATGCACACAAGTAGCTCAGGGTAACTTGTGGGTAATGTAATTCATTAGAGTAATGTGAGTTCTACCTTATGGCACATTAGTTGTCATATCCTGTTGTGGAACCTCTTTGGCCAGCAAACACCTGGCTTTCTCTACTTCAGCATTTGGCATCTAGACCCTCTTTCTCATCCCAGCCACACATCTTTTTCACCCAGGATTGTTATCCCTTCATCTGCAGTTATGAAACTTGTCCAGTTAACTTCTCTCAGAAATGATCTATCCAACTGTGTAGCCTTTTTTTTTTTTTAACTTCATTTCCACCATCTTTCTGCTTTGCCTTTCTATCAGTGAAAGTGGTTTCTTGATGTTGGGCCATTTTGCTGTTCTACTGTGGATTATCTTTCAGTGTTTTCAATTTTACCTTTCTTGTTTCTGATGAATTTCTTTTTTCCCCCTCTTACTCTTTCCTCACTTGATATCCTTCCACCTTAACTGACCCCTATTCCTGACTGGGGTCTTAATGTGGTTTTAAACTCTCTCACACAAGCTCCTTTAGAGTTCATTATACCATCTTTCCCTGAAGACAGTTTTTCCTTTTTGTATGTGGTCATTGTCATTTGGAGGTATGTACCATTAATGCTTCTCACTTTCTCTTTCAAAATATTTACTTCTTTACTTTAACTAGGCCTTTCATCCTAGTACTTCAGCTACTCAGAAAAGAGAGAGTTCTTTATTTTTAATCTCACTCCAAGACAAGAAAAATCAAAGAATCTTTTTATATGAACACAGTTAAACTTTCACTAAACAGAGATTCTGGATTAGAGGAAAGTAACCTGTGGCAACCATTGGTTTAATCTGCAGGAAATCTCTCCAGTAAGAAATGGCGATAATCGAACCGATCTTAACATGCTCTCCACAATCCACCATGACACTATTAAAGATTGATAGCACCTGGTGCATGCACACACACACACAAACAGTGACCTGAAGACGAAAGACTTTTGAAACATCATCCTTTACGCTTGTGTCTCCACAACAGGCTGGTGCCATCCTTTGTAGAAGGTTTCATCATAATACTCTGCCTAAACAATCTATTATAGAATGGGTAATAGTTAGTTTGGTAAATATTTCTACTGTGAGGAGGAAAAACACCAAGGGATGTCAGTGACCCCACCTCCATCCCAGGTCCAATAATGGTTGAAAGGTTATTCAACTGACGTCATCACAGATTTATTCATCAGTTTTTCTTTTCAGTTGTGAGTTGCATGCTAAAGTTATAACTATACATTAATGATATTCTAGTGTCTCAAATGCGAATATGTTTGCATTCTTAATGTTTACTTCAGTCTGTTTCACATAATTTACAAGCAATGAAATTTTATCTGCATAATGAATGATTCTCAATAGTTATAATTCCCTAACTTTAATAAAAGTTTGAAGCAAATTGTAAAGGAAACTATAAGCTGTCTACTGTTTTTTCTTTCTATATATATATATATATATATATATATATATATATATTATTAAAGTACATTTGTTACATTTCTGTGTACTCTAGAAAAAATTGTATGTGGTGCATTTCTGCTTCTCAAGTGATTTTTGAATAAAACCAAAGTTTAGATCTTAACAGTCTGCTGATTTGATGAAGTAGGTCTTTCACCTGTTTTAAAGTATCAGATTTCAGGTATTAATCATTAATTTTTTTAGTTATACTTAGTAATACCAATTTTATTTTCAGCTTCAATCTTCAGCAAGCATATCTCCTCAAATTTCACAAGGAAGTGAAAGGGTAGACAACCAGACACCTGCCCAGCGACAGGCTGTGGCTAAGCTGGCTCTTCGTAAACAGTTAGAGAAAACGCTACTTCAGATTCCACCGCCCAAGCCTCCACCCCCTGAAATGCACTTCATTCCTAATGCTAACAACCAGGAATTCATATGTCTTTTAGGGTTAGAGAAGGTTGTGGATTTTACAATGCATGATAGCACTGGAACAAAATCTCCTCCAGACCCATTCTTTTGTGTTCAGTGTGGCACGGACTTTACTCCTGTTTGGAAGTGGCAAGATACGTTCGCAGACTTTGGAAAGAAAAGAACGTCTGTGATCTGTGAAACATGCGTTACTACAAATATCAAAAAGGCTTTGAAAGCAGAGCATACTAATCGTTTGAAAACTGCCTTTGTGAAAGCTCTCCAACAAGAACAAGAAATAGAACAAAATATGTCTCTTGTTATTCCGAGCCCTCCACCTTCCACCTCGCCTTTGACGCCACCTCTCAACTCCATTCAAACGACGGTGTTTTCAAACAGTCATGGAACCCCTCCACCCTCCTCTCATAGTCCCATTCCGAGAATTGGCATTTCTAATCCCAGTGCTGCCTTTCTGCAGCAATTGCCCAATTTAACTCCAGCACAGCAATCTATCCTGCAGGCCCAAGCACATCAGCTCCATCAACTTGCTCAAAGTTTGCCTCAGCCTGCTCATATGCTTCCCTTTAACCCATTACTACCCCAGCCATATTCCTATCAAATGCTAGGAAAATCGGCAATCACCTCCACTGACTTACAGCGCCAATATCTGTTGGACATGATCCCTTCTCGCCCTCTTCCTCAAAGTTCAACAAACTGGAAATCTTGATCCAGTTGGATTTGGTTAATCACTTTTTAAAAAATCTTTTTTTTCATTCAATAATTATTTCTGGTTGTGACTAAAAATATGTCTAGTTTGTGAATACATTTTGTTTCATCATAACTGTAGAATTCTTTTTTTTTTAATCTACCCTGTGTTACATCTTGCAGACCTTTATCCAATGTTGTAGGAATGAATTCACAGTTCTTTTCCTACCTGCTCTATGGCAGTAGTAGTTTATTTCCTGTGTGGAACACTTTCTGTTGTTCATCTGGTGTTTGCTACATCATTGCAAAGTCTCTAAACAAAGTTGATTATGATTTTGTGATATTTGTTTATATATTAGCATCATCCAAAAGTGGCTTGTGGAAATTCTTAGACCTTCCACTCTTAAGTTACACAATTTATTAATCTTTATACATACACACACACACACGTTACAGATATCCAGTATTTCAAGCTTATGAAATTAAAACTTTTTTTTAATTCACTTTTAATTGTCATGAAATATGGAATGACATAAAACTTGATTTGCATAATCAAATGTTTTTAGTGTAACTGAATCAATGAATATGAAAGTTTTCAGTATTTATCCCAACTTTTTATGGAAGCCTATTACATGCTGAAAATATTAGGTAATCGTGTGAAATTTGTTGTAGATTCTATAATACAGTGAAAGGGTTTAATATTAGATACAGCAAAGTATTTTAATTTCTATACAATTGTAAATAATTTTCCACCTTGTAAATTATGTATGCATTTTTTTCACTAGTTTCTTAAAACATCAAATGTATTTTGTGATGTTTAAGTTTTTAATATAATTTAATATTTCATTTGTAAATTCAGAAACATTGAGTTATGACAGTTTTTTCAATTATTTAAAGTCTTGTGTACATACTTATGTTGCACTTTAACCTATTATTATGAAAAAATAAAAATACAATCATTTCTGACAATATTTGTGGAATTTCCTACCACAGTTTATAAAGAAGCATCCATTGTGTAACATCTTCCTGTTGTCACTTGTAAATTTTGACAAAATTAAGTTCTTTATGAGCTGTGTTCCCACCTTTTTTTGGAAAAATGGTTTAGAGTCTGAAGTGATACAAAAAAAATACACAAACCAGAAACTTTGAAAAAAGTGGTATTATTCTCCATATACACATGACTTGAGATAATATTCAATGTGGAAGAAATCTGTATGACAGAAACCTGCAAACATTATGTTGGAGATAACTGTTACCATCTAAGTCATTAGTAATTAATCTATTTCTATACTTAAGGTATATAGGATGTAGAACTATTGTTCCTGCATTGGTATAGGTTTTCTAACTAAGATATATTGCCTAATACATTAAATTTGCAGCTTATATTGCTCACTCTCAATACTTGGATATTTTACACAAACTTGCATGTTAGCAAATTGCAATATACAAATATTAAAACTTCCTATGTGTTTGTGTTTTTCTTATAGCAAAGCCACAAAGGGCTATCTGCTCAGCCCACCGAGGGGAATCGAACCCCTGATTTTAGCGTTGTAAATCCGGAGACATACCGCTGCACTAGCGGGGGGCCAAAAAAACTTCCTAAAAATTACTTTTGGATCACACTAGCACAGAACTAATAACGGTCAACCTCCAATCATCAAATAATATACACAGTTCAAATACAGAGGAGTTCATGACATGATTTTTGTTATTTCATAATTGTTCACTTACACCAAGAGTTAACTAAATTTTCTATTGAAATCATAATAGGTATCAGATTTGGGCACAGTGTCTATTTCAATCTTAATTCTTTCTTCATTTGACAAAAAGGTAAAAGTTTTGTTTCAAAGAGAAATCGGAAAAGAGCCAAAGAAAATGCTTCATCAACGAGTCAAATATGCTGGTGAGCGAGATCAAGTACACTTTAGTTATAATGATATTAACACTTCACAGAAACAGAGAGATAAAGGGTACAGATTTGTCAGCTAAGTACATATAAACAAAGACCATTTTATTTTCTGTTTAAAGTTAATACGAAGTGTCCCACCCTTGAAGAACTATACATAATTTGTTACTTAAAACATATATGCTGGTTTTAAATTTCTGACACTTGATTGCACAGTCTTGAAGAACTTTATAAGAAACCCCCACATTAAAATATATCTAAAAATGATTGTAACATGCAAAACTTGATATGTGATAATTCTACATAAGGAACCCAGTTATTAGTAGTCATCAAAATCAATACTTACGTAGAAATATTCACTTTTATATCTGTGAAGAGTACATTTTTTAGAATGTTTTAAAAAGGACACTTAGAACACTAGCTCAAGGTGAAATTAGTAAACATATATCGAGAACAATAGTTTTTTTTTCATCTTAACTGTTGGTCCTTACATAGTTTTACAATATTATAAATTTCTTGCAACATGAATTTAATAATGGAGCATGTCAAGATAAAATGCACCTTCAGTTTGACAAACATTAAACTACAACACAAATCTTTTGTTGTGGTTTAAGAATGATAAAAATTGTTTTAACATTGTATAAGAATCAGACATGCCAGATAAAATGTCCAAGTTTTCTTCCTTGTAATGTATAAAACACCTGGGAATGATACTATTATTTTTAGTTTCTATTGTGTAAATAATCACATACAACAGTTAATATAACCTTTCTTAAAGTGTACAGAAAGATGTAGTCAATAGTATTAAGTTTTCTTAGTTACAGTGTAAAGAATATACACAATTGTTTTCTTTTCATACTGTAAAGAACAATTGCACTTAACCAACAATAGCAGGAATTTGCTTTATTGTGTAATAAATTATTTCTATAATAAATTTTTTTTAAATGTAAAGCAACTTAACTTGTGTAGTCAACAAAATTATTCTTTTTTTTTCCATTCTTGTGATGTAAAGAATCTTATATTGCTTAGATGAAATATTAAGTTTAACTCTTGTCAACCTATCTGGGACAAGTGAAACTTACCCAACTTTATAGGGAAGCTAACAAAGTTTAAATGACCATTTTAGTTTGTTTTACCAAAGCATATTCTAATACATAGTGGCTTGTTTATAATAACCAAGAACAAAACTTAAATGCAATAGATAAGCAAGGTTAAATACACAAATATACAGTTGTACTTTATATAAGTACAGCATAAATACACAAATATTCCACCACTGATACAAAACTGTTCTTAGTTAATAGTTATTATTGACAGCATTCAAATGCAGTTATGTTACAATTCTATCAGTGAAAACAATGTACACTGTTGAATGAATGATAATAAATGGTCTGCTAAAGTACACTGATGCATAAACTAAGGAAAAAAAAGTATTATTACACCCGGAAAATATCAAGAGACCAACATCAACTGTCTCATATTATTGTAATGAACAGCCTAAAATGCACTAATGTCTTAATGGTTTGCATGAAAAACTATATAATATTTATGTTAATGTAGAGTCAACATAATATATCACACTAATTGTTAAGTAGTCTGAATGTACAAGTGTGCCAACACTTACAAAGTCTAAACATAACAGTGTGTCAACTTTCACAAAGTCTGTAGAACAATAATTTGTAAAGAAGGTACTGACATTAAGTATGAAGGTATATGTCAACCTGGTCATAAAGCACAGCCTGAATATACCAGGTCAACAGCTATAAGAAACATAAACACACTAATTTAGTGATGTACTTACAATTGTATAAATATTTGTTAAAACTACAATTTACCAGTATTGGATTAACTAATAAAAGAAATATGAAATTCAGACAGTATTATAAAGTGCAAAATAAATTTCCCTATACTGCAGTCCTAATAAATATTTTGTCAAAAAGGGACATTTTTTTTTTACAGTGAAATGTCATTGATGGAGTGGATTATTAAGCCTAACACTGGCACTCTAATTTTTAAGAGAACTGTTTTTTGCTAACTCTCGAGTTTCACGTTCTTTTTGTTTTATGTAACACGTTGAACACAGGTAGCAGGTTGCTGCTGTGCCATACATGGAACACCCAGGATTTACACAAAGAAATGAAGAAAAACCAGTTTGAGGAATTTCAATATTTGTTGTATCACCAGTTTTTTGCTCTTTTTCCTGCAAAAACCTAGCCCTGGCGGAATTTAAGTAATTACGGATCATCTCTTCCTGGTATTCGTGTTGCTTGTCTGTATGCAAAACAGCACCAAGGACAAAATTACAACTGTTTGATATCTTGCAATCCCAGTCTTGGGTTCTGCCTAAACAGCTCTTTTCTGTGGAGACATCCACAATAGTTTTAGGCACTTCTGTAACTTCCTTCACTTGTGCACCTTTTCGAGATATACTACCAAAATTTTTCTTAAACTTTTTACTCATGCTCCTGCCAAACTGTTTAGCAACAGTGTGAAATTGTGTGGCAGACTTATTCTTTGGTTGTGATGAACTATTCCCTGCATCAGTTAACGTTTCATCAGATACTGAACTATTAATAGTAGTATTTTTTTCATCTTCACAATATTCGTTTATTGAAGTAATTTCAGTTAATGTTTTTTCGTGTTGAGGTTGTTTCTGAAGTGGAGAGATACAAATATTTATTATGTCCAGATGCTCATTAAGTAAATCAACCTTGTCCTTGTCTGTTAGTGTTAATTTTGATATGATCCTTGGATTATTCTCATCATGATTCCATTGAACATCTATTCCTGGATCCACAGCAAACTGAATAGGAAGAAGTTTGTTCTGTGAATCAGTCAAAGGAATGGCTGCTGCAAAAATATATGACCAGTAAAGTCTCTTGTATAGAAGGTTTTTACAATGTCACAATGAAAGTACACTTCAGCAAGAAAATATATATATGGCATCTTTAGTCAAAATCATAAATAACACAATGTTAAAATACCTTTAGTCAAGAGAAAATCTGGAGAAATGAATGGATTTCAACAAGCCTCTGAACTTACCTGGTGTACTTAGTAATTTATCAACACAGTGTTCAGTTTTCATAGCAACCAATGCAGAAAAATGGGCAGCATCATATGTGAGACACAGTGGAGACTTGTGACAATCACCTGGCAGCTGTTCTAACGGAAGATAAATCCCACCAAAAGAGATAGGGGCAAAAGGTTCTCCTGTTGCATCTTTTAGCAATGTGTCAGATATAACAATGACTACTCGTCGCAAGACGTGAGCTAAGGCAAAGATGTGTATCTCTTCCAAGCTTTCATAAACATGAGACAACACTTCATTTTCAGGCACACTGTCTAGGATGCTGAAAGAATAATATGCACTCAAAATGATATACTGACTAAACAAACTAATTCACTTGTTAATTATACTTGTCATAAGACATTAGACTGACTTGTTGGTAGATGTGTACACTATTTGAAAGGTTGTAAGGACACCAGAAAGTTTCAGTACAATAACACTTGTTTGAAGCCAGAAAAGTCAGTTCTCCGAGGACCAGAAAAATTCTCTACAGCAGTTAAAGGCAGACAACCTGTTACAAGTTAGTCTCCCAGCAAAGAAATGAAAGCTCTATAGCCTCAAGTCTCTTGAAGAAAAAAATTATGTCTACAACTACACTGCGTGTGTTAAGTGTTTATTACTTAAACTCTATGCAAGTAAACTATGACCATATCTTTCTAGGATTTAACACTCCTATGAAAAGACGTTTCTAGTCCTGATTTCTCCAAGCCCATTCCCCTGGCTGTGGTTTCGCTAGATAGTAGATAGGGACAGTGGGAATCTTGTTAATCCATTCATTAATATTTAAATGGCTCTATGCAAAATTATTAGCCTAATATTAATAACTATGACCATATCTTTCTAGGATTTAAATGACATAGCTAGAATTTAAATTTAATGTATGATGTTAAAACATGACTGAACCAAATTTAATCAATGTAAAATTGATAGCTTATTGGTAATGTCAAGTAATTTAATGGAAGCTGTTGAAAGAATATAAAATGGGAATACATTTACTAGTTCAAATTGACAAATTTGATAGTTTTGATATTAATTTGTTCCAAGATACTTTAGGTGATTTTGATACAGTTAAATATCTTGATATAGTCTATTAAAAATGTTATTTTTGAGTCTCATTCTCAAGAGTCACTTATTTATTCTAACCATAATTTTCCTCAGGTTAGTGACTTGTGTGCTCCATTCACAAATGCACACCTCAATTAATATAAATTTGGTGCAACAGGCAGTAAAGTTGAAACTCCAATAACTAGCCCACGTGGCCCACTTAGTATATGCAGGACTTTACCATATTACAGTTAATCCTGTTCAGTCGCATATAATTAGTTTCTGCTGTAATGTTCTTCTCAATTGTTTTAGGTTTTTCAGTAGCCAAGATTCACAATACAATTTTGAAAAAGGCTGGCTTGTGTAGTAAATTAGCATGTTTATTTTATACACATATGAATGCAGATTGTTTTAAAAACAATTCTTTGGCAACTTAAAGGTAACCTGTAGGATAAAATAAATAAATTGCAAAAGAAACTACACAATAAATATATATGAAAAACAGAATTTCACTCTTAAAATGAGTTCTGAAAGTGTTCAGGGTTTTTTGTTATGTAGAAAAGGTCATAACTTCTCAGAATATTCACAGAGATCTTTCTACTTGGTTCTTTACAGTAACAACAAATTTCAATAAACTTACCAATTAAAAAAATATAAAAAGCTGAAATTAATAAATACAAGAATTAATAAGAACTCGCTTTTATTGTTTGTATTTTTTATAAAACAAATGAAGAAGCTGGATACAGAAATGCTTCTTATTTGAAAAGCTTTACCTTTGTAACATTTGCTTCAATTTGAATTTACTTTAAATTCTAATATACCAAGAAGAAAAAACATGTAGCTACAAATACCCCAAGTTATGAAATCATACAGTAATGGCTGCTTCATTATTGACCAAAACTGATCTATTATTATGAAGTAAAGTGAAATAAGTAATTTGTTACAATTTTAATCAAGGTGTTGTAAGCATTTGAACTCGAGTTGGTCATATTAAACTTATCAAGGTAATAAACAATAATGTTTTATGTTAATAAACTGTTTTTCAAAAACTTTGTTATTAAGGATTTTGTAACAACAACTTTTATTAAGTCCTTGTAGAAAAACATAACATTTTAGACATTTAGCTGCTTCAGGTTAAATAACTACAAGTCCTGCTTTATACTTTGTACATTACTGGTTTTGTTGTATGTATCTCTCTCTCTCTCTCTCTCTATTATACATATATATAAACAGAGGATAATTTGAACAGTTCTAATACTGATCACCTTACAATTTCCAATAACAAGCTTCAGATATCCTTTATGTAACAATATGTATTATTTTAAATCTAACCTTTTATTCTGCCAACCTATACTGTCGTCCATATCTCTGTTACGAGAACGAGGTTCTGATGATGCCATCTTTAGTAAATCCTGCCATTCTCTCTGCCACTCTTGTTCACAGTAGACTAGACCGGTCTAAGATAAGCAATGGGATATAAGTAATATATTACAAACATACAGATCAAAACAGATTTATTGTGTAAAGGAAAAATTAAATATAGGCTTTCTGGTTAGATGCGTTTGACTATTTAATGGAATGTGCACTAGGTCAGTCCAATGGACTGAACACATATCGGAAAAGGAATATTAACAATAATTTACTACATATCTCTGCACAATATGCATCAAGCTCTTTTAACATGTATGCAATGAACATTAAATCTGAGAGTATGCATGAAACCAACACCTAGTGTTTATGTTCCATAAGTAAGACATGCTCTTTCGTTCTTCAGTGCGATTTTCATTAATGGTATTGGTTAGAATCTTTTATCTTTCCAATTTTATTATTATACACTTATCATAGAAACTGTTAGCCTTTTTATCTTCATTTAGGATTGATTCAAATCTCCTAATCTGGCCACACCTTATGAAATATTACTGGTATTATGAACTAAGCTATCATTATCAAATGAAAGTGCTTAAACAATGCCTTGCAATTTTGATAAGTAAGAATGTAAAAAAACATTACATTTACCTAACTATACTTACTGTTAGGTTGTCTTTTAAGTTTATCTCAGAGTAGGTACCCTCCTCTAATTAGAAGTTAACATTAATTATTAGTGAATACTAGCATCTAAAAATATTTTTATCCTAACTTATTTATGAGTTCAAAATTACTACTACTTCCAATATTAATAAACACTGTTAGTATTGCAATATTTCCATACACGGGGTTTTCTCCAGTTAATTTAGTTTACGTACTGCAAACTTAACAATTATGAATTTAACAATAACTACTTTAAATATAAATTTGATGGGAGAAATGTTAAAGTTAATATTTCAATATCATTGTTAAATTTACTAAAAATTTATGAGCACTGAATAAACTCAACAAAATTATTTTAGCTAATGTTTTGAGATAACAGACTAAACTTTTCAGGTGGCTAAATAAACTGAGTGTACTTTGTAAAAAATGTTTTTGAGAACAGGTAGTTTGAACACAATTTACCATTTCTTAAGTAAAAGTCTGCAGATTAACAGTGTATTTTGGAATTACAAGATTATTGTACAACAATAGTATTTCACATGGCTAAAACCTTTCAAGAAATCTGGAAGTTTAATGAATATGCAATGAGGAATCTTTCATTTTACTTTTCCTAGTCAGCTTAATCTTTTCAATCTGACACGTAAACAAATGCCACACTAAACTGGTAAGTTTACATATAGTTTTGCCATGTTATAATTATATGTACTCATGCACTATCTTCTAAACTAAAATTCAGGCCTAATTTTGTGAAATAATTTCTCTTTCTTCCCCTAGAGGTTGGAATGCTAACTAGAAATATTACAATGTAAAGCAACTGAATACATTACTTTCCACTTTATTAATTTGATTTACATGCTAAAGAAGCTTAGCACTGACAACACAGGCTTTCCTCTCTCAAATTAACAAGTCTTATCAAAACATATTTGACAGTAAGCAATCCAGGTGGGTAGGTAACCAGCTAGAAGCAACCATTTATAGTTAACTTTCATTATTATTTATTGTTGTGTATATTGTTTTTTATATTCATTTTAATTTTTAAATCAACAAATATACTTACAAAAATGTAAAGGTATTAAAATAATCTTGTTTAATCTATTTCAGTAATTAATTTTCTTTGAAATTATTTTTTAAGTTTGAATAACATATCTATGGTGGTTATTGAATCTGTTTAACAAAAGAAAAATGTTTGTCCAAGTTCTGTTTATTTTTACTACACTTATGTGAAGCAACTTCTCTAAATGATCAATAAAAATTAACTGATATCTTAAATTAATTTATGATATACAATTATATTTAAGTAACTGAATCAATGTTTAAGTATTACCTGGATTTCAAGAAGAATGCCATAGTAACAAGTTTCCCCCCCCTCTTTCAAATTCAGTTCAATTTTTCTATAAGTTTAATCACTATTGCTTTCATTAACCTTCAAAAGAAATCTTTGTGGTCTGCCTTCATAAACAGAGCTTAGTGTTTGATGGAATTTCATAATATATTAATGGTCTGGTTCATTAATTGATTACATTCAACTAATCTATTACTTTCATGTGTAACTTTAATAGCTGGAATAATCAGAAACACTAATTTTAGTTGCTTGATTATTTTAAGGAGTCGAGATACTACTTGGTCATGCTGAGTAAACTTGAAATAACTGAAAATTATAAAATATCATAAAAGGAATTGGTTTTTATTCCTTGGATAGCTGCAATATTCAAAAACAGTAATAATTGAAAAAAATATAATTTTGAGTGGTTGATTTATTTAATAATAATAATAATAATGCTTATTGATAGACTATTTTACATAAAACTAAATGACACAATTAACGCTCAAAAGGTAATCAACTTAATCTTCAAGGTCTCTATAGTCATAGGTATTCCATAATAACCAAGAATTCAAACAAACACATCCTCAGAATTAGTCAGGATTTCTTTATGTGTGATATTAAAAATGTGTTGAAAAGGAAAATATAATCAGGCACCTAGAAACAAATGCTTAACTTAATTTTATCTGAACGAAAAACAACATTCTGTGAAGCCAAAAACAAGTTTAAAAAATGTTTTAATACAGTGTAAAAGTGAAAGTCTTACATTTCTTTTGGAAGGTTTTATGGGACTTTTACATCTGTTCAAAAACTATTTTTGCAAAGTTTTAATCTTTCAGTGGTGAACTTCCTCACAGAAAATAAATACCTTTTATATCAGACTACAAATATTAATTTTCAATTACCTAGAAATTTGTACATTTTATAATTCTGTTTTGCGACTTTAAATTTAATAATTTCTGGTGAAGTTACTTGGTGTTTACTTATTTGTATGAACAGTTTGAATAAGAAGTGTATCTTTTACTCTCTAATAAATATTTTTGGTACCCAAAATTTTTAGGATGTACATATAAACAACAAAATCAAAAGAAAAGGTTGGCAGCAGGTGTTGCCACAGAGTTTGCCTTCCTTTTAGGTAGCAAGCAATTCACAAAAGTTGGTAGTAGACAGTTGAACATCAATGGCAGATGACATTAGTAGCTTTGCCACAAAACATAAAAGATGTGCAATATTTCAATTACTTGGAGAGTTGGATCAATCAAAAATAGCAACTAAAAATACTAATTTTTAATTAATAATTTAACTGTAACTTTGATTAATTTATTAGTTTAAGTAACACTAATCTACATCATCGCTGTTCATAGGTAACTAATTATATTGAATAATTAATTAAAATTGCTCAGCTCCATGAAATATCACAAAAGTCAAAAGTTGAACATATCAGTTGCATAAGGATGTTTTATTCATTCATTATTTTGAACACAGCATAAAGGTTGATCCATATTCTAAATATCACGAAAAATAAAAACTGAAAACTTTATTAAAAAAGAAGAGAACAATGCACAGTATTAAACAAACATTGGCCACACTACAATAAAGTTAATACAAATGAACATATTAATACTTTACTGACATTTATGTAGCAAACTAATCATTAACTGATCAAAAAAAAAAACAGATCACCTCTCTACACCTAGTTACAGAAAAGACATTATTTCAGCATAATAAACTTCCATTTCTGAGATACTGCACGTGAAAAAACTACTAATCAAGCATTACACATACCTCTTTGTTTAGAAGTGCCGTCTGCCAACGCCACCTTCGATAAAAAGCCTGCGTAAATCTACTGTGAGTCAAAAGAGAATGTAAAGCTTTTCTTAAGGTCAGAAGACGATCATGAAATCCCCAAATTCCTGCAATAAAGATAAATCTTCATATAAATACAGTAATTTATATATAAAGAAAAGGCCTCAGTTTATTTTATAAGCAAGGAAGTCAACATTCCCTAAAAAATAAACCAAATGAAGAGTTGAGAATCCCTACAATGAATGCAGCAAGATTCACGTATCAACATTTCATGTTGGGCAATGCTGATATCCATCACAATGATCTGATATCAAAATATCTTTGGGCCCTAAATAACTTGCACTTTTAATTTTTTTAGCCCCTCACTCAAAAATTGAATATTGTGCATTAGGTGTGATGTAGCAAAGTATGAATATTCTTTCTATAGATTCATACATTATTCTAAATACTACTGCATAAGCAATTCTATATTATAAAGAAATATTATGAAGGTCAGATAGATTTTTTTATTAATTGTTTGTAGTTAAGGACAAAGCTACACAATGGGTTATCTGTTCTGTGCCCACCATGAGTGTCAAAAACCCAGTTTCTAGCATTGCAAGTCCGCAAACATCTCTCTGTGGCACTAGGAGAAAAATAAGATACAACAGTAACCCATGATTGAAACTGATGTTATCTCTACCATTAAAAAAAAAAACAAATTATACAGGTTAATATATAAACACTTTTATCATATGACAATAAAAAAAAAAAGTTTCTGTTTATGGATTCCACAAAGCCAGTGGTCTTTAAAACTATTCTGATCATAAACCATTAAGTATGGGTTTTAAACCTTTAAAAATGGACATAAGTGCTTTACAACCCCTTATAAATATTAGAACTGGAAACAATGCTGAACCATGCATTTTAATAATTAGATCCATTTAAACTTAAGAAGAATAAATAAATATTCCTTTATTTAAAATACTTCAAGAAAATATAATCTGTGCATCAGCAGGATGCATGTGAGAATTATTTTAAGTACCACTTTAGTAAAGAATATTTTAAGAGGCCATTAATACACATGTGCATAAACCCTTTCACCATAAACTCAGTATAATATACACAAGTTCATCCACGCATTTGCATGTTGAGTATTTGCACTCGAACTTTTGATACAGCAGGTGTACCTTCGTAAAATTTTGTAGACTTTTAGTAAAGATTATAAATATTTTGTACAAAAAAAAAAAAAAGATGTTTTAATGAAATATTTTTACCAAAGCTTTGTTTGTGAAAACAGAGTCTGTTACTAGTCTGAGTGCAAAGTGATTTCATGTTATGATTAAAAAAACTATTCGTCATCCCAAAAATCTCAAATATTATTTTATATAAACTGTAAAACCTCCAAAATACGTTTGAAATGTTTGTTTTCAGAAAGACTTCATATTTGATGTTACCTTCTACACTCTAACCATGTGGGGGTCTGCTACTTGACCAACCTCGTAACCATCATAATAAAATTAGGAAATAAATATAAGTTGTGTTTTTCATGCTAGAATGACTACATAATATAACACGAAAATATAAATGTTTATTTTAAAATGTTTAAGTCTTATAACACTATATACAAACAAATATATTTATTATTTTTTATTATATTGACCATCCAGTCATGCTCACCTAATATCACATAGTTTGCAAAGACATAACACACATGCATTCAGGTCAGTCTCCAGTAACATAAAGCTGTCATTTAAATTTCTGTCTTAGCTGTGTTTCAGTGGACTAGTATTTTGTAATATACAGTCACATTTTAATTATTATACATTATGTATATAGATTAATAATTTATTTCTAAATAGTATTTTTTTAATACAGAACAATAAATCAAGAAGTAAAACAAACAATTATTTCTTCTCACTATGACCTTTGTTGCTGCTGGACATAGGTTGCAAAGCCATCGACAACAATTATGCATATGGAGGGTATTTAAAACAAAAAAAATAAATGCAAATTTAGGTTTCATATACATATATAACACACACACACACACACACACTTGAATAACAAAAAAACATAAAAATAATTACAATGATACTATAGAATTCTACTATAATTTAATAAGCTTAGTGACAGATTTATTTAGATTTTAAAAAAATATGAAACTTTGAGTAGACTAAAGACAACACCTCATTGAAATCTTGGATCATAAGAACGCTATAGTGTTTTCAAAGATTGAAATGGTCAGGAAAACTATTCTGGGGACATTCTAAGCTGTTGATTTGTTATTCAAATGTCAAATATTGAAGTAAGTATATATAAGAGACAGTTTCCAAAAATGGAAATAAGTGAACAGGGCTGCCGAGTTTGATTCAGTACATAAGCCATATCTCAACATAATAAAAAAAAGTTCTTATTTTATATTCCAGCTTGGTAATATTAGTAATTTAAAGTTCCTAATTTGCAAGAAACTATAGACTAAATATTTTGACATCACAAACATCTAATTTTAAACAGTGCTGAATTCAACATACCATGCGTCTCACTAAAATCTACATTTAAATGTGTTCTTTTGGTATTTACTTTTAAAATTAAGAAATTAACCAATATACAGTAGTAAAGTTTGAATTATAATCTACAATTTGATTCCAAACTTATTGACACAAATTCATAAAATAGGAGTTCATTAAATTTTCAATGCAAGTCAACAAATGTGACGACATGGCCTTTGAACCCTGCCTGATGTGTTGCAGAAGGGTTAAAGGAGGATCCAGAGGGATATTTCTTGCTTCTGCTAAACAAAGCTAAAACTAGTTTCTGTTAAATTAAAAAACAACTCAGTAATCACACCTATTTGAAAACAGTTGAATCATTATCAGAAACCAACACACTGTTAGTTTAAAATTTAGTTAATAAAATTATTAAAGTATATAAAAATCAGACAAAATACTTCTTCCAACAGGTGCAATATCTTTTTGAATAAATACAAATCAAAAATTTTATATAAAATACTAAAGAAAATCTAATTTTTTATAAAAAACAACAACAAAAAACTACCTACTTTTCAGCACTATAAAGAGAGGGCAGAAAATTACAAAATAGGATAACCAAATTATGTATCATAACAATTTCCAATAACTGTTGTTTATGTTAAAACATTTTATTGTAATAGTGATACACTATAAATGAAAACAATAAATCAGAATGAACTGTGTAACTGTTACTTTAAGGGAGAATGTGTCAAACTTATTTTATCATATATTCCTGTGGTATACACAACACGTGTACTGCATTATTATGTTAAAAATATTTCACTCCTGCAAAATTACATTCACTTTGAAACTAAATCCTTTACACTATTTCCAACCATTACACACATTCTTTAAGGAATTTCCAAAGTACAAAATTTCCTAATTTCAAATCAATACCTCTATTCAGTGCTTTAAGAAAGTTTGACCCAAAATTCACATTTACTTACAGTATAGCTCAATTATGAAAAAATGAAAAATTCTCAAGATTCTGAATCAAAATAAACTTCAGAAAATAGTAAACTCTATCTTATACACTATAATTTTTATGAAACAAACTTTTACCAAGAGAAGCAGCATGCAAGAGACAGTTTCCATCACCAGTAGTTGCAAGAGGCCAAAGACGCTGACATGTTCCTTGGTCAGCCCACCAATTCAGTCTTCCTATAAAGGACATCACTGTATTATATTTTAAACTTCTGTGGAAATTAGGCTTCCACAAATTTTATAATTGTTTATACCTATAACTCTTAAACAAATAACTTTAAATAAAAGAAAAACTTTTTCATATGATATTTACCCCATCTGGTTAAGAGTTTTTTAATTAAAATACAGGTGGGTTAAAATAATTCCCTTACTTAGTCGAGACGACCTTTGTTATAGCAACAATGAAACCATAGGCTGACTAATTCAAAAATCTGTCATGAGAAAGAGCTAGCCTTATAAGGAAATCAGTAAACTGAATTCTTCTCTCTCTATTGGTTATAAATAATCCAATACCAAGTGTCAAAAAATATTATTCACATTTTTTTTCAAAGAAACATATGATAGGAGGGTGCAACATGTGAATTTGACTTTATGGTTCATGATTCTACAAGATAAGGAAATTATAAAATTAGATTATATCTTACCAGTATGTATGCAATAAATGTATAACTTATGTTAAACTCTGGACATAGTGTTGGTGTAGAAATAATATCAAAATTGGGCAATTTGGGGGTGAACAAATTTCAGGTAATTTAGAGAAGTGAAGATTGAGAATTTATTTACCTTGTTTTTTTTCCCCCAAAAAAATCAAAATTTATATTACATTAAAATTTCATGTACTAACTATGTTGGATGAAAATATTTATTGTTACATGTGGATAATAACACACTTTAATTAAATTTTGAATGTAACTCTAAGCTGTTGTAATGTGCACTTTGACTCCACACCCATGCACATATGATTAATATTTAATGTTTATACTAATTTTTATGAAAACTTTAAAGTCATACAATCATACAATATTAAGCAACTGAGAGTATATTTTCAGAAAAACTTTAAAAATTTCCGATTCTAAAATGAATAAAAACACAGAATGAGCATCACATTCATGAATTTAAAAAAGAAGTTTTTAAAAAATCACAATATGACACTAGATTAAACTGATATTACCAAATCAAAATGTATCTAAAACTAATACTTATTGTAAGGTTGGAGTTATGTAGCCAATAAATAACGTACTATTACAGTTGTGTTTTATACACAAAATTTTAAATTACATACCAAAACAGTATTTTTAATTTAAAAATACACAAAATTTAGTCATTTATATATTACAGATTAAAAATTCTTTTAGCAAGTCTCTACTGGACTTAGTGTAATTTTTGAAAGTATGTAATGACACTAAGTTATCATAGAAAGATTTAATATCTTAACAGCTGCCCTATGGCACAGCAGTATGTCTACAGACTTATGATGCTAGAAATCAGGTTTCGATACCTGTGGTAGACAGAACACCGATAACCCTTTGTGTAGCTTTGTGCTTAACAGCAAACAATCCAAACCAATATCTTAACAACTCAAGAAACTTACCATTCTGTTCTAAAGAGATTAATGTAGATGTTTCAATCAAATCCTTTTTGAGAAATTCTTGAAAGTTTTCTGGGTGAATTGAAAGATCAGGCAGGGTAAATGTATACACTGGCATTTCTAGCGATACTTGTGGAGGACTCTCCTTGTTATTAGTAGCTTTGAAGTCCAGTGCAAACTCACTTCTTGCTCGAGACACAAGATTAACATTATTAGTTGCCCTAGAGATTCCTCTGGTTAGTTTCTTGGCTGCAGGAAGCAATGTATTCTTACAAACTGAACACTTGACTCAAATACAGGTACCAAAGAAAGTCTGCACTTTTCTCATTATTTACTTAGTTTGTTTTAAATTAAGCTTTTGTTTTGATTAAAAGGACAATATCTATCACAAAAAGAAAAATATTCCTTTTATACCTAGAAATTAAATTTAGAATATTTCATATACAAAAAGCTTTAGCATAAATAAACAGCACTTTAACACCTAACTTTTTAAATCAAAATAGAAAAGAACACATAAAATGTGCATTCACATCTAATATAATAAATGTATCATGCAAACAGTTTTTTTTAAGAAACTGATTTCAAAACACAAAGGGACGAACATCTTTCATTATCTTTACTTTTTTAAAAGATCATAAATAAATGTGGTCAGAAAATAAATACATAAGGATCATCTTAACAAAAATCACAAATAAAGAAATGTCCAAAGAGAATATAAAAAATAAATAATTTTACAATTCTCTTTCTTCAAACCAGTTCCTTACCTTGAGGTTTAAAATATATTTCATTACCTTTCTTGTCTCCATTTGGTACAAGCATACAGACACGCGCATATATGTGTGTGTGTGTGTGTTCATAGCAATTAATAGTGAAAAAATCTGAATTCTACATTATTCAATTCCTTATCTGTGTTTTCAGAATAGCTAATTATGATTTCTTTGGTATCAGTATAATAACCATTTGATAAACTTGAGAAAAACAAATCCTAAACAGTAATAATCATGTGTCCAGTCATGATTATCTTGTATAGCTAACAAGTTTGTTTTCTTGGCCTAGATTCTATAAAGCATATAAACAGGATCAAAAGAAACTTAACAACTATGCTATATAAAAAAGAATGGATACATTATCACTTACTACAAAGAAACATAGCACTACATGCACACCTGAACATAGATGTTTACACAAGCCTTACTTTTATACTTTAGTAACTTTGTACTAATTGTAAACTTAGGTCTAACAGCAATTGGATGCACATATATCCAGTACGTACATGTTACATCCACGTGTCAGCTTTTAAAAGCACGAATTTGCATTCATATGTTGTTTGAAAACTTACAATTAAAATCATTTTATACAAAATAGATTACTAATTAAATATTTCAGATTTCTTTTTTAACTACAGATTGACTCAGAATTATGCTTCAATTAGGTAACATCAAATACAATTATCTTATATGTAACTTATTCATTCTCAATACTTAATATACTTCTCAGAATTTTATTTTAACATTACATGTTTTTAATGTCTTTTCTCAAAACACTTTACCATGATTTGATCAAATGTGGTCTATTGTAACAAAGATATCAACTATATAACTATTTATGCAAAGTAGAATTGTATGCCTGCCTGTCTGATGTCAAGTTGCTGTGTGAAACTGGCAGAACCATTTTTAATGAGATTTGGTGTAAGAACTCAGGAGGATCTTACATAAAGTTACAATGAATAAGCTAAGTGAGGAACAATTCAAGTCTGGCAGCCATTCTAATTTCATGCTGAAATGAGAGTTCCACTGAATGAGACTGGTAGCAAAATATACATGAAGTTGACATCAAATGAAAGTGATGGGTAATGTAGAATTGATATCTTTGTAGTGGATGAAAAGCTCACACTATAGCTTAATGAAATAAAAGTATAGCACTACATTTCAGGCCTGAAACTGTGAAGTACACATTTAGTAGTGTTGTCATAAAGATAAACCAAAACGTTACTATATCAGAAAAACCAACCTCCTGCTGACAACAGTAATTGTTTTCAAAATAGCATTTTTGAATTGTAAAAGTTTACAAGATCTGATAATTTTTTTTCAAATCAAGAACACAAGTTGTTTCTACTAAAAGTGAACAGGTTGGGTCCGTTAGGAATTACCTTGTATAGAAGAGGGAATATCGATTGTAATTTCAAATTTACTAAATGTATTGACACAAAATGTGGTAAGCTATCAGTAGAACATACAAGTCTAACGTATACAAAAATCAGGTTATTACATGCCCAGTCACGATTCACTTGTACAGCAAATAAGCTTGTTTCCTTGGCCTATATTCTATAAAGCATATAAATAGGGTCAAAGGATAATTAACAACTGTGGTATATAAGAAAAGAAAAGTATTCATTATTACTTACTGCAAGGAAATGTACAACTATGTGGATCTCTTCAGCATCTCTACATATTGTATTTTGTATTCATTTTCTTTTACTGTGCTAAATCAGCAATGCAGTGTATAGTTAACGATTAATAACTCTGACACCAAAAACATAATTTCATATTGAAAGGCACTTTGTAAAATATTATGTTTTTACACTTTGACTTGCCTACAAGATCAATCTGAACACTTGGTGTTCACTAGGTAACAATTACCCAACACAGTTATACAATGTAATAACCTGACTTACGTGCAGTTTCTTCCACTTCAAATCCATTCAATCTTTGTGATTTAGGTTTGTCGGAAGGACCAGCTTCAGGAGTATTTGTTACAAGTAATGAATTGTGATCATTTATAATGTCCTTCGCTTGAAGGGAAGCTTTGGTTATGGAGTTATCTTCTGAAGATATAGGAATTCCTTTTAAAAAGTAGAAAGATGACAAGGCTGCTTGCAAGTCCCAATCATGAGCTACACATAAAGATGGAATAAGTGATGCTTGAAAGAAACAAGATTTAATAAGCATAGTAACAAAAAAGAAGTTGCCAAAAAGATTGTTAAAGATGACAATCTTTTATTAATATTACAAATTACTAAAGCTGGATAATTAACTTAATCAACTAGCTATAAGTATTAATGACATCAATTAGTAGCACATAAAGTAACTACTTTTGATTATACTAAATGTCCATGTAATTGAAATACTAACATTACAATTTCTCACTAATTCAAGATTCTTCAGCTTAATAAACTAGTGTCATGACTCAAGAAAATGAATAAATAACCAAAATTGGATTTCATGATTATTCCAACAACTTAAGTCTCATGTGAAAATACTCAATTAGTTGAATGTAAACAAAGAGTGACAATTAATTGATTAATTACCCAGCTCTAAAAATTGATTAGTTGAATGTAAAAAATTAACGAGACAGACAACTGATTTGTTATCAAGTTCCACTAAATAACTCATTTCTACAAATTATTTATGTAAAAAAACAACAAAAAATACTACACGAGAATTTCAGTGTTTTTAACAATAATTATCTGAAAAAAAAAAAGGCTTAAGGAAACCATTCATATCATGAAAATATTGTTCTGGAAACTTGTTTCATTTGTCTTGTTAAAACCTCTTTGTTAAAACTTCTTTGATCATCAGATGGAAAGCAGTAAAAGGAAGTCCCAGAAAGAACACGGAATCATTATTCTCAAGAGATATAAAAATGGAAGCAGTTTAAGTATTTTTAATCTAAAAGATGTCTTTATCTGACTAATTTTAAACAGCTGGTTTAGGGAATACACCTCTTTGAAATCTACATTTTAAAATTACTAAGCACACTCACATAACCGATTTAACTGAATACAAAACAGTGAAGGTGTTGAATTAATTAACTGAAGAGTTTTACAGTATTCAGATTTTCTTTAGATACAGACATATGTATTTAAAAATACATATCAAGCTTTCAGTTATAAACTTTATCAAGAGACTAAAAGTTATAGTGAAAGCTCAGAAATTCTAGAGATGTTCTACTGTTGTCATTGCAACATGTACCATGTACTGACAAAGGTACACAACTAACACCATCTACTGACAAAAGTACACAACATTTCCATCATAAAATGTTCAAACATCTCCAGTCAGTACTGTATTTTCTAAAAAAATAAAATATACATTTTTCTAATTGGTTTTAAACAATGGCATTACCAAAAATATTTAGTACTAAATTAACTAAAAGTACAATAGTTTTGCCAATAAACTGCTAGTCTCTTCAGATTTTTGTTTAAACACAAAAAGGAAATTCGTCAATACAGTTAACCTAGACAACAATTAAAAATAGTGAACTATTTTACATCTCACCTGAATGAAATAACACTATGTAGTACATATTTTTTTTATTGCTTATTAGGCACAAAAAGAAACTTAATGGTAAGGAAACTTCCTATAATAAAAAATATATGAAACAGATGTTATTTCAAACAAACTGTTCTAGTATATAACCTGACTTATGTACATATAAAATTTGTTTTTATCAAATACTTCTGCGTTCATTTTAAAACATTCATGCAAAGTCTTAATTTATATAGTATGCTTCAACCATAACTTTATTTAACAAATGAAATTAACAGTTACATATCTTTGAAGATATTAAAGCTTCTCCTCTGTTTAACAAAATGTATTTTATGAGGATGATTTGAAATTCCATTTTTCAATTGTTTATGATGATGAAATTTCAAAATGACTTTTTTCCATTATATCAAGTTCTCTTTAGTGTTATGGAGCTACATAAATATACATATTCTATTAAAACAAATCTTCCGACATACTTGCAGACTCACCGAATTAAGTAATCTATCCAACATTTCAATATTAATATGTAATATAAAGTTTTAAATTACCAATATAAACAAACATTTTCTCACCATCTAAGAGGTCCCTTGCTAGTCCTGGCTCGGCAGAGGTCCGAGTTACAAACTCTGACAAGATAACGTCCATTCCGCATGATGCCCTAAAGTACATAAATGCATTAAAAAACAACCCGAGGAAAAACAGCGATGTGTAATAAACAATCCCTTTGTTTAAATTGGTTAGTATCTTCTACACTACTGCAGTATTAGCTGAAGTGATGACCAACCTATCTGCCAAAGAAGGAGTGAAGAAAAAGAGCAATAAATATTCTTTGGAGAGAAATATTAATTTCAGAATATAAAAATAATTCATTCTGTTGAATATAAGTGTATTAATTAAAAATAAAATAACTTATCATGGAACAATCAATGTAGATACTTAGATTTTGGGTTATTTAAGATTTCCAAGAAATGTTTAAAATATTAGCATGCTACATTCTAGGAATACACATCTTGTTGTCATAAAATAAATTTGGAAATGCTAAGAAAGTTTTTTCTCAGCTGCTTAGAAGACAATGATTTCATTGCTTGCTGATAGCAAGCACAGGAAGTGAGCTTCAGTATTCATTTTATTTCAAAATCCAAGGTTTCAGTTTTAATTTCAAACCCAGGTAAGTCATCGTGTAAATTATGACGTCTTACATAAAAGAGTCATTAGTAAATTCAGTAAAAAACAAACAAACTCCATCCTACATCACAAATGAAATACATTTAAAAAAACAGTAAGATGTTCCAAATAATAAAATATTCTGGGTTAAAAAGCCTTCATATTGCAAATCTTGTTAGATTTCTAACCTATATTCATAGAGATTTTGAATTAACACTTGGTATATTTAATATACTCGTAATATGAGCAACAAATTCTTGATACATTTTTGAATTTGATTAATTTATACAAATGTCTTGCTCTTAATTCATTTTTTTCCCCCCAGTCTTCAGTACTTTTCAGAACAAATATATTACTACTGGTTTACACCATAAAACTCTGCCAAAATTAAGATGGGATCAATATAACTACTAAGAAATAAAACATTTTCTTTAATCTGTTTAGTAATATTTTAATTATGATTTAAATTTGTTCAGGAGTGGATTATATGTTTTTGTAAACTTCCTGTTCTGGGAAAAGTAAACACTAAGTTATTTTAATCTGTATTTTTTTCAGGCATATTAATTATAATGACAAATTAATTTTTCCAATTAGTACTATGTTAAGGATTATGTAGATAAAAAAATCATTTTTAAACATGTTTTAAGAAAGTTTAACTGCTCAAATCACATTATGCAAGTCTTCAAAGGCTCAACCATTGATTAACAACTTTCATTACACTGAAATAACTGGTAGAACTGCATACAAGTCATTATCTGGCAATATGATACAATACATTTTATTCCAAAGAGTGCTAATACCTTTTGAATAATACCTCAATTTAAAAGAACAGTATCTTGTAAAAAAATTAAGAATTATCAACAAATACACTTTATTCATTTTTACATGAGTTAAATGCAGATAGATGTTTCACACTTTTGATTTTTTAAATGGTTACAAAACCAAACAGTTTGTAACAATCCACTATTTTTCTTGTATGTTGTTTTTCAAACAATCTTTTATTACTTTAACTTAAAGAAAAGAAAAAGCTTGAATTATTTTTGAAATAACTCTACTAAAAACTTGACATTTTTTCAAATGTACATTTAGAACCAGATTTTTTTAATACGTTATAACATTCCCAGATTCTAGCAACACATCATAACAAAGGAATATGGATCAACTTGGGGTCCCAGGACCATCCAGCTACAGACCTGCAACAAGTTTTAGTCCAGCTTTCATAAAAAAAAGTGTGGCATTTTGTAACAGGCAAGAATCTATGAACATAAGTGGATGGCAAAAGCCATCCATGTGCCCTAAGCAACAGCATGAAACATGACAAAAATTTCTATTAGGAAAAATATCACAATTCATATGTTCAAAACATATTAAACAACATATTTCTTTAACTGCTGCATATCTAAAGCAGCTGGAAAATGAAATGTGTATGTATGTTACTCAATGTAAAGCAGTAACTATGAATTTGTGTGCTACTGTATTGCTAAATGGGTGCTAAGAAACTGTTGACTTCACATACAAAATGGCTTATGGAAAGTATGCAAGCAGGATAGTGTGTTTTAGCTATGACAGCCTTATGGTGGAATCTTGCAATGAAAACTATATGCTGCAGGACTGCTTTGAAAGTGTACAGACTTTAGACAAAGTATGACCAAATGTGGAAATATGGACTGTAATAATGATGTGGCGAGGCTTCCAAATTATTTTAATGTACCATACCTATCTACTGTACTTGATATTATTATGCTACACAGAAGAAGGGGTATTTCTTTACACTTTTGTTAATATCTGCAACACCTAATAGTATAATGCTGGGCCTGGCAGTTAGGCCACTCAACTCACAATCTGACCTGGTCATCAGGGTGTAGACATTCTTGGGTTATTAAAATACCAGTTGATCATATCATGCTTAGCATTTCCATTGTGATCACCAGTGCATTAAAAGTAGAGAAAAATCTTGTAACAGAAACTTGTACTGAAAATGCCTATGCTTTAAAAAAATATCCAAGTCTTAGATTCTATTAGGAATAATTTAAGCAGTGTAACTACGTGACTAAACTTTTGCATAATATTAATGAAGATAACACACACTGATTGATTTCAATCTCAGCTATAGTTTGCCATAAAGGATGATACTCTCTTGTAAATCAAAGGTTTAAACTAATGTAAAAAACAGTACATGTCCCCCTTACATGTAAATATACAATATAATGTATACTGATTCCTATGTTATTATCCAATATCATATTATTACATTCAGCAATGCTTAACAGAATCTCATTTAAATGCTTCTATAGAAAGGTATACATAAAATCATACAGCTCTATATAAATCAAGTCTTATGAAAATAAGTAACACCTTCATGCTCGCTCAATGTTACCTATGATGTCAATGTTGATCAAACAATACCCAAAATACAAGTTTTATTTTAATAAATTATTATTCCTAAAAAACTTGGGCATTTTTTATACACCTTTGAAGAAACAGAATTTTTATTAATGTTAAGACTTTTCTTTTAATTTTTATAACTAAGCAGGTAAAACTTCTGCAAGTTCCTTCAAGCATAAGTCAGTAAATAATGTCACTATTTAACAGAACTTACAAATTAGACAAAGCAACTTTAAACTGTTCTCCATTAAATCCAGTTTCATACGTACAAAAAAGCAAACACCACTGTAAAACATTCATTCTGAAGTGGAAGCAAAATGTTTTTATCTCTTTAATATCATAACTAATGACTTACATATTTTAATTTTATAGTGAATTTCCAAAATAATAAAAATATGCAATGATACATATCACTGGGTATTTAAGTTCTATCATAATATAATTTTTTCCCTTGTATATGTACAAGCTAACAAAAATTTTTTTTTGGACATTGAAACAATGCTCTTTTTTTATTTTTATTTTATCAAGACTGTTAAAGCGCAGCACTGTATCTGTGTACGAAACAGTATTGTGCATCATCTAAATATTCAGTCAGATATTATAAAAATGTTCTATCAAAAAGGTATTTAAACACAAGGTCAATATTTTCACAAGATGAAAAATTTTCAAACACTCCAAAGAAAGTTTATAATACTAATAAAAAATACTTTAGTTTGCAACACATCCTAGAACTGAAATTATTCTAAACATTTACAAGTGTACTTCCTTTTCTACATATAATTCTTATTACATTCAACACTTCACGTACATCTATAAAAACAAAATCCATAAATATGGTTTCTCCCAACGTTCTCCCCCCCCCCATAACTTGGAGTTTTTGTTTTTAGAGTTTGAGGAAATAACATGGAAAACACATTAAAAACAATCTGTACACTGAATGTCTACTACTTAAATGCACTGATATGCAGACATATCTAACTCATTTCAAATGGATTTAACTACAAAAATGTGCATTTTTCCTTTCCCTCCCTCACACATTCACAAAAACAAATTAAAACTTACGATATAATAATAATATTATACAGGGTAATCAGAAAAATTCAAATGATAAACAAGACAGTCTATCCTGCATATCAAAACATACTGGTTAGGAGCATCATAATGTCTGAAGCCAGAAAAGAAAACCAAAAACTTATAGTGCCTGTAATAACACACAAAATTTAAACTTAGGTTTTTCAAGTTTTAACCAGGTCATTAACAAATAAAGACCCAAAAATAATTCTAAAGTACTTTAAATTTTAAAAACATTCATTCAAGTACAATAAAAATTATGAAATCACACTAAGTTAACAATCACAAAAACGATAACAAAAACGCATCCCTACCTTCTTGCTAATGGGCTATTACGTTTTGCCCTTCCACTACTGGGGTAACTCACACAAATTATACATGCCATCACGTACACTTCGTTTGGTGATTTCAGATGCACGTAGGTAAGTTTACACGTCCAACTCGTACCATATAACGTAGCACTACCATAACTGTTCTCTCAGTTCGTACTAAATTACAACAAAAACTTTTTACCTTTACTTTGATACCAGCTTCTCAGCGCGTTAACTTCGTGATTCATTCTGTAACTATCAGTAACGCAACGTCTGCGAACAACGAAAGAGTGCCACCGGTACGGACGGCTAACCACCTGGCTCGAGCGGCCCGATGTGTTGGCACTGTGCCCACATATCGCAGCATATACAATATTGATCGAAATGTGCGATATGCTTTAAATTGTCTGCACCGTATTAGTGCCTCGCCCAATATCAACTGCACATGCAATTTATGTGTTTTACATGGAGGGAGGGTAACACATAAAAATAACAAAGATCGTGGCACCAATGTCAATAAAACGTTCCAACCAGCAACTAATCAATCCTGAATATTCAAGATCAGCCGTGTTTGGTCAAAACTGACTACATGTTGCCCACGTGAAATAATGTAACAGTAACTAAACATAATTATAGTCTGTTTGTAACAAATATCACATCACGAAGGTTTGCCGAGTTGCACTGTGAAACACTACACAAATTACAAGTTGTTGTCGTTTGTTGTTAAACATAAAGCTAAATAAAAGATCTTTCTGTGCCCAACATGTGTATCGAAACCCAGTTTCTAGCAGTACATGTATTTAAATATACTCCTGTACTAGTGCAGGACAACAAATTACAAGACAGTGTAACCCCCTTCCCCCGAAAATGGGAAGTCACAAATTGTTTTAACGATACGTGTAAACCCACCTCGTTCGATCTGTGCGATATGTAACGTATGTAAACCCTCAAACTGCAATGATAGGATAAGTTTGGAACACTGACCCGGCATGGCCAGATGGTTTAGGCACTCGACTGGTAATCTGAGGGTCGCGGGTACGAATCCCCGTCACACCAAACATGCTCGCCCCTTTCAGTCGTGGGGGCGTTATAATGTGATGGTCAATCCCACTATTCGTTGGTAAAAGAGTAGTCCAAGAGTTGGCGGCGGGTTGTGATGATTAGTTGCCTTCCCTCTAGTCTTACACTGCTAAATAGGAACGGCTAGAGCAGATAGCCCTCGTGTAGCTTTGCGCGAAATTCAAAAACAAACAAAAACTTTAGAAACGAACGCTAATTCAAAACACAATGACCCAGACATGAACAACTATTTCTACAACAAAGTAAACAACCATGTAACAAACAACATAGAATTATATGAACCATATTTTACAATCAATATTATTAAATAGTAACACTAGTAACACTTATGATTATAATACTCTACTGCTAAAAAAACAAAAAAAAAAACACACTAACTGAACTCAAACAATCATTCAAAATTTCAAAAAACAAAGCACCAGGAAATGATGGCATATAAACAATTCTCCTCAAAAAAAGGCACTCCAAAATTATTTGACCATCTATTAGTTATCTTTAATTTATCTTTCTACTCAGGACACATTCCAGTTTCTTGGAAGCAAGCCAATATATTAATGTTCCACAAAGAAGGTAAACCAGCCAATAAGCCAAACAGTTATCGACCAATCAGCTTGACCAGCCGTATAGGTAAAATTTTTGAACGAATAGTAAGTAATAGACATTTTTGTCTATTTTTGTCTCTCCACATTTTTGGAACTTACTTCAAAATTACCAGAAGAACAAAACGGATTTAGAAAATTTAGACAAACAACAGATCATTTAATTAGGTTAACTGAAACGATAATAAATAGCTTTAATAAAAAAGAATGCACTGTCTCTTGTTTCCTCGATATTGAGAAAGTATTCGACACTGCATGGCACAATGGTCTTCGGTTCCGTACGTACGAAATGAGACTACCGTGTGGTTATCTAACGTTTTGGAAAATAGAAAATGCAGAGTAAAAGGTAGAGGGAACTTTCTCTGAGTTCTTCACTCCAGAAGCTGGTGTCCCTCAAGGAAGGGTGGTTAGTCCTATTCTCTTCATCATGTATGTGAATAATATGCCAATTAAAGACCTAAATCATGGATACTCGTCACAGTTCGCTGATGATGTAGCAATTTGGAAAAGTGCCCCTACACCAGAAATTGCAGCCTATAACATATAACCTCAACTAAACAGAATAAGTGAATACTGCCAAAAAATATAGAATCAAAATAAACACAGCAAAGACACAATTAGTGATATTTTCAACATCAACGAAACATCAAAAAGTACAACCCCAGATTTACATGAACGGATCGCTTCTCCAAACTGCTACATCTGCAAAATATTTAGGACTAACATATGATTCTAAACCTACCTGGACAAAACGTGTAAATAACATAAAAACTAAAATTTGGCGAAGAATAAACTATGCTAGGAGTCTTAACTGGTAAAAATTATGGAACAACACCTGACAACATCCTTAAAATATACAAAACATATATAAGACCAGTAGTAGACGATGCAGCTCCTGCACTGATTAACGTAAGTAAAAAACAACTGAAATTATTACAAAATACATTAATTACAACAGCATATAGAGTACCCAAAACCACTTCATCAAAGTTCATACACAAATACTCTAATATATAAACAATACCAGATAGACTTCTACATAGTACAATAAAATATTTCGATACAAATTTGAGAAAAATTGAGCTGTTATACGAACCAGACAGGTATTGCATATATAATGAAGAGAGACCTAAACACTTCTCCCCGATTAAGTTATACATTAGATCATTAAGTTAAAATTAAGTATTTAAAAAAAAGGCAATGAAAAAAAATACCAGTGTTAAAATAAAACACGCCACCTATGTTCTAGACTTAGAAAATCTGAAAGAACAATATACATGGGCATTGCCCTGAAAAGGGCCTGAGTATTGCTCATCACTCTGGTCCTTATGTATTTACTTTAAATATGTTAACAAGCCCACTCTAACAATTAAGAGGAAGAGGTCTTGTGTACCTGACCCTCCTGGCCATACAAATTTATATACCCAAACACCTAGAGAGAGAGAGAGAGAGAGAACGCTATTTAGCCTCGTTCGATCTGCGTGCTAAGTGATGTATGTAAACCTCTAAACTAGAATGTTAGTGTAACTTTAGAAACAACGCTATTTAACCTTATTATTTAATTCGTTAGTAAAATTTAACATAATCTATAAATTATTACATCTCTCTTAAGTGTTTGACACTAAGAATGGCAGATTAGTACACAAACAAACGTTACATAAATGATAAACACCCCCCCCCCCACAGGATCAACTACAGTTCTAAACACTCGCTAAAGGAAATTCAGCACACAAACAAACGTTATATAAAACACCAGGACCCCACACAGAATTGACCACAGTTCTTAATTTCACATCAGTGCCTAGCTTAGACTTATCGTCTCGCGATGCTACAAAACGCAAGATAATTATCTCACAAAGAAATAGATACTAAAGTGTTAATGTCTGTCTTTTTAAAAACTGCATATCAGAAAGTTTTGTTTACTTAATTTAAACATAAAGCTACATAATGAGCTATCTTTGCTCTGCCCACCATAGGTATAGAAACCCAGATTCTAGCGTTGCAAGTCCGCAGACATGCCGCTGTGCCATTGGGGGGCAGGGGGTTTGTTTGTTTGTTTTTTAATTTCGCACAAAGCTACTCGAGGGCTATCTGTGCTAGCCGTCCTTAATTTAGCAGTGTAAGACTAGAGGGAAGGCAGCTAGTGATCACCACCCACCGCCAACTCTTGGGCTACTCTTTTACCAATGAATAGTGGGATTGACCGTCACATTATAACGCCTCCACGGCTGAAAGAGCGAGCATGTTTGGTGTGACGGGGATGCGAACCCGCGACCCTCGGATTACGAGTCGCACGCCTTCATACGCTTGTCCATGCCAGGCCCAGGGGCGGGGGGAGGGAAGACATGAAAAAGAATGAAAATTTCGGGTACTGCTACCAAAGGTTATGTCAGAGGTCACTCAAGGAGTAATTTGAATAAGCCTGTTATTATGCTTTCTCTTCACAAGGAAAATATAAAAACTCATTAAGAGTACAAGATCTTAGTTCGTATATATTTTCTTACCCTAAAATCAAGGCTCGTGCATCCGTTTAGTAGAAAAACCGTATGTATAAGTTTAACAACTAAATACGTCTCGAGAGAAGTTATAACAAATTATGTTTCCCAAAACTGACGCATTTCCAGTGAATTTTTCTATAGACTGATCGTATACATTTATCTGTTAACCTCCTTATGCTGATGAAAATATGCAATTTATATTTCACATGTTCACTCTCTCAAAACGTTTTACAATTTTATTATGAAAAACGTTGACGGTCTTGCCTGACAAGTGAGTAATCGACATTCTTCGTGATGACGAGAAATCCACTCGAAGCTAAAATGTATCTCAAGACGGCTGGTATGGGTGTTAAAACTTTAATTAAAATAAAGTACAGAACAACGCTTCGACCTTCTTAGGTCACCATCAAGTTAACATAGGCGGTCTCTTTGTAAACCTGGAGATGACCTAATAAGGTCGAAACTCAGCACATGAAACAAAACAAAAACTCAACCGTTCTGTATTTTATTTTGATAAAAGTTTTAATACTCATACCAGCCGTCATGAGATACATATCGATGTTCTTATCCACATACTGGAGTCGTAACCTCGAAGCTATTTAAGACCATAGTAAACTACAATCGATAAGTAATTATCAGATTTTTTCTTATTATCCATCACAAAGGTTTTGATGAATCCCTGTGTGTAATAGATTGTTATATGATACATATATTTTCGTCCTCTATCCCCCGTTCTCTACTGTCAAACAGATATTAATTTATTTATCAGGCAACATTTTTCATTTCGATTACAGGTCACGATACAATGAAACGAACATGGATATTTGTTTTGCAGTTCCATTTTAAGTACAAGGAAGTATTAATGCCGAGCAGTAACGACATTTTTATAATTATTAAAAAAAATTGTTTTCTCAGAATCTCCTGAGGATCTCACGATAATGCTAGAAATTTTAACAGTGGGGCTTTTATTGGTTTCGTTTGTTTTCAATTTCGCGCAAAGATACTCGAGGGTTATCTGCGTTAGCCGTTCCTGATTTAGCAGTGTAAGACTAGAGAGAAGGCAGCTAGTCATCACCACCCACCACCAACTCTTGGGCTACTCTTTTACCAACGAATAGTGGCATTGACCGTAACATTATAACTAAATGTCGAACTAAAACCTAACACTAAATGGCAAAAATAATAACGCCAATGTAGTATTACGCTGCAAGACTACTTGTGTTCTGTTCACTACAAGAAATCAAACCCTGGAATTTAGCTTTGTAAGTCCCCTAACTCTACTTCTAACCTGAAAAAAAATTTTAAAAACTGAAAGCCGAAATTAAAGTAATTATAAGAAACGGTATTACACAAAAAACATAATTTCCTTCCCTATATAAAATAAACGATACTATATTGCTATACTCAAATACAAAGGGAATATTACTTAAATGTACTTAAACGTCTTATACACGAGGATGGAATTTGGACGCATGTTTCGTTTACGTGATACACATGAGCACTACTACAAAAAGGTTATTTTCTGTTTTCATGATACAACTATAAGTATTAGTAGGCGAAACACGTTCACGGCACACTTTTATAGAAGAAAAATATGTAAAACGTAATATTTACAAAGGTTACCAGATCTATTTTTTGCAGGATGATACATGTTCTTCGCCGGAAACGAACTACCACAGGTTATTTAGTCGATATGTGTACTTACTACTACATCTGAGGGTATTTATGTCAGATGTGACAGAAAACCTTGAGCAGTGTTACATTGATGGTTTTATATGTATCTCCATATAATTTCTTCTACAGTTCTGTGGTTACAAGATCCAAATTTGGCAGACGGACTCGGGATGGTCCGGGGTGTTGCTATCTGTATGGTGTAACACGTTACCAAGGGGGACATAATGCGCCAGAGAGGACAACCACTCATAATGAGAGTTTAAGAGTGGCTGAACCCGAATTTTTTCACAGTTTCTGAGCTATTAGAACCAACCTTGACAGGCGGACTCGAGGTGGCCAAAGAGTGTCCTCATCTGTAAAGCATAGCACTTTCACCGAAGGTCACCCATAGTAACGAGGATTATAAAGGGGCTTCCAAGTGTGCTGAACCCGAATCTGGCATCAGATTTTGTGATCCCAACTCCTTTCGAGATATCAGTGAAGCAATGTTTCCAATTGTGTTCATACCCCCAATTAACAAGCTTATGGAAACAAATGTAGTACATGTTCTCAGGTACCACGGGAAGGTGTCCCATTGGTTTTTCTTTTCCGGGGGCAATTTCTATGAAGATAGTTGTACAAATAATTTGGGATAATGGCAAAAATTGACTGATACATCAGGTTCTCTGTGTATCATAATAGGGCTTTTGAACTTAGAAGAAGGGTGCGGGTATTTTATACTAGTGACCCAAATTCAGAAATCAAGGATATTACACTTTTTATCTCTAAATAAATGCGTATGCACACTGTTACCTTTACACTTTGTCCTTCACTGTACCTTTTCAATAAAACTAAGCAAGCCTGCTTCCTTAAAATAAAAGGAACGACATGGCCAGGTGGTTAAGGCAGTTGATTCGTAATTCACGGGTTCGAATCCCTGTTACATCAAACCTGATCGCTCTTTCAACCGTGGGGGTATTATAATGTTACGATCAATCTCACTATTTATTGGTAAAAAAGTAGCCCAAGAGTTGGCGGTGGGTGTTGATGACTAGCCAAACCTTAAAATAATAAATGTTCCACAAAATAGAACCAATTAAAACAACGTACTGAATATGAGCTAGAAATTATTTCGGGCATCTTAGCCAAGCTATATTCAATTTTTTTTTCTATATGTAGGCTTTTCTGAAAACTGACTGAAGTTACTTGACTGGGCGTGTCTTTTTATCATTTTTACGTTGAAACCAAATTAACGGTGGAAGAAGTTTATGAAGAGCTTTCCCTACTTTATGATTACGTTTTACATGCACGGTAAGAAACGGAATAGGGAATCATTTTACCGATAAAGCACATAATTTCTTGATCGTCTATTGAAGGTTTTACCCTTTTTTAAACAATTGTGGAATTATTTTTGAACCCAGGGGCGTAGATCCGGGGGGATGGGGGATATATCCCCCTTCATTTTAGGTGGGGATATGGTGCATACAATCATCCCCCCTACAGTTTGGTCTGTTGAATTGTTTTATTGCATCACAGGCCTACAAATTGTGTATTTATTCTTGTGATTGTCGTGTTCTTACCAATCGAATTACATAATTAGGCCTAGATGTAGGCTCTTTCAGTAGCCGAAATGTACATCTTTAATACAGGCGTGCTTCTAAGCTTTTCGATCTAAGCGACAGATCGTATGTGTCAGTCGGTAGGCCTAAGTATATATGCGAGTATCATAGCAACAAGATTACTTTGTAACTGTATGTTTACAGCTTTCAGGTTAACGTAATCAGAGAGTACCAATTTGCAAATTGAACAGTTCACATAAGTGGTTACAAATATCATCCCCCCCCCACATCGGGTGTAAAAAATCTACGCCCTGTTTGAACCCTTATCCCTCAGTTACTTGTTGCCCGTTGGTTGAGCGGCCGCATCCACCAAATTATTATTATTATGTGGCAATTATGTAGGCTATCACATAATTGGTACAAGTGTATAAAATTAAAATAGTATATTTGTCTCGGAATGTAAACGAATTTAACAATAATTTAGTATTACGATATATTATGAACTATGAAAATAGTTAAAACAATCAAAATGTTTCTCTTAACATCGCGAGTTTTAAAAGTCCCATTTTAATCAACTACCACCATTAACAGTTTAAATATTTCATTTTTAACAGTATTTCTCTAATTCTATTACTTTGTGATGGTAAAATACAGGGATTGATGCAATGTAATAGTCAAAGGAGTTATAACGGTAACGTAAAAAAAGGAGGGATTATAGTTTGTTTTGAATTTCGCGCAAAGCTACACGAGGTCTATCTGCGTTAGCCGTCCCTAATTTCGTAGTGCAAGACTACAGGGAAGGCAACTATAGTCATCACCACCTACCTATCTCCAACAAATAGGATGACTGGCCGTTACATTATAACGTCCCCTCGGCTGAATGGGCCAGCATGTTTGGTGCGACGGGGATTCGAACCCGCAGCATAACCACTTGGCCATGCCGGGTAATTTTTAAAGTTTGTGATTACTGGAGTCCTATTTAAGTTAGCATGTTTTATTAAAAGTTTTAAAGTGAAAACTACATAGTATATAATTGCATGGCCTAACAAAAAGTATTGTTTGGTTTAGAAATATGATACGAAAATTCCACTCTTGACCTTAAAAACAAATTTAATCTTTGCCAAAAAACAATAAAGATTGTAATAGCAAAAAGAAAATTTTGTCACCTGGAGTTTAGGGCCAACACAGCAATTTAAAAAAAAAAAAAAAATCAAGATACGTTTCACTGTATTTGAATTATTTTCTACATCCACTATATTATTTAACAAATATTTTTGTTACTACATAATTTTAGTCATTAGTGTGTAAAAATATAAATCAAGTCGTAATATTTAAATCAGTTTGTTTTCCAAGATTCACATTACCTAAATTGCATTTTTGTAATATGAATGCTTACAATTACTGAGTTAACACAAAATAATTTCTTGCTGCCACAATAAGAGGTGTGCCAATATTAAAATACATGGTTTAGAAGTATTCGGATACTTTTTTATACTGGTTTCAAACTGTCTATGAAATCAATGTATTTGTAATTTAATTTTCCAACTAAATTGTTATCAAATCGTACATACGTACATTAAGATGCCCTTGACAAAAGAATAATCCAGCCAATACAATGAACGTTAAAAAATAAACCTAATTCTTTGGAGTTAATGGTAATTATTAATAATAAAGCCAATGATATGTCAACTGATGTTGATGAAATCAGCCTTTTTTAATGCAAATATTTAATGAAGATTAAGGCACTTAAGAATTAGCTGGCACATAAAGTGAAATGAATAAATATTACAGCCTTTCTGGACTTACATTATTTCAAGGCTTTGCAGGAACATAATTACATAAGTAGGTACAGCTTTAAAAACCTATTCCTCTTCACCATTGTAAAGCCACACAGCACTGATGACTACTATCTCTGTGTATAAAAGCCAGTATTAATTTTTCCAGGAACAAATAACAAATTCACAACTCTTCCAGGAAGGAGCATCTAGGTGTTTCATTTCATCAAGATTAGAATTCCACAATTTAGTCAAGACCATGCTGCTCTAGGAATTATACAGTGTATATTTCAGCTCAACAAATATGGTTTAATACATGTTCCACTAATTACAAAATTCTTTGACAATACTCTAAACTGTTTGTTTTCAAATTCACAAAATGCGTTTCCATTTGAAAGTATATTTCATGTCCATACTTAGTTTAATATAACTGAAAGATACAGATTACACACACTCTGTATGCATGAGTTATGTACAAGTTAACTTAGCTCTTATGAAACTGAATACTTTAAGAATTTATTAAGACACTCCATTTCATAAGGCTTTTTGCATATTTTGTGATTCGCGTGAATTTAAGAAAATATAATTTATATTTTCCAACAGACATCACCAGATGGCTGTAGCACATAGTTGTGAGATGGTCAGTATTCAGCATTAACTGTCCACATTTTTTGATGGCATTCAATTTTCAAATGCAAATGTTGAATACTGTTGGTGTGATGAACATCATTCAATGGGAAATTAACATATTCCTCATAGTCTTATTACTGGCAGAAGTGCAATTACATTTGTAGTTTTCACTTAAAGCTAGTTGTATCAATAGTATATTTATTTATCACTATATATATATATATAATGAAACAGTTGATGTGGTATGTCATGTATGCATTTTATCTGGGGTTTGTGCATTGCAGGCTAGGCCTAAAGTGAATCAAATTAGGCACACTATGATGACAGGCCATAACTATAATAATTAGGCTAAGAATTACCTAATGTAACTGTATGTTCAAAATCTGTATTAGCTCATATTAAGTACACTTTGGCATGCAAATATGTTTGTTAATTGTTTGCCTAACTGATTTAATTCTAGATGTAATTTTGATGAGCAAAGTTCAATTATCTGTAATCAAGTTTAAATACAAATATATGCATGTCAATATTAAAGATTTTAATTTCACTTTTCCTAACAGTGAAGTTCCTAATTTCAAACCTATAATTTCACTATTCATACACACAAATGCATTTCATAGACACTTTTTTTTTAACTTTTAAAAACATCAAACACCTGAAATAAATTGCTCCTAAAGCTCAATTTGTTTAACAGTTAAGTTTCTTCAATGGGCCTCATTTTGCAAATCCATTTCTAAACCCTTTTCACCATGTCAATATCTTTCTTTGTAAAGAGAGAATCAAAATTGAACATAGTATCCAACAATGGTTCTTAACAGCCATACTTGAAACAATTGTTTTACTTTAAAATTTCTATACATATATATTTAAGTTAAGCTCTTTCCACATCAGCTAAATACCCAGCAAAAGTTTGAATACTTTATTTGTTATCATATGCAAGTTTTAACATCACTTGTATCTCACAGGAGACAAGTTATTTCCAAACATTCCACATCCTAACTGTACCATTTTATACTTTTTAACAGTGAAACACCAGAGATAATTTGAGAAGTTTAATGTTATAACATAACATCTTGGATAATATACTTATGTTGTTGGTCTATCTGTGGAGTTTGAAATAAAAGACTGTACACAAAAATGTGCATTATGACTAACCAGTACAATATTTAGTGCCACAATGAGGCAGGTCCACATGTTCTTTAACAATTTTTGTTAATGTTGTAAGCAAGAGCTGCCAGCATGTTTTGCGTGATGATGAGGTTTGAACTGTTAGTTTACATTTTTATTACTAAACTTTTCTTGAATGAATAGATATGGACATGAAAGGTTATGCAGACAAACAGTGCCTTGTTTGGATTCTTAGATGAATGCAGAAGTGTTTTCATTCAACTGACAAACCTTCTGTCACCTTGCTGTATCATACATATTTTTTTTGTCAAAATTCCAATACGTATAGGATCAATTAAAAAGTCATGTACTATCGTAGTATCTCTAAGCCTAACTATTACTATGGTTTCTTGAAATTATGGTTTTGTTTCACAAACTGTTTCTTTTGTTGCAGTAAGTAGTTGGTGTCATAACTTTGCAAAAATAAGTAGAAACAGGGTTCACACATTTTATATACTTAGTCTAAAAAAAGTCTTGTTTAGACTAATCTGACTTCTAGTTCTAAGGACTTTTTAAAACAAAACCAACGACGTAGCTAGTATTTTTCTTTAATTTTTTTGTCAGTGTTGGTGACATTTATAAAATATTTTGTGTAATGGTTCGATTTTACTAATAATTAAGGGAGTTTAAAAGTTAAGGGAATTGTGAATTCCGCGAGAATAATTAGATAATTTTTGATCTCACTCAAATAATTGAAATTTAATTCAACTGCGACTCTCAAGAGAACTGTCTACGTGGGCAGCTGAAGTGAGAGAAATACGTAGCTCAAATATATAATCAGACATTCTTTTTTTTTATAATTCGACATTTACTGTTATGCCAAAACTCGAACTTTATAAATGAAATTTTCACGAGGCTAAATTACAGTAAACATAGGCTTAAAGCGCCATCTCTCGATTGCAAGAAATGATATTATAATACTTATAAATACGTCAAACATACACTGTTTGTTTTATCACTGAATACTTTAAACTTGTTTGATAAAATCTCAATGTTTATAGTTTATGTTTAGTTTACTGAAGTTTTTTTTCGAGCAAATATGTTTAAAATAATAACATTCCAAAAATAAATGCTAGGTTTAGAATTAGGCCTTGTAGGGAAATTTTACTGACGTTCGGGTTTCATAATACAACAAGTGTCAAATTGTAAAACTAAAAATAAAAATACACCTAGCTTAGTATTTGGACTTAAGAAAACTGCACTTCAAGAAGAACAAATACACATCTAAACTAGAAATAGTTAAGACGTACATATTTTGTTGGAAATGTCAAGGGTAAATTTTGAAACAGGGATTTCTACGTGCAATAAAAAATATTATGAACAGTAAGCGGAAAAATAGGCCTTGTCTCCATCCCAGTTATACGTTATGTTTAGTCTTACGCTATTATTATTAATGTGATATGAAACAACTTTCAACACATTACAAATAACCTTAATTTGTTAATAAGTATTTTACACAGCAAAATGTTACTTACGTTAAATGAATTTCTATATATTTAAACAGGAATTCTCCAGAATGGTTTATATCTCATTTGTCTGCACTCGTCAAGCATTCACACGTAGTCACTCGTTTAGCCTCGTATTTATCAGCCAGTGACAATGAAACATTTACAGAGTGCTTTCAATATGAATATGTAATACAATAGAATAAGATATAACCTAAACGGCAAAAGTTGATCATTACAACATATCTGCGTAATTAAATTATTTGTTATTTTCACCACTCATTCAATTTAACAAGTTAATTACAATGTTTTGAATGCAAACACGCTACTTATGGTGATTATTTTATACTATATAAATCAATACATTAACAGAAGATAACGCTATTGTATTTTTACTAGCTTGATAAAAAACTAAGAATAATGTTTGTTTAATAAATTAAGAAATACAAAGATACAAATTTTTAATGTTATAAATGACCTGGCTACAGTATGTTTTTGGAGTACAAATTCATAAACAATGACAACGATTTTATACAATATAATTTCGAAATATCTACAGAAAAGAACTCTTTTTTTTGTTTATCAAACAAAATACAAATAGAAGTATGTATATTTTTATCTTACAATAGATAAAACAAAGGTGTTGAATTTTAGCTTTTTTTGAAAGTGTAAAACTAAACAATGTGCTATTTCCGCAGTGCCCATCTTGGGTATTGAAATCCAATGTTTAGGTTAAAAGCCTTCAAGCTTGCCACTGGGCAACTTAGAGGCTAAAGTAAAGAGGTGAACGAGGCAGCTAAGGACAAATTAGCTGTCAAATACTCTTACCTTCTTGTGCTTTGTGTATTAGTCATAATTTCACTGAAGGTGTATTTTTGTCGGACACACTACTCGGTATAATAGAATATTTATGCATTATCAATCTTCGACAAATGTTTTTATTATATTTGCATCCCAACGCTTTATTAAATTCCTTTTACTCTGTAACAAACGTGGCGATTCAGATATTTTATTAAGCAGTACCAATCTTTAAAAATAATGAAATAAAAATATATCATTCTCTCATGAAGGGTTACATTTTACTGTTATAAAACTACGTAAATTTAAAGAATATGAAGCTGAGACTTCGAAGTTTTATATAAAGTTTTTATTAACGTGTCATTTTTATGAAAACATTTGAGAGAGTGAACATGAGAAGTAAAGAAACTGTCGATTCTAATTTAACATCAGTTTTACATATATTAATATGTGTTGAAGTATATTTCTGTAGTCAAACTTAACTATTCATAATATCGTTGAACTTTTGTAAACAATAAATTCGAAATTATTGATCGCAGTAATCGTAATGTGTAAAGTGTTGCAAAATTATGAATACATTCAACAATAGAAATGCTACACCATTCATTAAAAAGACACATAATAATACAATATTCAAAACAAAATTTAAAAATGCAAGAGTAGCTTGAAACCGAGACGTCTATAACCTGCGAAAATTATTGCAGAAAATACAAAGTTCTAAAACTAGTTTCATAACATTTTTTTCATAAATAAAGAAACCGTTTTAAAAAAACAAACACGTGATAACGAGTTGCAAAAAAGTAATTCTGTGAAGTTTCTGACAATTGTTTCGGATATTAAAGGTTTTACTCTTACCTTTAGCTGTTATTTTTAACATAAAGTATCATAATCACATTCACATGCATGTTAATTCTATGAATTATAACTAAAGCAAATCACTAATAACTTAAAGCAGATATGTGTTTCTTTCAAAATTACTGAACAATCTAACAGTTCCTACTTAATAAATAACTCAGTGTTTATCTCAATTAGTGTCGCTCAATATACGTCAAACAGAATATTCCAAATATATTTAACTATGAGAGTCATTTATCAAACGGTAAAACAAAGCACATTTTACTATAAATACCTGGTATCGATTTACTATTTCAATTTACCATAGTCAGTATAAATACACACAAAAAAGTTAAAGTAAAAACTAGTGTAAATAGAACTATTAGACTTCCAACTATCAAATAAGTGAGTTTGTAATAACCAATCCTCCTCACTCACTCCTGTTTTATATTTTGTAGTAAGTTTTAATGTTAGGCCCTTTTAAAACGTTCAGCTGTACAATTATATCCATGTATAAGTAAACATTTACTACTGTTTGTTTAACTAAAAACCAAAACAAATTAACTTGAAGCAAACTTGTAGTAATGAGACAACATTATTGCTACTGCAGTATGTGAAACGTTAAATTACTTTTTACTTATCTATACATTTCAGCAAAAGGAGTAATTTTGTTTGAAATTCAAACAATCTTTATGTTTTATATAAATATTATAAGAAAACAGCCTTCTAGAATAGCACTAAATATTATATTAGTGTTTAGCCCTAATGAAGAAAATTCCACTTTTCGAAAGTATCTAGGTTATAAAGTCTCGTTTTTTTTTTAAATAATGATTTTAGTTGATTGATACAACTCAATAACACGTTTATCAGAACACCTTTTCAATTTTAATGAAAATTTGATATAAGTTTTTTTAAACAGTGTTAGGGGCGTTGAGCTAATCCGAGGAACTTTATGATCTGTGTTTTATGTTCTACATATTATTCTTTAATTTAATGGTTCTTACCCAAAATTAATAAGTACTATAGAGGTGGAGTCAAAGCAGAGCTTGAGAAAATGATGTAGACATTATTTCCAGCCTACTTTGTAGGTTAAATATATTATATTATATTATATTATATTATATTATATTATATTATATTATATTATATTATATTATATTACATTACATTACATTACATTACATTACATTACATTACATTACATTATATTATATTATATTATATTACATTACATTACATTACATTACATTACATTACATTACATTACATTACATTACATTACATTATATTATATTATATTATATTATATTATATTATATTATATTATATTATATTGTTGTATGTTAATTCAACCTGTTTCTGTAATTGTTTAACGATTCCCATTCCTTCTTTTCAAATTAACAATTTTTAATAATCTTGTGCATTGTTTAAATGATTTTAAACATTTGTTAAATTGAGAAAAAAAGTTTAAAATGCTGTTCAACATAAAAAGGTTGTTAATATATTATGAGGAGAATAATATTTTCCGGTATTAGTGAATGCACCTACTACAAAAGCCTGATAGAAAGTGGTTATAATAACAGCAATCATATTTAGAATAGCTAAAAACTGAAAACATAATTAATTGTAGAATTTACATGATGAACTAACGATATGCAGTTTCATATAAAAACGGTAATTTTAATTCGAGGGTGTGCTAACACTTTTTATGTTGGTATGGCACGGACGTCTGTACCAAACAAAAGACATCTAGATTTTTTTTATCTACAGGTCTTAAGAAGTTAAACATGAACAGCTATCTGGCCTAGTTGCTCTATCTCTCTATAAACCGCTTTTCAGCCATCCAGAGCGTCCAAAAGTCGAAACTTGCCGAAGAGTCCAAATCGAGAATTATTATTTTCGTTCATTATTATTTTTTGCTGCACAGGTCTAATGCCTACATGGTTGTAGTAGTAACTATACTTTTATCACCATTTCATGCGTGAAAATAGTGTTCAGTCTTTGATTATCTGTTTTATTAATATTATATGCAAAATTTATAAAGCTTCAGATATATTCACCCATGTACGCCATCTTTAAAAAACACAACAAACGAGTATAAGAAAACACAGTTATAGGTGAATAAAAAAGCTACTTAGAGTTGGCTATTGAACTTAAAAACGGAACGAAACAAGAGAGTCACATTAGTCTATCTGTTGTGTCCACCACGGGTATCGAACCCCAAATTATAGCGTTATTAAAACTCAGTTTATGCGCAAAGACAGCAAGCTGAGTTTAATAAAGTCGAATAATACGTATAAAATCTCAACGAAGATCCCTTTCTGTTTTACTCTCGTAAAACTGTAGGATTAAATCTATGTCAGTATGGTGCTAATCATAGGTCATATACAAAGTAAGAGAAACAATTATGAAGGAAATAATTTCTGACGCAGTTTATTTATTTTTGTATTAACTAACAGATGTAAGAAGTATAAGGTTGACTTCAATGTATGTCGTAAGGTAAGAAATATTAACATTTTTTTTCACACATCGTAAAAAATCTCAAGGTTATTTAACTAACGTTAACTGATTAAATCAAAACATTATATGGAAAAAGCTGTTACCATAAAAGGATGTTTCTGAACATAGAAGGTGGCAGTAGCATCGATTATTCAATGGGATGTGTCCGTCTGGAGACAGGAAGTTGGTGGCGTGTCTGTCTTTAAGCGGGATTTTCATCAGTATGCTTTAATAATCTATTTTATTTGTACTTATTTCTCGACAGATGGCAGATGTTTCTTTCCTATGTCTTAGTTTGACAGACGTAAGGTAAGGAACTATTTGCATATATTAAAAAAATAAATTGAGTAGAAATGAACTAGATTCATTGTGTTTGTGTGAAAAAAACAGTATTTTGTTAAGATGTTAATATGTGAATACAAACTAAAATAATGTGTAAAATCAGTGGTAAAAATATTTTACCACCTTATTTCATGTCTAATGCACTTTTTTTTATGTCCATCATATCTTCAGTTGTTTCATCGTAGCTTATATGATTCCAATTTATAAAACTTTTCCCCACGTTTATAACTATATATAGTCTATCACGTGTTAGCTTTAGAGTTGCGCTTTTGTGTATAAATGTTCTCATAGGGACGTACTCGTTCATGTATACATTTTGATAATTCTATTTATATTAATTTAATATTTCAGATTAATTTGATCATTGATGTGGTTTTAGAATTTATCCATGTATGATTGATTATGTAAACTCTGACGCTATTTTTGTGTCACGTAAAGTTACAAACTCTAATTATTTTATCATTTAAACTAAATAGAGTAAAGAGATTATTGCGAAAAACCTTTATCTCAGTTTAACGATTACTAAGGAGAAGTCGCACGCGAATATAAAAGTAAGTCCAGGGGTTTACAAGGCCAAAATCAGGAGGTTAAATTCCCCTCGGCGGACGCAGCAGAGCTCGATACGGCTTTGACATGAAATAAACCAAAAAAAAAAAAAAAAAAAAACGCGCACGCGCAAAAGATAAAATAAAGTTTTTGTAATACATCAGAGAAAAATCAGAGGTAATTTTCAAAGTGTAATATATTACCATTATATCAATAACCACACCAATGGGAATTTGATTATTCAGAAGTGTCCTTCCATGACGAAGCAGATTTCAATTGTCTTTAATACTCTCTAACGAATATTGCTTTCTATATAAAAGTTTGTTTTGGGGTTTTTGTATTGAACAATGATTTCAATTTTTTTTACTGCGACTAACTTTTGCAGAATGCTTCTTTATGCATTGAAATAAGTTATTTAATAACTAGCTCGAGTACCCGTCTTCTGGACAGAAGTTATGTAAGTTTATGAAAAGTAGCTTCCCTTATTACATATAATTATAACAAATTCAAAAACGACATACAAATTGAATACCACAAATATGTGAAATCGCAAAGTTGCTTGTATTTTCGCATTGACCCAACAAACATTCATGTCAGATTTGGTGAAGGTCCGTCAGCATGGGGGGTGGGGAGTGACTAGTGGTAAAAAATGCAAAATTCAAAATTTGTATATATTTCTCCATGGACATCCATCCATACACACACTGAGAAGTCGTTACATGGACATACAACAAACAATATTAGTATATATATATATATATAGATGTCGTAGTATTTTGCTTTTGAAATTGAGGCATTAATCAAAATGATTCCAATAATCAAAAAGAGGGATTCATAATTCTAATATTTTTTAAGAAGTGTTTGCTTGTTTTTGTCTTTGAATTTTGCGCAAAACTACTCGAGAGCTATCTGCACCAGCGTCCCTAATTTTGCAATGTAAGACCAGAGGGAAGCCAACTAGCCATCACCCACCCACTGAATAGTGGGATTGACCGTCACATTGTAATGCTTCCACGGCTAAAAGGGCTAGCATGTTTGGTGTGACGGGGATTCGAACCCGCGATCCTTGAATTAAGAGTCGAGTGCCTTAACCAACTGGCTATGCCGAGCCTACAATATAGGTATTTTTTTCTTAACATTTTAAATGGAAATGAATTAGATCTTTGTATTAGGACATAACAAAAGGTTTTACGTCTTCAGATGATCTTTTTAATGTAAAAGGAATGAAGGAAATCCATTGATGTTTTGCACATCCCAACACAACAACCTTAGATAGGTGTTTACATATTTCGAAATCCATCCTAAACCTGTAGAATTAACAACAACCAATGTATGTCAATAACGGTGTGTCTGCTGACTTACAGCACCACAAACCGGATTTTAATATCTATAGTGGACAAAGCTCAGGTAACTCAGATGACTTTGTTCTTAACTTCAAACAAACAAATGATAAATATCAGGTCATCCCATAAGTAATGCCAAAATTTAATACAATAAGTGCATCATCATTTCTGTCTTTGTAGAAGGTTTTAATGACTAAAATATGTAGTAGGACGTGTATAAAAGTGTTCAGACAAATAAAAGAAACTAACCAAACTACACTTATTCAGATCATTAATCAAATAAACCCTTATTAAGATGGATGTGTCTGAGGAGCACATTAGGTATATAATGTTTTATGAGTTTAAAAAAGGCAATGGTGTAGGCAGAAACTACACGAAACATTCAAGGAGTCTCTCAATGAAAGAAAATGTCGAAGGTGTTTTCAGAAGTTCAGATCAGGTGACTACAGCTTAAGTGATGCACCATGTTCAGGTCGTCCTATTGAGTTTGATGATGACTTCCTGCTGACTGCACTTGATGAAGATTGTAGTGTAACAACTGAAGAACTAGCACAGAAGTTTAATTTAACCCATTCAACAGTTTAAAAGGTGTTAAAACTTGGAAAATGAGTCTCCCATGATTTGACAGAAGCCAACCTTAGAGCAAGACTGGACATTTGCACTTCTCTGCACTCTTGTGAGCGTAACTCACCTATTTTAGACAAGTTAGTGACTGGAGATGAAAAATGGATATTTTATAAAAATGTTAAGCGCAGCAGACAATGGCTCAGTGCAGGTAAGCTGGACCAAAATGGACCTACACCCTAGGAAAGTCTTGTTAAGCGTTTGGTGGGATATTGTTGGTGTGATCCACTTTGAGTTGTTGCCACTCAACGTAACGATTATATCAGATTTTTAATGTCAACAGTTAGAAAACTTGAATGTTGCACTGAAAGAAAAGAGGCCTGCTTTCATCAATCGTAATGGTGTTGTGTTACGCCAAGATAATGCACGACCCCATACAGCAAGGATCACATCTGCAAAGAGTGAACAGCCAGACTGGGAAATACTTCCACATCCTCCTTATTTTCCAGACTTTGCGCCATCTGATTATCATCTGTTCCGAAGTTTGGAGTACTATCTTGATAGAAAAGAGCTTGGAACACATGAAGATGTCAATACTACCCCTTCTAAGTTCTTTTTCTCCAAACCCCAAGAAATTTATAGAAGTGGCGTTCAGAAGCTTGTGAATCGTTGGCAGGAAGTAATTAATAATAACGGAATATACATTATTGATTAAATAACATTAAAAACGTTTGAAATCCTTTCTCTTTCTCTGAACCTAAAATCTGACATTACTTAAGGGATGACCTGATACTTGTCTTGCTCATTGATTCTATTTGCTGGAGTATAGGGCAATCCAGTGGTAAACGTGTCGGATCGTGGGCCCAAGGCTCGACAGTTCGCGTTCTTTCACCACAGAAAATAAGAATAAATCGCACCTTGAAATATGAGGTTGTAGATGCGTTGTAGAAGTAATAGTTATATTCCATTATTCGATTAGAGCAGTGTAAGAATAGAGGGAAAGCAGCTAGTCATCACCACCCACCGTCAACTCATGGGCTACTCTTTTACCAACGAATAGTGGGATTGACCGTCAAGTTATAATGCCCATACGGCTGAAAGGGCGAGCATGTTTGGTGTTACCAGGATTCGAACCCGCAACTCTCAGTTTACCAGTCGAACGCCTTAACCCACCTGGCCATGAATTGTTTTCGACAATATATACATATATATATTATTAAGAATAGGTTAAAGCAGTGTCTTCTAGCTCTAAGATAATTTGTTGACCAGAAGACACCTTTAGAAACAACAACAAAAAAAACTTGATTTATGTGTAATAATGAATACTTCTGAGTAGAAATCCAGGTTTAATATCTGCTTGTTTTAGGGCAAAGCGAGATTGGGCTATCTGTTATGCCCATCCCTTGGAATCGAATGCCGATCTTTAGCGTCGTATGTAAACTTACCCCAGCCCACTAGGGTACTGTAATATTTATATTAGAAAAATGTTTAATGTTAATGTTTGATATAATTATTGTTTAAATATATGTTATTATTGTGTTAACGTATACGGTTTATACAAAAGTGTACGTTAGGGAAAGTGTTAATTTAAAACTAAATGTTTCTATTTTTTATTTTGTTTTGTCCATTAAGAAAACCAGTTGTTAAAAATGTTTTTTACGTATAAAGCAAAAAAAGGCATTATATTTTTTTAATAATTTAGCATTCGTAGAACCGTAACTAACAAATAAAACTTTCGCTATTCGTGATGGGTATGACACAGTTTGGTTTTAATTTAGCGCAAAGCTACACGAGAGCTATCTGCGCTAGCCCTTCCTAATTAAGCAGTGTAAGACTAGAGGGAAGACAGCTAGTCATCACCACCGACCGCCAACTCTTGAGCTACTATTTTACCAATGAATAATGGGATTGACCGTCACATTATAATGTCCCCATGGCTGAAAGGGCGAGCATGTTTGGTGTGACGGGGATTCGAACCTGCGCCCCTCGGATTACGAGTCGAGTGCCTTAACCATCTGGCCATGCCGGGGTCTTATTCGAATAAAAAAAATTATAAGTATTCATAGTTATGAATCATTGTATTAGTTAATCTGAATTTTGTTGTACTAAACGCTGAGGAAGAGTATTATATTAGACCTTGATTTAGAGAAACACGTGAATTTATTTTAAATCATTCAGAATATTTTCAAAATCTGTTTTAAATTCCCCTTTATTTGAGACCTTGTTCCCCGACGGAACAGCGGTAGTGTTACAGATTTACAACACTAAAATACGAGCTTCAATTCCCGCAATGGACACAACAGATTGTCCAATATAGTTATGCTTTAAAATAACTTTGATCCCCGATTTCTCAACGTGTAAGATTCACAGCTTAAAATACTAAAATTTAGTGTACGATTCTCAGAGTGTGCGTAGAAACGTACAATGCTACAATATAGTTTAGGTTATTACCCATTTAAGCCATCTTCAATCTTTATCGTCTCAAAGAAAGTTCTCGTGATTAAACTTACTCCCTCTAGGTAGCGTTGCGCTAAAACAAAAACAAAAAAAATTATTTAATTTTCTCTTAAATCATTTAATTTTTTTCCAAAATACAAAATTTTTCATTTCATTTTGACCATATTTTCTTCCACAATTTTAGCTATAATCCACAAATTAAACGGCACGTAATCGGATTCGATATTAAGTCGATCAGAATATTTTATCAAAACAAATGTCTGAGAGTGACAAAGGACATCACGAAATGTACACTGTACATCGAAATGGTTATAACAAGCTTCAAAAAAAGCTTAGGAAGCTCAGGAAAGTTTAGGCTTGCTACGAAGTTCTGTGATGACAAGTTTGAACTAGTCTCCGAATTCGCGACAAGCGACATGTACAAAAAGAAGTCCACAAAAGCTCTCGAAGATTATATATATATACACACAATTCGCAGTATGTTCAAAGGATTTCAAATTTTTTATTAATGCTGGCGACATTGCTGATTCTGTATACCTGATGGCGACCGTCTCGCTACAAATTCCTTACTCCTATTGGCTGTAAATGGAAGGCAATCGTATAATCCATTTTCATCCGATTACAGCAATTTACAGAGTACATCATGATAATATGATTACATTGTGAAGTTGGTTTAATGAGCCTGAGGGATTTGTTTAGATCCGATCCAAGGAAACAAGCGGACGTTGGGGATGGTGTCTTATTGTATGTATGTCTCCGGGAGATTGATGTACATATTATATGGAACATACAAAGGACAGTATTTGGTTTCCTAATAAAAATAACTCTAATTAGGTCTTCTGAAACACTAAACTTTTTTTTTTTTATGCAGACAATTACCTCACCAGATACATATAGTGAGTTTATGTAGTCTGAATTGATTTATGTATGTTTAATGTTCTGCTTATTATATCATCTGAAAAGTTTCGTTATATTTATATTAAACACTGTGCTTTGTCAAAACGTATATGGAAACTCAAGATATCGGTTATGAATTCAACAAGTGTGAAGTGATATAAATGTAATACAATTTTTAATAAGTGTTATCACTGTGTAATCCTAATAAAATTCATGTAGATGTATATTTCTACGTACACTATATGTTTCGAATAAGTAGAAAAAAATATAAAATTGTAAATTAGAGGAACAAAATTTTGCAATTTCTGCCCAATCACAAACAAGAAAAATTAAAAACTGTATATCCTCTCAATGATGGCGACCGTCTCGCTACAAATTCCTTACTCCTATTCCTGTAATAAGTTATAAGGTTATAACTTTCAATGTCAAAAGCCTTGGGTGCGTTATTAAAGTGGCTGTCATGCTCAATTATTCTCTCAAAGTAGCTCATGATTTGGCGGTGGATACTGTTGACTAGCTGTTTTTTCCCCGCTTTGTCACTTCAATATTAGTTACAATTATAGCAGATATTTCATGAATATCCGAAATAAAACATAAAAATTGTATGAGCAGCAAAACTTTAGGTTTTGTTAAATAAATGGACAAAACACAAAGCACTTCAGAAAGGATGGAATAATCTATCAAGCAACTCGAAGAAGGAGACGTCTTTCTTTTCCTTTATAAATGTGTTTTCTTGTGGGGTAGACAGAAACAACAATCGTCAATGAGAAATATGAAATTCATACTTGGCAAGTCCTCTCTCCACTGAGATGTGAAGTGGATCTTTCCCAATGCTTTCTTGCTCTGTTTACATATTTGAAATTTAAAACGTGTATCCGAAACAGCAATGGTTTGGTTTGTTTTGAATTTCTCGCAAAACTACACGAGGGCTATTTGCGCTAGCCGTCCCTTATTTAACAGTGTAAGACTAGAGGGAAGGCAGCTAGTCATCATCACCCACCGTCAACTTTTGGGCTACTATTTTATCAACGAATAGTGAGATTTACCATCGTACTATAACGCCCCCACTGCTGAAAGGGCGAGCATGTTTGGTGTGACGGGGATTCGAACTCGCGACCCTCGGGTTACGAATCGAGTGCCTTAACCACATGGTTATGCCGGGCCCCAAAACAGCAAGTAAGCGATTAATAATATTTTCAATATTTAAATGTCAATATTTATTTTACCAGTTTATTATTGTCTGTATGAGAATGACCTAGTCATTAGCATGCTTGATAAGTAACCTGATGATTCCAGAATAACGTCCCAGCACTCTAAAGCCTTGGGTGCGTTATTAAAGTGGCTGTCATGCTCAATTATTCTCTCAAAGTAGTTCATGATTTGGCGGTGGATACTGTTAACTAGCTGTTTTTTCCCCGCTTTGTCACTTCAATATTAGTTACAATTATAGCAGATATTTCATGAATATCCGAAATAAAACATAAAAATTGTATGAGCAATAACTGTTTCACACCATCGAAATAAATTCCTTCAAGAAGAAATGGCAAATCTAAGGCGAACCACTTAAACTGTTTGCCACAAGGTCCTGCTATTCTTGGTTATTGCAGACCTAGCAAGTGATTTAGACATTCTATTAGCTGAAATGGCCCTCACGCGCGAGGAGTATTTCATTCCTACGGAGGTTGATTACGTTATATTAAAACGATTTTGGAGCTTTATAATGTCGTTACGGTCCATGCCGTCACAATAGCACATTTTGAAAATAGCTCTGCAGTGTAGTTTTCGTTTCCAAAGGTTCCCGTTGTAAGGCTTCGACTGTTCCCTGCAGGCTTTCCATAATCCATATGAAGAAGCAAAGTTGACGTTTTTCCAGGGATATTTTCAACATTCGAATCGCACAAAAATCCATATTCTAACGATTCGTATGAGACTATTAAATGTATATGCCGTGGAAGAAACTTATGTATAAGTGACTTAGGTTGATTTACCAGATAGTGATTATGTTATGTGCTGTTTCCTGGGGCGCGTGGACAGCTTTTGCCTCTGAACTTTGTGTTCTTGGATTTTTAACTGTCCCAATACGCCTTTCTTCGCTTACCACGGTAAGGGTATAACTATGTCAGGTATCTTTTTAAATGGCCTTCGTGCTTCAGGACTAATACTATTAAATATAAGGGATATCTCCGTCTTGGAAATTGTTAATACCCCGTTTGAACATATCTTTATGATTTTAGTTTATGAAAAGTCTGTGCTGGAGAGTTTGTTTGTTTGTTTTGAATTTCGCACAAAACTATTCGAGGGCTATCTGCGCTAGCTGTCCCTAATTTAGCAGTATAAGACTAGAGGGAAGGCAGCTAGTCATCACCACCCATCGCCAACTCTTGGGCTACTCTTTTAACAACGAATAGTGGGATTGATCGTTAAATTATAACGCCCCCACGGCTGAAAGGGCGAGCATGTTTGGTACGACTGGGATTCGGTGCTGGAGAGAGCTGTTAGATGCCTTCTTAAAATACTCCAGTTTTCAGAGAATCACAGGCACAGCCTTCAAATGCTAAATAATGTCAAAATGTAGTTTTAATATACTCCGTTCCTTTTCGACTTTATATTGGCTGTATTTATCACGTGGTTTACTTATTGGTTTGTTCAAAATTATTTGAATACAACGTACTCAACCATCTGTGTAAAGAAAGTAATACGTCGATTAACTTTTTAAGACTGAATGAAATAAAGGTAAAATTAATGAAAATATCAAGTGAAGTGGATTTAAGGAGTTGGTATGTTGTTGTTTTTTCTACAAAAATTATTCCAATTAACATTGCCAAACACACTTAAGATAAAATTATTTATTGAAGTGTGGCATAGAGTTTTAGATAAATTCAGACAAAGGAGAAATTCACCCTGAGAATCAACCAGTTTGAACAACCACAAAGTTTCAAGCTTTGGCACGTGAGGAGGACTTGGTTTGTTTTTTGAATTTCGCGCAAAGCTACACGAGGGCTATCTGCGCCAGCCGTCCCTAATTTAGCAGTGTAAGACTAGAGGGAAGGCAGCTAGTCATCACTACACATCGTCAACTCTTGGGTTGCTCTTTTACCAAAGAGTAGTGGGATTGACTGAAACATTAGAACGCCTTCACGACTGAAAGAGGGAGCATGTTTGGTGGGATTCGAACCTGCGGCCTTCGGATTACGAGTCGAACGCCTTAATTCAGCTGGCCATGCCGTGCCTGATCCCAATTAAACATCTTAACTCAGGTTGGACTGTTGAGAGCTTTCATTCAAACATTTACATTTCTCTCTCTAATAAGAGTGCAGTAATATAAACGCATATCTTTCAGTTTGATTAATTGCTTGTTGCATAACCAAATAAACCTTTGTCCAGTCTCTTTCTTTATGTCAAACCAAGATAGAGTTAAGGCAATTCGGGATTCTGATCAGTAATACATTTTTTGACCAATCACTTCAAGGGAAATTGGACGAATTTGAGGAAACCGAGACATTTTTGTTATTTAAAAAAGTATTTGTGTGTTATCGTTATGTGAGTTATTGTAAAGTTATATAATATCTTTTATTTTTGTTCTAATAGTTATACGGTGCATCTCGATACCAGTGATGAAGGAAAAATCTGACTTTTCGTTTATCCACTGACTGCAGCAGTGCACAAAGATAATTTCTTACTCGATGAAAAACTAAGCTGTTTTAGTCAGAGTGAATGTAAAAATAATAATAATTTGATGGGTTGATAAATGTATATTAAACATAAAACAGAGATAAAGGTTGGCGGACAACAAAGTATTACCAAGCAACAGTGCCCTCTATACAATGTTTTAAGTGGCCATGCTTAAGTATAGTGAATGGATCTAAAGCTTCGATCCTAAAGTTGGTTATTTCTTTCGGATATATTCATTGATATAAAAACATTAAGTATAGACAGAGTGGGAACTGACAATAATACGAAATTATTCATTGAGTTGGAGTGATAATTTTATATTTCGATTCAAATTAAGTGTGTTGTGTAACATTTCACGAAGATGCCACTACTCTAACTGGTTATCGTTAGACCAGCCCATGCTAAATGAAGAGGAGTGACTCAGATATACTCGTTAGTACAGATACCCTCGCTGGTTGTAGGGCGACCCATTTAAGACGAGAATGACGTTAAAAGATTTGTTTGTTTGTTTTTTAATTTCGCACAAAGCTACTCGAGGGCTATCTGCGCTAGCCGTCCCTAATTTAGCAGTGTAAGACTAGAGGGAAGGCAGCTAGTCGTCACCACCCACCGCCAACTCTTGGGCTACTATTTTACCAACGAATAGTGGGATTTACCAGAACATTGTAACGCCCCCACGGCTGAAAGGGCGAGCATGTTTGGTGCGACCGGGATTCGCACCCGCGGCCCTCGGACGTTAAAAGAAACACAGGCCTGTGCGCGGAATGTTAGCTTTCATTTAAGAATGTAAGCCAAAGAAAAACTTGCTGAAATGAATTATCTCAACGAGAGAGCAATTAAAATACGAGTCTCTCAACAAGTAAAGTGAGCTAAAAATATCAAAGATAAGGCTTAACAAAAGTTGTGATGGAGATAGCTAGTTATACCTAACGTGGCTATCAAAGTCTTATCGCTAAATAAGTTGTATTAAGTTGGTTAGTAAAAGTTTCCGCTAGATGGCGGTGTATATAATATAATATAATAAGATCACGTCATCAAAAGTTCCTCGTATTTCACTCCTAAGTTTTAGTAATATTTTGTGAACCAAACTTTAAGATTCAGTTCTGTGATAATAGAAACAGTGCTTTCCTTTTATGTCTCAATATACATGTGCATGTTTGTGTCTCATGGCGGAGGTCTACAGAACAAAAGTTCTCACGAAACTACAGCGATAGTCATGTCACTACTTGTCGGACCGCGCTACTAATATAACCAGTGTCTTTCGTCAGTTCTTGGTAACTGATCACAAACTGATGGAGAGAATTATCTCCAACCGTCTCCTCCATTTTTGCGAATCGAATAACTTCCTACCAGAATCTCAAAATGCCTCCAGGAAAAATAGGCAAACAACAGATCACCTCACACGACTAACCGAATCAATCTATAAAGCTTTCAACAACAATCAAGTAACCATCGGGGTATTCCTAGATGTCAAAAAACTATTCGACAGCGTATGGCACAATGCCATCAAATACAAAGTAAAACACCTGCAAATAAATCCCACGATAGTTAAATGGATTTCAAATTTCTTAACAGATAGAACAGCACAAGTAAAAGTCAATAAAACTATATCCAAATCATTTAATATAACCGCATGAGTGCCCCAAGGATCAGTCCTCTCTCCACTTCTATACATAATTTTCGTCAGTGACATACCTTTTCCAAATCTAACATACACACATAATTCACAATACGCAGACGGCATCGCTATCTGGAGCACCTCCAGAAACCCAGTGATGGCCATGTCTCGCGTACAAGAATCACTAAACAACGTCTCAACATGGAGCAACAAGTGGAGAGTTGTGTTACATCCAACCAAAACACAAGCAATTACCTTCTACAGGAAATTAAAAAAGCAAAGAAAAAATCTAGAAAAAATAAAATTATCTCTCGGAAATACAACCATTAACATGAGCAAAAACATCACATTCCTTGGCATCACTTTCGACACAAAACTAACATGGAAAAAACATGTAAACAATATACACTCATCAATTAGAAAAAGGATTTCACACCTAATGACTCTAACCAGTAGACAATCGAAATGTTCACCAAACGCCATTATCCAAATATACAAGGCTTACATCCGTCCACTAATAGAGTACGGATGTCAAGTAACATACAATATGCAAACAACACACTCCAGAAAATCCAAGTTCAACAGAACAGAATATTAAGATCTGCATTCAGTCTACCGTCATTCACGCAAGTAAATTATATACATCAAATCAGCAACTTACCAACATTAAGAAATAGAATAACGGAAATACACACAAATATTATCTAAAAGCAGAAAATAGAAACAAACTAACGGCATCACTTTACAAATTAACTAGTGCACCAACAAAATACATTTCACCTTACAACATATTTCAAGAATCACAAATTACACAACAAAGCATCTAAAGAAATAAATTAATGTCAATAATATGTATTCCTTTTTTTCAGATATCAAGCACACGATAGGCAAAACTTTCGGCGCCTGTCCTGCGAAAGTGGGTTTTCTCGGGGCACTCCCTTTTCCCCACAGCAGAAACTTAGGCATTGGATTTTTAGATCCCAGCCCAGGCAAATTTATTGCCAGACCCTGAGTCGGGTCGTTTGAATTGAATTCATGTTCATATTTGCTTGACTTCTTCCTTTCGGGAAGGGACCTGGCCATTCTCTCCGTTGCTGCCTTTGCCTCCGTCCAAGATAACATTTAGAGTGACATTCTCCACCCAAAAAAAAAAGAGCCAAAAATTATTTAATAAATAAATAATAAAACTAAACCTAATAACAATTCACGAAAGGGAATGAAGAGGAACCACAATGTTCCTGAACACCCCAGTTGGAGAGAGAACTCTTCTGATTTCTCTCTCTCTAAACTAAACCTCTGCCACGTTAGTTTGCGTTTGCGTTCAGGCAACGTACATGAAAGTGTGAATACATATAACTATCAAACATTAACATGAGAAAATTACAATACACGATTTGGATAAAAACGGATGCATATTTTAACATCTCGATTAAGTATTTTGCGGTCCTGGCATGGCCAGGTGGTTAGGGCGCTCGACTCGTAACTTGAAGGTTGCGGGTTTGAATTCTTTTACCAACGAATAGTGAGAGTAACCGTAACTTTATAACGCCTCTTACAGCTCAAAGGGTGAACACGTTTGGTGTGACGGGGGATTCGAACCCGCAAACCTCAGAATACGAGTCGAGTGCCTTAACCACCTGACCATGCCCGGCTCCAATCAAACACCTTTATCACTTCAAATCATTCGTACCTAAAGAAAAAGACTCTTAGACCTTGGATTTATGACAAATATTCTGTGAAATTCGTTAAAACATTACAAATTTGTTCACAGGTCTACACGACTGTACACGAGCAAAGTCTGTTTTCCCAACACAGAGCTCAAGGTAAGTAGTGTCTTTCTGGCGTGTTAGAATGCAGTAAAACATACACAAACTATACTTCCAGAAAGAGCTTGGTTAATTAGCAGTGATAAACCCCACTAGTAGTATTCTATCGAAACTTAACAAGCTTATTTCTGATAATCGCTTAAGACGGTGACTGCCGGCAGAATGATGTAGGGATTATTCTGGACTCCAGGGACAAAAGTCTTGCTAGGATTTTATCCTCATTAAACCTTCTGAACGGAGTTGTACCAGCCCGTACTGTATATTTCGGATTAAATCTGAACCAATGAGCATTTAACTAACTGGACTAACTCTAGATACATGCTATGCATTTCCATGAGTGGTTTCATTTCTCTTTCTTTCGTTGTTTTCTTTCCCAGACTGTCAATGGTGTATTTGGTTGTACATTTTTAGACACAATTAATTAAGGTACAAGAGATTTCCATTTGTGGAATAAAATGCAACTGAGTTCAACCTAAAAAAGCTAACTAATTAAAAAGCTTCACTGATCAAAAACCATTTGTACGCGACAAAGGTATAAAGAAAATCCGACGAAGCAAAACAGTGAAAGAAAGGAGCTGTTTCTAGTTTAAAAATTGTTTATTATTTTAAATACTCTGACATAGGTTTTTCTGGTTTGTTCTTTTAACTAAGAGAATAATGATGACCGACCCAAAAGATTTGTTTTTGTTTTGAATTTCGAGCAAAGCTACTCGAGGGCATGTTTGGTGCGACGGGAGTTTGAACCCGCGACCCTCAGATTACGAGTCCAACGCCTTAACCCACCTGACTATGCCGCCCTCGACTCAGAAGAAGTTTTGATCCAGATTTCAGGAACTTAGCGAATAGCTAAGAAAGAATACATTTTCATCAGCGGCAAATTTTCAAAAAATTGTATCTTAAATGTCATTCAATTGTCTCACATTATTTACTGCTTAGCTACATAATAGGTATTCTGGACCGTATCCACTACGGGGATTGAAACCGATTTTTTAGCGTTATAAGTCTGCAGACTCATCGCCGAGCCAGTGGGGGCTAAAGTATAGTGAGTAAGCTATTGATCTCAATAATTAATTTAGAAATACAATGACAGCAACTTTTACAGTGGGATGATTCTGACTTTAATCATTACAATGTTTCGAAACATAGTATCGACATGATGATGATGACTCAATAAAACATGATGTTATTGTTCTTTTAAATTAATTTGTATTTTTTAAACTGTCTTAAATATACATTTTAATTTTGCCACAGACAGGTTTGTAGTGTTCAATGTTATTTTAGTCCTTGTCTACCACAGTGCTGAGTGTTATTTTGGTGCTTGTCTACCATAGTACCCAGTCTTCTTTTAGTCCTTGTCTATCAAAGTGCTTAGTATTATTTTAGTCCTCGTCTACCATAGTGTTCGGTGTTATTTTAATCCTTGCTTGCCATAGTATTCAGTCTTCTTTTAGTCCTCGTCTACTATAGTGCTCTGTGTTATTTTAGTCCTTGTCTACCATAGTACTCAGTCTTCTTTTAGTTCTTGTCTACTATAGTTCTCAGTGTTATTTTAGTCCTTGCATACCATAATGTTCAGTGTTATTTTAGTTCTTGTCTACCATAGTGCTCAGTATTCATTTAGTCCTTGTCTACTATAATGCTCAGTGTTATTTTAGTTTTTGTATACCATAGTGCTCAGTATTCATTTAGTTCTTGTCTACCATAGTGCTCAGTGTTATTTAGTTCTTGTCTACCATCATTTACTGATCGAGTTTTTAACGATTGTTCGTTTTTCATTAAGCACAAAGCTATACCAAGAGCTAGCTGTGCTCTGCCCACCACGAGTTTCTATACCACCTTTCTAGCAGTATAAGTATGCAGCCACACTGCTGTGCCACAGGGGGAGGGGGCAAATTTTAATTTTTTAAGAAATATCTTTGTATGTATATTATATATATATATATATATGCATGCATATTAACACTGCCCCCTGTTTGTATTTTATACTTTCAAGTACTATGCTTTATTGGTTAGTAATAATTCTTATGTATATTGGATTCGACACAACTGATAATACTGAGACAGGCAAGGGCAATATTTGAGGCTTTTTGAATAATAATAGTAAATCGTGTCATAATTATCTAATAGACAACGCTGAAGTACAAGGTTTTACGATACGGTTAACAGCCTCTTCTATCAGAGACAGGAAGTCAACAAATGGACATTAAGTGACCCACCGTCTTGACCACGGTGTAACCACAATTAGAGAAGGTTCAAGTATAGACCATTGAAACGTTCTGTAGGAACATCATTGTGTCTGGAAATTGGCAAGTCGCGTGATATTTGCTTCAATTGTATCTAAATATGGCATGACTGATATAGTGTGCTTCTACCTACAGTGTTCACTAAGTGGAAGCAGACATTTTCACTTGTTTCCGCGCGTGAACTGCTAGCACGAAGATAATTTATGACCGTTAAAACCAGGTAAATGTAACTATACGAAAAAAAAACAAATAAACTCAATAATAATGAGCACATAAAACTGGGCTATATTATATGATTAATTTACCTTAATTGTATTAGACCGGAGCCAAACTGACCCCATATCTGATTGCCATTGAGGCTAGTAATGGATCTGGAGGGAGGGTTTACATGTGTCTAAAAAACGTTCATAGTCCAACAAAATTAAATCCTTTATATTAATTTTTCTTTGTCTGTTTTGATACCGTTCGGTATCACTTAACTAATATATTAGGTTTTAATAAATCGTTGCTTCTGCATTACGTATAATTTCCTATATTTAAAATTATTATTCCCCATATTTACAAAATCTGATTAATGCTCTTGCAAAAATGTTGTTTTGAATTAAGCACAAAGCTACACAATGGGTTATCTGTGCTCTGCCCATCACGGGTATCGAAACCCGGATTTTAGCGTTGTAAGTCCACAGACGTACCGCTGGGCCACTGGGGGTCTCTTATAAAAGTATTACAAAATATCTGAACAGCCATTTCTTGGGTTGGACAGATTAGCACACTATGTACAAGAAAACACTGTTATCCAAAACATCAATAAGGTTCACCTGTGGATGTGTATAAGAAATTAACATTAAAAACCGGGTTTCGATACCCGTGGTGGCCACAGCATAAATAACTCATTATGTAATTTTGTGTTTAACACCAAACAAACAAAATGAATCGAAAATATGTATTTTCAATACATGGTAAGTTATAAAATTATGCAAGTTTATTCATTTGGATGACCTTAACTTGACCTTTATATTATGACATCATTTAAGATAACAAATGTGCCTAAACAGCCTAAGCCAGTAAATTTTCGATATTTCACAAACCTGCATTACAACAATAGGAAAAACCACGAATTTTGAATCGCACTAAATATTTGTTATTCATGACTTTTGGTGTAATTCTTTGTTGTATTAAGAGGGCTCCTTTCTTATAAATAATAGTACCTTAAGAACTGTGAGTTGAGTATTTCAGTTTGATTAAATATATATATATATATATACGTATTTATATAGAAGAAAATAAATATATTTTGTTGAAAGAAATGATATTCTTGTGTAGATAATAGGAAAATATTTTATGAACATTATATTATTAACATATTTAAAAGGACATCAAATGTTACGTAGTTTAACATACAGAACGAGTTCAGAACATATATAAAACTAAAAGGTTTGGTTTGCATTTCGCACAAAGCTACACGAGGGTTATCTGCGCTAGCCGTCATTAATTTAGCAATGTAAGACTAGAGGGAAAGTAACTAGTCATCACCACCCACCGCCAACTCTTGCGCTACTCTTTTATCAACGAATAGTGGGATTGACCGTCATATTATAACGCCCTCACGGCTAAAAAGGCGAGCATGTTTGGTGTGACGGGATTCAAACCCGCGACCCTCAGATTACGAGTCGAGTGCTTTTATCACTTGGCCAAGCCGGCGTGGTTTTACATTCATAAATAGTCTTATTTGAGAAAGCATTACTTTACAAACTGAAGAGCGTACTGGATGATACGCAATCGGTATTTTATGATTTTATTAGTAGTAATAAATAAAGAATCTTAAATATTTTAAAGTAATTTTTTATACTGTTTCAGTTACATATATATTTGTGTGTGTTCTTACAAGAAGTGCCTCCCAATGGCAAAGCGGATGTGTGTAGACTTACAACGCTAAAAACCGAGATTCGATATCCGTAGTTTGCAGAGCACAGACAGTCCATTGTGTAGCTTTGTGCTTAATTCATAACAGCAAAACGACAACCCTGAATTGGCTCTACAAAGCACAATTTTAAGGTTTTTTAATGTAACGTTTATACCACAATATATTTTACAATCAATGAATTATTGTTCTTTTTGCACTGACAATATTTATCTTTTTATCATATCAGTCTTACTGTGATCCGCTTGATGCACAGTATAAACCACTATTGAACTAACCCTAAAGAACATATTGTGTGAGAAGTGTCCATTGTTTACTGAAAAATACGTCTAGCGTCTATTAAAGATAGTTAATACGTTACTTTTCTTCCATGCCGCTTTAGGCATCTTTAATAAAAAAATCTGTTTTTATTAAAAAAGTAAAAATATATAAAGTAATGGATGGACCACTACTCTTCCAGGCAACAATACTTCACAGAATGTTTGTATTATGTACATGAAACACTAAAGCGTTTGTAATTTAAGTTGCGAGATCAGTTAGCTCAATTCTATATGTGCTACTGAGTAGCTTGAGCTCTTACAAAGTGCCTTGTTGGTAGCCGTTGTTTTGAATTAAGCACAAAGCTATACAATGGGCTATCTGTGCTCCGCCCACCACGGGTATCGAAACCCGGTTTTTAGCGTTGTAAGTCCGCAGACATACCGCTGAGGCTCTTGGGGGCGTCTTGTTCGTAGCAATTACAGTTAACTCCGAATTTAACTTAGATGGCGGAGAGCTGTCACTGTAGTGGCAATACGCATGTAGCTCGGGGTATAAGCTATTAGTACAGATTATATCACTGTCACTGTGGTAGTTAAAGATTTTGATTATTTAACTAACGTCCTACCAGCAGTAGAGTTAACCTTTTAGCTCAGATTGTAAAGCACTTTGACTCTGGCAGCTACTTAGTTTGAGTAATTAACAAGTGTTTTAACTGCCGATTTCAAATGGTAACAAGTGTTATCTTGCGACAGCCAAAAAAGTTGAAGAACTACAACTTGTTCACAGTCATCTCCAAATGTATACCAACACACATATATACGTGTGTGTGTATTTTCGTTATTACGCTGTGTTTTATTCTAGCAATCAGCAATGCAAATTGAACAAATAAAAGAAAAAAACAATGTAAAATAATTCTGTCTAAATAATATGCCATTGTATTGCATAAACAAACAAACAACAACATCAAACAAAAAACGTTTTCAAGCACTTGAGCCTGTGGAGTAGTTACTATAAGAATTCTTCAATATGTGTATATATTTGGCTGTTACAGTTATGGACAATTATTAAGAACAGTGAATGTTTTTATTATTTACTTGTTCTTCTCTTACGGGTGAAAAACAACTAGACGTGACGGTTGGGGGCGCTCGAGTCGCAGTTTACGTGCCAAGGGTTCGAAATCTAGCATTAAGTATTCTTGCCCATTCAGCCATGGAATCGTTATTATATGTCAGTCAATCCCACTCTTTGTTGGTGAAAGAGTAGCCCAAGAGTTGATGCTGTCTGTTGTTTATTTTCTTTTTAGTCGACAGTCAAAAATTAAAAATGTCAGCAGAAAGACTTGGTAACTTAATCGTATGTAATAAAACAGACAAATGTTGAGCTTGCTGTACCAGAGGGCGCTAACAATTATACATACTATGTTAATTAGCTTACGTTTCATTCTTGGTGTTTCAATAATAAAGTTGGGATTTTATAACGTTAAAATTAGAGGTTTGATTCTTCAGGTAGATATAGGTTAAATATCCCATTGTATATCTTTGCGCTTAAAACTAAAACAAATCTTCACTTTACAGAAAAAAAAATAGATTCGAATAAAAAATAAGTTTAATAGTAGTGTTTTTTTTACCTGAACGGTACCTTATATACATTTGTGATTAAGCTATCAGACAAGGGACTCTTATGGATTCGAATATAACAGCTCCTAATTTTGAATGTACGCTAGTGGAAAGATAACCAGTCAAAAGCACTCCTTGCTACAAGATTTGTATCTGGAACTTTGAATGGAATAACGGAATTGACTGTCACCTTTATAACACGCTTACAGTTGACATTATTAAGTGTTCAGTGGCATAATGTCTCAGATTTTATAAACTTCGATATATAGTACTTAACGTTAATCAGTAAATAATGCCCAGTCCCTAACTTAGCAGTGAAACAGTGAAATTGATCGTCATGTCATAACGCCCCTCACGGCTGAAAGAGTGATCATGTTTGATAGGACGAGCATTTGAAGACGCGATTCTCGGATTGCGAGTCGAGCACTCCAACCACCTGGCCAAGCCAGGTCCCTCTTAATAATTGAATATTTAAAATCTATAAGAGTTATTAAATAAATTAAATCACGACTAATAAAACACAGTATAGAGTTCGCTTACGTTTGTTAATTGTGGAGTACAAATTTACACAACAGGCTGTGTGTGTTGTGATGACCACAGTTTCTATCTTATTAATTACTTAGAGTACCCGTCCTATGGACAGGAGCTAGGTAAATTCGTGATTATTGAAAGGTTATCCTAGGATATATAATTGTAAAAAAAAAAAAAAACTCGTAAAAGCTACAAAACACTAAATATGAAAAAAATCAAATTTGCATGTCTCTTCGCATAAATAAAAAAAAAAACCTTCATATAAAATTTGGTGAGGATTCATCAACAGGGGGAGAAATAGTGGTTAAAAACGCCCTCAAAAACAGCAACATGCAACACTGAACATTTGTTTGCATCCACTTCTCTCCACACACACGTGGACCTCACGAGCCCCCGCATCAATTTTTGACTATTCATTCCCACCCTACACCCGGCATGGCCAAGCGCATTAAGGTGTGCGACTCGTAATCCGAGGGTCGCGGGTTCGCATCCCCGTCGCGCCAAACATGCTCGCCCTTTCAGCCGTGAGGGCGTTATAATGTGACGGTCAATCCCACTATTCGTTGGTAAAAGAGTAGCCCAAGAGTTGACGGTGGGTGGTGATGACTAGCTGCCTTCCCTCTAGTCTTACACTGCAAAATTAGGGACGGCTAACACAGATAGCCCTCGAGTTGCTTTGTGCGAAGTTTAAAAACAAAACAAACAAACAATCATTCCCACTCTGCGAACGAGCGATATTGACACAGAACAGACAGTACTATCACAGTTATAAATATTAATTAACTTAATGACAGAGAGAACCATCTCAATGATGGCTGGTCAGTTTGTTGAAATTTTTTTTTTCTAAACTACTTATTTTTCTTCAAGGTTCCGTCAGTTAGCCAGTAGGAGAGTAACTCATTTAAGTTACGTACGACACGTAACTCGCTGGAAAACATCTTTCTTAAATAATTCTTCTTCATGGAATTATACCAATTAGGTTTACAAATATTAAATATTAGGAAAGGCTGTTTAGGTCACTGTGATAATCCCACTGACAAATCTATCTAAATTAGCTATTGTTTAAGTTATATAAAGATTTGTATGGAAAATCTAAGTCTGAAGAATAATCACACATCCTTAATAATTGGTGATAGAGATATCAAATAATTATTAATTAGCATCCGTCTCTGGCAGAAGACGAATGTCAGCTGCTAAACACATTGTTTCTTTTTAAGCGGTTGTAATACAATCATTGTTAACATTACCTAATGAAATTACATGTCACACAGGAGTTACTAACTTATTGTGTTAAAATGTTTCATAAGAAACACTTACGGGACTCGACAATTCTGATTTTTTAGAGTAAACTTTAAACATAGAAAGTATCACCAAAAACATTGTCGTTAAAAAACATTTATTATGGCTAAGAATTAATCATACTTGTGGTAAGACATTAGTGATATATTACATTTTTAATACGACATCCTGTATCTACTCTCTTTAGGATTATACTTGCCATAATACATTAATATTAGACTTAGTGTATCTTTAACACTACATTTTTTATCTAGTATCGTAGGGATTTTCAAGAAATTTTGTGCCCCAGTCGGTTTGATGAGCTCTGGATTGACTGAAACGCGTCGTCGACCATGGATATGGTGCACACAGGATGGTTCAAAAGCTATTATAAAGCACTTTTCCAATTTCTGGAAATTCCTAAAAGAACTATATACATTTGTGCTTTTCTTATAGCAAAGCCATATCAGGCTATCTGCTATGTCTACCGGGGAGAATTGAACCATTGATTTTAGCGTTGTAAGTCCGTAGACTTATTGTTGTCGCAGCAGGGCTCAGAGGACTAGGTAAGAAAAAAGTAGTGTTAAAAATATAATATATCAAATTCTCATGTCTTACGACAGATATAATTAATAACCATACCAGATATCGGTCACGAATTATAGTTGCTAATAAAACATTAGAAACGCTGATTCAGTAATAATCTTGAGGGGTAACGATGCTAAAATTATGGCTCGATCCCTACGGTGGTCACAGCGCAGCTGAACCCCTGGTGCAACTTTGCATTAAAGACAAGCAAATATCAGGTCGTTAGTGAAATGAATGTTGATGAAAGTGAATCTTATGTGCATAAAGAAAATATAATGTACCATCTGCAGTGAAGTCGCCATCGAGATAATTTTGTAAAGCGGACTGTCTGATTCACTCTTCTCTGCTTCAAACTGACGGTTAGAGCTACCAAACTAGCTCTCAAAATGTCTAATCTCGTGATAAATGCTTTGACATACGACATGTCTATTTAGACTCTTAAAACTGTTAGAGTATACAGACTGGTTGTCATGACAACTAACAGAGGCGTGACTTTCATTAGAAAGCAAGTCATGTAACGTTGTATTTATGGCTATCGTAATACGGTCCACTGTTTACTGGGGGTTGACCACATGCAATCTTTTTAATACTGTTTTAGAACCAGCGAAAGAATTAATAATGTATAAACTTATGAACATATTGCGTGGTCGGACTTAATTGCACTTGTAGGTTTTATTTCGCCTGTTAACGGCAGTCCCACCTGCTGCGGTCTTCCTTGTGGCACTAATGCAGTAATTAAATTAATGGGGCTATTTGACATTGCCCACAGTATAACTGTGCTCTCTATACCTTCACAAGAAAGCGGCAATTTTTTTCTACGCTTAATTCAATATTAATGTTATCTGTACTTTAAACACTAGATAAAGATTAAACGTTTAAATCGTATCTAACAATTTATTAAGCATCTTTATTTATTTTTTCTCAAATAACAATTAAGCCCTGTAGATTAAAAAGCTTTACGTCTGAGCGAAGGTTTCCTCAATTTTTGTTTCAGGGCAAACCCACATTTGGGCATCTACACTCTCTACCGCGAGGAATCGAACCTCAGATTTTGGCCTTTTTAGTATTTTAAATATTTAAGCAAGACATTCAGAAGACCCGGCATGGCCAGGTGGGTTAAGGCGATCGACTCGTCGTCTGAGGGTCGCGGGTTCGAATCCCCGTCGCACCAAACATGCTCGCCCTTTCAGCCGTGGGGGCGTTATAATGTGACGGTCAATCCCAGTATCCGTTGATAAAAAGAGTATTTCAAGAGTTGGTGGTGGGTGGTGATGACTAGCTGCCTTCCCTCTGGTCTTATACTGCTAAATTAGGGACGGCTAACGCAGATAGTCCTCGTGTAGCTTTGCTATGATAAAAAAGCCAATTTAAATTCATTGTGGAAAGTAAACCTTTTTAGTACAACGTTACGGCTTCCTGCAGTCTTTTTCACAACGTAAGTGTAATAATGGGTTCTGTTCAGAAGTATAGGCATGTAACCAATTACGGATCCTTCTAGTGTAGTCTGTAATTTGAATTCAATATAGTAAACTACAAATTTAATAACATAATAATGGTGGATGAATGAAGAGAAAACTATGACGTATACAAGCATAGTGTTCTACACAGTTTTTTCTTTTGTGTTTTTGGAAACTACAAAATTATGTATACTTAATTGTTAAACGTATAAGCAAAGTTTACAGTTGAGTAACGTTAGACTGACTGTTTGCTTACTTCTACAACCTGTAAATGAACCCAATTGTTGTACAGGTTCTTTAAGTAACTGGTGATTATAGTTTCGGATTAGAACAAATAATTCTATATATAATACAAGAAACTACTGTGATGTGGGACTACCGAATTAAAAAAAAAAAAGTATAGACATCTACGTCATTTTTCCTTTAATGAAAATTCACGTCTCCAGTCAATCAACGTGTCTCATTTGGATGATCTGCTACAACTATATGGTAATTATTAAGAAGCTGTGTGTGTGTAGATATTTGTATGTTATTTTATATATGAATATTACATACCACTACATATAAGCATGTATCTTATTCTTGATATATAAATATGAATGTGTGTTATTTTATAATATTTGTTTTGATAGGTATGTATTAAAAAGTTTGCTAATAGTTTTAATGAAATAATCGAATCAATATGTGCTCAGTGGAGAGCTTAAAGACTTCGGACACTAAAAACGGGCTTTCAGTATTCGTGGTGGGCAGAACTAAAATAGACCACTGTGTGGCTTTGTGCTTAACAACCAAACCAAGCTAAAATATCTAACTGTAGTGAAGTACAGAGACTATGATTATCTAACTGTAATGAAGTACAGATCCTAAGATTATCTAACTGTAATAAAGTACAGATCCTAAGATTATCTAACTGTGGTAAAGCATAGAGACTAATATTATCTAACTGTAGTAAAGTACACAACCTAAGATTATCTAACTGTGGTAAAGCATAGAGTCTAATATTATCTAACTGTAGTAAAGTATAGAGCTTAAATTTATCTAACTCTAGTGAAGTTCAGAGCCTAAGATTATCAAACTGTGGTGAAGTATAGAGACTAAGATTATCTAACTGCAGTAAAATACAGAGCCTAAGATTATCTAACTGTAGTGAAGTATAGAGACTAAGACTGTCTAGCTATGGTGAAGTACAGAGCCTAAGATTATTCAGCTCTGGTGAAGTATAGACTAAGATTATCTAACTGTAGTGAATACAGAACCTAAGATTATCTAACCGTGGTGAAGTATAGAGACTAAGATTATCTAACTGTAGTAAATTGTAGAGCCTAAGATTATCTGGCTGTAGTGAAGTATATAGATTAAGATTATCAAATTGCAGTGAAGTACAGAGCCTAAGATTATCTAGCTGTAGTAAAGTATATAGACTAAGATTATCTAACTGTGGTGAAGTACAGAGCCTAATATTATCTAACTGTAGTAAAGTATACAAACTAAGATCATCTAAATGTAGTGGAGACCAGAGCCTAAGATTGTCTAACTGTAGTGAGTACAAAGCCTAAGATCATCAAACTGTGGTGAAGTATAGAGCCTAAGATTATCTAGCTGTAGTGAAGTACAGAGCCTAAGATTATCCAGCTGTGGTGAAGTACAGAGCCTAAGATTATCCAGCTGTGGTGAAGTACAGAACCTAAGATTATCTAGCTCTTGTGAAGTATAGAGACTAAGATTATCTAACTGTAGTTACGTATAGAGAGAAAGATTATCTAGATGTAGTGAAGTATAAACACTAAGATTATTTAACTCTAGTGAAGTACTAGCCTAGGATTGTCCAGCTGTGGTGAAGCATAGAGACTATGATTATCTAGCTCTAGAAAAGTACAGAGCCTAAGATTATCTAACTGTAGTGAAGTACAGAGCCTAAAATTATTTACCTGTAGTAAAGTGTAGAAACTAAGATTATCTAAATGTAGTGAAGAACAGAGCCTAAGATTGTCTAACTGTGGTGAAGTACAGAGTCTAAGATTGTCTAGCTGTGGTGAAGTACAGAGCCTAAGATTATCTGACTGTGGTAAAGCATAGAGACTAATATTATCTAACTGTAGTAAAGTACAGAACCTAAGATTATCCAGCTCTGACGAAGTATAGAGACTAAGATTATCTAACTGTAGTGAAGTACAGAGACTAAGATTATCTAATTGTAGTGAAGTACAGAGACTAAGATTATCTAACTGTGGTAAAGCATAGAGACTACTATTATCTAACTGTAGTAAAGTACAGAACCTAAGATTATCTAACTGTGGTAAAGCATAGAGTCTAATATTATCTAACTGTAGTAAAGTATAGAGCTTAAAGTTATCTAACTCTAGTGAAGTTCAGAGCCTAAGATTATCAAACTGTGGTGAAGTATAGAGACTAAGACTGTCTAGCTGTGGTGAAGTACAGAACTTAAGATTATCCAGCTCTGACGAAGTATAGAGACTAAGATTATCTAACTGTAGTGAAGTATAGAGCCTAAGATTATCCAGCTCTGGTGAAGTATAGACTAAAATTATCTAACTGTAGTGAATACAGAACCTAAGATTATCTAACCGTGGTGAAGTATAGAGACTAAGATTATCTAACTGTAGTAAATTGTAGAGCCTAAGATTATCTGGCTGTAGTGAAGTATATAGAATAAGATTATCAAATTGCAGTGAAGTACAGAGCCTAAGATTATCTAGCTGTAGTAAAGTATATAGACTAAGATTATCTAACTGTGGTGAAGTACAGAGCCTAATATTATCTCACTGTAGTAAAGTATACAAACTAAGATCATCTAAATGTAGTGGAGACCAGAGCCTAAGATTGTCTAACTGTAGTGAGTACAAAGCCTAAGATCATCAAACTGTGGTGAAGTATAGAGCCTAAGATTATCTAGCTGTAGTGAAGTACAGAGCCTAAGATTATCCAGCTGTGGTGAAGTACAGAGCCTAAGATTATCCAGCTGTGGTGAAGTATAGAGACTAAGATTATCTAACTGTAGTTACGTATAGAGACAAAGATTATCTAGATGTAGTGAAGTATAAACACTAAGATTATTTAACTCTAGTGAAGTACTAGCCTAGGATTGTCCAGCTGTGGTGAAGCATAGAGACTATGATTATCTAGCTCTAGTAAAGTACAGAGCCTAAGATTATCTAACTGTAGTGAAGTACAGAGCCTAAAATTATTTACCTGTAGTAAAGTGTAGAAACTAAGATTATCTAAATGTAGTGAAGAACAGAGCCTAAGATTGTCTAACTGTGGTGAAGTACAGAGTCTAAGATTGTCTAGCTGTGGTGAAGTATAGAGACTAAGATTATCTAACTGTGGTGAAGTATGGAGACGAAGATCACCTAAGTGAAGTGAATTATAGAGCCTAAGATTATCCAGCTTTGGTGATGTATAGAGACTAATATTATCTAGCTGTGGTAAGGTATAGAGACTAAAATGATCTAATTTTGATAAGTTTTCTTCATCTCTCTAAAAATACATTTCAGACAAACACAAAGGAGACGGGGAAGTCAGTAGAGGCTGGTTGTATTTAATCCAATGCGAAACTTTTATTTTTATCTGGTAATTTAATTTTATTACGGATCGATGTCGAGTTTTGTGTGTTTTTTTAACTGATATAATCACGACAGAATTATTGTTGTAGTGTATTTCTCTGTACATATATCTGTATATACTTACAACACTGGACACATATTCCATTTGTGTATACTGTACAGTAAAGTATTTTGCGAGGTAAGAACATGTGCATTTTATTCCTAATTGTTGAGCTGTAGGATTACTTTTTTTTGTTAGATTGTCTTGATAATCAAGCAGACAACCCGAGCGCCGTAAGCAATCAATATTTGAATCGGAAGGACTTTATTAGGGCAGACTTAATACTAAGAGCTAACTGCCTGATTCCGGCCATATTAAGTACACGCAACCCCATTCCGACCACCAGGGCACGCACATAGTACACCACAAGTGCGTGATCCCGCCCCTACCAGTGCCCATCAACACGGCGGCTAATTGAAGTCGTTACTCACGGCACCCTAACATCGTTTACATTTTAATATCCGAAGTCTCTGAGGCATGTCGCGCCAGACAGCACGTGGCACGCGATATGAAGTATTGAGCACCACACTCATCGTCTGCTCTGACTTTACTTTTGACAATATACCTGTAACACTACCTGTCCAAGTAGTTCTCTAGAGTGCACCAGTTAAACCATCATCCATATATAGATTTACTTCGTGTATTTTTTTTTTTGTGTGTGTGTATGTGTGTGAATGCAAAGGATTTTGAAAGTTACGCAAGCTCTGTTAATCTATTATTGTGTACGACATTTAACCTCATAAAATAATTGATTAAAGCTTTGGAGAAGAATGAAAGGAAAAATATAATTTACTTTGCAGGATTTTTTTATTGATTGTTTATAGCTCTTTGTGTAGCTTTCTGTGCTCTGCATAACACGGGTATCGAAACCCAGAGCGTTGTAAGTCCAAATACATACCGTTGTCCAACTGGGGGGACAATACGTTTAGATACGAAAGTGCTAAATCACCTCGGTTTGATTTATATTGTTTTGAATTTCGCGCAAAGGCTACACGAGAGCTATCTGCGCTAGCCGTCCCTAACTTAGCATTATAAGACTAGAGAAAAGGCAGCTAGTCATCACCACCCACCGCCAACTATTGGGCTACTCTTTTACCAACGAATAGTGGGATTGACAGTAACATTATAACACCCCAAGGCTGAAATGGCGAACATGTGCAAAAACGGCTCGTTTGGGTTGAGAAAATATTTTACATAGAGGAACAAGTTTCGACCTTCTTCGTGAACTGACGATGACCGAAGAAGGTCGAAACGTTGTTCGCTCTCTATGTAAAATATTTTCTCAATTCAAGCCGTTTTGCATATAAATTTCTCAACAAGTGGGTTTCTCGACATCACTGAAATGGCGAACATGTTTGGTGTAAGGAGGATTCGAACCGTTACCCTCTGATTACGATTCGAGTGTATTAACCACCTGGCCCTGCCGGGCCTAAGTAAGATTGGGCTTATAGAAGCTATGTTTCGAATTCAATATATTTTAATCTATCAAGTATTCTTAAGTAAATTTGATTAATATACAACAGTTGCCAAATCTGAAATATTTGCCTATTAATATACCCCATGTTATAATAGCATTTTTTATCGGGGGATGGATGAATCAGATATAAGGAAAGTGTTGAGGCAGAAATCTTACAGGTTCATTCTATCCTCTCTTCCTTTTCTCATGGCCCGGCATGGCCAGGTAGGTGAAGGCGTTCGACTTGTAATATGAGGGTAGCGGGTTCGAATCCCGGTCGCACTAAACATGCTCGCCCTTTCATCGGTGGGGACGTTATAATGTGACGATGAATCCCACTATTCGTTGGTAAAAGAATAGCCCAAGAGTTGGCGATGGGTGGTGACGACTAGCTGCCTTCCCTCTAGTCTTACACTGCTAAGTTAGGGATAGCTAGCGGAGATATCCCTCGTGTGGCTTTGCGCGAAATTCCAAAACAAACAAACAAATCCTTCTCTCACAGCTGCATGTGTGAAAAACTTTTGCCATAGCTATGATGAAACACTTTTGAGTAATATGAAACATGTTCACTCGCTGGCTAATACCGAGTCTTGAGAAACCACGTTTACTCCTTTTGGTTCCTAAACAAATAAACAATAATGCCTAACTGAATGAAACTAATCAACCCCTAAAACTATACCACAAAACTGACGGATCTTCTGTTTTTAACACTTAATATGCACTAATAATAATATTATTTGAAATATTTCACAAGGAGACGTTGATAAACGCTGTGGGTTTCTGGACAGTTCAATCTTATCCACGTGTTCGTCCGTTAAGAGCCCCGTATTAACGCAATCGAATTAAATATTCATTGAACGATCTTTCAAATCATCTCTTTATGACCAGCCGAAACAGCAACAACAAAAAGTCTTCAATGTGCTATGCTGAAATTTACTAATTGCAATATTCATGGACTAATTTTAATTAGCACTTTATTTATAGCACTCATATGCAATTTATAAAGGCTACATATTACGTAATTACAGCAAAAAGTGGATGTGTTATTTAACGGTACAAATGTTAGCTAATGTTCTTCACAAACAATGATCATATCAGTTGTCTGATCATCATACACCTAAGATAACATTACTTCTGTAACGACAACGTTCCATTTGATAATATATATAGCTTGTTTGTTTTTGTCTGCTATTGTAATGTCTTATATCGTTTGTTCGAATTTAAAATTGACAATCTATGGTTCAAGTCTCTTTACACAAAATCCTTTTTCGCACCTTGGAGTTCTGAATGTGTTATAAGAGGGACTGTAAAATCCCGCTAATGGCCACGTAGTTAGGGCGCTCGACTCGTAACCTGAGGGTTGTGGGTTCGAATCCCCGTCACACCAAACATGTCCGCCCTTTCAGCCGTGGGGGCGTTATAATGTGACGGTCGATCCCATTATTCTTTGGTAAAAGAGTAGCTCAAGAGTTGGCGGTGGGTGGTGATGACTAGCTGCTTTCCCTATAGTCTCACACTGCAAAATTAGGGACAGTTAGGACAGATAGCCCTCTCATAGCTTTGCGCGAAATAAAAAAAAAGAGCCAATAAATTAGAATAGACAGTGAGCACTGTTGATCTGCTTGCCTTCTTTCTTGCCCATCAGTTCAAAATTAGGAGCAGCTAACGCAAACAGCCCTTGTGTAGCCCAACGTAAATATCTGGAACTAATTTATTTGTCATTACTAAAGCAGAAACAGAGTTTGACTGTCATTGCACTGATATTCAGATTAATTTGTAGCCTAGCGTAAGTATAGGGAACTAATTTATATGTCATCACTAAAGCAGAAGCATCGTTTGGCTGTCAGTCTACTGATATTTAGATTAATTTGAAGCCTAACGTAAAAATTTGGAACTAATTTATTGGTCGTCACTAAAGCAGGAACGTAGTTTGGTTGCCAGTGCACTGATATTCAGATTAATGTATATAAGTGTGTATTTCTTAGTGTGTTTATTATATAAGTCGCTTGTTTTTTTTCTTTGTTTTTTCAGTATTTCTAACTATTTTCATTTAAAGGCTATTTTCATGGAAATAGAATAGTGTTAACATTAAGCGGAAAGTAGATTTATTATTTAATAATGGAATACGTCACCTATATATTATGTATTTGTTGTTTTTTACTGAACGAAGCATGTAACCTTTATTATCGACAAACGCAAGGCGAAATGTAATTTTTAACTATAATATTCCTCTCAACAACGTTTCACATTAGGTTTAGGTTCGACCATGGCTAACCCGTATATTATGTAAGGTAATATAAAAAGTTCACAAATTATTATTCTTTCCTTTTTTTGTTTTTTGTTCATTCGTCCATATGAATAATGTAAATCAGAAGAAAATATTTCATCATAACAAAACTTTAATCAGTAATTTCTTTGTAATATTCACATGTGATTTATAAAGTTGTATATTCTATGTACTAGCAGCCTGAAGTTCATTAAACGGTAATATCTATGGACAAATGCTATTATCCAGTAGTAACTAGTTGCAGAGAGAAACTACTTAAAGTGTATATGGAATCAGATTGGAAGCTATGTCTCATTACTCTGTAGAATCAGTTTGGAAGCTATGTCTCATTACTCTGTAGTAGATTAAGTGCAACAACGAAAGTTTGGTTAGAAAATAAACGTGTTTTTGTAATACAAAGAGAGTACATTTGTTCATAGAAATAGAAGCCTCTCAGTGGCAGAACGGTATGTATGCGGATTCACACCTCTAGAAACCGGGTTTTGATACCCGTGGTGGGCAGAGCACCGATAGCACTGCTGATCACGAAAATTAAATCCATATTTGCCCATCACGTACCGTTTCATCGAAATCTTCAGTTTCACCAGGACATTGCTACAATGGAAAAACGATATCAGGACAACTGGAATCCCTCAATGTTTGCTGACTACTGTTGGACACTGCAACGTCATTCACCGGTCATTGAATACAAAGGAAAATCAGGAGCAAAACACTTTTAATTATGTTGAACTTAATAGCGTATTAGAAACATAAACGCAATTAAATACGTTATTGCCGGTAAACAGTTAACTGTCTATTTCTCAGAGTTCCTACGTGATGAAGCAAAACCGAAACTATATTTGTGCATACCCACCAGGTACCTGTCACAATCAGCAAACACTTTTCAGGAAGCAAAACTTTTCAAAAAAATTGTTGTGCAGTGTAACCTATTGTGTAGCTTTGTGCTTAATTTCACACAAATAAATATAACAAATAACTGAGATAAAACATCAGGATGTACACAACACTTTTTAAAGTAAAATGAAAGCAAATATTAAATAAATAATTGGTATTCCTAGAGGGCAGTTAACTTATGCAAATTTACAAGATCGTGAGTAAACAAGCTCTGATTACACTCTGGAACCAGGTTTAGATGTATCATCCAATATGTGCAGATTAAAAAATATCTAAATGTTTCTTTGGTTTACTTTTAAATTTCGCGCAAAGCTACATGAGGGCTATCTGCGCTAGCCATCCCTAATTTAGCAGTGTAAGACAAGAGGGAAGACAACTAGTCATCACCACCGACCGTCAACTCTTGGGCTATTCTTTTACCAACGAATTGTGGGACTGATTGTAACATTATTTCGTCTCCATGACTGAAAGGGCGATTATATTTGGGGTAATGAGGGTTCGAACCTGCGACCCTCGAATTATAATTCGAGCGCCCTAACCGCCTGACCAAACAATGAATTGTAATGTTTGCTGTTTTGTAACGTTTTGCGTAATGTGTTACACCCTTTTTAATAATCTTTGTATGAACTTTTTCAGCTTGTGTTTCCTTAGCATATCTATAGCCTTTCAATACGTTTCTGTAAAATACAGTTTTTGACTACACTTCTAACGTTTCAATAAATTATCCTAATATATAGTTCCTTAGCATATCTATAGCCTTTCAATACGTTCTTGTAAATTACAGTTCTTGACTACGTCTCTAACGTTTGAATAGATTACGCTGACAGTGTAATCTAACCTATAAATAACACTACGTAACACAAATTTTGTTTCTGGATAGTATGTGTTATTTCTTAATTACTTATGTTGTAAAAGTACAGAAAATGGCCATTTTTCCCTTCAAACTTTGCTTTTGTGACCTGGATAATGAAATTTAGAATTTAACCTATTTTCTTAATGCACAGTTTCATTTGCATAAGGTCTGAATAAAACAACATATGAATCAAGATTTGCATGCATTTTTATCAAAGTTATACAAAAATGTTAAGTAATGAGTAGTTTTTTTAAAGATTTTCACGTATCAAATATAGTTTCGGCATCTGACTTTGTTGAACCAAGGTCTCTGATCAAGTCATTGAGATCTCTTTGATTGGGGTAGTATGGGTTTCTCTCACCAGCTGCACCTCTGAAATTATAATCTGGATCTTGAACGTCTACCTCCTCTTCCGATTTGCTGCTCTCTTCTGAGGGTGGCTGCTTTCTCTCTGGTGGAGTGAGCACAGGGAGCTCAGAGCAGTGTGGCACTGAGGAGATGAAAGGTCCGGATACATGACAGCAGATGCATTCTTGCCAGCCCGACGTGTGGAAGGGTCCACCATGCAGAAGTAGTAATTGCTTGAGTGGTCAGTGGGTTCACGCCAAATTTTTGGAACAGCGAACATCATGACTCTCTTTTTCCCTCTGTACCATCCTGCAAAAGAGCAAAATAAAATTGTTATTATGAAGAATAAATTTATTTCATCCACAGCTAATGTGTAAGAGGTTCATGTAAACTATTTTATATGTGATATTTTTTCTATACTATTGGAATTTTTAAAAAATTAATTAAAAGATATTTAAATTTTAAAAGGTCTAAAACTTGTGTAATATAAAATCTTACTATTGAAACAAACAATAATTGTCCGTCTTGCCTTCTAGAGTTTTTTTGCAGTGCTCGCAGGTAAAATGAGGTGCCCAGTGTTTGTCTTGATCTGTGACAGACATGCCGAAATATGCCTTGTAGGCTTCACACATATTAGCAGATGCTGTCACGGAGTACTTTTTCGCCCTTGTCTTGATAAATTGGCCACATACATAGCAGAATACGTCTGGAGAATGCTTTCAGCTTCTTGATGCCATCTCTGATAAAATCAGATAGGTATATGTGGTCACTTATACAGCTAGAACTAAACTGAAGTGATGAGCCCCTGTATATATATTACTATGGAAAGTTCTAGGAAATTCTAAAAGGTTCTTGAAAATTCTCGTAAGTTCTACAACATTATAGAAAATTCTTGTAAGTTCTACAACATTCTAGAAAGTTCTTGAAAATTCTTGTAAGTTCGAGAAAATTTTCATTCAGCTACTCAGCACTGAATCTACTTAAAATGTGCTGGAAAATGGGTAAATTTCAAAATTTCATTAGCCAGGTCACAAAAGCAAAGTTTGAAGAGAAAAATTGGTCTTTTTCTATTTGCTTTAGGCATAAGCAATTGGGCAATAATACTGCCCAGGAGCAAGAAAAAGTAATTTTTTTGTTACATAGTGTAATGGCAGTACGTGTCACGTCACGTTACGTTTGATTTTTAGAAATAGGAGAATCATAAAAATCAAAATGTATTTTTCTGAATAGAATTGTTCGATTGCTGTCTGCCCATTACAACTTTAGTTATGGAGGTGCAAGGGGACCGTGATTGGAGGAGAGTGCCGTGAAACCTTACAAGCATTGTGGGTGTTGGTTTAATAAGCTTAATGTAAAGATGTGAGACTGCCTTGTTTGAAACAAAGTGCATATAATTTATCATGAAAGTAAAAATATCGATTCAGCCTTAAAGTTAAATCGTTTCTGAATTAAGTTTCTTTCTATATATTTAAAGTTATTATCCTAACCGATTTTTACCACAAATTATTCAAAGAATACGCTTCATTCCTTTTGTTACTCTGTAAAGAACGCTTTCACACTCCTTTTGTAAAAAGAGTCAACAATATATATCTCGCTTCACAACAAAACAGTTACGAGATGTTACAGAGTATTTCAGCTATCATGGTATGTTATAGAGTGTTTTAACTATTATGGGCTGTTATAGAGCGTTTTTGTAACTATTATGAGATGCTATAGTGCTTTTGTACCTATGGGATGTTATAGTGTTTTTGTAACCATTGATGATTGTATTGTGGTGTTTGGACTATTGTGGAACGTTATAAAGTGGTTTTTAATTATTATGGAATGTTATTTCAATTAGCTATGAAACGTGAAGTTAGGGTGTACTATTGGGGAGGGTGGGTGATAGTACATGACCCAACATTTTTGATGCTAGTTCCTAACAAAGGGTACTTACATTTACTCTATTCCTTGAAACAGTTTAACTTACAATTCCTGTGAATATGTTTATCTTTTGGTTGAGTTACAGTTAGTTAGAGATTCTAAGCATACTTCTGATGTTTTAATGATATCCTGTAATTAGAGTTGTCGCTGAGTATACGTGCCAACTGTAACTACAGGATATCATACAAACTTCAGAAGTATGCTCAGAATCTCTAACGTTTGAATGACGTCCTGAAATTAGAGTTGTCGCTGAGTATACGTGCCAACTGTAACTACAGGATATCATACAAACTTCAGAAGTATGCTCAGAATCTCTAACGTTTGAATGACGTCCTGAAATTAGAGTTGTCGCTGAGTATACGTGCCAACTGTAACTACAGGATATCATACAAACTTCAGAAGTATGCTCAGAATCTCTAATGTTTGAATGGCATCCTGAAATTAGAGTTGTCGCTGAGTATACGTGCCAATTGTAACTACAGGATATCATCCAAACTTCAGAAATATGCTCAGAATCTCTAATGTTTGAATGACGTCTTGTAATTACAGTTGTCGCTGAGTATACGCCTATACTTTGGATAAGTTCTCTTAATACTCAGTTCCCGAATGCATTATATATGTTCTGAGAACATGCCCAGAAAATGAATCAACTAGGGCATGAATATATCCCTATAGCTGGTTCTTTTCGGTTTCTGAGCATTTAAGGTGCGAGTGAAGTTCGCTGAGACATTTCTCCAAATCAGATTTCCCTCTAAACGATTTATTGAAACATATATGTATTTTTGATCTTAAGTGTTCACTGGAAATGAACGGATTTGAACACCTGTTTTCTTGTATGAAGTAAGAACGATTTTCGTCAATAGACGAAGAAGAACACGTTGAAAGTATAGTGGAACTTAAGTAAACAAAAGTAATACGAAAACACGGGTATAATTTTTGTAGCAATATTTCTTCGTGTTATAACACTAACATCTGATCTGTAACGAAATCCCTCGTGAGTAATTTTGGTCACGTGCCACGCACCAAACTTGTTTCGGGCTCACATGAGCCAATCAGATTATAAGACTTATGCACACCGTGGGAAGCATGTTAGACTAACAGCTCACTCCACAGTACCAGTTGCAAGTAAAATGACGACTATGGAAACTCGTCAGCATTAAGGCTGAACAAGGGTACTAGCTAATTTATTGTCTAATTACGCTTGCCTCTAAAGTTGTGAGAGGAAGTGGATGAGCTGCTTATTCATGATGTATAATGTTGACAGAGTTGCTCGCATGCAAATTTTCATATCTTCATTCTAAACTTGCGGTTCTGAAGCGAGTTCTGCAGTTCTGTCGAAAGCAAATTCTGAAACAACGATAGCACAATGGAAAAAAAAATTCAGAAGGTGAAAAAGAACTACAAATATTTATATAAATATTCAGCTCAAACTGAAAGATTAAGGTAGCTTTCCGCCTGAATAATATTTAAACAACTAGTTTTTTTCTTTCATTATCCGTGGAAACATTGAAATCGGTCTACGTTTTGGCGGATAAAATGAGATAATCAGGTAGTTTGTTTGTTTGTTTTTGAATTTCGCGCAAAGCTACACGAGGGCTATCTCCGCTAGCCGTAACTAATTTAGTAATGTAAGACTAGAGAGAAGGCAGCTAGTGATGACCACCTACCCGCCAACTCTTGGGCTACTCTTTTACTAACGAATAGTGGGATTGACCGTCACATTATAACGCCCCCATGGCTAAAACGGCAAGCATCTTTGGTGTAACGGGACTTGACTCCGCGACCCTCAGATTAAGAGGCGGGTGCTTTAACCATCTGGCCATGCTGGACGCTAACCAGGTAGTTAAGGTGGTGAGCTTAGAGCTGAGTTCGTGCCTTTTTCTTGCGAGGTGAGGAATGCAGTTGTTTTAATTAATGAAAAGTCCCTCACTAATATTAGCTAGACACTTAACCCTTAACCTCATATGGTACGGCACTCGCTTGGTAAGCGAGATCTGGATGTTAGTTAAGAATTGTGGAAGTTGAATTATATGAATCTTTATTTCACAAATTTCTTCGTGAATCGTTAGAAATAATTGGTTTTTTTATGTTTGAATGATTAATTTAGATACTGTAGGATTAATCCATCAAATTTAGCATAATAGTTGATTTATGCTTCAAAACTTAAGAGTAGTTCGTAAACTCTTTCTTTCTCCTGGAATCGATGGAATTGTTTGGGGTTATGGCTGCAAAATATTATTAAAAACTAAGCAGGATAGAACACAAAGACAAACAGCGAAAATGCAAAAGTAGTTGAATTTGTTTTAAAATACTGAATTCACAGGGCGTGTATTGTACTGAAAGTCGAATATTCTAGATGTTTTACAATAACATTGTACAGATGTATTTGTTGGTATTGAGAATCGTTTTCCTTTCAAGGGAACCAACGTTTATTATAAAAACACAAAACATGTTTTTTGTCGCTCGACCCTTATCGACTTGATACAGAAACTCTTTTTCCTTGTTACTTATTACCAATGTACTTGTCATAATTGGAACAACTTAGTGAGTTATTTCACATTCACAGCTATGATATTTTCTTCTAGTGCATCAGAAGGTCCAAGGTTTGAGATCACGAGTGCCCCAGCATGGCTAGGTGGTTAAGGATCACGAGTTTAAATCCCCGTCACACCAAACATGTTCGCCCTTTCAGCCGTGGGGGCGTTATAATGTGTCAGTCAATCCCACTATTCGTTGATAAAAGAATAGCCCAAGAGTTGGCGGTGTGTAGTGATGAACTTACTGCCTTCCCTCTAGTCTTACACAGCTAAATTAGGGACGGCTAGCGCAGATAGCCCTCGTGTAGCTTTGCGCGAAATTCAAAATAAACAAACTTTGAGACCACGGTATGCTGGTAAGTACACTTCGCAGTTTCAGCTACGGGCGTGTTACAAAAGTGACAATAATCCCCGTTAACTGGTTGCTCTCTTTCCGGTAAACAGTTTAAAATTAGGGACATCTATGCCTAAGCCTTGGGCTAGAGTTCGAGTGGAGTCCAACCAAGTACTTGGACTTTTTTTCTTTACATTTTAGTGAAAGCCTTGGAGCATTATGGAGTTTAATGATATGTTTATTTATAATTGAGTAATGTGAGAATAATTTTTAATAATTCAAAAATAGAGTATTTAATTTGGTTTATTCACAAAGTGAATTTCTGGGTAAAAAATCAACTGATGTTTTACGGATGTCATTTTCTGAAACAAACACAATATACATGATTTTGAACGTAATAACAGGTACGTGCGTTAGGTTTCGGTTTCCTTTAATATTTGCTAAATAAAGAATGAGAAATTGTGAACATCACCTAATAAGTTACATGTGTGACTTATGAGAATGCTACGTGTAATAAAGTGTCCACTGTTGTGCTTCTAAGAGACTCTAGTACCACTCTGTACGATAAACCTTTCAAAACCTGACTTACTATGACGACTTTGATCAAGGAAGCTTTCAGGAGGCCAAGCGTGTTACAATAACATTATCGCGTGATTACATGTCAGATAACTTGTCTTAGCACAGAAAGACTTATCAGTTATAGTTATAGATTTACACAATAGGGGGCATGACGTAAAGTTGAAGTGCAAAGTGAGAAGAGCGTTATTGTTGTTGTCACATAGATATAAATTCAATAAGTTCAAGGAAATAAATAGATGTGGCGGTGAATTTATAGACAATTGTGGATTTTTTATTTATTTTCTACATGAAACCATCACTGCAAAGAAATTTTGTAATGATTTGTTTACTTTATAAGCATCTTGTGCATGCCACTATTAGAGAAACGCAAACCATCAGTTGGGCTTAAGGCTTAGTTACCTCAATATTGGGATTGACATGGCCAGGTTGTTAAAGCGACCGACGTGTAATCTTAGGGTCACGGGTTCGCGTCCCCCTCACATTAAACACGCTCGCCCTTTCAGCCGTGGGGGCATTATAATGTGCAGAAAATTTCACTGTCTTCTCTCTAGTCTTACACTGATAAATTAGGGACAGCTAACACAGATATCTTTCGTGTAGCTTTGCGCGAAATTCAAACCAAACTTTAATATTATGAAAGCCGGCGCGTTTGCTCCATCCAAATAAGTACCTTCATAACAATACTTAACAAATTCATCCAAATAAGCACCTGCATACCAATCAATACCTAGCAATGTCATCCAAGTATGCTACCGTTAAACAATTTTTGCATAAGATCCGTCCAAGTAAAAAATTATATATCCATACTTAGCAATTCTATCCAAATAAGCACCTACATAACAATGTACAACACAACACCGTGTTCTTGAAGTAATAGTGATGTTATTGTGATAGATTTACGTGTTCAAAATATTCTAAAAAAATATATCACATTTTCAATGAAATTTCTAAAGATACGAATTTTTCCATTTTGCACAAGACAGACAAACGTCCTATAATCTACAAGGGAATTGAGGTTATTTTTACTACCACCAAAATAACCTTTGTTTTAAGAAAGGATTAAATTGGTTCAGTTGGACCTAGCTTCTTTCTATCACCTAAATTTTTAGAGTCGGTTTACTTTGATGTTCCTAGATGATTTTTTTTTATTATAAAAGGGAAAACTGAGTTAAGAAAATCGAATATCACTCGCAAATGGCCCGGTATGGCCAGGTGGTTAGGGTACTCGACTTGTAGTCTGAGGGTCGCGAGTTTGAATCCTCGTCACACCAAACATTTTCGCCCTTTCAGTCGCACGGGCATTATTATATTACGGCCAATCCCACTATTCATTGGTAAAAGAGTAGCCCAAGAGTTGGCGGTGAGTGCTAATGACTGGCTGCCTTCCTTCTAGTCTTAAATTGTTAAATTAGGGACGACTAGCACAAATAGCCCTCACGTAGTTTGCGCGAAGTTCAAAAACAAACAAACACTGGCAAATTGTATTTGGTTCTGTCTCTTTAATATATATAGGTCCGGCACGGCTAGGTGGCTGAGACACTCGACTCGTAATCCGAGGGTTGCGGGTTCGAGTCCCCGTCACACCAACCATGCTCGCCCTTTCAGCCATGGGAGCTATAATGTGACGGTCAATCCCACTATTCGTTGGTAAAAGAGTAGCCCAAAAATTGGCGGTGGGTGGTGATGACTAGCTGCCTTCCCTCAATCTTACACTGCTAAATTAGGGACGACTAGCGCAGATAGCCCTCGAGTAGCCTTGCACGAAATTCAAAACAAACCAAACCCTTTAATAAAACCATAGAAACTTAAACACGTTTTTTTCTTGTACTGTTAAAAATTAAAGAAAAAAATTCAAAAGTTAAAAATGAAATTATCAGCTGATAAAATTATATCATAAACAGTATTGTTATATCATTCCACCAATCTAGTTTCATTAATAAGATTAAAAAGTACTGGCACTGTAAATGGTTTTTGTTGTGCCTTTGATTTAGTTACATGTGAATACTTGTTTTATTTTTGGACTTTATACTTCGTTCTTCTGGGAGAACCAGATTCTTCTATAAAACCAACTGTGTTATATCCACTCCACCATAACCAATTTCAGAGAAGACGTTTTTTCTTAAATTTTGTTCTTTTAATTTAAACACTTCTCCCGAGTAAAAAAAAAAAAAAAAGATAGAGGGAGAGAGGGTGAAGATGCCACACTTTCCCAGGAAACAAAATGTCTTTGGCAGCGTTCATATTGTTAAAACGTATCTAGTTGTAAAAGTTTAACATAGTCATGAAACAAGTTCGACCACAGTGTCCATTCAACATCCTGTGAACGAATCTCCGATCTCCAGGTGGCCAATAAGACTCGATTGTACGACTGACCACACTACGATCTCTCCTGGACCATTTGAGCGCTTCAGTAGCCAACTAAGTTCTACCACATTAGTTTAATGACCAGTTACCTTGGACAGACAGACTTCCATGGCTCGCTACCCAGCGTGAGCACTGTAACAACAGACGAATAACACAGACCACATTAAGCCTTCTTTCATTATGGTTTGAACTAACACCCCAGTGATTAATTACTGAATTGGTATCACTTAAGCATGAGAGTCTTGAGAAAGTAGACACGTGTGTCTTCTTTCATTTTTTCATACTGTTTTCTATTCGAGCTTATTTCTCCGTCATTACTGTTCATGTATTTTTCGAATTATACTTGGTGTTTATTTTGTGTTACTATCATACCCACAGGCCTAGTTTTATAAGTCTTTTGCTGTTATTTTATACCGTGTTATAAAACATATAAAATATATTCTAATAACACCATGTATCGGTGTCGACAACGTTTTATCAGTTTAAGTGCCATAGTATTCCTAGATTCACTTGATGCTTGATATGACATCCGAAAATATGCCAGCCGATAGCTTGCGGATAAAGTAACTAATAAAAAAATCGTATATTGGGGTATATTTATGCTTAGAAATTAATACAGCCAAGATAAAAGTGAAACTTAAAGTGCTGCCATCCCAAAATATAAATAGTGGGTACGACTGTTTTATGACCCCATGGAGTCTATATAGTGCAAAAGTATATCAGTGAAACATTTGAAGTTATAACGTATGTCGCGGTACATATGGAAAATAGTTTTTGTTAACAATGATTTGATATTTATATTATTTAAGTTTTTAGGTTCGTGGTTTTGTCAATCTGTGTTGTAATTTTGACTTTTGTAATATCTACGACTTTGCATTTTGTGGGCTGTGGTAATATTTGATGATTAAACTGATATAAACATTGTACAGCCCTATATTTACTAATATGGCAGGATGTTTTGTATAAGTTTTGTGGGTGAAAGATTCCGATCCATGTCTAGGTACTTTTTCTCAAAATTTCTATATTACTATATGTTCATTTTGTACTACATTTTGTACGGATTTACAGATGTTGGGGGCCTGATCCCCTTAATCCCGAGGATCTGCAACGATGTTTCATTGTTATTGCAGTACTCTTATAATTCACAACAACTCTATGCTAAATATTTCATGAATTACTTATATTATTTTGGTGCTTCTGATAAGGATTATTTGTACTTTGTCATTTAGTATTTTACTGGAATTTTTGTAATTCAGGAAGGACGTTTGACATTGTTAGGGATTTCGGCAAGTTGTTTGTTATTGTTTCGTCATTCAGTTTGTGCTTGTTGGAAGTTCATAATGAGTTGGTTAATTTTTTTTAGAGCAAAACCACATCCCGAATTTTAATGTTGTAGTCCGTAAATTTATCGCTATTTTGGTATTTCTTTCAGTGGAATCATATTTAAGTTAAACTGTAAATAGAAAACTGATAACCTTTTTTGAGAGGGTTACAATACACCCCTTTCTGACGTAAAATATTCATATCTTCAGATCAATCATATTTAAGTTAAACTGTTAATAGAAAACTGATAACCTTTTTTGGGAGGGTTACAATACACCCCTTTCTGACGTAAAATATTCATATCTTCAGATCAATCATAAAGATTTATTTAGATCGAACATTTATGTTTTCAAAGACAGGAATGCCCTTGTATTTAATATCACTGGAAAACAAAGGAATATGGATTACTTAGGGACAGTGGGATTATCCAGAAAGAGATCCACAATAATTCAGACCCCATTCGTTACAAGTGAGGTACGATGCATTGTATCAAGTGAGAATCTACAAACACAAGGGTCGGTGGCAAAAACTATCAACGTGTCCCAGAAAATATAATCAAGAAATTTTGTCCAAAATGGTTACGTACTGTTCTATATTGATGTTAGTACCTATATGTATGGAATAGTTGTTGAGTAAATGCTCAAGTAGAAACAGAGAAGGTAACGTATGATCGGACAAACATCTACGAGTGGTTATTCTGGTCTGTATAAGGTGTTTTGAACATTTGTTCGTCAAAACACACACACACACACTCACATATGTATATATATATATACACCTGTTTCGTGTAAAAGAGTGCACTTTTGATATAATATTTTTCGAAATAGATTAACGCTTGTTTCGACAATTTTTCTGTACTTAGTGTAGAGTCCTGTCTTGTCACGTGCCATAAGTTATATTGCATAAAATTGTTCGAATGTTTAGAAATGATGTGAAGCAAACGGACAATTTCAAAACATTGTATTCTATCAAGAATCCTGAAATGTCAACGGTCTAGGGAAACATTGTTTCAGGAAAGTCTTCTAGCAGACACCGAAAACTACTGTCCAAGATGACCATGTTTTGGTCAGGTTAACAGGTCAAGGTCGAAAGAACGTTTTCAACATTCTACGACAGGAGTGGGATGAACACATTAATTTCAGTACATCCAGTGAATAGGAGACTAACCAAACAAGGTTATTTGGCAAGAATGGCTGCCTGCAAACCAGTATTAATTATAATTCATTACTGTCATCATTTTACTGGGGAAAGACAGTACGCCAACTTGCAGTTAGGACACTGGCAATATGTCATCTTTTCAGATGAGTCTTATTTCCGGCTTGTTAAAGCTGATTTTAGAATTTGTATTCATCATTTGTATGGAGAACAGATAAGGAAAGGTTGCCTTTTTCACAGCGAACACACAGAAGATGGTGCAGTACATGTTTGGGCTATTCCTAATAGCTGCTCTTTATAATCTCCAGAGAAACTCCAGTGGTGCCTTCTACTGATATCACACGGAGAAGATATTTCAGCCATATGCTGAAGTAAGGATCGATATTTCAACCATATGCTGAAGTAAGGATCGGTAATAACTTTATTTTTCAAATAAAATAAGGGTAACAATCAGGGATTAATGAACAGGTTATATAAGGTTAATCTATACAGCGTTTAACTAGTTTTATTTTAAAAAACATAAAATATTATATTTTGTTGGAGTGTTTTATTATAACTGAATCTTTCCTTAATCTAAAACATTGACATCTCGAATTCTAATGATATTTTGACATTTACAGTTATGTTCAAACACACGAGACTGAGTGTGTCTGTGCTTCTCAAATCTAGTGGATAATTTCTTCCTTGTGTCTACAACATAGACAACACTACAATACGTACATTTAACCGATAAATTACATTATTGGTGGGCTTTCGATTCTAGTTGTTTTTTTCTTTCTTGTTTTTCTATAAAAAGCCGCCTAAATTACAATACAATCGCTGATATATATAAACGTGTTCAACTTCTGTATCCAAGACAATTTAAAATAAACCGAACCGTGAAAGGACAATACCGACTTTGGGTCAGAAAAATATGTCATCAACGAACAGAGTGGGATAAGCAGTTGGTAGAGACTTAGTCTTAATGCTAGCCGGATCTGATGGAGTGGGTTTCTCCATACATTACCCCATACTAATTCTTGATGGTAATTTATACCTCTATATTGAAAATTACTAAAAATATTCGAGGTTTCGATTGGATTGTTTGTTGTAGCATAAAGCTGTTCAAAGCAGGGAATCGATACCCTAATTTTAGCCTTGTAAGTCCAGAAACTTACTGTTGGTCCTCCTGAGGACAAGTTAATAACTTAGTCATTTTTCCTCACATTTTTTCAGACTCATTTAAGATTGTGGAATGGCTTTCAAAATAACTTACATTACATGGAAATAGGGTCCGGCATGGTTAGGTGGTTAAGGTACTCGGCTCGTAATCTAAGGGCCTCGGGTTTGAATCCCCGTCGCACTAAACATGCGCGCCCTTTCAGCTGTGGAGGGCATTATAACGTGAAGATCAATCACACTATTCGTTGGTAAAAGAGTTGTCTAGCAGTTGTCGTTGGGTGGTGATGGCTAGCTGCCTTTCCTATAGTCTTACATTGCTAAATTAGGGACGACTAGCGCAGATAGTCCTTGTGAATTTAAGATTTTTTTTTCCACTAAGAAAGCACTGTCACCAATTAATACCTTCTTTTTGTATAATAAGTTAATACATTAGCTCCATTTAGTAAGTTAATGCACTGACTCTTTATAACAAGTTAATATACTAACCCTGTGTAAGACGTCCATTGACTCATGATAGATGTATTATTATCACTCAGATTATTTGTAACGAGAGTGTAACCTGTCAAAAATGATGAAGCAAGTACTACCACCCCACTCCATAGTATACTTCAACCTCATATTTCATGGCAATTGAAATAAATACATTTTGCAAAATCAAGCTTCACCAAAAAAGAGGCAGACCCCTCTCCCGTGGCATAGTGGTATATCTGCAAACTTGTGACGCTACAAACCGGTTTTCAATACTCATGGTGGATAGAACATAGAGAGCCCTTTGTGTAGCTTTGTTCTTCCGGTGGGACACCGGTAAGTCTACAAATTTACACTACTATAATCAGAGGTTCGATTCCCTTCAGTGGACATAGCAGATACCTCAATGTGTCCCCTCGTGGAACAATGGCAATTCTTTGGATTTTCAACACTATAATCAGAGGTTCGATTCCCCTCAGTGGACATAGCAGATACCTCAATTTGTCCCCTCGTGGAACAGTGGCAAGTATTTGGATTTACAATCCTAAAATCAGGGGTTCGATTCCCCTCGGCGGACACAGCAGATGGCCTGATGTGGCTTTGCTATGAGAAAACACACACACACTCGAGGCAGTCAAACGTTGGTAAATTTCTTTACGGACCCATCAACATTAAGATCATTCATGAAATGAATTTGTGGCCTATTTATAGAGTAATTACTGGTAGAAATCAGATAGACTAACAGTTTCTAATATATAGAAAAACCACTGAGTTCTGGTAGCACTATGCTTCAACAATGGCTTTTATGTCATGCTGTCTAGAAACAAAATTACAACTTAATATTGTTGTTAGTTATGTATTGAAAGCATAAAGTAAAATGCATAGGCAACAAAACTTAAAAAAAAAAAAACATTTGTCGATTTCTTAATTTAGAGTCTCTGTTGATTAAAGAGTGTATTAAAAGCAGAAAATAGTTTAATTCAGAAATGATTTAAGTTTAAAACTGAATCGATATTTTTACTTTAGTATTAAAGTTTATGCACTTGCCTCTATGGCAACTGGCCCTGTACTACATCTTTACTTTAGGCTTGTTATACCAACATTTACTACACTTATAAGGTTTCACGCCTACCCCCTTCACGGTCTCCTTGCACATTCCTGCCTAATGGAGGCAACTGTTCTATTTAGATAAATTCATTTTAGCTTTCATGATTCCTATTTCGAGTAATAAAGCATGACGTGACACACACTAGATTTTGTGTAGACTAGATTCGTTATTAATTCAGAATGTTTGGCTACTTTGATAACGTAATATGATGCCAAAGTCACCATATTAATTTTGAGCTCAGCGAACCCTGATGTTATATTTCACAACTATGTTATTTACAATAAATAACTTGCAGTACTCTTTTCTTTCAAACGACATTATTTCACGTATTGTTGTCTCCCGTGATTTGTTTTTGTTTTCTTTAGCACAATTGGAAGGTAACATTCTATTGTTATTTATTTATTATACAGAGGTAATTCAGCGAAACGTAACAAATAATATTATTTTCTGTTAACCCTGAACTGCAGCTTGCTTAACATTCACTTGATTGAACAGGCTATCTATTTTATTTAATAATAAAGGCTAACTCTAATAAACAGTGTATCCCGATTGTTGTGCTGTGAGTTTTACATTTTCAGATGCCTCTCTTACTGAGGTATTTTCTATTGTTCCCATTCTTCAGTTGTATTTGCAATACTAAATGTTTTGAATCATGATGTCTGAGTGAATTATATGTCGAAACATACACGTTTATTTATTTGTTTATGCGAGGTAAATATACATACTGGCTGTAGAAAAACAGAACACGACCTAGTAACTGATATAAATATTTTAGTCTCTAATTCACCATAAAGTTTGTTGTTGTTTTTTCGATTTATTATATTATAAAATCTTATGTGTTTTGTTATCAGTAATTAACTTACTATGGCATGTTTTTCTAGGAAAGGCAGCTTATTTTGATTCACTAAATAAATTAGTGGCTATGTAATACAAAGGGCTCATCTGTAAAGATATTATTATGTTAATAAATCATTATACATTTATAAACTTAAGTCGCAAGTGTTTTTTGTTTATCACTATGGAATATAAAATGACTAGAATTTTTTTTTTTTTACAAGTGATGCGAGAAAGAAAGAACAAAACAAAAGTAAACGAGCATTTCCGCATTTTGATTTCCTTGTTTCGACGCTATCTGCATCAACTTAAAGGGTAATAAACAAATGGTTTGTGTGGTTTCGTGAGTGCACAGTTTAATTTCTAAAGGTGTTAATACTAGGCACTAAATGGTTGGTCCGCAGACTTTTTTGGGGAAAAGTTGCTTTTTTAATCAACGCAGCATGATTGGCGGCGAAGTCAATGTTGTCATTATGCTTGCTGTCATCATAACAAGAAGCAACCAATCACGAGAAAGCAAACGCGTGCATGCTCCTGCCGCTAAAATGTGGAGGGCTTATTGCTGCCCGCGGCGATAACCGATTCATCCGGCTGGCTCGAGGGAGAGATCGTAGCTTTCTGTGTACATAACCTCTGCGGTCCGAATCGGCTTAACACTCTTGCTTAAACAAGAGCACTATAGGTAAACACAAAGCTTGTGCTAAACGTTTGCCACAACCGACGACACGCAGCCATGAACAAGGCCGACAGAGCCTCTGAACAGGTCAGTGAAAGCAACGAGGTCAAAGTGACATCGGTCAAGGTCATCGAAGGTCACAAAGGATCTTTGCGGTCCAGCAATGTACTGGTCAGCGTGTCGAAATGTGATAATAATAACCAACAGCTGCCAGCTCACGCATATTCAATAGACGCCATCTTAGGACTTCGACACCATAAGTCTTCAGAGGAAGGCCTTAACCTATCTGAAAGACAACAACAAAATCAGAAGAATTTACTACAAGTACGATCCTACCCCCATCTGAATTCGGTTGAAGATCGTGCCTCATACCCGTACTGGGTTGCTGAGTACACAGGTATGTCACACACATATCCTATATAAGGGTTATATATATAGAAGTGATAGTGATACGAGTGAGAGTTTTATAGATTAATTAGAAGACTGCCACTTAGACTGCTTGTCAAATATATTAAAACCTAATCCCGATGCTACTCGGTTTTCCTACATGGACCCGAAGAATCGCGAATAGAATACGTAATTACAGTTGAAACCAAGTATATTAAATAGTATGGGGAGGGGAGGGGGCTTGGGCTGAAAGTGTGGGCTTCAAATAATACTAATCCTTTTGTTCATATACAGAGCTTCCTTAATAATGCCTGACGCTTGATGGCAAAATTATTAATTAGTGCGACCTCAGCGAAGAAGGAAATTGACATTGGTCATGTGCAACAAGGGAGCGTGATCAACTCACGACAGCACGTGCACATATACGCATATTACACGCGCGAGTGCACTCAAAATTTAACCAGCGTGCGTGTAGTGCTTGAAGAATACGGTTTCATTTATTAGCTGGTTATCGTCTTTTTATTTTCTCCTCTAAAACCAACCAAAACCACAAAGGTAGGAAATATATAACTGTCTCTGACGTATTTTGCTGCTAGACTCTTCATCTGGTCATATGTTAATATTATTTATTCTCGGTCTTGTCATATCTGTGCTCCTATCGACCCACTGAACTTAATCTGTATCAAGTTATTTGCATTCTTTATTTGTGAGCATTTGTTTGTATTAAAGCAAAGCCATGTTAGGCTATCTTCTGTGTCCACTGAGGAGAAAAGAACCCCGGATTTTAGCGTTGTAAGTCAGTAGACTTACCGCTGTCCCACCGGGGTACATTTGTGAACGTCCATCTATTATATTTTTGTTGTCGTTGTTTATTTATCAAACACAAAGCTACACAAAGGGCCATCTTTTCTTTGCTTACCACGGCTATCGAAATCCAGTTTCTAGCAGTATAACTGTCCGCAGACATGCCGCTATGTCAGTGAGGAGCGTTTTGGCGTCAGTAATTTTTATCTATGAAATATAGATACTCGATTTCTATTCACAAAACAGGATGTAGGACTATTAATTACTGATACTTTACTCAGGAGCAAAACCGTCCATGTACACGGAATGATGGTTATGCTTTAGTTCTCTAGTTGCACCGTCGTCAGTTTATTAATATACAACGTCAAAATCCGGGGTTCAATTTCCCACGGTAGACACAACAGATAACATACGAACAAGTTACGGTTTAACACACGAGATGTTTCCTCTTTTAGTCTTTAGATATCGTCTACCTATGGAAAATTTATGGGACAATAGGTGCTATGACATAAAATACAACAAGGAAAGTGATTAGCAGTTTGGAATAGCAAATTTTAAGCTTTCACACTTGAACTAAAACAACTTAATCAAAAAAATAGCACATTCCATAAAGACGAGAAACACTTGAAGTAAAAATATATATTAGAACGGCTGGTATGGGCATTAACGTTTTTATTAATAAAGCAAAGAACAACATTACGACCTGAAGATGATCTAAGAAGGTCAAGACGTTGTTCTCTGCTTTATTAGTGAAAGTGTTAATACCCATACCAGCTGTCCTGAGATACAAAAATAGCATAAGAAGGATCTTAGAACAAAATGTAGCAGCGACCTCTAAGTTTGTTTTATTTATTTGTACAAATCAATTTTTAGCTTGATGGCTAATTGCTGTTTTATTTTCTAAACTTAATACCTAATATTATTTTTAAAAGAAATAATTTGCTCTTTTTTTATAATTTAAATTGGCAACTAAATAAATGTCATATAAAACTTATTATTTAAACTTAATAAATAAATTCTCTCCTTCGATTCAAGGAACTGTTGCTAATTTAAAAAGAAAGGTTTAACGTTAAAGCAACTTTAATTATTGTGTGTTTTCTTATAGTAAAGCCACAGTAGGCTGATTTTAGCGGAACTCTTTAATAAGTATCCAAAAATATATTTTGAGGTACATATAATGACATGAGTAACTAAACAATTATGATATTAAAATTCTTTTTATTACTGTCCCCTGCTAGTACAGCCTAAAGTCTAGTGATTTATAACACTAAAATCAGGGGTTCGATTCCCCTCGGTCGGCTCAGCAGATAGCCCGATGTGGCTTTGCTATGAGAAAACACACACGCACACATTGCAAATAAAATATATATACCTTTATCTAATAATCAAAAGTTTTTAACAGTTAAAATATTTTAAACTAATGACTAAATAATACCTTAATGTTAAAACAACTTTAGCTGGTAATTGAAACACTTGTTAAAAGTTAAAATTAATATAGTTGGTAGTTTAAAATATGGGATTAAAATACCGTTAACTAATATCTAAAAAAGTGTTAAGAATTGAAGTAGCTTTAGATGTGCAAAAGTTTGTAGTAAAATCAGAAAATTCTTACATGAGATATATATATGATATAAATATAAAATAAAAACATTAGATACATCTTATATGATAGATCAGTAATATCTACTGAAATAAGTCTATCAATCATTCAGTGATAGTCAAACGATCAACTTGTTTACACTGTTATATTACATAATTTAGGTTAGAACAATCAGTGTTAAGAACTATTTAAAATAACTGGATGAAATTTCTCCTTTTTATGGAACGTCCTCAGGAAATCTCAGTATTAACTGGTGGAGACAACTACAGTAATAGTTGTGATTTTACCTCCGTCATTTCAGGTGGTGGAGGTTATGTTTTCACTCTTGTGGAAGATAGAAACGTTGTTCTCTGCTTTTCAATAAAAGTTTTAAGACCCATACCAGCCGTTCTGAGATACATTTGTGTGTGTGTGTGTGTGTTTGGCAGTAATATTTCTCGAAAACGGCTGGTATGGATTTGGAATTTCTCGAAAACGGCTGGTATGGATTTGGACAGAAGTTGGTGTGTAGCTGGATAATGACCCAACTTAGTTTTCTTGAGGATCAAGGTCACAGAAAGGTCACGAAAGTAAAAAAAAAAAACCAACCTATTTGTTAATGTAGGGACCGATTTTTCAGTTATTTTTGCTCTAAAACTAAGGCAAAATGACTGGTGTTGTTTAAACGTGATGGACATATTATACCTCGTTATTGTTTCAAAACATTTCTGTGTTTGTTTATAACTGCGAACATATGACACATTTTTATTTCCTCTTTTGTGTTTTGAGGGCCGAAAATGATCGACCCTCCGTGGCTGAAGTATTCGCTCAACTGATTACCGCTCTGGTTGGTTAATGTTTCATAAGTGACTAACGAGTTATTTAGGAAGCGTTGCAACCAACAAAAATCATGTACTGACAAGTAATTTAGCACATAAATAGTTTAGACAAAACGTTAAAACGGCAGTATAATTATGGGTGAAAATAAGCTATGTTTCTGGATTTTATTTAATGTATTCTGACCCAAGGGAAAACAGCCGGTCAGCAGAATCTTATCCCCTTACCCCTGTATTTTCAAGATGGCGGGTAAGAGTATTAAAACTTTAATTAAAATAAAGAACAGAACAACTTTTCGACCTTCTTTGGTCGTCTTTGGGTTAACAAAGAGGGTTTGCATCCATACTAAGGGATTAACTATTACTCTTATAACGCACCCCCGCTTTAAAATGTAGATAATGTATTATCATTTTGCACAGGTTCGAGCCCGACTTGTCAGCTCTAAAATCCAGACTTTGATCTTAGGTTAAACCCGCTCCAAGACGTTAAAATAAATTTTGTAAATCTATACGTATCACATATTGCATTATGAAACTACTACAGAAGTGTGGTGTTTAATATAGCATTCCGACATAGTGTGTGTTAATTACCTCTATTTTATCCAATCAATAAACTATTGATTTTTACTGCACAGTAAATATGAATTATTTATCGTCTTGTTTCCTATTAAACTGTTTCTTTATTGAATTTAAATTCAAGAAACAGAGTACAAATTTTATTAAGATTAATGAGTTTATATTAGATTTTCCCAAGGCCCATTCCCTTGGTGTTTCTCTGCTAATGATTGTAGTAAGTGTTTTTACAAGGTTTGTTCCCTTTTATCACATTTTTCTGATCCATCCCATGGTGCTACACTATTAATGACTGTAGTCAGCTTGTTATACATATTTTTCCAAGGTCCATACCCCTATTTTTTTCCATTTATTGACTGTCATCAGATGTTATGAAACGTGCTATATTCATATCTAACAATTAAAAAAGGAAAATATGTATATAACATTGTTCTTGTTTGTTCGTTTGTTTCTAAATTTTGCGCAAAGCTACACGAAGGCGAAATGTGCTACCATCTCTAATTTAGCAGTGTAAGACTAGAGGGAAGGCAGCTAGTCATCACCACCCACCGCCAACTCTTGGGCTCCTCTTTTACCAACGAATAGTCGGTTTGGTTTGTTTTGAATTTCGCGCAAAGCTACACGAAGGCTATATGTGCTAGCCATATCTAATTTAGCTGTGTAAGACTAGAGGGAAGGCAGCTAATCATCACCACCCACCGCCAACTCTTGGGATACTCTTTTAACAATGAATAGTGGGATTGACCGTAACATTATAACGTCCTCACGGCTGAAATGGCGGACATGTTTAGTGTGACGAGGATTCGAACTCGTGATCCTCGGATTACGAGTCGAGCGCTTTAACCACCTGGCCATGGTGGGCTTCATTTGTTCTTGACTAGAGCTTTCACATCCTACGAGACATTGTCTGATGACGAAGTCACTGTTCATTGAAGGTATACTATTTTTGTTTTAAATATGGCTCATCATGTATATGGTTTGGAAAGATAAAATGAGTCTACGGTGCTCAAAGCCTACACTCTAATATTCAATCTTACTGTTAAATGAAAGAAGAGTTAAACATTTTAAAAAACAATGCAGCAAAATTTATAACAATTAACAAGATTCTAGAGTTACTAAAGTAACGTTTTATTTCTTTGTAGATATGGGACTCCGGCATGGCCAGGTGGGTTAAGGCGTTCGACTCGTAATTTGAGAGTCGCGGCTTCAAATCCCGATCGCACCAAACATGCTCGCCCTTTCAGCCGTGGGGGCGTTATAATGTGACGGTAAATCCCACTAATCGTTGATAAAAGAGTAGCCCAAGAGTTGGCGGTGGGTTGTGATGACTAGCTGCTTTCTCTCTAGTCTTACACTGTTAAATTAGGGACGGCTAGCTCAGATTTCCCTCGCGTAGCTTTGAGCGAAATTCAAAAAACAAATACAAATACATATGTTTATCAAATATGTATATAATTATGTACAAAAATGTATATTTATGAACTGTGTGTATATATATATTTGAAATCCGTAACTCACTTAAATAAAGTAACACACGTTATAATTATATTATATAGGTCGTGCCTTATAATAATATAATTATAATTAACAGATAACGTATATTCTGAATTAGTTTAAGATACATTTTCAAGTTACAACGTTCGAAATTTAACATAGCAATCAATATTATATATTTTAAAAGAATACTAAATTCATTTGTTTGTTTGTATTTAATCATAAACCTACACAGTGGATTAGCCGTGCTCAGCCATACCCAGCCCGAAACGTGTTTTTCTTTCACTTTCATAAGTACGCAGACTTGAAGCTGAGCCACCAGGGGGCTACTAAACTGAATTCAATTCTTATAAATTATTTTTTATTTAGCTTTTACATTGATATTATTTCTCAGGTTTCTCAATATTTTAGTTATTTACAACAGAAAAACCTTGAATATCAGTTGACACACGTGATTTTGTCATTGTACCAAGTTTACAAATTTTAAAATAACGTTTTATCAAGTTCTAATTTTAATACAAGTTGTACCTTCCCAATAGAGTAATGGTATGTTTGAAGGTTCATAATGCTAAAACTCGACTTTCGATACTCGTGGTGAAAACAGCACAAATAGTTCATCGAGTAGCGTTGTGCTTAACGAAACTAACAAATAAGACGAATAACCCACTTTATCGATAAAAGATCTTCCAGTCTGAATCGAGAAGGAACATCGGAGATGACACTTTCCGTTTTATTTCACACAGCTTACAGCGTATGTAGCACAGTAACAAAACAATAAAAAATTCAACCACTTTATTCTACAGGATCTAGTTGGCGTTTGTTTCCCTTCAGAAAGTTGACTTGAAGGAAATTATCTATTTCACTTTCCTCGTGCAGTCGATGTTTCGTTTGATCACATTTTTTTTTCCAAAGCGCACCTTTCAATAATTATTTCTTGCTGTTCGTCCTAATCGAATACAAAACATTTTTTTTTTTTTTAGAAAAGCAGCTCACGTCATTCACATTGCTACCCACAACATGAAGGAACAGTCCATTCTGGAATTATGGGTATCAGTTTTTGTTCTTCGTAAAGGATTTTATTCGGAAAACGAAAATGTTTGTTTTTGTTTTTGAAATTTCGCGCAAAGCTACACGAGGGCTATCTGCGCTAGCCGTCCCTAATTTTGCAGTGTAAGACTAGAGGGAAGGCAGCTAGTCATCACCACCCACCCCCAACTCTTGGGCTACTCTTTTACCAACAAATAGTGGGATTGACCGTCACATTATAACGCCCCACGGCTAAAACGGCGAGCATGTTTGGTTAATATTCTGGAACTTTGGAAACATAATAGAAAATTAATTTCATTAGTATCAAAGTCAAGAACTTTCCAATAATATTTTTTTATTTGTAAAGCTTTTGCCGAAAAATAAACTCGGGACTTTAAGTCGTAAACTTCTACTTTCAAGGTTTATAATCGCTTTTCTTTACTACACTTTATATTTAAGAAAAACATTTTTTTGTAATGCAAAAATGAATATGCTAAAATTCTGGAATAAGATATCAAAGAAAAATATGGTATCCATAATGTGGTCATGTGACGAAACTAACCTTGAATAATATTTCGAGATTCTAAACATAAGCTGTTTCATTTTGAAATTGTTCATGTCTTTTAATAGTACAAAAATAATACCACAACCAAGTTTCCATTAGTTGATGCCCGGCATGACCAGGTGGGTTAAGGCGTTCGACTCGTAATCCGAGGGTCGCGAGTTCACATCCTGGTCGCACCAAACATGTTCGCCCTTTCAGCCGTAGGAGCGTTATAATGTGACGGTCAATCCCACTATTCGTTGGTAAAAGAGTAGCTCAAGAGTTGGCGGTGGGTGGTGATGACTAGCTGCCTTCCCTCTAATCTTGGCCCGGCATGACCAAGCGTGTTAAGGCGTGCGACTCGTAATCTGAGGGTCGCGGGTTCGCATCTTCGTCGCGCCAAACATGCTCGCCCTTTCAGCCGTGGGAACGATATAATGTGACGGTCAATCCCACTATTCGTTGGTCAAAGAGTAGCCCAAGAGTCGGCGGTGGGTGGTGATGACTAGCTGCCTTCCCTCTATTCTTATACTGCTAAATTAGGGACGGCTAGCACAGGTAGCCCTCGTGTAGCTTTGTGCGAAATTCAAAAACAAACAAACCCTCTAGTCTTACACTGCTAAATTAGGGACGACTAGCGCAGGTAGCCCTCGTGTAGCTTTGCGCGAAATTAAAAAAAACAACAACCATTAGTTGAATCATGTTTCTGTTAGTTCATTTTCTCATGTCATTATTCATGTTTCTAGTAATTTAAAAAGAATGTCTCAACTAACTTTTTCATTAGTTGAATCTCTGATGTAATTATTCACACCTTTTAGTAATTCGAAAGTAATGTCTCAACCACCAACCATGTTGTTACTAGTTGAATTATTAATGTTTTTGTCCACATCTTTCATCAGTAGTTTGAAAACTGATGATATAGTCAATGTTTTATTATATAATTCAGTCAAATATGTTATGATTCAGGTCTGCAATTTATATAGTCAATAATGGCATCATGACATATATATCTTTATATCATCAATAATGGCATCATGATATGTATATTTTTATATCGTCAATAATGACGTCATGACATATATATCTTTATATCATCAATAATGGCATCATGATATATATATTTTTATATCGTCAATAATGGCATCATGATATATATATATATCTTTATATCGTCAATAATGGCATCATAATATATATATCTTTATATCGTCAATAATGGCATCATAATATATATATCTTTATATCGTCAATAATGGCATCATGATATATATATATCTTTATATCGTCAATAATGGCATCATGATATATATATATATATATATCTTTATATCGTCAATAATGGCATCATGATATATACATCTTTATATCGTCAATAATGGCATCATGATATATATATCTTTATATCGTCAATAATGGCATCATGATATATATATCTTTATATCGTCAATAATAGCATCATGATATATATATCTTTATATCGTCAATAATGGCATCATGATATATATATATCTTTTTCATCTCGATTCAGTGAAACTTTATGAAGAGTACAAGTAATAGGTTTTAAACCTTTAATAACTGCAACTGCGTGTTGAAAGAAAAAAGATTTTCCGTCTTCTATACTTAGGTTTTAAAACAAAACTGAAGCCAACGAGTCGTAACTGACATCGCATAATCGTGTTATAAGTTACATTACAATTTCGTAGTATAACTGACACTATTTTTGTTACCAATCGCATTATAACTGAGCCCGCAAGATCATGGTATATGGTATAAACGACATAATAAATTCAAGACATAAATAACACTATAACATGAATGATAACACAATATAATAATAACTTCTGATCACAGTGACCCCACAACAATATGTTATATGTATGTGAGATGACATGTTCATGGTATAAATGACAAAACAAAATTATGAACAATTTTATACAATACCATTACGAATCTTAATAAAACTGATTATACAAGGTCATGTGTTCTGGTGCAACTGGTTACATTATAAGCTTCTGTTTAAAGAAATAACATGAACTATTTCCACAAAGTTTAATTTTTAATTTTATAATGTTTATAGTTTTTTTAAAAGCATTTATTTTATTGAGAGTTTTGTACAACCTAAACATTTAACAAACCTATGACTTCGGATCTTATTTATGCAATTAAAGTATTCACTAATTAAAATCATTCCAATGGTATTTCGAAAATTAATTAAGATTATCGTTCTCAGTTGCAATTAGCAACATGAAAATAAATTGACACAAAGATCTATAGATTGCATCCTTGACGTATCTTAATTCAGCGGTAAATCTGAAGGCTTATAACGCTAAAAACTGTGATGTGCACAGACACAGTTGGCCTTTCGTGTAGTTTTGTATTTAATAACAAACACACGTATCTAGATAAAGAGTAAAGTTGTGAGGCTAATAAAATGTGTGATAAACACGGTATTATACTCTAAATATCTATATTGTTGCTTTCCACGAGTTACTGTTATTTTTCAAGTATTTTTGCTGTGAAATTGACAAACTGTTTGCTTATATCTGAGCTGGTGAAATTAATATTTATTCTACTTGAGAGATAACCAACATTTAACAAGAGTTTTCTTTTAGAATAAACCCGAATGATTAAACAAGAGAAAATATGCTGTTCAGATTTTTGTTTATTTTGTCTACGTAATTTAATTTCCATGTGGTTTCTTGGTTTGTATTTTGTAAAATAAAACAAATAATTTGATTTTCAGAAAGTCGTAACTTTAAGTACTTTTTCTACATTTATTTCACTTTATAAAAAGAAAAATCCACACGTATTTTAACGAGGTTTTGTAAGGTAAAACTTGTAATTTTGTTTAATTGCTGTACTATTAGTCGTAGACTAATTAGTAGGTGGAAAGAATCTCAAAGGCACCTATACACAGCTTTCAGCTAATCGTAACGCGGTTTTAAACATGACGTAAAATTCGATTCAATCGCTTAATCTCACAATAATTGTTCATACACGGATTTATGTATTGTTAATAATATGAACCTTTCATAAGCCATGCCCCACTACCTAAATTCTCGGAAACTAATTACCTGAGCTTCTGATGCATGTCTACAACAAAGTTACGTAGTGTAAAAAACAAAACAAAAATCATTACAGATCCACACCTCTGCTTAGATTGTACAATTAGAGCCCCTGATTTTCCCCCTGGTTATATATATATATATATATGTACGTATAATTTACATTCATATAAATACCTTGCTTTCACTCGTGATAACATAGAGCTTGAACTGGGTAGTGTTAATCCAACGGAGACTATACTGAGAATACATACAGAGTTTAAAATAATCGATATTAGGGACGTTCTTTGACATTGATAAATTCTTTACATGTCAGATAAAAGTTGACATAGAGAAATTTCTTTTCTCTACCACCATCTTAATCTTCTTAAATCTTGTTAGAGCTTCAAGTTCCTTCTATATTGTGGACATCTCTACTGGGACTAAACAGCTGTCTGTCTTAAATACGTATGACTAATAATAAATTGTTAAAACTTAGTAAAGATAACGAAGGATGGCTTACCACATACAAAAGTGAAGTGTTCTACAAGCACGATTTTTGAGATGTATCAACGAAACTTCAAGTTGACTTTTGTTTCTCTTCTCCATTGGATCAGCTGTAAGACTGAAGAATCATAACGCTAAAAACCGGGTTTCGATACTCGCGGTAGGCACACCGCAGATAGTCCATTGATTATTCTTGTACAACAGCTTATCGAATGTTCCATTTCAACGACACATCAAGCCCGGCATGGCCAAGCGAGTTAAGGCGTGGACTCGTAATCTGAGGGTCGCGGGTTCGCATTCCCGTCGCGCCAAACCTGCTCGCCCTTTCAGCCGTGGAGGCGTTATAATATTACGGTCAATCCCACTATTCGATGGTAAAAGAGTAGCCCAAGAGTTGGCGGTGGGTGGTGATGACTAGCTGCCTTCCCTCTAGTTTTACACTGCTAAATTAGGGACGGCTAGCACAGATAGCCCTCGAGTAGCTTTGTGCGAAATTCAAAAACAAACAACGACACTTGCATCACTCTAATAACGGAACTTACTCACAGATCCCCTGACTTTAACAAAAGTTGGCATGTTTTGTTCCTCGTTACCAATCTTAGTTTTGTCGAGATGATTTTGGGCAACGTTTTCTGTAAAAAGGTGTTATTATTAATATTTTGTATTTACCACTCGATTCCATCAGGGAACATAGGGCCGCAATCTCTTGCGGTTTCATGAACAAGTATTTAAGTGAGCAGGTTGTTAGCCCACTGCACCGAGCCGTCCCTAACTTAGTAGTGTAAGACTAGAGGGAAGGCAGCTAAGTCATCACCATTCACCGCCAACGCTTGGTACCAACGAATAGTGGGATTGACAGTTACATTATAACGCCCCCACGGCTGGGAGGGCGAGCATGTTTGGCGCGACTCGGGCGCGAACCCGGGACCCTCAGATTACAAAGCGCACGCGTCACGCGCTTGGCCATGCCAAGCCCATTATTAATATTAGAAAGATTTATTTAAAATTCAGGTCCCCTTTATATATGTATATTTATTTATATATATATAGTGAAATTAAATAATTTATATCCAAATGAAGCTAAATTAATAAACAAAATCACGAGGAAGGACTACGTTAAAAACAGCAAATCCCGACCTCTAGTTAATTATATTATAACCATAAAATATTCAAGCCATAAACCAAAACACATTAACATGAAATAAAGTACGCTGCGTATTTTTACAAAAGGCTCCCACGATACGAGTTACAACGTGGGATTATAAAATGTTTCTTAAGTTTTGGAGGTTCTCATCGGTCATTATATATGTGTTGAATGGTAAATTAAAAACTGTGTCAAATTAAACGAATTCCGAGTTTTTTTGTTTTGTTTTCTTTTGTTATCCTGTGAGATTTTTTGTTTTTATTCAGGGTACAACTGTGTAACACAGCGAATTAATTCGTTTATGCTAGTTTTCCACATATATTTCGAGATTAATCGTATCTAATAATTTTGTAATTTGAAGTACATTTTGTTTATATATATATCAAGTACATTTTTAATACGGGGTGGGTTGTTACAAACCCAACGTTTTACACTTCAATACAACGTTTTTTACCCTCATTCACTCATTTACATCAACAGTGCTGTGTGCTACCAAACCCAACGTTTTACACTTCAATACAACGTTTTTTATCCTCATTCACTCATTTACATCAACAGTGCTGTGTGCTACCAAACCCAACGTTTTACACTTCAATACAACGTTTTTTACCCTCATTTACATCAACAGTGCTGTGTGCTACAAAACCCAACGTTTTACACTTCAATACAACGTTTTGTACCCTCATTTACTCATTTACATCAACAGTGCTGTGTGCTACCAAACCCAACGTGACAGACAACACTATATATATATATCCTTGATTCAAAACACGACATGAAAAATTATATTCAATAAAACTCTACCTTTAGACGTTCGTGTATAGTGTTAATCGGGTACAGAAGAAGACAAATGTCGTATCTCTAATTAAGGTATATAAATTATATGAACATTTTCACTGTCTTCGTACAAGAAATAATATTTCTTGGCGAGAAACACGTAATTGGTGAATGAAGAATTAGATGGTATGCAGAGACGACGTTACACGCGACAGCGCCTTCATCTCTTGCAATAAAAATTAATTAATTAGAAGATAAATTGTTTTTTCTTCAAAATAAATTAAACTAGTAGGCCTAAGAAAAATGGAAGGTAACATTTTCATAAAAAGGTGAAACGAAATATATTAAAATATTAAAAAAAACATTTCATCAGTAGTTCTTACACTGCGAATGTTACAACATAGGCTTTGGATTTTCTATGAATTTTTGCTTCTCCATATTCTAACTAATTTTCTTGTTTTTGTGTTTGAAAACCCGATCCACTATTCGATGAAAGTTCAATAGAGGTTTAGAACTTCCCGTTTCTTTCAACGCCGCCATATTGGAGGTCAAACATACCAGTCATTGTTAATATAAGATTTGAAATATTTTTGTATACTGTCAATGGCGTAAACATCGGTTTTGGCAAAATATACGAACCCGAAACCATTCGGCGACTCGGTTTCTTGACTTAGCTTTCTCTGTACAAATCGGTTTACAACTTCAGATCATACGATATTAGAAACCAAACGAATAATTTATTACGTAAGGCTAGTGTACGAATTTAACGTCTAATATGGCGGTGTAAACCACGTGATCTTTGGAAGATGTCTCAGTGAGTTCGACAAGAGTTTCACTGGAGTTAGCCAATCTTTTGTGTGGGTTAAGTTTGTTTCACGAAAATTATAAATTTAATTACTTAGAGTGATAGTTTGTAAAATAATTTACAAATAACCGACGCATACAGAATGACAGTCATGCTTATAAGTCATGAAATCAGCTGCTCCAGCCTTTCTTTGTGAAAACGGAAACAGATATAGTAGTGTGATGATATATTATAAACCAAAAAGTGGAAGACAAATGATTAAAGTTACATAACTGTTGAAGAATGTGAGTAATTGCTGATAGTTAGATATATGTGCTGAAGTATACAAAGAAAGAAGTGGACAGATAGCTTATTTTTATTAATTTCAATCTTAAATATGAGTTAAAAATTTTAACAATAACGCGACTTGTAATCGAGAGTTCTTTCAAGGATTTATATAGATTTATAACAGATTGTTGTAATAAGATGTCAGAAAACGCGTAGGTTCAAGAAGGCTTAACACGAAAAGATAAAAATCCTATAAACCAGGCGCTTTCGAAAGGTGGACCCTTCTTCTTCAGGGGTAAACAGTTACAAGTTTTTTTTTTTATCGTTTTAATTGATACGAATGAAGAAATTATATACATGTTTATAGGGACGATAAATAGCTTGTTTTATTTATTTTGAATTTCGCGCCAAGCTACACGAGGGCTATCTGCGCTGGCGTCCCTAATTCAGTAGAGGGAAAGTAACTATTCACTACCACCCACCGCCAACTCTTGGGCTTTTACCAACGAATAGTGTGATTGACCGTAACATTACAATACCCGCACGGCTGAAAGGATTACAAGTCGAGTGCCTTGACCACTTGGCCATGCCGGGCCCTATAAATAGCAACAGAAAATATAAAATAAAGCGTACATAAAATTTAAATAAACCGGTTATACAGTAAATATTAAACACTACATTTTAAAATTATTTTTAGATAATGTAACGGTAATGCATGCTATAATTTAAATAACTGTTAGTTTCATTGTAGTATATACATCACTCGTATGTTACTACTAAAATTCAGCTTCACAGCCCAAAAAACAAGGTAACAATAATAAATTGTCTTTCTTTGAACTCTATTCACGGCTGATGTTTTTAATCTGTTAAATAATGGCGCGTTTTATAACAAAGCTACACAATCTGTCCCAAGATAATCAAACCCAGAATTACAGCGTAATGATACCCTTGAGCTTATCACTGATCAAAACGGAACACCTGCTAAATAAAACCATAATATCGTTTATCCGTTTCTTTTAGCCCCTTTACAATATTTCATTAATTCTACTTACGTTTGATGCAAAAGTTGAGAGATAAATTATGTTCCATTTTCACACACAAAAAAACGTTTGTCATTCATATGTAAATTATTGTCCCAAACTTGTCAGAAGAAGAAGACATATTGGAATACATAGAGTATCATAAGGGAAGTATTTATAAAGAAGTTATTTGAAAATTTAATAATCATGATATTTCGTGATGGTTTATATATTTATTCATTTATTATATACTATCTAAACGTTTATAGAATCATTGTACCATATATATATAATGGAATATTATACATTGTTTATTGTTATATGTTGGATCATTGTACCATACATATAAATGAATACTACATATTGTTTATTGTTATATGTTGGATCATTGTACCATACATATAAATGAATACTACATATTGTTTATTGTTATATGTTGGATCATTGTACCATACATATAATGGAATATTACATATTGTTTATTGTTATATGTTGGGTAATTGTACTGTACATATAATGGAATATTACATATTGTTTATTGTTATATGTTGGTTAATTGTACTGTACGTATAATGGAATATTACATATTGTTTATTGTTATATGTTGGTTAATTGTACTCTACATATAATGGAATATTCCATATCGCTTTTCGTTATATGTTGGATAATTGTACTCTACATATAATGGAATATTACATATTGTTTATTGTTATATGTTGGATAATTGTACTGTACATATAATGGAATATTCCATATCGCTTTTCGTTATATGTTGGATAATCGTACTCTACATATAATGGAATATTACATATTGTTTATTGTTATATGTTGGATAATTGTACTGTACATATAATGGAATATTCCATATTGTTTATTGTTATATGTTGGATATTTGTACTGTACATATAATGGAATATTCCATATCGCTTTTCGTTATATATTGGATAATTGTACTGTACATATAATGGAATATTACATATAGTTTATTGTTATATGTTGGTTAATTGTACTATACATATAATGGAATATTACATATTGTTTATTGTTATATGTTGGATAATTGTACTGTAAATATAATGGAATATTCCATATTGTTTATTGTTATATGTTGGATAATTGTACTGTACATATAATGGAATATTACATATTGTTTATTGTTATATGTTGGATAATTGTACTGTACATATAATGGAATATTACACATTGTTTATTGTTATATGTTTGATACTTGTACTGTACATATAATGGAATATTCCATATCGCTTATCGTTATATGTTGGATAATTGTACTGTACATATAATGGAATATTACATATTGTTTATTGTTATACGTTGGATAATTGTACCACACATATCATGGAATATTACATATTGTTTATTGTTATATGTTGGATAATTGTACCACACATATAATGGAATATTACATATTGTTTATTGTTATATGTTGGTTAATTGTACTGTACATATAATGGAATATTCCATATTGTTTATTGTTATATGTTGGATAATTGTACTGTACATATAATGGAATATTCCATATTGTTTATTGTTATATGTTGGATAATTGTACTGTACATATAATGGAATATTCCATATTGTTTATTGTTATATGTTGGATAATTGTACTGTACATATAATGAAATATTCCATATTGTTTATTGTTATATGTTGGATAATTGTACCATACATATAATGGAATATTACATATTGTTTATTGTTATATGTTGGATAATTGTACTGTACATATAATGGAATATTACATATTGTTTATTGTTATATGTTGGATAATTGTACTGTACATATAATGGAATATTCCATATCGCTTTTCGTTACATGTTGGATAATTGTACTGTACATATAATGGAATATTACATATTGTTTATTGTTATATGTTGGATAATTGTACCACACATATAATGGAATATTACATATTGTTTATTGTTATATGTTGGATAATTGTACTGTACATATAATGGAATATTACATATTGTTTATTGTTATATGTTGGATAATTGTACTGTACATATAATGGAATATTACATATTGTTTATTGTTATATGTTGGATAATTGTACCACACATATAATGGAATATTACATATTGTTTATTGTTATATGTTGGATAATTGTACTGTACATATAATGGAATATTCCATATTGTTTATTGTTATATGTTGGATAATTGTACTGTACATATAATGGAATATTACATATTGTTTATTGTTATATGTTGGATAATTGTACTGTACATATAATGGAATATTACATATTGTTTATTGTTATATGTTGGATAATTGTACTGTACATATAATGGAATATTCCATATTGTTTATTGTTATATGTTGGATAATTGTACTGTACATATAATGGAATATTACATATTGTTTATTGTTATATGTTGGATAATTGTACTGTACATATAATGGAATATTCCATATTGTTTATTGTTATATGTTGGATAATTGTACTGTACATATAATGGAATATTCCATATCGCTTTTCGTTATATGTTGGATAATTGTACTGTACATAAATGGAATATTACATATTGTTTATTGTTATATGTTGGATAATTGTACTGTACATATAATGGAATATTCCATATCGCTTTTCGTTATATGTTGGATAATTGTACTGTACATATAATGGAATATTACATATTGTTTATTGTTATATGTTGGATAATTGTACCACACATATAATGGAATATTACATATTGTTTATTGTTATATGTTGGATAATTGTACTGTACATATAATGGAATATTACACATTGTTTATTGTTATATGTTTGATACTTGTACTGTACATATAATGGAATATTCCATATCGCTTATCGTTATATGTTGGATAATTGTACTGTACATATAATGGAATATTACATATTGTTTATTGTTATATGTTGGATAATTGTACTGTACATATAATGGAATATTACATATTGTTTATTGTTATATGTTGGATAATTGTACTGTACATATAATGGAATATTACACATTGTTTATTGTTATATGTTGGATAATTGTACTGTACATATAATGGAAATATTACATATTGTTTATTGTTATATGTTGGATAATTGTACTGTACATATAATGGAATATTACATATTGTTTATTGTTATATGTTGGATAATTGTACTGTACATATAATGGAATATTCCATATTGTTTATTGTTATATGTTGGATAATTGTACCATACATATAATGGAATATTACATATTGTTTATTGTTATATGTTGGATAATTGTACTGTACATATAATGGAATATTACATATTGTTTATTGTTATATGTTGGATAATTGTACTGTACATATAATGGAATATTACACATTGTTTATTGTTATATATTTGATACTTGTACTGTACATATAATGGAATATTCCATATCGCTTATCGTTATATGTTGGATAATTGTACTGTACATATAATGGAATATTACATATTGTTTATTGTTATACGTTGGATAATTGCACTGTACATATAATGGAATATTACACATTGTTTATTGTTATATGTTGGATCATTGTACCATACACACAATTTAATATTACACATTGTTTATTGTTATATGTTGGATAATTGTACCACACATATAATGGAATATTACATATTGTTTATTGTTATATGTTGGTTAATTGTACTGTACATATAATGAAATATTCCATATCGCTTCTCGTTATATGTTGGATAATTGTACTGTACATATAATGGAATATTACATATTGTTTATTGTTATATGTTGGATAATTGTACTGTACATATAATGGAATATTCCATATTGTTTATTGTTATATGTTGGATAATTGTACCATACATATAATGGAATATTACATATTGTTTATTGTTATATGTTGGATAACTGTACTGTACATATAATGGAATATTACATATTGTCTATTGTTATATGTTGGATAATTGTACTGTACATATAATGGAATATTCCATATCGCTTTTCGTTATATGTTGGATAATTGTACTGTACATATAATGGAATATTATATATTGTTTATTGTTATATGTTGGATAATTGTACCACACATATAATGGAATATTACATATTGCTTATTGTTATATGTTGGATAATTGTACTGTACATATAATGGAATATTCCATATCGCTTTTCGTTATATGTTGGATAATTGTACTGTACATATAATGGAATATTACATATTGTTTATTGTTATATGTTGGATAATTGTACCACACATATAATGGAATATTACATATTGTTTATTATTATATGTTGGACAATTGTACCACACATATAATGGAATATTACATATTGTTTATTGTTATATGTTGGTTAATTGTACTGTACATATAATGAAATATTCCATATCGCTTCTCGTTATATGTTGGATAATTGTACTCTACATATAATGGAATATTACATATTGTTTATTGTTATATGTTGGATAATTATACTGCACATATAATGGAATATTACACATAGTTTATTGTTATATGTTGGATAATTGTACCACACATATAATGGAATATTCCATATTGTTTATTGTTATATGTGTGGATAATTATACTGCACATATAATGGAATATTACATATAGTTTATTGTTATATGTTGGATAATTGTACCACACATATAATGGAATATTCCATATTGTTTATTGTTATATGTTGGATAATTGTACTGTACGTATAATGGAATATTACATATTGTTTATTGTTATATGTTGGATCATTGTACCAAACATATAATGGAATATTACATATTGTTTATTGTTATCTGTTGGATCATTGTACCACACATATAATGGAATATTACATATTGTTTGTTGTTATCTGTTGGATCATTGTACCATACATATAATGTAATATTACATATTGTTATATGTTGGATAATTGTACTGTATACGTAATGTAATATTACATATTGTTATATGTTGGATAATTGTACTGTATACGTAATGTAATATTACATATTGTTATATGTTGGATAATTGTACTGTATATATAATGTAATATTACATATTGTTTTATGTTGGATAATTGTACTGTATACGTAATGTAATATTACATATTGTTATATGTTGGATAATTGTACTGTATATATAATGTAATATTCCATATCTCAACTTTTAAACAAAAGTATTTTGATGTTTCAGATTCTTCCAGCAATGTAAAACTAGATTGATTTAAAAATGTTTGAGTTTCAACTAAAATGTACTCATTATTGTAACTAAAATGTACTCATCATTGTAACTAAAATGTACTCATCATTGTAACTAAAATGTACTCATCATTGTAACTAAAATGTACTCATTATTGTAACTAAAATGTACTGACCATTGTAACTAAAATGTACTCATTATTGTAACTAAAATGTACTCACCATTGTAACTAAAATGTACTCATCATTGTAACTAAAATGTACTCATTATTGTAACTAAAATGTACTCATTATTGTAACTAAAATGTACTCATCATTGTAACTAAAATGTACTCATCATTGTAACTAAAATGTACTCATCATTGTAACTAAAATGTACTCATCATTGTAACTAAAATGTACTCATTATTGTAACTAAAATGTACTCACCATTGTAACTAAAATGTACTCATCATTGTAACTAAAATGTACTCATCATTGTAACTAAAATGTACTCATCATTGTAACTAAAATGTACTCATCATTGTAACTAAAATGTACTCATCATTGTAACTAAAATGTACTCATCATTGTAACTAAAATGTACTCATCATTGTAACTAAAATGTACTCATTATTGTAACTACTTTGTTATTACTATTTCTCTCACAGAAACGAGTGTTTACAGTTTGTAGAATGTTAGATTTACTTACATCTAAACTACTAGATTAAAGTGTCATTTACATTATGGTTGATGAAAAAAATAAAGTTATTTGTGTCAAAGAAATAAATAAAACTTTTTATATTGATTTAAAGTTACTCAATGAAGCGAATTAACTAGTACCGAAATTTTCCTTTAAATTTTATTTTCTCTAAATAGGTAATTCGAAGTAATACCGTTCAACTAAATGAAATACTTCTATAAAATTATACAATTCATAAAGAATCAATATGTTATGCCTGAATGTCTAGAAAAATAACTGAACCATTTCTATTTGTTAAAGAAAGTTTATCAGGACAGATATAATTTATTATGGAAATAAATATATGTGGAATTTCTACACGTATCGTTACCAGGTAATATCCTATTGAATGATGATATATACCAGCCACTTATTCATTTCATTGTTCTCGTAATATACTACTCACTTATTCATTTCTTTGTTCTCGTATAAACTAGTATACGTGAATTCGCACACGGTCTTCCACACTGAAAAGTTACCTAAAAAATATCGAATCACGGGTTAATACGATTATGAAATTGTAAGTTAGAGTGTATATAATCCTTTCACAAATTCAACTGGAACTTGGCTGCACGAAGGTAAATTCTACGAAACATTTTTTATCCACTCTTCTAAAACCCATATTTACTAAGCTTGTAGACTGACAAACAAAGCTGGTTGTTATACGTAGACATTTAATCTGTGGAGAACTTATGATGTCTGTGTAAATCAGGCACAATGATATAAGGTTATTGGATATCAAACTATGAGTTCCAGTACGTTGGTCGTATGTCATAGTTTCCTAACAAACATTGAAGCTGAAAAATAAACAAATGGTTGACTTGTTTATATAGTGCAAAAAGAAAGTCTACTCGCGTGTTTAGAATTATATATGTCTGTCTATACATATATATATACAACAGATGAGTACTTTCTTTTACAAGACGAGCTGGAGAAGTTCTGTATTGTAACTTTTACAAACCATTTATCCCTTTAATTCCTCCTGAAGTTTTGGACAGTATTGGATGCGAGCTTTGTACAAAAAACAAACATAAAAAACCGGTAGAAGTACCATATACTGTAAGTGGAGCTTAGCCCACATAGTAAGGTCTATAAGGTGCTCTTTTGTTGTCACCGACGGTGTACATAGAACAGGGCTTGTTAGTTTAGTTCTATTCGCTTGTGTGTGTCGCGAAGCGTACCAAATTCGTGTGGATTTCCAAAACACCGGTCACAAAAGCATGATGTCCATGGACTTGTCACGGGATGTTGAAACCCGAGAACCAACTACTTAAAATTAGCCTGTCTAGTTCTCGTGACAGGCGCTGCTTCCCGAGTCCGAGACAGACGCTCGGAGTTGAAAAAAGACCTTGTCATGTTAATAACACTTAGTCCAATCCGCAGTGAATGCGTTAGAAAAATAGAGCCCGGGGCCTTCAATATATTGTCGGTTGTGCTCTCTTTATTCGGGTCTTTTAGCAAAGCTAATCGGTAAATACACTGTTCAGGGATGCTGAATGCGCGAGGCGACGCTTACGCTAATTTTACCTCCTACTGAGACAACATAAGCATGGTTCAAAAGGTTTATACCAAAATCTTGGTTAACCTTGTCGTGATAGGTTGGTTCATTCGAAATGAGGGGGCTAGTATAAGGGCAGCTGTATGATGGCTACGTTTGAAGAAACAAGTTTGTGTTACTGTACCATCTTGTTACCAAAAGAAAAGCATTCTATTCAGGATAACTCGCCGATAACAAACCCTCCTTCTTTGGTCTATGCTACGGTGCCGTGGGCCACAATACAAATACAAACACACGTCCGATGTAGCGGCTTCCGTGTTTCTCAGTAATTACGCAGTATACAGTTGTTACAACACTAAGAACGTGTTTTCTCTCTTTCCAGGTGCGGATGACAAGTCTAAAGAACCGCCGGTCTCTGTTCCAAACGTTTACCCCAACAACTCTCTCTCTGCGGAAGTAGCAATTATAGCCAATAATGGATTAGAGGACGACATAGATACCAGTGGTCCGGCTTATGAGGAAGGTCCGAAAAAGAAACATCGCAGGAACAGGACCACTTTTACAACATACCAACTGCACGAGCTTGAACGTGCCTTTGAGAAATCGCATTATCCTGACGTTTACAGCAGAGAAGAACTGGCCATGAAAGTGAACCTACCAGAGGTCCGAGTGCAGGTAGGTGGCGTTGTGATCAGACGAAACAAAACCTGAAGTACATGTAGGCGCAGACTAATCAAGTGGTGTTTGTTATTATTGTTGTTGCAAACAATAACGACAATATAACCTTTGTCTTCTATAGATTATAGATTATTGTCTTCTATATTTTACAGAAACAGTTACACACATTTAGTTTGCATATTTCAGTTCTCATTAACAAACCAGAGTCTTACAGAGGAAACTCGGTTAATACACCACTGGTGTTTGTTGATAGATATATTTCAATATTCACATAAAATTCCATATGCAATACAGTAATATATACCACGAAATAGAATTTATAGAAATATAAATTTGTTTGTTTTGAATTTCTTGCAAAGCTACACGAGGGGTAATTTAGTAGCGAAAGACTAGAGGGAAGGCAACTAGTCATCAACACCCACCGTCAATTCTTAGGCTACTCTTTTTCCAACGAATATTGGTATTGAACATCACATTGTAACGTCCCCCACGACTGATCTGGTTTAGTATATTTCTGTCTCTGATCTTTGGTTTTCAATATGTTCTGTCCCCATTCTCAGGCCAGCATTGTGTCACATCCTTAGAATCTAAGTTCCATCATGCTAGTAGGATTGACCGTCACATTATAACGTCCCCCACAACTGATCTGGTCCAGTATATTTCTGTCTCTGTTCTTTGGTTTTCAATATGTTCTGTACCCATCCTCAGGTCAGCATTGTGTCACATCCTTAGAATCTAAGTTCCATCATGCTAGTAGGATTGACCGTCACATTATAACGTCCCCCACGACTGATCTGGTCTTGTATATTTCTGTCTCTGTTCTTTGGTTTTCAATATGTTCTGTACCCATCCTCAGGTCAGCATTGTGTCACATCCTTAGAATCTAAGTTCCATCATGCTAGTAGGATTGACCGTCACATTATAACGCACCCCACGACTGATCTGGTCTAGTATATTTCTGTCTCTGTTCTTTGGTTTTCAATATGTTCTGTACCCATCCTCAGGTCAGCATTGTGTCACATCCTTAGAATCTAAGTTCCATCATGCTAGTAGGATTGACCATCACATTATAACGCCCCCCACGAATGATCTGGTCTAGTATATTTCTGTCTCTGTTCTTTGGTTTTCAATATGTTCTGTACCCATCCTCAGGTCAGCATTGTGTCACATCCTTAGAATCTAAGTTCCATCATGCTAGTAGGATTGACCGTCACATTATAACGCCCCCCACGACTGATCTGGTCTAGTATATTTCTGTCTCTGTTCTTTGGTTTTCAATATGTTCTGTCCCCATTCTCAGGCCAGCATTGTGTCACATCCTTAGAATCTAAGTTCCATCATGCTAGTAGGATTGACCGTCACATTATAACGCCCCCACGACTGATCTGGTCTAGTATATTTCTGTCTCTGTTCTTTGGTTTTCAATATGTTCTGTCCCCATTCTCAGGCCAGCATTGTGTCACATCCTTAGAATCTAAGTTCCATCATGCTAGTAGGATTGACCGTCACATTATAACGCCCCCCACGACTGATCTGGTCTAGTATATTTCTGTCTCTGTTCTTTGGTTTTCAATATGTTCTGTACCCATCCTCAGGTCAGCATTGTGTCACATCTTTAGAATCTAAGTTCCATCATGCTAGTAGGATTGACCGTCACATTATAACGCCCCCCACGACTGATCTGGTCCAGTATATTTCCGTCTCTGTTCTTTGGTTTTCAATATGTTCTGTACCCATCCTCAGGTCAACATTGTGTCACATCCTTAGAAACTAAGTTCCATCATACCCCTTCTGTAACGTTTGGTTTGTGGAGTGTCCCACCTTTAGGATCTGATTTGTTCCTTCTCTTATCTTTAGTATGAAATATGTCCCGTCTCTAACTTTGTTTTGTAAAAAAAAGTTTCCATTTTAACCTTTTTTTTTTTGCAGAGTGTTTAGTTCCCAAACCTTAGTTTACAAAGTGCCATATTTTTATCCTGTCAGTGGAGTACCTTTATACTATTATAATACAAAGAGTGTGCAGCGTCTAACTTTTGGGGTGAAAATACCTCTCTTTACATTTTTGGCTTATTTTATGATATTGATTTTCCAAATTTTTATTTTTATTCCATTCTACAGAATATTTCTTATGTCTTCATAAAATAATCTCTTAACATACTTCCACACAAACATGTTTGAAAACAGACAAATGGATATTTATATATTTGTGATTTTAAAATAAATGATAACTTCATATCTTTATATATTTTCATGGTCTTCTTTCTGTGTTCCCTTTGAAGCAAACCTTTTGGGCAGATTCGATTACCAAACTAAGTTTTCTTTTTTGTTCCATTTATAAAGGATCTTTTGGGCAGATTAGATTAACAAACTAAGTTTTCTTTTTGCGTTCCATTTATATAGGATCTTCTGAGCAGAATCGATTAACAAATTAAGTCTTTTTTTTTAGTTCTCTTTGAAAAAGGATTTCTTGGGCAAATTCGATTAACAAACTAAGTCTTCTTTTCGTGTTCCTTTTGAAAAGAGTCTTCTGGGCAGATTCGATTAACAAACTGAGTTTTCTTTTTGTGTTCTCTTTGAAAAGGATCTTTTGGGCAGACTCGATTAACAAACTAAGTCTTCTTTTTGAAGAGGATCTTTTGGGCAGATTCAATGAGCAAACTACATATTTTGGGTAACTACTTCACGACCAGTTTCAGCTTAATTGTATTTCAGCAGCTACGTGCACACACTTCACAGATATTGTAAACTTGTTTTTTTCGTCATACGTTTGAAGAACTTTGATGCAGAATAGTAAAATAATATTATCAACTTCTAATCAAACCACAGAACACAATAAGAATTTATCAAGTAATAAATATAGCCAATTTATTATAAGGTTCTTACTTATAATGACTAAAATATATTAGTTCATCATTTAGATAGCCAACCAAACAGTCAGTAATGAGCAAATTCTCAAAACCACGAGATCGGACAAACGAGTAGTGGTTGACACAGGAATGCATACTTCAATGTCCTGCGTCCCAGCACATTTTGAAGAGCAAAGACCCTAAACGTCGTTTCTATTATTTTTTTCTTTTGCTTCCAATTAATTACCATTATAAATCAATTATTTTCATTTTCCCCCTGTAGTCTTGCGTGGCTTTACGAAAAATGCATTAAATGCCACTTTGAAGACAGTTACTTTTTGTCTTCTATACAGTAAGTGTAGTGTCACCAGTTGATTGACGTAATAATCTATTTGTCACATTTGACAAGCGAATTATTTTAAAATCTTAGCCAGTTATTAAAGAGATGAATAGAAGAATTATGTTAAGCCCAAACCACTACATAGCTTCGAAAATATGTGCATCACATGACGTTTTTAATCTTTAAAAAAATCACGGTGAGTAAAGGAAAAAATAACTAGTAAAAAAAATAGGTATTTCAGTCATGCATTGCTTATCAAAATTTAGCGATAATGTAAAGGTATTAAAAATACTTCAACGTGATCAGTAAATCAAATAAATTATCATTAACTTTAAAAGTTAATCCAGTAATTTGATATGCGTAATTTAATTTATCATTTTTCTTTATTATGGACTGAATTGATCCGCCAGGTGATTACCTTCGATATTAGCGATACTTTCAAACGAAAATTTAATAATATGTCACGAATTTTGGTTATATTAAAAATATCATGTTAGCCCTAAATCCGAACACTAAGCTAATAGTGCAAAATAATACATAATAAAAGCTGAAAATAATAAAACTAAATACAGTATGTATATATTTATATTAAAAATTGTAACCAATGCTCTAAATTAAAGATACTAAGTGTTCTATGTGCTTAGATAAGATAGTTCGAAGATATACGCTACTGCCCTAATAAACTCTTACAATATAAATGGCTTTCCAGCAGCAAGTTTGTTGAATTATAATTTTAAAAATTGGGTTTCGATACCCATGGTGGGTGTCCCCTAATTGCTCTGCGATATGTCTGCAGGTTTACAATGCTAGAGTCCGGGTTTCGATACCCATAGTGGGCACAGCGCAGATATCCAGTTACGTAGCTGTACTCTTAACGAAAAGTACTATAAATATATAGTTGAATGAATATATGTCGTAAGGTTGTAAAAATAAATTATTTTAATGTTCTCAAGTTTACTTTTAAGACAACTACACGTCGGCCAAAATCCAAAGTCACGAAAACATTGTTGGGCTACAAGTGTTACTTGTAGAGTGTTAGTACAAACACACGTTGATGTTGACATGTCACCACGCGACAAAGGTTAACATTTTTTTTTTCGCGAAACAAAAGTGACATTAAATTAAATGCGTGAACCGATTTTTGCGTGAGTGATCTGGAGGCAACGGCTCCGATGTCGTTTTTATAAGGGGGGGAATCAGCGTATGCGATAAGAAACAAAAATCGCTTACCCCTTGTCTTTGTATATGAATGCACACACAAAACGCTAACTAAACAGTAGAATGAGAGAACCTAAGATATTTATTGACTTCTGTAACCCAGTATTATTATGTTTATTGTAAGTATGTGTGTCAGAACGTTACGGGTATAACAGAGATCAAGTTACACTTGGAAATGAGATGATTATTGAAGTCTACTTCGTTCAATCCAAATTTCCAGGTGGTTAAAGCAATCGACTCGTAATCTGAGGGTCGCGGATTCGAATACACATCACACGAAACATACTCGTCCTTTCAGCTGTGGGGGTGTTATAATGGGACGGTCAATCCCACTATTCGTTGGTAAAAGATTAGCCCAAGAGTTGGCGGTGGGTGGTGATGACTAGCTGCCTTCCCTTTAGTCTGACACTGCTAAATTAGGTACGGCTAGCGAAGATAGTCCTCGTGAAGCTTTGCGCGAAATTCAAACCAAACCAGTTCAAATTCTCTTCTTTTCAACATTTGTGTTTAAAATGCTATTCCTGTTTTCCTCTTTTGTTAAACTAGTTCACTACACACTTCATTAAAATTGTTCTATATTTAGAACTTGTGAGCGAAGGTATAATGATCATATAACATATGATACGTAAACAACACTACTTCTGTCATATGCAATGGCGACGAACCTTTTCGCCCAGTGTCAGGACTCCTCATTATTTTAGAAAATGAACGCGTAGATTTCTTTTACGTCACACACACATGCGTATTACGGTGAACGTCATAGGATTTGGTAACACTTATTCTAAAGCGCACGTTTGTAGAAGTTTCAGCTATATCAATGACGGATGAATTATCTCTATTTTAATCGAGTCTCAGTTGGTGAAAACATTAAAAATTTAATTCTGTTATTTCCTTCTATTAATTGTAGTTAAATATTTTTCCCGTGGTAGAAATGCTCAAGGTTTACTCGAATTTGTAACAGTTAACACCGAAATTTAATTTTACTTTGCTTGATACAAATACGCATCTTACCAATAGATGGCAGCATATACCTGGTAGGCATACGTATACATCTGAAAATGTCAAACACAGTTATTTAAATATTGATTTATATGTATATATGTATATATATATATATGGGAGCTTGAAATAGTATCAATGATAATTTAAAATGATAAATAAGATATCTTCTTTAATTAACTGGAATCGCAGAAATGTGTGTTAAAATGATGACACATTTGTTATTTTCGTGAACTCAAGACAGTAATCTCACATTTAGCCAACGACTAGTTTACGGACTTGCTTTGTTGTTTCTATTTACTACTGGAGTGCAGATTACAACGTGTAGCTTGGAAGTTAGAAAACAACCACCAAATCTTACATCTGATGTTTTAAAATTAATTATTTTTCATTAATGAAAATAAAATTATGACATGATAGTCATTCCTAGAAATAAACTTATTTGTTTGAAGCTAAGCACAAAGATACACAGTGGGATATCAGTGTTCTGCACAACACGGATGTCAAAACCAGGTTTTTAGTGTTGTAAGTCTGCAGACATACCGCTATGCTACTGATGGGCACCTGGAAATAAAAGAGATATACAAGTATAAGCCATTAATACTTGGAATATATTGTTATGCACAAATACCACGAGATTTCTGAGTGCATTAGGGGGGTTTGATTTCTTTTAATTCACTATGTTGTAACCTAAATTAATTTCATTGTGTGAATAATATTGTACTTTCACACCTAATTTGTTATTTGGTAGTATGAAGAGAATATTTTGAAATTTCCTTTTGGTAAAAAAACAGTTGTGGCAAATATATATATATGTGTGTGTGTGTGTGTCATCTGTTCGATATTATTTATAGGAAATAAATTACTTAGTAAAATACAGTAATAGACTGTTAACAACACATGACGACTTTGTAAAATACAGTAATAGACTGTTAACAACACATGACGACTTAGTAAAATACAGTAATAGACTGTTAACAACACATGACGACTTAGTAAAATACAGTAATAGACTGTTAACAACACATGACGACTTAGTAAAATACAGTAATAGACTGTTAAAAACACATGACGATTAACTTGGCAGAAAGACAGACATTTTAGTTATACATATATAAAAAATTTGGTTTTAGGGCTTTTAATTTTATCATAGTGAATATAATATAAAGTGACAACAATACCTAAAAGTATCGCGTTGAAACCGAGTTATGAAAAAATTAAAAGGATTGTTTTTTGTTTTGTTTTGAATTTCGCGCAAAGCTACACGAGGGCTATCTGCGCTAGCCGTCCCTAATTTAGTAGTGTAAGACTAGAGAAAAGGCAGCTAGTCCTCACTACCCCCCGCCAACCCTTGGGCTACTCTTTTACCAATGAATAATGGGATTGACCGTCACATTATAACGCCTCCACGGCTGAAAGGGCGAGAATGTTTGATATGACGGGGATTCGAACCCGCGTCCCTCAGATTACGAGTCGAACACCTTAACCCACCTGGCGATGCCGGGCCAAATTAAAAGGAATGTTTTGTATTGCCATATGTTCCAAGACTAACTACTGTTTTGTTTTTTTAAAGCAAATGTTTTGCTCTATATTTAAACCAATAATTGAGATAAAGTTTATGCAGTAGTGGAAATTGTGTACAATTTATGGATAAATTTGGAATTTGTAAAAAAAAACAAAAAAAAACAGAAAACTTAGTTATAGCAGAACATGTAAATAAAACTCAACATATTTATCGTGGCAAAAAACAATTGTATTGGCATAACCTAGAGATATTACAGTAGCTAATAGTTGAGAATCACTGGAAATAATGAAATTTAAAGATAATTATAAATTATTAAATAGAGAAGAAGATCTGGCGAATATCTGCCGCAGAACGTGACAAGACCTGTTCTGGTATTTACCGTGTTTCTCCGATAATAAGACCTACCCATAAAATAAGACCTAGTGTGATTTTTGGGGATAGTTTTAATATAAGCCCTACCCTTAAAATAAGCCCTAGTTAAGAGTGGCAGGAAGAGGAGAGAAATAAAAAAAAAAATTTATTAATTAGTTTAATAGTTAGTTAATTAGTTTGTTTAAGTATTAATCAGTTAGTTTAATAGTTTAATAATAGTTTCTTTTAAATGGTTAGGTTAATAGTTTTACTTTGTAACTTCATTTTTTTAATATATCAAAATAAGACATCCCCCGAAAATAAGCCCTAGTGTCATATTTTGGAGTGAAAATTAATATAAGCCCTGTCTTATTTTCGGAGAAACACGGTATGTACAAATGGAAGGAATTACGGACAGGTCACGTGATATTTAAGAATGTGAAATTCATCGCGTGCAACTTTACTCGTGAAGATCACGTGTGACACGTTGAAACGTGTAGTCATTATTATGAAATTATATCAATTGTATATTGAGTTTGACGTTATATAGTTTAACATTAGACACAAATGCCGATGTAAATAAATATATATTATAGGACAACCATGTACAGTACACAGGTAGGTAAGTAAATATGTAAATACATTTGTACATACATATACAAGTGACTAATTAGATATTTAATTAGATAGATACGTACATAGACAGATAGGTAGATAGACATACAAATATATAAGTAGATAGATAGATAGGTAAACAGATAGATAAATGTACATACACGGTACCTTTTCAAGCTCTGACTGTGTCTACGTTGGATTCTTGCTTCAGGGTGTTTAAGAGCTACTCTGGTTTCCAGGAGTTATTGCCTAGTCAAAAAGCTTCTAAACGTCAAATAATTTAATCTGTGGGCTCTAACATGCCGCCCATTACGACAAGAGAAGCAGAATACGGGAAGATGGTGGGCATTCTATTTGCCGCGAGCGACCGTTCCGCGTATAACGGCCCGCGTTGATTCAATAAAAAAGACAATAGAAAGAAGGTAAAAGTGCCGTTAGAGACGGTGCTCGGAGCAAGTTGTGATTCAATATTGAAGTAAATTGTCAGTCACTGATTTGATTTTGGACTGCTGATTGGATGTATATGGACGATTAGAATCCATTTGTTCATACGAATCTACACCAGACACGTTGCTTTTAGAGGTACAAAGACGAACGAAGAGGTTGGAGAAAAAAAAAAAAGATGGATTTCTTTGGGGGCCACTTATTAAGTTTCTAACTAAAATGCAGATGCACTTATAACTACGACGTTCTGAATTTCAAGACTAAGTCACACACCTCGCATATCTTTCTAAAGGAAGAAATTTCCACTGCATAAAAGAAATTACTAATTTTTAACGAAATGTACTTTCAGACTCCTAACTTTTGTATTAATTAATGGTACTAGATGACTCATGACTGCCTTTCGCCAGATTGCCTTTTTATAGAATACGCTCTGTTTATTTCATAGAATGAGTCAACTTTTTAAACAACAATATGATTCCACACGTGCACACAAATTAACAATTTGCATCAATCCGGCCATCGAAGTTTTGCGTATATGTGCTTATGTTTAAACTTTGACTCTCTGTCTGTATAACTGTCCGTATTATACAGGCCTCCCAGTAGCACAGTTGTATGTCTGCAGAATTACAACACTAGAATCCAGGCTTCGATACCCGTGGTGCACCGAATACAGATAGCCCGTTGTGTAGTTTTGTGCGTAATTACAAACAAATCATATTATACGAACGAGTGTTTAACTCATTTGTCTCGTCTGTCTTTTATCTTATCTTCTCCGTCTTTTCTTCTACGACTGATTGCATATTTATCCGCATACCTTACTTCGGCCAGGCGTGGTCCAATGAATTAAGGCGTTCGACTCGTACTCCGAGGATCGCGGGTTCGAATCCTCGTCGCACCAAACATGCTCGTCCTTTCAGCCGTGGGAGCGTTATAATGTTACGATCAATCCCGTTATTCGTTAGTAAAAGTAGCCCAAGAGTTGGCGGTGGGTGGTGATGACTAGCTGCCTTCTCTCTAGTCTCACACTGCAAAATTAGGAACGGCTAGCGCAGATAACCCTCGTGTAGCTTTGAGTCAAATTCAGAAATAAACAAACACACCTTACTTTTTCGTCTATTGTTGAGCAATGTTATATCTCTATCTATTATAAGAGAATTATAATACGTCTATTATGGGTGGAAATAATTGGAGTCACAAAACATTAAATAGTGATGTTTATTTACTTGCAACAGTGTGGTACAGTGTATTTAGATAAATATAAATTGTAGTTATATTTATGAGAACAATATCAATTATACTAAAGATGGTGCTCGTTACTTTCACAAAGTGTCTATTTATTACCTACATTTAAAATGTTCGTACTGTTTATTTGAAGTTAAGCACAGAGCTCTCAAATAATGGGCTATCTGCACTGTGTCCCCCATAAGTATTAAAACTCGATTTCTAGCATTTTAAGCCCACAAACATGCCACTTGGGGGCTAAAATGTTCTTATATTTTTATTTGTTTGTTTTTGAATTTCGCGCAAAGCTACACCAGGACTGTCTGCGCTAGCTGTCCATAATTCAGCAGTGTAAGACTAGAGGGAAGACAGCTAGTCATAACCACCCACCACCAACTCTTAGGCTACTTTTTACTAACGAATAGTGAGATTGATCGGATATTATAACGCCCCCACGGCTGAGAGGGCGAGCATGTTTGGTGCGACGGGGGATTCGAACCCGGGACCCTCGGATTACGAGTCAAGCTCCTTAACCACTTGGTCATGCCGGGGCCTTTCTCATATTGTATTGAGAGCTTTATTATCAAATGTCAGAGACAATTACGTTAGTGTTAGATTGTCGAAACAAGTTTGTATAGACAGGTGAGGTAAGCCAGATATAGTTTTCAGGTACATTTATGTTATTGCGCATTGAAACAATAACACTCTCGTGGTATACTAAATGCACGCTCACGTGTTGTTGAAGAATTATTCTAATTAATAAAATAGTAATAAAAAAACGCATACTCCGGGGCCAAGGGTGCTTTATAAGAGTGACGGGCAAATCCTACTATTTGTTTGTTTGTTTGTTTTGGAATTTCGCACAAAGCTACTCGAGGGGTATCTGTGCTAGTCGTCCCCAATTTAGTAGTGTAAGACTAGAGGGAAGGCAGCTAGTCACCACCACCCACCGCCAACTCTTGGGCTACTCTTTTACCAACGAATAGTGGGATTGACCGTCACATTATAACGCCCCCACGGCTGAAAGGGCGGGCATGTTTGGCGCTACCGGGATGCGAACCCGCGACTCTCAGATTACGAGTCGCACGCCTTAACACGCTTGGCCATGTCGGGCCCCTACTAATAGGTCTGTCAAGAACACTAGGAGTTTATGGTGGGTGGTGTTGCCTTTTCTTTATAGTTTATCACTTGAAAATTAGGGATAATTAGCGCTTATAACATCTGGAGGAGCTTTGAGCGAAATCCAACCAGCTAACAGCATAAATGTTCATATAAATAATTAATAGTAGCAATTTGAAAATGATAAACTGTCAAACATTAGGACTATATCTCTGAGAGTAATTATTAAAAAAAATTAATTATTCCTTACAGTGTATATCATCATAAAATTAGAACAGCGATGACAAGTTGATCGTTTGTTTAGCTTTGCGTAACAATCCGAAACAAACTTTGCACTTTCTTTATTCAAATGTGACTGGAAAACAAAATGAGTTGGAAAAACACAAGAGTTTATTTAAAAAAAATGATTTGTGGAGAAATTTCCAAAATCGAAAAAATACGCGAGTAGAAAAGAGTTTGATGTTAATTCAAGTATTTACTTGAATAAAACTAAGGGCGATTTTTAACTTAAATAATTCAACGTGAAATGGTGTTTGGGAGTATTTATTTAAATCTTCTTAAAAGTATATACAATATAGATATATTTTTAATTTAAGGCTTATCTATTATTGTGTTATTGAATGTTTTAAAAACATCCAATGTCGGCCATCATCTTTGCTGTTTTTTTTTTTTTCATACTTAACAGCAAGAGTAGTAGTAGATAACTTTTGGCAGAGTAGTAGTCATCTTCAGCTGAGACAGTTTTATTTTTCTAACAGGGTAGTTGGCTTTTGGATACAGAGGAGCCAGTAATTTAAGTGAATTTAAGATAAAGCTTAATAATAATAATAATATATACTTTTAGTTTAGTTTAAAAATTGGACAGCCGAGATTGACCAATAGGTCCCATGTTGACCCCAAGAACATGTGTTATGTTATTGTTCGCCATCATTCAAATGTTTCTCAAAAACGACTGGGCGTGGTCAAGGGGTTAATGTGCCTGAATTGTAAGTCCAAGTAGTTCAGCTTCTTGACCTGTTGATTAAAAAAAAAAAAAAGAAACAGAAAAGACACACACTCTTGACTTTTAACCCGTGGCTACATTATAAAAGGGATAGTGAAACACAACTATTTTATGGCACAAATGTAGCCCGAGTTGAGGGCGTTGATTACTTAGCTACCCACCCCGTGTCCTGAAATGTAGTCCAGATAATGATTTAAATTCGAATGTACAGCAAGTGTACAGTGATGTCATGCTAAATAACCCAGGTTTCTTTGTGTAATAAACACGGCAGTAAGACTGTAGTTCAGTGTGAAACAAAAGTATTTATAGTTAACAGTTATATATTGCACATGTTCTTGATTCAGTACCTTAATAATTATGTATGAAGTATTTTAAATACATCTGAATGTACAAAATCATGAAAGAATCTTCAAGTCTGCCTTATATATATAATGTATATTAAAGTCTGCCTTATATATATAATGTATATTAAAGTCTGCCTTATATATATAATGTATATCCAAGTCTGCCTTATACATATGTAATATATATCCAAGTCTGCCTCATATATATATATATATAATGTATATCCAAGTCTGCCTTATACATATGTAATATATATCCAAGTCTGCCTCATATATATATATATATAATGTATATTAAAGTCTGCCTTATATATATAATGTATATCCAAGTCTGCCTTATATATATAATGTATATTAAAGTCTGCCTTATATATATAATGTATATTAAAGTCTGCCTTATATATATAATGTATATCCAAGTCTGCCTTATACATATGTAATATATATCCAAGTCTGCCTCATATATATATATATATAATGTATATCCAAGTCTGCCTTATACATATGTAATATATATCCAAGTCTGCCTCATATATATATATATATAATGTATATTAAAGTCTGCCTTATATATATAATGTATATCCAAGTCTGCCTTATATATATAATGTATATTAAAGTCTGCCTCATATATATATATATATAATGTATAACCAAGTCTGCCTTATACATATAAAGCTTTTTTTCTTTTTGTGTTGTAACTGAAGCTTTAGGATGCTTTATTTGTTGTTGAAAATTATGGAGGCTACTCTAGGGCTATCTGCGCTAACCGTCCCTAACTTTGAAGCAAAAGATTAGAAGTAAAGCAACTACTCAACATCACCTACCGCTAACTATTGATCTACTCTTTACCAATGAATAGTGGGATTGACCGTAACATTATAATGTCATAATGGCTAAAAGGGCAAGCATGCTCGGTGATATGATTCGTACCCGCAGGTTGTGAGTCGAGTGCCTTAGCTACCAGGCTATGTCAGGCCTATAAGGCTTTATTATAGTAATAAATACTTTATAGAAAAATTAATATAAAGATACTTTAACTGAAGATAACGAACTTGATATATTTGTTTACTTGGTATAAGAAATATTCGTGGAAACATCTTAAGTGGGAAAACACTTAAAATCTTATACACTTCTTTTAGGACATGCTTAAGTCAATTGTTTGTTTTAACGTAAATCAAACCAGCCAGAATTTTTTAGTGGTTGAAGGCTACAGAGTTTGACATAAAATGTGAAAATTACGAAATATAAAGCCGTACCAATACAGAGCGATTATTCTGTTTGGTATTCATTTCAGGTTTGGTTCCAAAACCGAAGAGCAAAGTGGAGACGCCAGGAAAAACTGGAGAGTGAAAATGCTCTTAGGTCTCTACGACACTCCAGTTCGCCGGACTGCCCTCACTCCGGGATCGGAATGACTTGTGCTACATCTCCGAGCTGCGTTTCTGGCCTGTCGTCATCTCTCGGGATAAACTCCTCCTCTGTGTTGACAGGAGCGAATCTGCAGCCGATGTCATTGGATACTTGGTTGAGCCCACCTTTAATGGGCCCGCCTTTTTCTCACTCACTACAAGGAATTCTGGCTCATTCTCAATCCATGTATCCTAGCTATCTGACGCCTTCTGTGCCGACGGCTGTGACGGTTCCATGTTCAGCGGCCATAAGCGGCCTGCCTACAGGGAACATATCCATCTCTGCAGGAACCCTGGGAGCTACTCCTAGTCCTTTGAACTTGTCCGTTAGTTGTGCGGACCTGAAGGTCACTGACTCTAATCCAGTAGATCCAAGGAGTTCCAGCATTGTGGCTCTAAGAATAAGAGCAAAAGAGCACGTTGATCTAATAAGTAAGAGGTTAACGTCTGTTTGAAACCTTGCACATCAATCAGTGAAAGAGTACTTCAGAACTTATTTAAAAGTTGTATCACCACAGGACGACAAACGTCAGTGTACATAGTGAAAATGTTTGTCCATGTTTCCGTTCAAATTTTTCTTTCCCAACTGACAATTCATTGTCCACAATAATTATTGTGTTATTGTACCATGTCGTAAAGCTGGTTATTGTGTGTGTCTGTGTGACGCTTTCGACACAGAACTAAACACAGAACACATACAGTGAAAGTTTTCATACATATATCTGGGTTATTTCCTGCAACACATGTAAGAAAACGCTTAAGTTGCCTATGACTGATTTTAATTTATTCAGGTACTGTTTTTAATAATGCTGCTAACACTAGAATATCACCATCAAAAGAAAAAATGCAAACAGATAAAAAACAACACTTAGTGGTAAATTACTAGTGATCTGAGAAGTGAACAAAAACAATAATTAAGAAATGGAAATATTGTGCATTGAGGGAATTGTGTATTGTACTACTGAGTTTGTTTTTATTACTGTGTATTGTATGTGTGTGTGAGAGACAAAGATTATGTTAATGTACAAAGTTTCTTAAAATTAGTGATAATGTCATTACCTACGAAAATGTTTCAAAAACAGTATACTCTTGAGAAATATGATATACCTCTGAGAAATATAAAGGTATGATATACCCCTGATAAATTATAAGAGTATGATATACCCCTGAGACGTTATAAGAGTATAATACACCCCTGAGAAGTTATAAGAGTATTATAAACCCCTGAGAAATTATAAGAGTATGATATACCCCTGAGACGTTATAAGAGTATAATACACCCCTGAGAAGTTATAAGAGTATTATAAACCCCTGAGAAATTATAAGAGTATGATATACCCCTGAGAAATTATAAGAGTATAATATACCCCTTAGAAATATAAGGGTATGATGTACCCCTGAGAAATATAAGGATATGATATACCCCTGAGAAATTATAAGAGTATTATATACCCCTGATAAATTATAAGAGTATGATATACCCCTGAGAAATTATAAGAGTATTATATATCCCTGAGATATATAAGAGTATGATACACCCCTGAGAAATATAAGGGTATGATATACCCCTGAGATATATAAGGGTATGATATACCCCTGGGAAATTATAAGAGTATGATGTACCACTGAGATATATAAGGGTATGATATACCCCTGAGAAATATAAGGGTATGATATACCCCTGAGAAATTATAAGAGTATGATATACTCCTGAGAAATTGCAAGGGAATGAAAAAAAACATGTACGAATAAGTTTCCAACAAATGTGAGTTCTCAGAGTTCTTAGTTCTACTTTTGTTCGGTATTCGTTGTCTTTGAAGTAATGATTTTTCTCTGTAATAATATTTGGTTCATTATATTGTATATCCATATGTATTTTGTATATTAAAGTTTCGACCTCTTCAGAAGTTTTTCGTTTCGAAACCTCAATTTAAATACGTTTAGAAAAATTTACACCTTTTGCCACTAGGGATGAGAAACATGTCACGGGAAAATGGTCCTTTAAATATATAAAGGTAAAAATATTATAACTATAATTTTTAAGCCATAAACAAAACATTCAAATTAAACAAATTACGTGCATTTTAGAAAAAATTAGTTTTAATTGGAGCTTGTGTTTGTGTTTTTTTCGAATAGCAAAGTCACATGGGGTATCGTTTGTTTGTTTGTTTTTGAATTTCGCACAAAGCTACTCGAGAGCTATCTGTGCTAGCCGTCACTAATTTAGAAGTGTAAGGCTAGAGAGAAAGCAGCTAGTCATCACCACCCACCGCCAACTGTTGGGCTACTCTTTTACCAACGAATAGTGGGATTGACCGAAACATTATAACGCCCCCACGGATGAAAGGGCGAGCATGTTTGGTGCGACTCGGATTCGAACCCGCGACCCTTAGATTACGAGTCGCACGCCTTAACACGCTTGGCCATGCCGGGCCTACACATGGGGTATCGAACCGCTGATTTCAGAGTTGTAAATCCCTAGATTTACCGCTGTACCAGCGAGCAGAGATTGGTATTTGCCGGTTTTGACGCAGTCCTTCCTCGTGATTTTGTCTGTTTACTTATTTAACTTCATTTCAATGTCATTATTTAATTTCATTAATATATATATATATATTTTATTATTAACATATCTTGATCCTGTTTACGCGTTTCATATTACGCATTATTTACTTTATTTGTTCAGTGGTACATAAACAGGGTTTTCTAAAAGTACAACTTCATAGTCACAAACAAAATGCTAAGGAAGTTTTGAACTGTTTCTGATTTCAAAGTTCGCTGGAGGAGGCCTAACATAGCATCAGCGCTGTTACTTTCGCAAACATGCATCGTATTGTACTGAAGAACAGTTGTTTGGTATTTATTGTGGACATCTCCTGTTTCAACAAATAATATCAACAAAATCACTAGAATTTTCCTAAATAAAAATATTGTTATAAGCTTACTGTCATCCGTTTATGTGGATGTCTTGTTACAATGAGTGCAGCATAACACTCGGGGTTGGGTTGGGTTGTGATGAGACCAAGGTAGAGTGGAAGATTTATGTTAATAAATAAAATGTTTCATAACACTACGCGGCCCGGCATGGCCAAGCGCGTAAGGCGTAATCCGAGGGTCGCGGGTTCGCGCTCGCGTCGCGCCAAACATGCTCGCCCTCCCAGCCGCGGGGGCGTTATAATGTTACGGTCAATCGTTGGTAAAAGAGTAGCCCAAGAGTTGGCGGTGGGTGGTGATGACTAGCTGTCTTCCCTCTAGTTTTACACTACTAAATTAGGGACGGCTCGGTGCAGCGGGCTCACTTAAATACCTGTTGAAGAATCCGCAAGCGATTGCGGCCCGATGTTCCTTGATGGAATCTAATGGTGATAACTACCTAACAACACTACGCACCTTTAAAAGAGTTCTGAGAAAAGTGTTGATTGAAGATCCCAGAAATATCGTTGGCTCTCAAAAGCCAAAATGGCGGGAAATAGTTTTCTTTGAATTATTTTTTTATTTGATTAAATTACGAAGTAGTGGGTGCACATTTATAGGTGCAGCCATCTTTATTACTTACAGCACTATAAAGCACCCAGACTAGGAATGGCATGCATGGCCTTAAATTTGATGACTTTGGTTTGCTGATTAATCAGTCTTCCTGTCCTGAGTCGAAAAGTTTTCTCTCGATAGTTGCGGTTCAGACCAAAGAGAGTTACAAATATTCGTAACTCGTTGTTCGTTGTGAACGAGAGTGTGTGAGTGAAATCGACACGTGTAACTCGGTACATAAAGGATCTTATGATAAACGTGGATTGGGATAACGTGGGTACATCTAAAAAACTTAAAATGATAATAAACATTGTTTCGAAGTTTCTATATATTACACAACAGTGTTTATGTATATCTGTTGTGAAACTGGCTAATTTTTCACTTACTTATTCTGAGCTGTATGGTGCATTAGTGACACATTTTATTTGAGCTCTATATAGTAAAGCTTAATGCTGTGATTGCGTGAGGTCTCTGTTAATTAAAATAAGTGATGTGTAACAAGTACTTTCGAATCAGTGTTCAAACGGTTTTGCAAAGGGCGATTCACGTGCATCGAATAATTCTGGTTATAAATATCACTCGGAAACTACATGTTAAGTACAGTTAAGTTGAAAAAAATATTATTCATTCTTGTACGCATAAAAATGTATTTTCTAACACACAAAACTCAACAACTTAATAACTATCAATACATATGAATTAATAGGAAAAAACCCAACAATAATAAAGACCCAAAACTGTTTAATAATTGAAATTTCGAGACCGAAACATCGAGACGTTAATATCATTGATGCTAAATATTATAATATATATATTTTTTCTTGGACAGCTTTTGTAATTATTAATACTGTATCGTCAAGAGAGTATCAGAATTATGCGTGAATGTTGTATATTGTTTGTTCGTTTTTGAATTTCTCGCAAAGCAACACGAGGACTATCTGTGCTTGCCCTCCATAATTTAGCAGTGTAAGACTAGAGGGAGGACAGCTAGTCATCACCACCCACCGCCAACTCTTGGCCTATTTTTTTACCAACGAATAATAGGATTGACCGTAACTTTATAACGCCCCCACGGCTGAAAGGGCGAGCATGTTTGGTGTGACGGGGATTCGAACCCGCGACCCTGGGATTACGAGTCGAGCGCCTTAACCACCTGGCCATGCCGGGCAAATGTTGTATACAATACATATTATGAACGTTGAAAAATTTATTTGTGCATGTTCGTTGTTCATTTCACACGGTGCCAGAATTTCGGATTGATTCCTAAAGGATTTTAATTATAATGGAAGAAAGAGAAGAAAATGACGTATCTGAATACCAAGAAGTGGGTTAGAGCCCCCTTTGTTTTAAATTGTGTACAACTCATTACAGTAACATGTCTACAGTGCTGCCACTCCGTCATATACAACATGGCTGTTTAATACGAGGTCTGTCAGAGCTGTTTTATATGTTTTTTACATATCTATATATTATCTCTAAAGCATATTACTAAATAATCCGAGTATTCCCACAAGTTAGTCCGATGGTCGCGGGTTCGAATCCCGGTCGCACCAAACATTCTCGCCCTTTCAGCCGTGGGGGCATTATAAAGTTACAGTCAATCCCATTATTCGTTAATAAAAAAGTAGCCCAAGTGTTGGCGGTGGGTGGTGATGAGTAGCTGTCCTCCCTCTAGTCTTACACTGTTAAATTAGGGACGGCTAGCGCAGATAGCCCTCGTGTAGCTTTGCGCGAAATTCAGAAACAAACAAACAAACAACCTTTGCTTCACATCTGCTTCAGAACCGTTTCAACTAAACAAGGGACAACTTGTACTGCAAAACTTCTTCAGAACCGTTTCAACTAAACGAGGGACAACTTGTACTGCAAAACTTCTTCAGAACCGTTTCAACTAAACGAGGGACAACTTGTACTGCAAAACTTCTTCAGAACCGTTTCAACTAAACGAGGGACAACTTATACTGCAAAACGTCAGTCAGGTTATCATTTAAATCACTTGTACTGTCGTTTATGGTTTGTGTTTTAGTGATACGGCTCTGAAGAAGATATAAAGCGAAACGTTGAGAGTCCAATTAAAGAAGTAAAATAGTAAATTCAGTCTTATAAGGTTGGTTATTACTTGGATAATGTCTCTCGTTTCTAAGCTGATGCAAGGCAACTCTGAGCATTTAACAACGAGAGATCAACTCTTGTCAAAAGCATATATATATATATAAAGTTATGAAATTTCATTGAACAAAGCCTTGCTCTTGTATTCACAAATAAAATTCTATCGTGTATACAAATCATATGCATAAATTTGATGGTATTAATTTTAAAACCCCAGGGGCACCACCAAATAAAAAACAACAACAACCAAGCACTGGAGAGAGGGTAATCGTGCTCCGATAAGTTAGACGACCACAATAATAGAGAGAAAGATCCTAGGTTTTCACACTTCTTTCCTTCGTGACGTCATTTTTGTTCTTTTTTTATACTGTATGAAAACCCCTACACAGCGCCCTCTATTTCAACAGTGTAATTCAAAGAACATATACTGTTAATACCACCTATAAAAGGATAATATCGATTATATTTCTCACATCATTTAGTAAACAGTATACAACAGTAATACACAATTAAATAAAAATACGCTTTTACAAACTGTATGTTATTTGAGTTGAAATAAAATATTGGTGATTCGATCTGGTTTCTTCTTTCTTCTCGATTCTTCACTAGACAGAGTGATTTAAAGGTATTCGAACCTTCAGGTTTAAGGTTAGTGCTAAGCTCATATGTTTGTAGTTAATCACAAAACTACCCCATGGGTTATGTGTGCTGTACCCACCACGGGTATCGAAATACGATCTTTAGTGTTAGAAACATTAAGAGTTACCGTTGTGACACTGGAGCGCAGCGTCTGGCTTGGTCAAGGTATAACTTTTGCCCCACCAATCACTTACCACGTGTTAATTTCTCAGGTAAGTTTAGTTGCTTGCTCAATATTTGTTTTATCTCATGTTTTAGTTTAACAATAGTGCTTAACGATCCCTGCTGGATCAATTGTGTCAATGTTATTCATGCGTGTATTTCACCTCAATGTTTTCCCATCGAGTTGTGTTAACATAGTGTGACATGAACGTTGCAACTGTACCGTACTAAAGCTTTGAATGTGTTGAAATTTTGATAAACAACATGTTGTACAGAAACTTTATTGTCTTTTCTTAATGACTTTGATATTGTAATAAACAATATGTCATACAGAAAACGTTATTGACTTCTCTTTTAGATGTTGACATTGTGATAAAAATATTTCTTACAAATAACTTTATTGTCTTCTCTGGCTGACGTAAAAACATAACCCTTAATTTTGTGAAAGTTCACAGACAGAACGCTCACTTTGTTTGCCAATTTCATTTTGGCTTCACGTTACTAGTTAAACAGTTACAATTTTGTACATCATCAATAAAAAATTTGCAAGATACACTTTGTCAAATAAACAGTTACAATGACCAGTTTGCTACGTAAACAGTTACAACTTCCACCATGCTAATGAAACAGCTACAATCTCTATGTTATCATTTAAACGATTTCAATTTTAATTTTATTAAATCAATGACTACAGATTTAAACATATGCCCCCCCCAAGGACACAGCGGTATGTCTGTGGTCTTACAACGCTAAAAACCGGGTTTCGATACTCGTGGTGAGCAGATCACAGACGGTCCATTGCGTAGCTTTCTGCTTAATTTTAAACAAACTTAAGCATACGCGAACTAAAAATATGGCTTGTGTTTTGTTAAACCCACAACTGTGTACTTCATTCATTCATGGCCCGGCATGGCCTAGCGCGTAAGGCGTGTGACTCGTAATCCGAGGGTCGCGGGTTCGCGCCCGCGTCGCGCTAAACATGCTCGCCCTCCCAGCCGTGGGGGTGTATAATGTGACGGTCAATCCCACTATTCGTTGGTAAAGAGTAGTCCAAGAGTTGGCGGTGGGTGGTGATGACTAGCTGCCTTCCCTCTAGTCTTAAACTGCTAAATTAGGGACGGCTAGCACAGATAGCCCTCGAGTAGCTTTGTGCGAAATTTCCAAACAAACAAATCATTCTGTGATATAAAACTACAGTTCTCACTTGGTAAAAGAAACAACAGAAATACATTTTCTGCACAATTTAGTATTTCGATGTGTATTTTATCGTACAAACAGTTGCAATTCAAAGTTTTTAAAAAAAATACCCTCATAATTTTGTTAAATAAAAAAACCTTTTTTTTAAATGCATAACCCTCACACTGCTAAATGAATTACATTCTTACTAGCAAAACGAAATTTCGAAACGGTTATCTGTGAAATAGTGGATTTATATCTTTACAACGTTTCGTCTCCAACAGTAAGACGCAGTCACGTATATTAAAATACATATATTTGCAATTTGACTGTGCTTGCATCTAAAATGCAGTACGTGACCATGCCTCAGTGTTAGAGACGAAACGCTGTACATAAATGAATCAACTAACCCACGAATAACTGTTTCAGAACCTCTATCTCTTCATAAGTTAAATCGAAACGTCTTAAAAAGCAACTTCGTTCTTAATTTTCTAATGTAAAAAACATAAATTTTCGCTTGTGAATTAAACAGTTTAAGTTATAATTTAAAGTATTACAATACAGATATGAACAACGTTTCAATGAATCGTTTCTTTCTTCTTCTGTTATTGTTCAACCTAACTGATAAGTTCTGGTATTGACACAGAAGCTGAGTGGACAGTGACTTCTGTGAGATGATGGGTAGATCTGAACTACTATTTTTTTTTATACACTACCAATTTCAAGACAGTGTGCACATATTAAAAGGTATGTGTGTAACAACAACAAAACCACCTAGCGCTAAATTTTTTAAACAATTAAAGTCGTAAGATTTCGTAATACAAATCGGCACGGCCAGGCGGTTAAGGCACTCGACTCGTAATATGAGGGTTGTGGGTTCGAATCCCGGCCGTACCAAACATGCTCGCCCTTTCAGCCGTAGAAAAGTTATATTGTGACTGTCAATCCCACTATACGTTGGTAAAAGAGTAGCCCAAGAGTTGACGGTGGGTGGCGATGGTTAGCTGCCTTCCTTACTAAATTAGGGACGGCTAGCGCAGATAGCTCTTGAGTAGCTTTGCTCGAAATTCAAAACAAGCTAGTTCGAAATAAAAGCACGCAATACTGGATCATCATTTTGTACTAAAGCAGCTATCGTGCTTTCAAACTATCAAAATTGTCTACACTTTACGCTGAGTGACATAAAGGACAAAATTGTCATTCAGTAAATAAATGTATCTTTACTTTATTTAATAAACTAATGACCTTGTCGTTGAAAATTTGAGCAATTTTGTCTTTAACCTATGATATAAACAACTAAAAACCGTTATTTACTCTTTCCAAATTTGTGATATAAAAAAACTTCGGTCACTTCGAACAACCATGCACAGCGTTCGTTTTGTTAAACAACGATTAATGTCTTCAGTGTGCAAATAAACACTACGGTGCTCGCTTTGCGATATAAATATAGAAACAATACACTACATCTTGTTTGATAAGTAATTACAATTATTAGCTTGTTTAGTGTAAAATATTACGAGTCTGTTTTGGTAAATAAATAAACGCACAAAGACTTACGGGCAACCAACAACAAACAGTACATGCAATTGTTCTCGACAGGAGATACGAAACGACTGCTTTTTCTGCTTTGTAAAATAATTCTTTCTCCGGTATCTAATTTGTCCAGCTTCGCTCTTCAAAATGCGCTAAAACAACCTTTTTTGTGTTTTCAGTGTGTGAAATCAATAAATAACTACAGTTCTCACTTTGTTAAAAAAAAAAGGTTTTATTTCACATTTCACATTTTATATACTTTTAATATGGCACTAAGTATATCACCGATTTAAACGTAAGTTTGAAATAATTTTATCAATCTGATTTAAAGCATAATCCGAAAACATGTTGCTCGAACTTTTAGACATTTTCATGCTCTGTTCTTGGTTTGTAAAATATCAGTTGGTAATAGAATAAAAAATTATAAGAACGCTTCCGATGGCAAACCATAATAAGCATTGTGTCTTTTGTACTGATAATGTTGGAGCATATTCTTAAGAAGCAGTTTAAGAGAGGATGTTACTAAAATTACAAGAGTATTTAAACAGATAAAATACAGAACAAAATGCTCAGAGTAACACTGATGATAGTTTATCTTCTATAGAGGATCAGTAAGTTGTTTGTTTGTTTTTTGAATTTCGCGCAAAGCTACTCGAGGGCTATCTGCGCTAGCCGTCACTAATTTAGCAGCGTAAAACTAGATGGAAGGCAGCTAATTATCACCACCCACAGCTAACTCTTGGGTTACACTATTACCAACGAATAGTGGGATTGGCCATCACATTATAACGCCCCCATGGCTGAAAGGGCGAGCATGTTTGGTGCGACGGAGAAGCGAACTCGCGACCCTCGGATTACGAGTCGCACGCCTTAACCCACCTGGCCATGCCGGGGCACGAATCAGTATGTAAGGAATGTAAATTTAAAAAACAATGATATACTTAACGTTTGTTAGATATGTTTGTATATATGTATACACACACAAACATACACGTTATGTATGCAGAAATGATATAAATTCGCCGTTACATTCATAATAACTTCTCGGCTTATTTCTCATCCAATTAAGGGTCAATCCGCCTCGTGAGATGTCCTTTCCATACCAATAATGAACACTCGACGTAAGCTACTAGCTACAAAGATTAATTTACTCCTAGTCAATCTATTTCGAATGGTCACCCTGGGGTATTTTTATCGAATCCATTAAGCAACGAATGGACTGCAAGGGACCGTTATTTGGTTGCACGTTTAGCTATTAATCGCTCCACCGGGACGACGTTTGACGTTAGCAAACTTAATTTAAGTTCCTCACAGTGATTTTAATAGATGTTTTGAAAGGAGTAATGGCATGTTGTGTTGCTTGCTTTAGCTACAAATTCAATTATGAAACGCCGTAATTCGGTGACACTGCGCGGTGCAGAGCACGCCAGAGGTTTGGAGCGGGCTGGTTAGTGTTCGGAGCTATATTCCAATACAGTTGATGACGTACGTGTACGGAGTTGCTTGAGTGCTGGTGAAGGCTGAAGTCCTAGAGAAACGGAAAAACAATAACGTGTTTTATATGTTTTATCGAAGAATTAGGTCTACGGTTTTTTGTGCAGAAAGCTGTGGTTCCTATTAACTCTTAATATTAACCATTTAACCGTGTGTCTCTCTCAAATTATTCTGAAGAAAAATAAGAAGACAGAATTCAGAATATCTGTTTATGCGGCCCCCCGCTAGTACAGCGGTATGTCTACGGATTTACAACGCTAAAATCAGGGGTTCGATTCCCCTCGGTGGGCTCAGCAGATAGCCAGATGTGGCTTTGCTATAAGAAAAACAAACAAACAAACTGTTTATGCGATATTTAGTTACCAGGTTTCACCGCTTAGCTAATTTTCTGTCTTAAGAGACATTCACTTAGTGTTATAGAAAAAGTATAAAAAATAACCATTTCTGTTCTCAGTTATTCTCAAAACACAGTTTTCATTTGCTTTTTGTGTTGAGCTTTTGTGCTTATAGAAAAGAAATAAATATGAACAACAGCTAGAAGTACCGCTATTTGTTCCACGTGCCACGTGTATAAACTTAAAACAGTTGCACTTGTAATCAAAGTATGCTCTGAGTTTCTATGTGGTAATCGTTAAAATCTCGTTATTAAAGGGGAATTATATTTTTATACGTTGCTGCTCTCCTAATGTAATGTATTTCATAAGTAATAATTTATTTTACGATATTATTAAAGTATAAAGACATGCTTATAGTAAAGTTTACAGTCTTTAACTTTACTGGAAATTTACGTGACAAATTCTAAACTTGAAATCCTCTCACGCTAAAATCATGCTTATAAGTAATAAAGAAACTTCATACTAACTCCCCAGCATTATTATTAGTGGAAAAAAGTGACCGAACAAGTTAGTTGTAATCCTTAGCATTAATTAACAAAAACAAAAATCAAGTATGACTCTTAAGACGTGCAACACTTATTTGGTAAATAGTAAAAATATATCTCTTAAGTTCCAATTAAAGAAGAGAAAAACAAAACGTTACTTATAAACGTAAAATATAAAATATATATTCTTAGAGAACAAAGCCAAAACGTAGCTCTCAAGTTTTATACATGATGAAAATAATAAAGCCAAAGTGTAGCTCCCAAGTTTTATATATTTAAAGAACAAAGCCGAAATGTAGTTCGCAACCCTTATTTAAAAGAAAACAAAATATGTAGTTCGCAATCCATTCTAGATAAAACTTAAAACGTAGATTTCTTTCCTTATTTAGAGCAAACAAAACCAGGAAAGTAGTTTTTAAACCTCATTTAGAGAACAAGGCAAAAACGTAACTCCCAGTATTTAATTAAAGAAAACAAAGCTGAAAGGCTTAGTTTTCAATGTTTGTTTAAAATAAAACAAAAAAACTATTTTCTTACTCTTAGTTAAAAAAACAAATGCAAAAACATATAGCTTCGAACCATTATTTAGTTAAAGAATAATAGAGCAAAACTTAGATCCTAAGCCTTATTTAGATAAAACAGAACCAAAACTTAGTTCTCAACTCTCACTTAGAGAAACCAAAGCCAGTAATGTATAACTTTCTATACATTACAAAACGTAGCTTCTAAGCGTTATTTGGGTAAAACAGAACCAAAACATAGTTCTCAACTCTTACTTAGAGAAACCAAAGCCAGTAATGTATAACTTTCTATACATTACAAAACGTAGCTTCTAAGCGTTATTTGGGTAAAACAGAACCAAAACATAGTTCCCAATGCTTTGTTTTCTATAATTAAGATTCAAGTTTTCTGACAGTTAACAATATCTAAGTGAAATTTGAAAACGACAACAACACATATATAAAAATTGGCCCTGCATAGCCAGCTGGTTATGGAACTCGTGATCCGAAGGTTGCGGATTCGAATCTCTGTCACACCATACATGCTTGCCCTTTCACCCGTGGGGGCATATAAAGTTACGGTTAATCCCACTATTAGTTGGTAAAAAAAATAGCCCAAGCGTTGGCGGGTAGGTGGTCATGACTAGCTGCCTTCTCTCTAGTCTTACACTGCTAAATTAGGTACGGCTAGCGGAGATAGCCCTCGTGTAGCTTTGTGCGAAATTCAAAATCAAACAAACAATACCTGGTACAGAGTACCATCACAATTTCAACACTGGTAACGAGTATATTATTTATAAAATAGATAACTAGGTAATTATTACTCACTTAACAAAATGGATTTCATTATCAATAACAAGGTAGTAACATTATGATAAATGAAACAAATAATCGTTACTTATTAATAGTGCTACGTTAAAGAAACAGAATTAACATAATTAAGATATTTATTTCGATTCGTTTAACTACCATACGTTTAGTTTATGAAAATTTCTTATGTCACATTTCAGCCTTGTTACGTTTATCAGTAAAACACATTTCATCGCTTGTTTTTATGTCTCTTATAAACACACGTTTATCAGTATTGAAAATTTAGCAAAGGCGCCGAATCCATCTGGACTTGTCGAATCTCGTCAGTCCCTCGTCTTAACGTAGGGAGATATACATCGACAGCTCTTTTCTCCTGTCAAGGATTAGACCTCTTTGCTTCTCAGTGCCCGCCCGGAGATTAACTAGCTTTCTAAGATGCGGGCAGCCTTAGCTATTCTGAACTTGGAGATATACCCGAGAAGTGCCACATTTCAAAAAACGTGAATAGACGTCCATTGCGCAAAGCTCTAACGTTACTTTCCGTTAACTGTACACACAAATATGGCCGAAAGACGAGCAGAAAATGTTTTGGGGTATCTATGTTTGGAAAGTTTCAACTAGTTAATTACATATTGTTCTTCATTTTTGTTCTAAATTAATTTGCATACTTAGACGTATTATGTAAATATATATATATTTATAATTATTTGTTTATTAACGTTTCTTATATTAAAAATAAACTTGTAATTAACAATTTTATGGGACTTTGTCATGCTCGTCAAATCAGCTTGTGGCATTACAGATCACATTTAAAATATCTACAAATTCCAGCATAACTAACAACATTAATTTTCTTTTCATGAAGCCTAGTGTCAAGATTTAATGTGTTTCTTTTTGTTTTGTTTTTCCTTGATATTTAACAATGAGCTAAACGGCTATCAAAGACATTTATGGTTCAGGCTTAACCGTCTCCAAGAGCAAATGCAAAACGTGTTTGTTAGCATCAAGTCTCGAACTCGAAACTCTCGAGCCCAAACTCTGATAAGGTAACCACCAGGTCACAGTCGGGCTTGATATTTATTGGAATCGGTATAGTTTGTGTGTAGTAAAATTTAAGCGAACATGGTAAGCACACGCAATGTACTTTGAAGGAATGTATTTGCATTATATAACCCAATATCTATGCCAAAGATCGTTTAAGCATTTTATTTACTCTTACTAACCAATAAGCTTTTCAATAGAGGGCGCCACGGCGTGATAGAACCCAATCCTACGAATATTATTTTACTCGTAACACTAAGCGGTTTATTGTACGTCTGACGGCCTGGCATGGCCTAGCGCGTAAGGCGTGCGACTCGTAATCCGAGGGTCGCGGGTTCGCGCCCGCGTCGCGCTAAACATTCTCGCCCTCCAAGCCGTGGGGGCGTTATAATGTGACGGTCAATCCCACTATTCGTTGGTAAAAGAGTAGCCCAAGAGTTAGCTGTGGGTGGTGATAATTAGCTGCCTTCCATCTAGTCTTACACTGCTCAATTAGGGACGGCTAGCGCAGATAGCCCTCGAGTAACTTTGCGCGAAATGCAAAACAAACCAAACCGTTCAGTTGACAATATATGTAAGTGCATGATATGTTTATCATTTATACTATATCTGGACCCGGCATGGCCGGGTGGTTAGGGTGTGCGACTCGTAAGCTGAGGGTCGCGGGTTCACATCCCGGTCGCACCAAACATGCTCGCTCTTTCAGCCGTAGAGGCGTTATAATGTGACGGTCAATCCCACTATTCGTTGGTAAAAGAGTAGCTCAAGAGTTGGCGGTGGGTGGTGATGGCTAGCTGCCTTCCCTCTACCCTTACAGTGCTAAATTAGGGACGGCTAGCGCAGATACCCCTCGTGTAGTTTTGTGCAAAATTCAAAAACAAAACGAACAAACTGTCTAGCTATTTGTTGCACTACAAAGAATTTCCAGAGTATTCTCAAAGTATTTTAAAACGCTATAAAACAGTGAAGTTTCACGTACCTATTGATTCTTTTTTAGAGCAAAGTCACATTGAGCTATCTGGAGGGAAAACGAGCTGTATATTTTAACTTTGTAAGTCCTACGTGAGACGGTGTATGAAAGAAACACACTGAAAAAAAAAGGAAACCGTGCGCAAAATAATTTATATTAAAGTCGAGTAACTTTAGAATAAAGGCAACTACTTAGTAACTATATGGATCGACTCGTGATCTATGGGTCGGAAGTTCGAATCCCCGCCACACCAAACATGCTCGCCCTTTCAGCCGTGGGGGCGTTATAATTTACGATCAATCCCACTATTCGTTGGTAAAAGAGTAGCCCAAGAGTCGGCGGTGGGTAGTGATGACTAGCTGCCTTTCCTCTAGTCTTACACTGCAAAATTAGGGACGGCTAGCGCAGTTAGTTCTCGTGTAGCTTTGTGCGAAATTCGAAAACGATTATCTAAAAATTAGTAATCGGTGACAGTGAGAACATATCAACTGTATAGTTGTTTAATTTTGTCAGACGTTGAGTGCACGTCATGGAGATGTCGAGACGTATGCAGGGATAATTCCAAGAGCTAAAGAGAGAAATTAAAGAAAAATGCATAATATTATATCAAACACACCAACATTGTTAGATCCAGCGTCGACGAAGTCTTTCCTTCAGCTCATTAGACCAGCTGAGATACAACAGACATACTAATGATTAAATGCCGTTCCCGTTATCATGTTACGTGAACAACGGTTTTTATGATTAAATCGTTAGATTCTAATTAAGTTGTGTACGTTTTTTTTTTCATTGCACCAAAACATATTATTTGATTTTAATAAAACTCATCACATAAAACGTTATAAAAATCAAACGGCGACTGGATGAACAAGGAAAAAGAAAATAAAAATGGATGCAATCTTTTCGAGCGTTGCATATAACACAATAAATGACTGATTGTGGATCTGTGGATCCAAGGTTCAGGCTCCTTGCCAGCAAAAAAATAATTTATGAAGCCCTTCGTGATATGGAGCCGTGAGTGCACTAGAAAGCGATGGAAAAGGCCCACTATTAAATTTTAGTAACTCAACAGTTGGCGGTGGGTGCTGTTGACTAACCGCCTTTATTCTACACCATCTGTTTAAAATTAAGATAATTATTGACAGTGTACAATAAAAGGAAGTAGTTTCTTGTTCCGCTTAGTTCACTAGAAAAAAACTCCACCACTAAAATCCGAGATTCGAGTCTTGCGATGGACAGAGCGCAGGTTACCCATTACGCTGCTTTGGCGTTTAAACAACGAAAGCAAGTTTTAAAAAAAATGTTGGCTGTTTTTTTATTTAAGAAATAGATGAATTCAAGGACATTCAGACGGTAGTAATACAAATGTAAAAGGTGAGGCGAGGTGGTTAAGGCACTCGAATTGTAACCTGAGGGTCGCGGTTCGAATCCCCGTCTCACCAAATATGCTCGCACTTTTAGCAGTGAAGACGTTATAATGTGACTATCAATTCCACTAGCATGATGGAACTTAGTTTCTAAGGATGTGACACAATGCTGGCCTAAGGACGGGGACAGAACATATTGAAAACCAAAGAATAGGGACAGAAATATACTAAACCAGATCAGTCGTGGGGGGGCGTTATAATGTGACGGTCAATCCTACTAGCATGATGGAACTTAGATTCTAAGGATGTGACACAATGCTGACCTGAGGATGGGTACAGAACATATTGAAAACCAAAGAACAGAGACAGAAATATACTGGACCAGATCAGTTGTGGGGGACGTTATAATGTGACAATCAATCCCACTAGCATGATGGAACTTAGTTTCTAAGGATGTGACGCAATGCTGGCCTGAGAATGGGGACAGAACATATTGAAAACCAAAAAATAGAGACAGAAATATACTAAACCAGATAAGTCGTGGGGGACGTTATAATGTGACGGTCAGTCCAACTATTCGTTGGTAAAAAAGTTGTCCAAGAGTTGGCGGTGACTGGTGATAAATAGTTGCTTTCCCTCTATCTTACACTGCTAAATTAGGAACGACTAGCGCATATTGCCCTCGTGTAGCTTTGCACGAAGTTCAAAAACAAACAAGTAAAACGTAAATAAATAAACTACGTATTAAATCATAATTTAGCAGTCTACCATTATAACAGTTGTCACTAATAATATTACATTTATGTTACTACAATTAATATAATGTTAATTTATATTTTAATCACTAGTTTTTCACTAGAAAATAGTTTCTTACTCAAAACTAATATTAGTTTTCGATCATTATTTAACAACTTATTATTGAACTCAATAACTAATTACTTCTGATAAAAAGTTTAGAAAAACGACCTCTACACTCCAGATATATATATATAATTAAAAAAAATTGATTTATTGTTTAGTATTCAAAATTCAAGTAAGATGTCTGTATTAAAAAACATTTACATATTTGGTACGGTGATATCAAATATAAATATATAATTTTAGTACGCTGAAAGTTAACCTTTTCCGTATCTAGTTTAGACACCTGCTATAAAAAAAACAACAACATATATTTTGTACAGTGGTATAAATTTATATCTTATATTATTATAATTGAGATGGCAGTGTGATTCAGCGGTTTCACGCTTTGGACTGTATTTATATGGTTGCAACACGCTGTTGTGTCCTTGTTTCAGTCTATTAGCTGTTAGTTTGGGGACTAATTCGTGACGAGAGACCCACTTGAAGTAAAACCCACTTAGGACGGCTGGTATGGGTAATAACATTTTCACCAAAATAAAGCAGAGAACAACGTTTTGACCTTCTTAGTTTAACTTGAAGATGACCTAAAACGGGAGAAGCTTTGTTCTCTGCTTTATTTTGTTAAAAGTGTTTAATACCCACACCAGCCGTCCTGAGACACATTACTAGTTGAGGGGTTGACCTACGATGGACGGAGATTCCGTCCAGAGGGAATATGTGATCTTTCTCACCTGCTGGTGTCAATTCAGTCGTAGTTTAACACCGGGTTCTATGTACCATCTCAGCACTAGTGTGGTTTGACTTTTATATTAAATTTATTTGTTTCTTCGCGAACCTTTCCTATAGTTCAGGACCAAACTTAACATGCGGACTCGGGGTGACCCGGACGAGGTTAAAACGTATTTGGAAGGTCATCCAGATGTGACGAGGACCAAAGAGTAGGTTTTTCTGAATCATTAAATTTTTATCTGGCTTCAAATGTTATGTTCCTGCCGCCTCTTTGAGGCATCATGTTTGAAAATGTGTTTATGTCTCCATCCACAAGCTAGCAGGATCGACCCCATGGACTGGAGTCTTAACGTCTTTGTTTCGGATAGGAACATTCTCTACCATGGAGTAGCTATAAAAGTAATTAGGGTTAAGGAAGACGTTTGAGCCTCTCTCTTACAGACGAAATGAGGTATTTGAATACCAAAGCAATCTCTGTTAGTTTATCTTGATCTATCAATTTTTTATTAATATGAAAATGTAACCTTTACATATCTAGATTAGACGTGTATATAAAAGTTGGTGTTTTGTAGGGTGTTATTACATGTACCCATTAAACGTTTATTATTTTGAAATGTAATCCTGTTTCTATGTGTTTTAGAAATCATGACGACATTAAATATATCTCTTAAATATTAGTAGTTTGAAATGTAACCCTTCATGTTCTTTTCTCATACTTATCGCCTGTTCTTATTTGTCGTTCTAAAATAGAACAAACTTTTCACACCGATGTCTGCCTTTCGTTCGTGTGAAAAGCTGGTGTTAAGACAGTAGAAATTATACGAGGATTTCTCGCTGTTCTTGAACTCGTGTGCTTATTTGTAGGTCTGAATCAGCTGAACCTACGTTAGTACGGCTCATCGAACCTCTGTTCCTTCGGCTCACACTAATCGGCCGCCCCCTTGTTGACTTGACGTTTTAATTAATTTTGGAAAGTTTCAGATCGAGTAGCGAAGAGCTATCCCTGTCAGCTTTGCTTCCTGTTCGCTCTAGTAAGTCAGAGGATTTCTCAAATATTGACCTAAGCCGGAAGTTCTGAAAGCTGCTGCAGCCGACCCGAGCTGCAGTCATAAAACGCTCGGATGGACAGCGCATGCTCCATAGCGCACCTAATGGAATGGATATTTACACATCACTTTTCCAATTGGACACTAAGCGTCGATAATGGCGCCCATTTAAAGTCATTTTCTGCTTGGATGGTGACGAGCTCCGAAATTAAAATCGAATCAGCCCGGACGAGAGAGGTCTGTTAGCAACTGCCTAATCCGCCGTGGCGGTGAACAGCATGCCCAGAGAACTGACTGTTTCTCGGTGAATGCTGCCGCCGGCTGGAAAAACTCTTATTGAAAGTGATGTGGCAAGTGAAGAACCGGCAGTCCGGGCAATCCTAGCTTTAAGATCCTCGAGCGAGCGAATTACAAGTGGACTAAAGTAGAAGAGCATAATGACGTGCGCTTCCACTTCTTAGTCCTTTGAAAAGCGCATGCACTTCAGATAGAGAATTAAAAAGTTTGAATAGGTAGTAAACCACTGTCAAACATTGTTAGCGTCAGGGTGTAATTAAATAACCACACTCTAATCAGAAAATACAGAACACGAATCATTAAGTGGTTGGCACGTTTTCTAGGTAATTCACTAACTTTGTTCTAACAAGCACAATATAAAAGGTCTCCTGTCTTTAGCTTCGTTGGTTTTCTTCTTTCTTTTTGTTATTGTTGATGAATTGAGTGTACAAAAGTACCAACTAAGAATAAAAGACAAATATCTAACACTTGGGATGGTTACAAAGAAACGGGGAAAATTATATCGCGTTTTTGTTCTTCTTTTAAGTTTCAGAAAATTTCTCCGTTATACTGTGGTTGTAAGAGTCACATTTTTAGTTGTACAGTGATCACTTGAATCACGGCAAGTGGGGTTATTTTATATGAAGAATAAAAATATAATAAATTGACACACACTTTCAGTGTTTACCCTGCCCTTTCAGTAACAAAGTTTTATTAACTGGGCTTTAAATATTTCACAGGGCAAAAAAAAAAAAGGTTAACAATAATAGTTAGTCTTCAATAAATATTTTCAGTTCATCTGTACATGTATATACAATTTTTGCAATTCCGTCTTTCCTACGTTACGTTGACTGCATTTTATAAACATGAGTTTAATTTTTTTTTTTTAATTTCGCGTAAAGCTACACGAGGGTTAGCTGCGCTAATCGTCCTTATTTAGCAGTGTAAGACTAGAGGATTTGTTTCTGTTTGTTTCTGAATTTCGCGCAAAGCTACACAGGGGCTATCTGCGCTAGTCGTCCCTAATTTAGCAGTGTAAGACCAGCTCCCACGGCTGAAACAGCGAGCATGTTTGGTGTGACGGGAATTCGAACTCGCGATCCTCAGATTACGAGTCGAACGCCTTAACCCACGTGGCCATGCCGGGCCAGGGCTAGAGGGAAGTCATTCACCACCAACCGGCAACTTCCTACCAACGAATAGTGGGATTGACCATTATAAAGCTCCCACAGCCGAAAGGGCGATCATGTTTAGCACAACGGGGATTCGAACCTGCGAGCATCAGATTACGAGTCGAACGCCTTAACTCACATGGTTATGCCGGGCCGTGAGTTTAAAAATAGTTTAAGTTTCAATGCGCCTTTTGAATTATACACAAAATTAAATTACACATTTCAAAAATTAACGTTGACGCTTTACCAGTTTACTAAACTTGGATTTTTTTTGTGTGATGTGGTGTTTTGTTAGGTGTTGATGGTTTTACGTTATTTAGCGTTTCGCTAGATGTTGATTATATATTTTCTTATAGTCCAAGATAACAAATATGCCTTTTAAGGCTACTTAAAAAAAATATTTAAAGTTTTGATAAATTTCCTGGAACACACGGCGAACGAATAATCAAAATAAAAGCAAAACTAATAAAGTTTAGGAAAAATATTTTAGTTGTTTATTGTGAATCTAATTATTATGATGCATACGATTCATGTGTAACAGTCCTTAATCTTATTACTCACAGGTAAAATGAATTACCACACTACCATTAGTCATGGATTAAAGAACGTGTCAAGTTTACGTTCGTTCTTGTTGCCAAACCGGGACTTCCAAATAACACCTTTTTATAAGCTCTTACATTCGTGAGGAACATTGAAATATTAATTCAAGAAGGAAGAAGGGGTCGTATACGTCGTACTCGAGTACAAAATGCCAACGCCAAACAGAAAAACCAATTGAAATTTGTTTGCTTTGCAACTTAAGAACTCCGCACGCTAGAGGAAAGATCAGCAAATTCGAACAACAGTTCCCAAAATACGATACAAACGTACCCGATGAAAGAATCCACTTGAAAGTCGCCCCGTTTCCAAAACGACGGGGCTCTTATTGAATCCTGGGATACAACCTGCTTGCCTAACAATCAAACTAGTTAATCCTCTTGTAAAAACATCGACAACATTCTGGAAGTACGTGTACCTTACTCCATCTGGGCGACTAATCTAGTCTTTCCTCCAGTTTATAAAATACGATGAAAAGAGACAAACATACGACTGGGATGGAAACATAAAAGGCCCGTGTTTATATTATATGGAAGAGTGGTTATACACACAATATTCGGGTTTTGATGTGATTGATCGAAGTTCTTTTTCGCAAAATCCTCGCCGAAGGGCAGAATAAAACAGCACACTGCCACAGTTTTATTCTGTTCGACACGATGAAAATTTATGTGCTGATTAAACGAATTTTTCAGTATAGCCGACGCACTCGCTAATACCTTATATTTAACGTGCGCAGTTCGGCTCGTTTTTACGAAATCGGACTTTAAATCCTGGTGTAATTGCATATTTCAGGCGGATTATAGAAGATAGTTCAGCCAGTCGATACAAAACACGAACATTACGCATCTGTTTAACAATAATAATAATAAAAAACGTCATTTGAAAGAGAAGACTCCTTTGATTTGAAAATGAATATTTATTATATTTCTTGTTCCTTCAGTGGTAAAGCGGTAGAAAGCGAGTTTCGATACCCGTGGTAGACATGTCACAGATAGCCCATTTTGTAGCTTTGTGCTCAATTCTAAAAAGAAACAAAACAAATTCTGTTTCTTAGTCGTAATATAAAGGAAAAGAAACTTGGAATAACTTCAGATTTTTCCGAGAAAAAAATCCATAAGTAATATTTGTTAAGCGATTAAGATAATAAAGATTTTATTTTCAGGCCTGTAGGTAAATTAGACAAAACACATAGAAATAGGTAATTTTATACAATAGGTTTTGGATATAAAATTAATAGTCTTCCCCTCCGCCCATAGTATTCTATTTGAACCAGTATTGGACCTTAAAAATACTTAGTATTAAGAAGAAATAATTTCATTATTACCGAAATCCTACAATGTAATACAAGATGTAAACTCTCTAGGGTTAAGAATATTACGTGTGCAAATGCAACTATGATGTTCTATTTAACACGTTAATATCGACTTGGTACTCGTAAATGAAAGAGGAGAAATCCTCAAACTGAGAAAACAAGGGGATTTTTAAGCAGGCTTAATTAAGGCTGTGTGAGGCTGAAAACCTGACTGTACGTTCTCACATGTCTTCCTTGATTGAAAACTCCATGACCTTAAGATTTAATTTAAAGAACTTAAAATCAGGAAATTTAATGTTTACGTGGGTTAATGGAGAGTCTCACAATTTAACAAAGACATTCTGGACGGAAATTAAGCCTAAACTAGCTCTCATTCCGCTTTCAATGATTGCATTAACTTACCAATTTGTGAAACACGTGACTACTTTACTTATATTTAATAACATCCTTAATGGAGAGTGAATTTACTGCAAACCAATTACCATCTAATGAGCGCACAAAATTGCGTTGTAACATCCAACAAGGAAAGGATTATATTTTAATCTAATATCCGAAGATAAAGGGTATGTTTGTTATTGTTAAATCTAAGAACCAAAGGAGGTTGCTTGATATTAGTATAAACTCTAAAATATATGGTATATTCATTTTTATAAGATCTACAACGTTTATCTTATATTTGTTTCTCTAATTTCTAGGGGAAAAGGTGTTGTTTCGTAAGATCCACGAACAAAAATATATTTCTATTAGTATAAAACCTATGTAATTAGTGGTGTGTTTCTTATTAAAATATACATAAAATGAGAAATACATAAAGAAATTGTGGGGCAAGTTTATGACTAAAATTCATGGGTATTTATTTTCAATCTGAACGGAACCTCATAAAACAGGTAGATTAAATTGCTATAAGGGTTTGGTTTGTTTTGAATTTCGCGCAAAGCTTCACGAGTACTATCTGCACTAGCCGTCCTTAATTTTGCAGTGTAAGACTAGAAAGAAGGCAGCTAGTCATCACCACCCACCGCCAACTCTTGGGCTACTCTTTTACCAACGAATAGTGGGATTGACCATCACATTATAATTCCCCCCCCACCGCTGAAAGGGCGAGGATGTTTGGTGCGACCGGATTCGAACCCGCGAATTACGAGTCGAGTGCCTTAACCACCTGGCCATGCCGGGCCTGCTACACGGCTCTTGTTTGACTCTTTGAACTAAATAACGGAACTAACTGTCACTTCTATAATGCGCCCAAATATGAAAGTGTGGAGAGTGACCAGTCCGGACACGTTAACCATCAGATCACATTTAGTCCATTGCTAATTCAAACAAGAGATAAAAATATTGTACATAAACAAAGTTTGAGAATCTTTCGGGTAATTTCATAAAATACTCAATATATTTTAAGGTACCAGCTTTCATGAGTCTGCATATATGGTTACGAGGACGTGAACAATGTGTTTCAGATTTATAGTTTAGACAAAGTAAACGGTGTGTTTCAGGTTCATACCAGTCTGAGTAATTCCGAGTTGTTTTTTTCTAATCTTATTTCCTCGAGCTAAAAGCTATCTGAGAAGACACTACGATACATAAGAAAGGTCATTTGTATAAAACTACTGTAAAACTCAGTGATATACTTCTATAACATTTGTATCCCATGTTTCGTTTTCCTTTTGCAACTAAACTTCACTTTAAAGCCAGAAAAATCCAAACATTTAAGTTTGTCTTGGTCAAAATTTGGTAAATTTGCCTCAAAAGTGTTTTGCTAACAGTTTAAAATACCTTACACATCACTGGTCATTTAATAAACGTATTTTTATTTGGCTGTTTTCGCTAGTCTCTTTATACATTAAACGTATGCACTGCTTGTGAGCATCCGGTTCACAGTGGCACAGCGGCAAGTTTCATGTTATTTTGAATCAAGCACAAAGCTACACATTGAGCTATCTGTGCTCTGCCCACCATGGTATCGAAACCCGGCTTTTAGCGTTGTAAGTCCACAGACATGCCTCCGAGCCAGGTGGGGGCCGGTAAGTTTGAAGGTTCTTAACTCTGGAAAATTGGGTTTCAATACCCCTAGCGTATTATAAGTATGACAATCAATTCCGCATGGGTAGAAGAGGGTGGTATGATGTTGCTGACTGTTTCTACTCGTTTGCAGTGTAGCTCCAATGTAGCTTTGTCATAAATATAAAACACAAATATTTAAAACAAACTCTTTTTACATTATTAAATCCAATATAAACTCTTTGATGCCATAGAGGGTATAATACCCTTTTTACATTATTAAATTCAGTATAAACTCTTTGATGCCATAGAGGGTATAATACCCTTTTTACATTATTTTGTGAAGTAAAATAAATTATTTTAAAATTTCAATGAACGTGTAAATCTTCTGTGCTTTAATATCATAGATATATATTTGTTGCACTCGTATTTAGAACAAATCTAATAATTAGATACAAGATATTCAGGTTTATCATTCTATCACATATCAGATCACGTGTTTGATAAGTTTCATATTGAGACGGGCCCCGCATGGCCAAGCGTGTTAAGGCGTTCGACTCGTAATCCGAGGGGCGCGGGTTCGAATCCCGGTCGCACCAAACATGCTCGCCCTTTCAGCCGTGGGGGCGTTATAATGTGACGGTCAATCCCACTATTCGTTGGTAAAAGAGTAGCCCAAGAGTTGGCGGTGGGTGGTGATGACTAGCTGCCTTCCCTCTGGTCTTACGCTATTAAATTAAGGACGGCTGGCGCAGATAGCCCTCGAGTAGCTTTGCGCGAAATTCAAAACAAACAAACAAATAGTCATATTAAGATTATTTCTCAAACTATATTATCGTTTTAGTATAAGTTTCCTGAAGGGCTAACAGTGTTTCACTGTCATTTTTGTGTAATCCGTAGAGTTAGTTCATTATTCTCTGTTGTTTTTTGGCGGGTAAACAACTATTAAACATCGAATTTATATCAATATCAGTTTGTTTGTTTTTACTGCAAATATTGTCTATCCTTATCCGTGGAACGTACAGAGATCATAAAATATTTAGATTGAAGAATATAAGTAGGACGTGATTTTCTTAAATTCTTATGGCTTATATAGAGTGAAACAAAAGTTGTACCGAAACGCTGATGTCCTAGAAACTGAATCGTAGGAAGTTAAAACATGTAATAAAAACAACAAAACGATGTAATTATATTTCCCAATTATTTAGGAAGTGTAGACAAAGTTTATAGTTAATTTTAAAATTCAGGTTTATCAACAGATATTGTAATATTCGGAAAACGTTTATAGTAGTCCATCTGTCAGGAGTATATATTGTTGTCAATGGAAGAATTCTTCATGGTAGTAGGATCTATCTTCATGGCAGTAGGATCTATCACGATCACATTTGAAGCTTTGCCTTACAATAAGACAGCTAAGCAGAGTTACCAGAATATATCTCGATCATGCAGGGTTACTGATAAAAAAACAATTGTTTGCGTTTTCTTATAGCAAAGCCACATCGGGCTATCTGTTGAGCTTACTGAGGGGAATCGAACTTCTGATTTTAGCGATGAAAAAAGGCCAACATTAGAATAAACTTAACAAAGCAACATAACACGCATATACTGGCCCCCAATTGTTTAGTAGTAAGTTTACTGACTTATTACACTAAAATCAATAGTTCGATTCCTCTCAATGGGGAAGGTACAATATAAACAAATATGTATATATATTCCGAGTTTCATGGAGAAAAGTGTATAACGTCAAATATCAGAGCTTTTTAAGAATACCTATTTACTAAAAACAACAAAAAGTAATCGCAAACGTAGTTATCATATGGACATATCAAAAAAATAAAAAGCGAATATTATTTTTAAATTAATAATGTTAAAAGCCTAGCCTAGTCCTGATAAGTTCTTATAACTTAAAATAGATACCTCATAAAACGAAACTAAAATGACACTTCATGTTGTTTCATGAGTAAACACTTTTCATTAAACATGACTAAATTGTGTTTTCCTTATTGCAAAGCAACATCGGGCTATCTGCTGAGTCCATCAAGGGGAATCGAACCCCTAATTTTAGCGTTGTAAATTCGTAGACTTACAGCTGTACCAGTAGGGAACAAACATGACTAAAACAAGACTTTATGTTGTTTCAAACGTAACTACTTTTCATAAAATACGACTAAAAATTATACTCCTTGTTGTTTCAAACGTAAATACTTCTCACAGAATAGACTAAAAATAGGAAAGTAAAAATGTTTCATTTACGATACGTTTTTTTGTTTTATGTGTTGTTGTGTTTTAACATCAGAATCCAACTGAAACATTATGTTGTATTGTTGTGTTTTAACATGAGAATCCAACTGAAACATTATGTTGTATTGTTGTGTTTTAACATGAGAATCCAACTGAAACATTATGTTGTATTGTTGTGTTTTAACATGAGAATCCAACTGAAACAAGGAAACTCAAGGAAAACCAAATCTTATTTTGCATGAATTAATACAACAGAGAAGTGCTCATGTTTTCATGAATATTGTACTGAATGAATGCACTATGAATAAAAAATAAAACGTTATCACACCAGTAACAAAGGTATGAATGAATGTTATGGTAAAGTACACATTATATTACCAGGACCCCTTTCAGAAGGCTCAGCGTAATACAGTGGGATAATAATGCTAAAAATCGGTTTTCGATCCCCGTGGTTTTTACAATATAGAAAGAAGAGAAGTTTTAGTGATTAAATTATATTTTTAAATATTTGTTCTTGGAAAGTCAGAATAAATATTTAACATTTTTATGTCAGTATTTGTTAAACATATACAGAATAAAATATGGCCATGAGAACAAATCCCGCTAAAATGCGTTAGAACATCAATGTTAATGTATTTATAACCTACATGAAAACAAAACTGGTCATATATACGGTTAAACAAGTTAATATATTTATACCCTACATGAAAACAAAACTGGTCATATATACGGTTAAACAAGTTAATGTATTTATAACCTACATGAAAACAAAACTGGTCATATATACGGTTAAACAAGTTAATGTATTTATAACCTACATGAAAACAAAACTGGTCATATATGCATTTTTTATCTTCATATTTGTTTGTTAGTACACTTAACATGATGTTTAGGGACAACAATTGACTTATTGGTCCATCTTGGCTGTTAACTTTTGTTTATTCTGTTTAGTTATGCTGGATTGACCATATGCATTTAAGTAATATGTTGCACTGGTATTATTAATTTACTCAGACGTCATATTACCTCCTAGTGGTTCTACGGCAAGCATGGAAGCTCATAACGTTAAACATTGGGGTTCAATATCTGCTGTGGACACAGTGCATATATCTCATAGCAGATTAAGCTGTTTAAAGATAACGTGTTATATTCTAGTTCTCTATCATCATTTTGATGACGAATTTCAGCGATGTTCTTCGCTTATTACCTTCTCATTGAAATTCACAGTTTTGGTAATGAGGAAAATACATTATTTTTAAAGAGGTAGATATTTGTAAAAGGAAAAATTAGGAGCATTAATACTTAATGTGTGTTTTCTTATAGCAAAAACTACATTTGGCTATCTACTAAGCCCACCAAGGGGAATCGAACACCTGATTGTAGCGTTGTAATTCCCCAGACTTACCGCTTTACTAGCGAGTGCGTCGGATATTATTTAAACACTTATATAAAAGTAGGTTTACTGTGGCGAGTGACGACCTACTAAAACACCCTTGTTCCATATTCATTACATTATAAAAGGCCTACATAATATACTATTTTCCATAGTTTTTTTTTTCTCATTTGCTCCAATTCAGTATTATTGACGACGAATGAAATGTCTCTAATTTAATGACAGATGACGAATCAATTAATAGACATTTCCTTGTCACTGGTTTTCACTGAATTAAGAGTAACGTGCGTTTACCTGAAGATTCCAGTTCAATAAGTAAAACCAAGGATAATTTTATGGTCCACAACATATATATCTATAACTTAACAATACGTATGCAACGAACACTTCTAAAGTACTTTATGAATTCTTATTAAATCAGTGATGTCGAAAAAAAAAAATATGTAGAGAAATATATATGTAAAAACAGCTGGTTTAGGTTGAGAAGATCAACATTAACTTTACATGTGAACAGGAAGAAAGCAATCAAATATCATTTCTTAACCTCCAGATTACAAGAACCGATATACAATTCAAAACAGAAATCCACCGAAAAATCACCCATACTAGACTATACATTCTTGGGACTCAGCACATGAAACAAAACAAAACTCAACATACTAAGAAACCAAATAAACACAACCATAAACTGTGCTCACAGGATGAAATTAACGATGAATTAGACAAAATAAAACAATACTTTATCAACATCAGTAAGTTTTCTCCACAAACCGTAGAAAACATTATACGCACACACCTAGACAGAAAGCAAAATCAACCAATAAAAGTAAATATATCTCACGAATCAAAAAATCACGAAACCATATACTGCTGCATACCATATATTCCAAACATCAGCAGAAAAATAACCAACATTTGGCAAAAATTAGTAACAAAATATGACATTCCAGTTAATACCAAATTTATTTAAAAACCAGGCACAAAACTGAGGTCTATACTATGTAAAAACTACGCTGACAAACACAACACTAACATTATTTATAAAATACAATGTGATAACTGCCACGATTTCTATATTGGAGAAACAAGTAGAAAAATGGAAACCAGATTTAAAAAACATAAAAAGTCAGCTTCACGCGTTTTCGAACACTGCAAGTCAAATAAACACAACATAACCATAGAAAACACCCAAATACTAAATAAAGAAACAAACATAAACAAACGCAAAATTAAAGAAGCCTTACTTATACAACAACTTAAACCCAAAATAAACCAATATAAAGGAACGCCTTTATACCTATATTAAAAAATAATATAAATAATAAAAATAAATAATATAAAATTATATATTCAAACATCTAAGCACGCCCTCTACATTATGACACTCAGTTACACAACCCCTTTCAAACATGTGGTCAGCTTCCGGTCAGTTTCCTCTTTCTTTCTTTGTGAACTTGACGATGACCGAAGAAGATCGAAACGTTGTTCACTCCTCTACGTAAAAAACAATTTCTCAACTCAAACGAGCCGTTTTTACACTATTTACATTCTTATTAAAGTTTCGGTTTCAAACTTGTTGGTGGGCGACAGTACTCTTCGTATTTCAAAAGTGACGGCAACTTTTAAAGCGCGTGTAATAACATAGTTCGCGACATAAAAGGCGTTTATATAAAAATATTTAATTTGTTTGAAATTAAAACATCGAAATTTTGACTCAAGAAATCAAATATGTTTCAGTGCTCGCCCTTTCAGCTGTGGGGACATTAAAAGTTACAGTCAATCCCACTGTTCGTTGGTAAAAGAGTAGCCAAAGAGTTGGCGGTGGGTGGTGATGACTCGCTCCCTTCCCTCTAGTCTTACACTGCTAAATTAGGGACGGTTAGCGCAGATAGCCCTCGTTTAACTTTGCGCGAAACTGAAAAAAAACAAAACAAATATAGAGACCTAGTTGTGTATTATGAAAATATATAGACATGTTGCGGTGTCTTATGAAAAAAATTTAATTGTTGGTCAACGTAAAATTACAAAGTTTGATTTTTGTATCTTTCACAATCATTGGACTAAATTTTAACTTGTTCCAAATAACAGTTATAGGATCTCTACCTTTTGTCACATGACATATATATGATTTCCACTCTGCGTCACATGAGAGATATCGTGTCTCCACCTTGTGTTGAGTGATAGATATCGGATATCCACTTTGTGTTACTAGAGAAGTATAAGATATCCATATTGTGTCATATGATACATATAAGATCACGTAATATATAAGGATTTTCCGCCTTGTATCACGTGACATATATTGTATTTCCAAATTTTATCACGTAACAGCATTGGCTTTTAACCTTGTGTCATGTGACATATATCGGAGCTCCAAATCATGTCACATGATAAGCATCGGATATCTACCTTGTGTCACATGACAAACATCCTTATAGATTTGTAACAAGTTGCTAAACAGGATACCAAATTCTTTAGGTTGAACATTGCATGTTTTATATGAAGACTATTTAAACAGAATCCGCAACTTTTGACGTGTAAAAGTGACGTGTTTCGATAATACGGAGAAACATTTAAATGTTTAATCTTACAAAAACAAAAATCATCATTAACGTGGCTCACGTGACGAATAATTAAACTAGATTTTTATGTAAAGTTCTGGGTTTTCTAAAATGCTTCATGACAAACGATCACAGAGTTTCCAAGTTATTTAATGCCAAGTGTGGATATGAAACTTGTATCTTATTGTTTAATTCCTGCTCTGCATATTGGCCTGGAGAAGACATGTTGGTTTGCAGAAGACATGTTGGTCTGGAGAAGACATATTGGTGTGTAGAGGTCATATATTGACACAAACGATCTCATAACACCACTATGGTGTTTTATTTAATTAGACACTCAACGTTTCGCTTTACAGCTTCTTCAGGAGCGTTTCGATTTGTGTTTCAGTGAATATGAAAGATATAAATAATAGTTTACCGTTATTGTGTTAATGCAATCGTACCGTTGCTCTACTGATACTATCATACCATTACTCTGTTAATACAATCATATCTTTACTCTGTTAATGCAATGATACCGTTACTCTACTAATATAATCATACCGTTACTCTACTAATATAATCATACCGTTACTCTACTAATACAATCATACAGTTACTCTACTAATACAATAATACCGTTACTCTACTAATACAATCATACCGTTACTCTACTAATACAATAATAACGTTACTCTACTAATATAATAATACCGTTACTCTACTAATACAATAATACCGTTACTCTACTAATACAATCATACAGTTACTTTACTAATACAATAATACCGTTACTCTACTAATATAATCATACCGTTACTCTACTAATACAATAATACCGTTACTCTACTAATATAATAATACCGTTACTCTACTAATACAATAATACCGTTACTCTACTAATATAATAATACCGTTACTCTACTAATACAATAATACCGTTACTCTACTAATACAATAATACCGTTACTCTACTAATATAATAATACCGTTACTCTACTAATATAATAATACCGTTACTCTACTAATATAATAATACCGTTACTCTACTAATACAATAATACCGTTACTCTACTAATACAATAATACCGTTACTCTACTAATACAATAATACCGTTACTCTACTAATACAATAATACCGTTACTCTACTAATACAATAATACCGCTACTCTACTAATATAATAATACCGTTACTCTACTAATATAATCATACCGTTACTCTACTAATACAATAATGCCGTTACTCGCTAACTAAATATAATCATACCGTTACTCTGCTATATAATCATACCGTTACTCTACTAATATAATAATACCGTTACTCTACTGATACAATAATTGCCGTTACTCAATAATGCCGTTGCTCTGCTAATATAATCATACCGTTACTCTACTAATATAATAATACCGTTACTCTACTGATACAATAATTCCGTTACTCTACTAATACAATAATACCGTTACTCTACTAATATAATCATACCGTTACTCTACTAATACAATAATACCGTTACTCTACTAATATAATAATACCGTTACTCTACTAATATAATAATACCGTTACTCTACTAATACAATAATACCGTTACTCTACTAATATAATAATACCGCTACTCTACTAATATAATCATACCGTTACTCTACTAATACAATAATACCGTTACTCTACTAATATAATAATACCGTTATTCTACTAATACAATAATACCGTTCCTCTAGTAATATAATCATACCGTTACTCTACTGATACAATAATACCGTCACTCTACTAATACAATAATACCTTTATTCTGTTAATGCAATCATACCACTACTCTGTTAATACAATTATACGTTTATTCTGTTACTACAAACAAACCTTTGTAAATACAATCATAACGTTACTCTACTGATACAATAATACCGTTACTCTACTAATACAATAATACCGTTACTCTACTGATATAATAATACCGTTACTCTACTGATACAATAATACCGTTACTCTACTAATACAATAATACCGTTACTCTACTAATATAATAATACCGTTACTCTACTAATATAATCATACCGTTACTCTACTAATACAATAATACCGTTACTCTACTAATATAATAATACCGTTACTCTACTAATACAATAATACCGTTGCTCTACTAATACAATAATACCGTTACTCTACTAATATAATAATACCGTTACTCTACTAATACAATAATACCGTTACTCTACTAATATAATAATACCGTTACTCTACTAATACAATAATACCGTTCCTCTACTAATATAATCATACCGTTACTCTACTAATACAATAATACCGTTACTCTACTAATACAATAATACCTTTATTCTGTTTATGCAATCATACCGTTACTCTGTTAATACAATTATACGTTTATTCTGTTACTACAAACAAACCTTTGTAAATACAATCATAACGTTACTCTACTGATACAATAATACCGTTACTCTACTAATACAATAATACCGTTACTCTACTGATATAATAATACCGCTACTCTACTGATACAATAATACCGTTACTCTACTATAATACCGTTACTCTACTACAATAATACCGTTACTCTACTAATATAATAATACCGTTACTCTACTAATATAATCATACCGTTACTCTACTAATACAATAATACCGTTACTCTACTAATATAATAATACCGTTACTCTACTAATACAATAATACCGTTACTCTACTAATATAATAATACCGTTACTCTACTAATACAATAATACCGTTACTCTACTAATACAATAATACCGTTACTCTACTAATATAATCATACCGTTACTCTACCAATACAATAATACCGTTACTCTACTAATACAATAATACCGTTACTCTACTAATATAATAATACCGTTATCTCTACTAATATAATAATACCGTTACTCTACTAATACAATAATACCGTTACTCTACTTATACAATAATACCGTTGCTCTACTAATACAATAATACCGTTACTCTACTAATATAATAATACCGTTACTCTACTAATACAATAATACCGTTACTCTACTAATACAATAATACCGTTACTCTACTAATATAATCATACCGTTACTCTACCAATACAATAATACCGTTACTCTACCAATACAATAATACCGTTACTCTACTAATATAATAATACCGTTATCTCTACTAATATAATAATACCGTTACTCTACTAATACAATAATACCGTTACTCTACTTATACAATAATACCGTTACTCTACTAATACAATAATACCGTTACTCTACTAATATAATCATAACGTTACTCTACTAATACAATAATACCGTTACTCTACTAATACAATAATACCGTTACTCTACTAATATAATAATACCGTTACTCTACTAATACAATAATACCGTTACTCTACTAATATAATCATACCGTTACTCTACTGACACAATAATACCGTTACTCTACTAATATAATAATACCGTTACTCTACTAATACAATAATACCGTTACTCTACTAATACAATAATACCGTTACTCTACTAATATAATAATACCGTTACTCTACTAATATAATAATACCGTTACTCTACTAATACAATAATACCGTTACTCTACTAATATAATAATACCGTTACTCTACTAATATAATCATACCGTTACTCTACTAATATAATAACACCGTTACTCTACTAATACAATAATACCGTTACTCTACTAATATAATAATACCGTTGCTCTACTAATACAATAATACCGTTACTCTACTAATATAATAATACCGTTACTCTACTAATACAATAATACCGTTACTCTACTAATATAATAATACCGTTACTCTACTAATACAATAATACCGTTACTCTACTGATATAATAATACCGTTACTCTACTAATACAATAATACCGTTACTCTACTAATATAATCACACCGTTACTCTACTGATACAATAATACCGTTACTCTACTAATATAATAATACCGTTACTCTACTAATATAATAATACCGTTACTCTACTAATATAATAATACCGTTACTCTACTAATACAATAATACCGTTACTCTACTAATATAATAACACCGTTAGTCTACTAATATAATCATACCGTTACTCTACTAATATAATAACACCGTTACTCTACTAATACAATAATACCGTTACTCTACTAATATAATAATACCGTTGCTCTACTAATACAATAATACCGTTACTCTACTAATATAATAACACCGTTACTCTACTAATACAATAATACCGTTACTCTACTAATATAATAATACCGTTACTCTACTAATACAATAATACCGTTACTCTACTAATATAATAATACCGTTACTCTACTAATACAATAATACCGTTACTCTACTAATATAATCATACCGTTACTCTACTAATATAATAACACCGTTACTCTACTAATACAATAATACCGTTACTCTACTAATATAATAATACCGTTGCTCTACTAATACAATAATACCGTTACTCTACTAATATAATAATACCGTTACTCTACTAATACAATAATACCGTTACTCTACTAATATAATAATACCGTTACTCTACTAATACAATAATACCGTTACTCTACTGATATAATAATACCGTTACTCTACTAATATAATCACACCGTTACTCTACTGATACAATAATACCGTTACTCTACTAATATAATCACACCGTTACTCTACTGATACAATAATACCGTTACTCTACTAATATAATAATACCGTTACTCTACTAATACAATAATACCGTTACTCTACTAATACAATAATACCGTTACTCTACTAATATAATCATAACGTTACTCTACTAATACAATAATACCGTTACTCTACTAATATAATAATACCGTTACTCTACTAATACAATAATACCGTTACTCTACTAATATAATAACACCGTTAGTCTACTAATATAATAATACCGTTGCTCTACTAATACAATAATACCGTTACTCTACTAATATAATAATACCGTTACTCTACTAATATAATAATACCGTTACTCTACTAATATAATAATAACGTTACTCTACTAATACAATAATACCGTTACTCTACTAATATAATCATACCGTTACTCTACTGATACAATAATTCCGTTACTCTACTAATACAATAATACCGTTACTCTACTAATATAACAATACCGTTACTCTACTAATATAATCATACCGTTACTCTACTAATACAATAATACCGTTACTCTACTAATATAATTATACCGTTACTCTACTAATACAATAATACCTTTATTCTGTTAATGCAATCATACCACTACTCTGTTAATACAATTATACGTTTATTCTGTTACAACAACCAAACCTTTGTAAATACAATCATACTGTTACTCTGTTACTACAATCAAACCTTTACTTCGTTACTACAATCAAACCTTTATTCTGTTACTACAATCAAACCTTTACTTCGTTACTACGATCAAACCTTTACTCTGTTACTACAATCACACAATTTACAACCTCGATCCATCTATAATATGTAAACGTGTAGAATCATCAGCTGGAATTCCACAAAAATCGCCAATAATGAAACCTCCCCATGTTTTCACTAATCATGCTTTAATTAAACGTGATGTTACATAGTGTTATAGTCTATTGTATACATAAGAGCATGTACAACATTATTCAGGAAATTGCTTCAAATTGCGATGAAAACGACATTTTAAAGAACAACTGATTACCTTTTAAGGGTTCTCATTTTTATAAAATCAGTATTACATTTTTCTTAAAATTAAATCAGGTAATTTTAAGAGTTTCAGACATCAAAAAGCAGTTACACATGTAAGTAAAAATCAGCGATTGTTTCACTATTCAGATACACATATAATACCACTCTAAACGAAGCCACAACAAAATGTTGATCTTCATCATATATATAAACAATGCTAGATTTTACTTCAAAATGAACAGAACTTCAACTCTCTCTATATCCACTAAACTATTTTTATTGAGTTTGTTTCATAAGCTGCTACTTTCCAGTAAAATGCTCTTTTCTAAGTAACTGTAATTTTCATCTTCTTTGGGAAATAGAACAAATTGTAGCCTTGTTGTATGTAGGAGACGTCAAACGGTTGTTCTGAACAATTGTTTCGAATTTAGTATTAAATTATGCGTAAAGAACATATTTTAAAATGTGTCATACTTTCATGGATACGTAAGTTAAGTTGAATTTTTAAACGTGGTTTAACGTACAAGTCACTATGCATTAAGACAAATATATACAAACCTATGTTCACATATTCACACAATAAGGTCGCCAACACCAAATACACCTCTATAGACTACCAGTCAGTGGAATAGCTTTTTAAAAACACCAGCCATACATAGAAATGTTTCAAATTCTTAAATGTTTTTTAACGTTGCTAAAACTTTAGAAGTCTCTCTCTCTCTATATATATATATGTGATAAAATGCTAGTGTGTGTGTGTGTTTTCTTATAGCAAAACCACATTGGACGATCTGCTGAGCCCACGAGGGGCATCGAACAGCTGATTTTAGCGTTGTAAATCTGTAGACTTACCGCTGTACTAGCGGAGGTCGCCTATACTTCATAACTTGATAAATATTAAGTTACAGACTCGGAGAAATGTAAAAATAAGGTATTTGAAAATTAGAAACATAAAGGTTTACCTAGTGTAGTAAAACAAGTTTGTGGTTTTGTAGAAAGGTTCGTGTTACTGTTTCGAGTGTCATGGCTATTGGTGATACCAATGGTTATGAAAATGTGTACAATGATGAAACACGAAGAACAAGATCGTACAAGTTAAAACAAATGTATTTGACAAATAAAGCACATGTATGTAATAAGAGCGAAGAATCATCACGTGATCATTTTGACAGAAACGTTGGTAATAGTATACTAGTTACAAGAATATGTAGATTGTGTTTATAAAGCTGATTGATATATATCTTATTAGTAGCTCGGTGAAAGTTCAGTCTTTCGAAGATCGTGTCAAATTCACAAACTAAAGTCGCTAACTCTAAACCAGTTTCCTATAGATACCAGCGTTACATCAACACGTGGCGACACAACGTTTGCTTTGACCTTAGACCTAAAACGGAGCAGGTACATAATTTTATGAGTGAGCCTGCGGGTCAAACTCCAATTGCTTGTTCTCTTCCTTTTCTTACTTAGGTGTAAATATGAATGTTATTGTCCACGCAAACCCGTCTTCTCGTTGTCTAATGCAAATCCGCAACTGAGAAAACCAAGTGTGTAAGAATCCACAATGCTTTCATCGTGAGCCAGATGGTGGTAGCAACAGTGTATTCGCATTCTTATAGAGATGGAAAATAAAGACCATATTTTTAAATAATATTTATATAATGAAGAAAAGCAGCCGTCAAAACATTCGTCTGGCCTAGAAGTGTCGAAAGAATTCAATGTAAAACCTGTATGTCTCGTTTATTTACGACACTGCCAGTTATCTGTCTTAACACCAAGACCTAAGAGCCTCTAGCGAGCAATTCACACATGAATTTATAGTCCTTACTTTTCATATTGACTTTAGAAAAATCACGCAGCTTAGCTTTTATAACGTAATATTATAAGTTATAATAAGGGAAATATCAGGGACAGGGGTCTTTTTTTAACTTGTTGGTCAAACAAAACACATTGAATTTCATTTATCAATGTCGGCCTGCTAATGTTTTCCCCGTACAATGAAAACCTGCGACGAATGTTGCAGTGTTTATGAATGCCATTTTCTCTGTAATTAAATTTAATAATGGTCATATCTTTATTAACCAGAAGCAAACTAAGTTAAACAAGAAAATATGCTTTGTAAGCAAAAGAAGCTCGTTCGTAGAAATCGCCGATGACTTCAAGGTTTTGCTATGGTAGAACAGTTATAAATCTTGCGCTGTTTTTTTATCAATTTAAGTGCACGTGGCTTGAAGATTACGTTCTAATTAAAACACTCTGGTTCGTGCCTAGTTTAGTAAGTTCAGTTGAAAATTACTGCAATCGAAGATAAAACGACACATAATCACTTGTTAAAGTTTTTCAAGAAGAATAAATGTATTCAAGATTTTAAAGTAGAATTCGAGTCAGCCAAAGTCAGAGAAGAAAGACGCGCCTGGCCATGTTCTTCGCCATGTTGTCGGGCCTTAAGCCGCAAGATGTCCAGGCTTGTTTGAGCCATGTCGGCTGTCTTGCTGACGGAAAGAGGGCCAAGCTGATGGAAAGAAGGAGGCAAGATACCGACGGAATTTGTCGGAACTGTATGCCCGTGCTGACCAGGCAAACCCGCTGAGCTCAGCATGTAAACGGAGAGGAGAGCCGAACTGAGCGGACTGACTGTGCTAGACTTATGCCACGGTACAGCCGGCAGATTTGTCCCGACTCCCGGACTAGTAGCCCCGTTGTTGGCTGAGAACAAATGGTTTAGGCCTATATGACTAGGAAGCCCTCCGATGGTCGATGAAACGATGGGGCCGTGTAGCCCGTGTCCCCACAAAGGATCCGTTCCAGGAACAGATGTCCCCGAAAATACGTGAGTTGGATGTAGTAGTCCCTGCAAGTCTCCACGAGGGGACAGTAAAGATTCCATCCCTGGGCTGTATGTAGGACTTTCACGACCCAAAGCCTTCTCTCGCTTTCTCCACTTAGCTCGTCGGTTCTGAAACCAGACCTGAAAAATTGATAACTTTGGTCATATAAAACAGTACATAACAGAGATAGGTTTCAGTAAATTAGTGAGACCTTGAAACATATTGTACAGAAAGTAAGTGAATCTAAAAGATACAAACTTTTTTCACGTTACTTATCAGCATATTTTCCTGCTCAAAACTGAAACGTTTTACTCAACTAGGTCAGTGTAAACAAGATACATCTATAACTTATTTAAAAATTAAACAAACTTACTACACAACTACTGAAAAACATTTTGCACGTAACTGATCATAGAGTTGATAATTTTATCACCTCTGAAATTTTTACCAGACTTTGGTTCGTGTAATTATTCTTATAATATTGCTTTTGATCCATTTGTTTAGATAATTAAATGTCCAAAAAAGACAATTTTCGATTTATATAATGATTAGATATAAAAGTATCTGTATTCATAAAAACAAAATTTGATTATTAAATCAACTTTAGAATTTAATAATCATAGAAATTTAGAAATCTTTACGGACATTCTATTAAAATTATGAAACAGTTTTTGACGTTTTGACCACCTGAGGCCAACGAATGTTGCTCTCAGTGTGATTAAAGTTCATAAGAGAAAAAACAACAACACGTGTTTCTCTGTTATAAAGATAACTCAGAAGTCAATAAAATATCGATAATACTCAATAACATTCAGTTTATTGGTTGTCCCTAAATACATTTTACTGACACGTTTGACGTATATTTCTCATTTAGGCGCAGCTACTGTTCAATGAATATTACATTAGTGTTAAACCGACTGAGTGTTTAATCAACTACACTAACCAAAAGTATTTTAATTCTGTATAACACTGTTCTAATTTTATGAATGTCACTTTGGCGTCACACTAACTTAGTGTTTAACCAGATACAGTAGCCAAAAGTGTGTTGTTTTTTTTAACGCTACTCCGATCTTGTGAATATTGTGCTAACATAACGTGTACATTTAGTGTTTAATGAGCTAAAATGCTCGAAAGTTTTTGTTATAACAGTATTCTTATTTGGAGAACAATCACCTATTTTTACCTATAGTGTTACACCTATTTAGAATTTAACGATGTCAGCCATATAAACTGTTCAAAAAGAGCGTTTCGCTCATATATTATATTCGTTGTATTACCGAAATGTTCATCAAACTCTAGGCCTACTCTCAGAAATCTGTTATTATCGATAACATGAAAAACGTTCGTTTTTTTATCCTAATTGTTCTAGGTGATATATTAATGTAAAAATATAAAATTAGGTGGTATTTTTATAGCACATGAAAATAATTTATAGTCATAAAGTAAATCAATAATATATGTATAAATATTGTCACACAAACGTTTTATCGAAATTTATAAATCGGAACCACTTTAAGTGCTTGAAAAATTCGAAACAAAAACAATACTCCTGTGGGAAGTACAGTAGCACGCCTAACAAACAGGTAGTCAAATGTCTCAAAAATATAATTCGGTTAGAATAAAGTGACTAAACAGGAAGTGGCGGCACGCTCTGTTTGACTTCAATATTTTAGTATTTAAATTTATTTAGAAATTATATATATATATATTGTAAAGTATTTAACTGCCATCTGTTGGCAACTCTCAGAAATATTGGCAAGTCCATGTCTGACAAATATGTATGCGGATTGGCCGTTGGATAGAGTCCTGAATTTCGAAGCTGGCGACTTGGGTTCGAATCCATACGTTTTCACAAAGTACTTCTTGAACTTGAGTTTTAATAGTAACGTTCAGTCCTTTAATGTAGATGTTTAGTGTTAGGGGTACTGCTGACTGGCTACTTCCCTTCTGGCCAGTAGTTCAGAAATAGAGACAACTACGGATAGCATTAATAGTTCTACCATAAATGACATACACTGCTGACCAAAATCTTAAGGCCAATGAACATAAAGAAAAAATATGCATTTTATTTTTTTAGATTCAACCACTTATTTGAGTAGAACTACGAAAGATGAAATAAGAAAAGGGAAAATAAAAATAAAAAACCTTTTTAACATTTAATAGGGAAAATGTGAACACTATGAAATTAGCCTAAACACTAGCTGATCAAAAGTTTAAGACCATACCAAAAAGAAGTCCTTAACAGGGTAGGAAATGCCCAACAAGAAGTCTCAGTAGTGAGTTGCTCGGCTGTCATTGCAAATAACTTCAACCATTCGCTTTGGCATGGTCGATGTAAGCGTTTGCAGAAGGCTGTCTGGAATATTATTTCAAGTGGTGAAGATGGCTTCATGAAGATCATGAACTGTTTGTAATTGAGGTCCATAGAATATAGACTTCCTTTGCCATCCACCCCCAAACATTTTCAGTGGGGTTCATTTCGGGTGAACACGCTAGATGGTCCAAAAGAATCACGTTATTCCCCATGGAAAAGTCCTTTGTTCTGCGGACATTGTGGATTGCAGCATTGTACTGCTGAAAGATTCAGTCATTTCCACACAAGCGAGGGCCTTCAGTCAATAAGGATGCTCTCTCCAACATGCCAATGTAGCCAGCTGCTGTTTGACGCCTCTGTATAAGCTGAAGCTCCATTGTTCCAAGGAAGGAGAAAGCACCCCAGATCATGATGGAACCTCTTCCACTATGTCGTGTAGAAAATGTCTCCGGTGGGATATCCTTATCGCGCCAGTAAAGTTGGAAACCATCTGGGCCATCCAGGTTAATTTTTTTCTTATCAGAGAACAAAACCTTCGTCCACTTTTCTACGTCCCATGTTTGGTACTTCTCAGTAAAGTTTAACAGTGCTGTTTTGTGGTGTGGAAGGAGGCGTGACCTTTGAAGACGTTTACGGTTTTTAAAGCCTTTCTCTCGTAGATGCCGTCTTATTGTTCTTGAGCTGCATTCTGCGCCCATAAGGGCCTTAATCTGGTTCGACGATCGGCTGGTGTCTTGCCGGACAACCCGTCGAATCTTCCAACTTAAAGCCGGCGAAATTTTCTTGGGCCGACCACTTAAAATTCTTGTTCCATATCCCTCAAGGTCTATATCTTTAATAAATTTGCAACAGCAGTTTTACTACGCCCAATCTTACAAGCAACGGCACATTGAGAGAGACCTTGCTTTTGTAGCTTGACAATTCTGCCACGTTCAAACTCTGTCAACATTTTAGCCTTTGCCATGTTTTTACTCAATGTAAGGATATATCAGTGGGAGATGTTGACAACACTAATGCTTGAACACAAATGACTAAATTTCGTTACGTGTTTACCGATTAACGCTATGTTTCAGTATGGTCTTAAACTTTTGACCAGCTAGTATTTAGGCTAATTTCATAGTGTTCACATTTTTCTATTAAATACCAAAAAGTTTTTTATTTTATTTTTCCTTTTTTTATTTTCATCTTTTAAAGCTCTACTCAAATAAATAGTTGAGTCTAACAACGCAATATGCATATTTTTTCTTTATGTTCATTGGCCTTAAGATTTTGGCCAGCAGTGTATATTACTTTCTTGGACAAAAGGGTATTAAGAAAGGTTAAAATCTTAAATAATATCCATAGGTTAGATGCTTTTATTTTAATTTAAAGGTGAATTAATTATAAATAACCTGGTTTACATTCTAAACACCTCCAGCATTTCGTTTAGGAGAATATTTAATTACTTGCGTATGCACAATGTGTGCAAGATAATTACATTCTTTTATAGTTCAGAAATAATTCATTACTTGAATTTTTTATTGTAATATAATATTCTGCAATACACGTGAATAAGAAGAGAAAAAATAAAGCGGAAATGAAACACACATATAGATGTGTGCAAACCAAACGTTGATATTGCCTTTCTGGAAACACCATGATATAACAGCTAACCATCATGGAGGTTAAGGATAATAATGAATAATGTATCATTTAAGCTATATTTTAGTATTTCTTCCCAAATGACTAAATATGTTTGTTATTGAACACGAAGCTACACCGTGGGCTATCCGTGCTCTGCCCGCCACAAGTATCGAAATCTGATTTTTATTTTCGTAAGTCTGCAAAATTACTATTGATTCACAATGGGGTTTACAATGGGCTAACCGTGCTATACCAACCACTGGTATCGAAATCCGGTTATCAATCGTAACCTTGCAACCAAGCTCACAATAAGCTATCTGTGCTCTGTCTGCCGCGGGTATCGGAAACCGAATTTTAGGGTTGTAAGCTGTGAGACTAACCGCTTATCCACAGAATGACACAGACAATGCTTGGATAAATGAATTAGTTACACTTACCTGATGTAACTCCACTGGGGTGTTCTGTGTGGCAACCCATAAGATGTGATCCCAACATTTCTTTATCTTGAGACCGACCTAAACCCACATCTGTTTTGGGACTCACTATTTGCTTCTCCAGAATGACTTACAGCGTATATACCCTAATCCAGTTTACTCGTACTGTTTTTACAATCATTTCTGTTCATTTATTGATAAAACAATGCTTCCCATAATAACGATTACGGATGATAAGACTAATATATGATACCACTTTATTGATAAAACAATGCTTCCCATAATAACGATTACGGATGATAAACAATGCTTCCCATAATAACGATTACGGATGATAAGACTAATATATGATACCACTTTATTGATAAAACAATGCTTCCCATAATAACGATTACGGATGATAAGACTAATATATGATACCACTTTATAAGCTTTACCTGGCCCGGCGTGGTCAGGTGGTTAAGGCACTTGACTCGTAATGTTTGGTGTGATGGGTTTGAATCTCCGTCATACCAAACATGCACGCCCTTTCACCTGTGGGGGCGTCATAATGTTACGGTCAATCTCACTATTCGTTGGTGAAAGAGTAGCCCAAGAGTTGGTGGTGGGTAGTGATGACTAGCTACCTTTCCTCTAGTCTTACACTGCCAAATTAGGGACGGCTAGCGCAGATAGCTCTCGTGTAGCTTTGCGCGAAATTAAAAAAACAAACAAACAAACAAAATAAGGTTTTCCAATGTTTCAAAGAATGTACTGAAACAGCGAATTGCGAAAGTTTTTTAAAAGCAAACTTAGCCTTTAAATTATTTAGAAATACAAAATACCACGTTTTACTTTAGATTCTTTAGTTTTAAAAACTATATATCACCTATTCTTACACTGACAGACAGTACTTTGTTGTTGTTTGTTTAGCATTCGTTTCGTTATTATTTTTAGCCTCTAAGTGCTTTACATCATTCCATTACTAACAAAGTTCCCGTTGGCTCTTTCTCGTCGTAACAATAGCGACAATAATATAAAATAAATTCTATATTGAGCCAGTACTTGGCGGGCTCCTGTCGACAGCTGTGATTCACATTGATTATACTAGTCTTTAATAAGATTGGACCGTCGCATCGAGTCAACTGGATGAAGTGTTATACCATAAACCACTGTTTCCCAGCCCTGATCCTATAACTACGGTTGCGTGTATTCCTAATTGATCACAAATTTGTTCTAATCTTCAACAAGAAACACTTGGGGCGTGACAGCGGGGTGCAAAGCTGTCGATTGTAAAGTACAGAGGTAGATATTGTTAAGAGTTCGAAATGAATTTTCACCCCTCCAGATCGACTCTTTTTTCCAAACTATTCAACCTGACCTGAAGCGTCAACACAGACACTTTATAGCATAACAATACAACACTATTCAATTATGAATATATTACAATGTTCGCAGTGAAAAGATAATATTATAATATTTAACACTTATAATAATAAGAATAATGATCTTAAAATTATTTAATGAATTTTTGGAAATTTAATTCGTAGAATTATTATTACATGATAATTAGACACGTGGAATATTTAATAAGCACGCGTTTCACACACTTAAAGTTGTAGAAAGATACAAGTCGATACCAGACTAATGTTGTTTATAATTACTTACACATACAAGTTCATTCTTTTTAAAATGTCGAGTTTACCAACGAAATATCAAAAGTATTGAAGCAAAATCAAATATTTGTTTGTTTTGAATTTCGCGCAAAGCTACACGAGGGCTATCTGCGCTAGCCGTCCCTAATTTAGCACTGTAAGGGTAAAGGGAAGGCAGCTAGCCATCACTACCCACCGCCAACTCTTGGGCTACTCTTTTACCAACAAATAGTGGGATTGAATATAACATTATAATAATCCCATGGCTTAAAGGGAGAATATGTTAGGTGTAACAGGGATTCAAACCCGTAGCCCTCGGATTAAGAGTCGAGTGTCTTAACCACCTGGACATGCGGGGCCCATCAACTATTATAGAATGAATTTATATAACTCCAAGTTGCGTCCATTTTCCCATATTGACCTTTATGATGCTGTTTCGTGCAAAATGCGAAACGTTCCAGTCTTTTAAGTTGTACAATGGACTATCTGTGCTCTGCTCACCACGGGTATCGACACCCGGTTTCAAGCGTTGTGAATCTGCAGACACACCGCTGTGCCACTTAAAATGGTATCGTTAATAAATTGAAAAACTTTATCAAACAATTAGAATTATAAGTCTTAGAAATATGTATGAGAGCAGAATGATCGATTGTTTGAAATTAAACACAAAGCCAAAGCTGCACAAAGAGCTACCTGTGCTCTGCCCACCACAGGTATTGAAACCCAATTTCTAGCAGTGTGATTCTGCAGACATACTTCTGTACAAATGGGAGACATGTGAGCTCAGCACTTTAAAATTTAGCAATAAAATTTGATTATTTAATCTTAATTTCAACATATTATTTAAGTAATCCCAAAGTATTACACCAATTTTGTTTTACTTAGAATATATAAAGTTCTATACTTTTCACACGATATTTTCTTAATTTATCCGAGTTTCTGATTGATTAGGTTAAATCTTTTCTCGTGATTGAGATATTTTGTTTTAAATTTCATTGTATATTTTGCTGCATGCTTAATTACAAAAACAATCGTTGTTATAACAATAGCACCATAATCAGTAATTCTTTTATCTTGAATACAATTGTCGCTTTTTAAGAACATTTTGGCTTTTGAATGCATATTATACGCTTTTACAACATTTTTTTCTTTGAATGTAGCCCGGGTGAGTCGTAACCGTTAGCTTCCTTGGCAAATGGGTCAAAGGTCCAAGGTTCGAGCCACGATACGCAAGTGAACTAGCTCCACACTTTTCATTATGAAAACATTGTAACTGTGGCAGTTAGTCTGTATATTCAGTTACGAGTAGTCGTGTAATAAGATGTGGATACTACTATCTGTTTTTCTTTCCTCAGGTCAAACTCTCCACTGGCTCAGTGTTAAGTCCAGAGTCTTATAACGTTAAATTAACGTTTCGATACATATTGTGAGCAGATCACAGAGAGTCCACTGTGTAGCTTTGCACTTAATAAAAAACAAGCAAAATATTTTTATCATCAGTTATATGTTAGGGATGGTTAGGCCTAAACACTAGAGGTATCAGACTCGGTTTTATGTAGCGTAAGGTGTCATTCAGACAAACAATGATAAATGCATAATTGTTTACATTAGCCTGCAATTTTATAGTTATAACAGTTTTATTCATGTTAGTTTTCAACCCAAGCTTTTTTTGAGTAACAAGTTGTAACCTTTTCAGTATTTCCTCAGTTTAAATTATGTCATCACTTATAAAGCAAGGGTATGAAAGACCTCGAGGCAAAAATTCCCTTTGCTTGCTCCTTTCTCCAACAACCACGCACGTTCAATATTATTTACTGATAAAGCTAATTTGGCACATAAAAGCAAAGAGCACCCAAAAGTAGATTTATATTTTCTTTTAGCACGAAGGCCCGGGCCTGGTCAGGTGGGTTAAGGCGTTTGACTCGTAATCTGAAGGCCGCGGGTTCGAATCCCCGTAGCACCAGACATGCCCTTTCAGTCGTGGGGACGTCATAATGTGACGGTCAATTCCACTATTCGTTGGTAAAATAGTAGCCCAAGAGTTGGCGGTGGGTGGTGGTGACTAGATGCCTTTCCTCTAGCCTTACACTGCTAAATTAGGGACGGCTAGAGCAACTAGTCCTTGTGTACCTTTGCGCGAAATTAAAAACAAACCAAACCAAACAAACCAAACCAATCTTTTAGCTCGTAACATCACAAAGTCCGTTTATTAAATCCTTACACAGAATCACCATATCTTTTGTTTTAAATTCATAGCATGGATAAATCGACTATAAAAAATAATGATAATTTGATTGGATTTTATCTTTAGGACTACTATTTATTTAATAAAATTTCAACGCTTCTCTTTTAAAAATCAATGTTTCCACAAGTGTACAAAACTGTGGAAAGTGTTGAAATAAATGTTCTTCAGTTGCTTAACTTTTTTATATTACACTGTGTCCCACGACTGTTATAGAAATATATGGTGTATATATTGTTTATTAGTTTTGTATATATATACTCTCTTCACGTGTCTTCACTACCGTACTTCATATAATCGCGTATCAGTTGTAATCCGAAGACAGCTTTCTGAGTTTAGTTGAAATACTGCTGAATAAAAAACAAGCAAAGGAACAACGATATTTTAATACGTTTTGTCGAATACCATTATACCATTTTCTTTTATATGTTATATTACTTTCGGTTGGACATTCTATCACTTGTATGTCTGTCCCTTCGGGCAAGTTGCCCCGCTAGTTCCAACTACTCTTATGCCCCTGTATGTCTTCAAAGCTTTTATCACGTGCTCATTGGTACCCACATCTGCATTGTGCATGAGATATCTTGTTTGCTATTTGAAAATAAAGCTAATTCCTTAACAAGTGACCTCCTCCCATGTCTCAGCGGAAAACTTGTAAGGTTACAAATCCAGATCTGTTACGTGTGGTGGGCACGGCCCAAATAACCCTGCTTGTAGCTTTGTGCTTAACAACAAGAAATAAGCAAAAGCTATCTTCGAGATAAAATAATCGACTGTTGGTAATATTAATTGATAACTTCATATGTATTTATAAATTATCTTTCTCACAAAGTAAACAAAATCAAGTTCGGAATAGACAAAGACAAATAACCTACTTTCGTCTAATGTTTACACATAATTTTAAAGTAAATCATAATACTTCTTAATACGTGAATCACACACGGTCTTTTTAATATGGTTAAGGCACTTGACTCGTCATCCGAGGGTCGCAGGTTCGAATCCCCGTCACACCAAACATGCTCGCCTTTTCAGCCTTGGGGGCGTTATAATGTGACAGGCAACCCCTCTATTCGTTGGTAAAAGAGTAGCCCAAGAGTTGGCGGTGGGTGATGATGACTAGCTGTCTTCCCTCTAGTCTGACACTACAAAATTAGGGACGGCTAGCGCAGATAGCCCTTGTGTAGCTTTGCGCGAAATGCAAAACAAACCAAACACGTAAAGGTTGTCAGCTTTTATGAAACAAATTGCAAGCTATACGATCTAAGTTTTTTTAACTCACTGAACAGGTGAAATTTCCAAGTTGTTCAAAACAATGCGTAAGTCAAGTTATCCAAGGTGTTTCTTGTTGTGTTTTTTTTTTCAGTTCCAAGACTTTTTTTAGATATTTCGTAGTTACTAAACGTTTAACGTTTTTCCAAATATTTGGAAACACTTTATACCTGTGAAACGATCCGAAGGTTTTAAAATATTTTCAATCGTTATTGCGACTCTGATAATTTGAACATCAGGAACAGTGAGGCGTATGATATATTGTAAACGTCCCATTTACGCAAGCATCCGTTCTGTACGTAAGGCCTGTGGGAAAACCGTAGGAGCGACTGTCAGATGTCGCTGTTGATACTTCAAGTTGGAGTAACTAGCCTAAAAATTGGCTGTTGGTGCTGTTGACTAGCTGTCTTCCCTGTGATCTATCACTTCAAAATTAGGGACAATTGCGTACAGGTAGCCGTTGCGTGACTTTCCTTAACAGTCAAAAACTCTCAACCTGACGATGACCGAAGAAGGTCGAAACGTTGTTCGCTCTTCTATGTAAAATATTTTCTCAACCCAAACGAGCCGTTTTTGCATATATATTTCTCAAATAAACAAACTATTATATATTATAAACTAAAGACATTGAGATCTTCTTTGACATTGAGAGCAACAAATAGATAAAAAATCAGACACCGGCAGCACTATTTATATTTGATTTTCGAAGTAAATTAATTAATTAATTAACAATAATTATTATTAATAATTGTGATAATTATATTAATACATTGTTCGAGAATATTTTAAAACTAATCTTATCATTTATGGTAATTATACAAATTATTGTGTGTTAATAACACTAGACATTGTTAATTAAAATCAGTGATTGTATCCTATATTTCAAAATCGTTTATTAATAGCTTGCTTTTGTCTGCTGTGTTGGCGTAACTGACGCTTCGCTTATGTAGAGACACGTATCCAGTAATGTACGTGCACGTGTTTAGTCGCACTTTTTTCCGACAAAGTATTTATTAATACCATATGGCGAGTGGCTAGCATCAGATAGCATCGGGATTGTGACTGTGGAATAAGAAAAACATAGAGCTTAAATTATGTGTCTGTTTCAAATTTCCAATACATTAATTATGTATATTTATTTCATGTAGTAACGCCGACATTATAACGTGTGTATTTAATAACATTATACGCATGTGCATTAAACAACGGAATGCGAATGCATGTTTGGACTTGATAAAATAATCGGTGCATTAGTGATACAAAAAGGTACTGTTTGAATCTTTGCATGTTCGAAGAGGATCCTCGGAATAAGGCTTAGCTTAAATTGAAAACTAATTAAATCTATCTGTTATCTTACTCTATCTTTATCATTTTTCTAATGTGATTCAGTGTAAAAATGTAGCAAAACGACACTTTACGAGCACTGTGTCACAGTACGCCAAGAAGTAACCAATCAGGCAGGACGAGGATCCATTTCATCTATTCAAGTAATAATCCAAAAACTATCAATACAGACAGGTAGAATTACTAAGTCTTTAATTAATATTATAAAAAATTTGCAACAAGACTTTTAGATTAAGATAAAAACCTAAGTACAAAATAATCCAACATACAGTAATTCAGAGAGTTAAGTTCATAGAATATCCACTAATTGCTTACACTAGATACATCATAGTCTTATATAAGATTTCTTACATAAACTTCTAAGAGACAGTTGCAAGGAGGAAGATTTAGACTAAACTTGTAAGTGATGTTACGATGTACATTCAAGTACAGATAGCCTATCTGTGTAGCATTGTGCTTAATTTCAAACAAACAAACAAAAAGTAAATTCAGGATTAGCTTTTAAGGGCTATTATAAAGGATATCAATACCTTCTTAAGTAGTGCTCCAAGAGACATTTCTCCAGACAAGTAGAATAATATCAAAATTGAAGATTAACTCTATTGTATGCTGTTTTTAGGTTGACAGTTTAGATAAATTCGGTTCTAAGTCCCAGTAAATTCATATAAACAAGTTCCCTTTTCAGTACTTGGGATGAAGGAGAGCAAAAATGTATTTCGTTTGTATTTGCTCCAATAAAATACAACAAAAACTTGTTTATTTCATTTCTTTGTGATCGTCGTCAGAGAGCTTAGCTTATGAAGAATACCATATACTGTGTAAATTGCTCATTATACAAGTCAGCACAGCAAGTGGTAACTTATCATTTGTTTAGTTGGTTTGACCTAGTGTCAGCTGTTCATCGGTAGATCGTAGGTTCGAGCCACTATGTGCTGCTAAACATGTTCTGCTATTTCATCCGTAACAATTAAAAGAGTTGCTAGCAGTGTAAGTGATTAGTTGCCGTTTCTGTAGCCAATAGTTATGAATTAAAAATTACAGTATCTGAACTTTAGGATTTCTGATTAGGCCTAGTATTGTTTAAGGTGGCATTCCGATTAAAAACATCGAGTAACAGCTAGGTTCCCTATTGTTACCAGGTCGCTTGTGAATAGTTCATTTGAAACATTGTTAGAACGCTCAACAATTAAGATAACCCGAAAAATACAACATTCAAAATACACACAAGTATTTATACATATGAATCATTACCGGTAAGAATTTAATTAAAGTATATATACTTTATTTAAAAAAGTAATAACTGTATTATGAATTTCTTTTACCTTTGAGAATTCAAAATATTTCAGTATTATTATAAACTAATAAAATTAGTTTTAGCGAGATGAAATCGCTTGGGCCCTCTATATCTCATTCTAGTAATTAAGGGTATATTCAGTCTCAGATTTAGACCGTGGTTTAGAAACTAATGCATTAAAAATAATATTTTTTATTTGTTATCTTATTCTAATTACCTGTTGATGGTTAGCTGATAGGTTCAAGGTCTTAATTTAATGAAGTGTCATACGGCATTATTGAATGGTCAGTTGAAAGACTAAGGACCTGAGTTTGATGAAGAGTGATATTTTTAAAATGTTGATTGATTAGCTGATAGGATAACGGTCTGAGTTTAGTGAAGTGTCATAGCAGATCGTTCAGTGGACAGTTGATAAGTTAAAGGTCAGAGTTTAACGAAGTGTGTAACGGATTTACTAATGTATATGTATCTTAATATCAATGCTTGTTTTAGTTAAATATATATTTACTAATGTTTGTAACTTATGCTGTTAAAGGTGTATTGCGAAAGTCCTGCCTGTTCTCTAAATTTGTAGAAGATTCTCGAGTGTAAGAATTGACAATGTGCAATGTGTGTTTGTTAAATACGAGTATTGTTGCCTTAGATGAAATTTCTAGTATACTATAAACCTCGGAAGCTACAGAATTTGACCAGGAACGTTTATAGATTTCGAATAATACGAACCGTTTAACATCAATGAATAGACTGCGGACGTTAGAATTTCTACGAAGACATTAGATATCGTAGTCAAGAAAAAACACAAGCGTGAAGAATTTAGCTGGCTTCCCGTCCAGTGAATTGTACCTGTGTATCAACACAGAATTAATTCGCTCATTGTGAACAGACGATAAAATATTCATTTCCGGACCGGATAGAGTAGTCGGTATTGTTTGTAAGTTTGTAAAACGTTTGAATATAAATTATTATTTGTAACAGCCGCTACAATAAATTATATTATTGTTTGTACATTAAAATACATTTGTGTTAATAAAGAATATTCTGTGTATCAGTCTTGCTGGCTAATATCATAAAGTTGATGGATATCGGAATTCAATTAACTTCTAAATGCAGAATAAAATTTTAGGCTATTTCCAATCGTAGTACGTAAAATAATCAATTGGAGACTCGTCCAAGATAAATTATAGTACGTAACACGTGTCATATATATGTATTATTAAATGGTCAATTGAAAGGATAACAGCCTGAGTTTAGTGACGTACTTGTAATAAATTCGTTTGAGTTTCGAGTTCCTAAAGCACATTCAAAGACGTTTGATGTAAAGATTAAAGATCCACCAGAATCAACCCTCGCCAGTTCAGTTTACTCGGTTTGTTAAGTAAATTATCCATTTATAAAGATATACTCGGTGGTGAATATCCTTCTCATTGTTTTCTCTTTGTTATTTACTTATCCTTGGGTTCCACACGTTTATCTATCCCATCGTATGCCTCCCGCTAGTACAGCGGTAAGTCTCCGGATTTACAACGCTAAAATTAGGGGTTCGATTCCCCTCTGTGGGCTCAGCAGATAGCCCGATGTGGCTTTGCTATAAGAAAAACAAACAATCTATCCCATCGTACCCTTGTGATTCAAGCCATATTTGAGTGTGGTCAAGTTGGTTTTTTTTCTAGTATTATGACAAACATTTACTGGATGATTCTAGATAAACTAAAGTTTACTTAAACCCAACACAGTTCAGTATTTTAACATTATAGTAATATTAAAACCAGTTAGATTCTTACTTCTGTTGTTGCTAAACGTTCACTTGTACGTACTCAAAGATAAATGAGATTAAATAAGTTTGTTGTGTTATCACGAGGCCCGGAATGGCCAGGTGGGTTAAGGCATTCGACTCGTCATCCGAGGGTCGCGAGTTCTAATCCCCGTCACATCAAACATGTTCGCAGTTTCAGCCGCGGGGGCGTTATAATGTGACGGTTAATCGTTGGTAAAAGAGTAGCCCAAGAGTTGGCGGTGGGTGGCGATAACTAGCTGCCTTCCTTCTAGTCTTACACTGCTAAATTAGGGACGGTTAGCGCAGATAGCCCTTGAGTAACTTTGCGCGAAATTTAAAACATACCAGACCAATCATCTCTTAAAACCGTTGTCTGCAGGTCAGTTTGAGGGAACAATTTTAAATGTCTTTATTTTTTTACAAGTTATTTAAAATGATATTTTTTCCAAATGTTTCTTATAGAAAAGTGAGCTACTCTGAGCTTAGAAATAATCTGTAGAAGTGACGTAACCTTCCGTTTCAGTGAATATAAATGAAAGTTTTAAATCTTATGAGTACATATTGATGTCCGAAACTGAAGTTCATACTTTACTATAAAAATATATATATTGTATTTTGGCACCCATAAAAATGTTAATGAAGTCAGTATATTGCTACACTGAAATAACTTCATTTGTCTTAATGTTTCAACTTAAATCTTGTGAAGGAACTGAGTAACTAACTAACTGCTGCTATGTAAAATCAGTTGCCTTGTAACTAATAAATCAACTACAACAATTTGTAAGGTCAGCGATGATTTGTGCACATAGCCATGCAGGTATATTGTAGAAAGCAATTCCGACAACACTGAGTGATTTTTGACGTGCGTTAGTGCTAGCGTAATCTTGGTTACTCTGCTAAGAAGAATACCATCCGACGTACGTGTTTCCTTATAATTAAGGCGTTCGAGTTAAATACAATTAATAGTTAATATCTCATTTCTAAGAACAAGGACAACTGGATAATTCATCGAATGTTCAGAATACAAAAGGGCCCGGTATGGCCACGTGTATTAAGGCGTTCGACTCGTAACCTGAGAGTCGCGGGTTCGAATCCTCGTCACACCAAACATGCTCGCCCTTTCAGCCGTGGGGACGTTATAATGTGACGGTCAATCCCACTATTCGTTGGTAAAAGAGTAGCCCAATAGTTGGCGGTGAGTGGTGATGACTAGCTGCCTTCCCTCTAGTCTTACACTGCTCAATTAGGGACGGCTAGCGCAAATAGCCCTCGTGTAGCTTTGCGCGAAAACAAACAATCCTTATAATAAAATTAAAAAGATGCTTATGGCTATTTATGAACCTAAGATGAGGTTGCTACATTTATATACATACACTGGAAATAACATAATTTTATATAATTTACACTATAAATCTCTGTATCCTGTAAACATTCACGGTTTTTACGTTAATATTCTAAATATTTACCTGAACGCGTGCTTCGCTGAGATCCAAGCGCATAGCCAATTCCTCGCGGGTAAAGACGTCAGGATATTGAGTTTTCTCAAAAGCACGTTCCAACTGGTGGAGTTGAAAGGTCGTGAAAGTTGTCCTGCTCCTTCGAACCTTCCGAGGCTTATCTGAGTACAGGTCTTCATCATTTGATCCACCCTCGCTGTCCGGCCGACCTCCAGACAGGCCCATGTCTGTGGAAGAAGCGGAAGAGCTGGCCGTCATGACGCTGGACTCTCCTGAAGATCTCGTTACGGTGTAGACTTCTTCTTTCTGCTCATCTTGAGGGACCGTTTGGGGTCTGGGTGAACTACAGCTCGTCGTAACGTTCAGAAACTTCTCTCTACCAGAAGAAACTTGAGAAATGTGTGGACCTTCCCTTATCGAACCTATAACGTAAAGGAAAAACTGCTTTGTTAATGTACTTAACAATTAAGAACATTTTTGTAGTCCTAAGCGGTGATGAAGACACTCTTGTAGTGTTATTGTAGTACAGTAAGTTACGGGTGTGAAGTCCAAACGTTGTTCTTACAGGTGTTTTTGCAGAGGGATCACTAGTTACGAGCAAGTATAGTGGAGATTAATTTTACTATCACTTGAAACACGTACAAACACCAACAACACCGACATAGTAACAACATAAGATGTTTGCTTTTCTATCTAAGTGATGATCGAACTTGTTACCAACTTCTTAAGACTAACAATTATAGTTATATGGCTTCTAAGGCCTCAAATTTTATCGGAACACGTTCCATTTCGCTGTTATTTTCCTTTAGAAATGAGGATTTTAACGTTATCAAACTTGTAATGACATTTCGTACATATGACAATATCACATCATTAGAAAGGTATAACTGGATACCACTTATATTACAGATCTTTTGTTCACTGGTCTTCTTGCAATAAACGGATCCTATACGTTTTAAAATTTGTGTGAGATAGCATATGTTAAGGCTGTCATATATACACGTTTATAAGTCTTGTTTTAGAACCCGGTTTTTCAGTTTATTTACATTTATCTTAAAACCTTATTGTACAACTAACATAATTTCGAATTTTCTGTAAAACTAACGACTATTTGTAGTTAGGTACAAAGCCATGCAATGGGCTGTCTCTCTTGTGCTCACCAAGGATATTGAAACCTAGTGTTTAGCGTTATAAACCTTCAAATTTAGGGCTGTGCCACGAGGGGGCGTAGGTCTACAGAGAACATTTCATTTCGTTTTCGTGTACCAGGGCATAGCTTAGTGGTTGGCGTGCTTGGACTGTGTTTCACTGGATTCGTAGCTCACGTCTCGTTGTTGGAATAGTTTGATGGCGTAAGTGCGCCGGGGACCTTGACTCCTCTTTTGGTAAACACTTTCTTAAATTGTACTCTGTCTTGGAAACTTCATAAAAAAGATAAACCACAGTAAGTTGTCAGGTAATTTTTGTCAACGACCAATACTCTAACTTAGTAATTAATGAAAGACAAAAGAAAGTGCACATCTCCTTCTTTTGGTCATATATTCTCCAGTCATAACTAGAAAAAGCTTTCAGTAAGGCTTAACAAATCAAAAATATGAAGGTTCATGGTTCGCGTCTCGTTTTCGTAAAACATTTAGTTTCACTCATTGAGGCTATGGGTGCGTTATAAGAGTAACGGCTAGTTTTCACATTTGGATTAGAACAGTTTAAAAGTTAATGGTGGGTGGGCATGTGCAACTGCCTTGCCTCTAGTCAATCTATTTAATATAAGGGACGGCCTGTGAACGTAGTCCTCGTGTAGCTTTGTCATAATGTTCGAAACAGAAAAACATAAAGTGCTGTATGAAAATGGTGAGAAGCTAAAGTTCTATGTCTGAAAGTATGATGAAAGTTAACTCATTTTGATACAGTGGTTATTATAAAACTAAACTCTGAATTTTGGTACTTTTCTAAATGAGCAAGTTCGCGTCTGTGAATCAGTCATTCGTTTAGTTTTTCTGTTTCAACCAATCTATAAACAAACAAGACAATATTCAATATCTTGATGAATTTTCCACTTTCATAAATTATTTTCACCTATTCAATTTTTCATATAATTTTAATACTCTTTGTGTGGTTGCACCACTTTAATTAACTTTTATCAGTAAGTGTTTTATTTGACCAGGGGAAATGAAATTTCAATTGATTTGTTTCGAATTTCGCTAAAATCTGTTCTAGGGCTATCTACGTTAGCTGTTTCTAATTTTGAAGAGACAGACCATAGGTAAGGTAGACAGCGACTATCTATGTTAGCTGTTTCTAATTTTGAAGAGATAGACCAGAGGTAAGGTAGACAGCGAGCAGCATTCAGGGCCAAAACTCGAGGATTATTCTTTTACCATTCAATAATGGAATTGACCGTTACATTGTAATACCTTCACGACTGAAAAGGAAAGACGAAAGCAAAACTTTAGAACCATAATATCGAACAACAGCAACATATATTTTCTTGGGTATAATCTTATTCGTTGGAGACACTATTTAACTTCATGGTAGTTTAGTTTTATCATCCATCATTTTTTATATCACGTGCTTTATGTATTCCTAGAACACCGTTAAATGCAAGGAGTTCAGCATTTATTTCATCCAAAAATTTAACATGAAATGATAAAAAGTATGTACTTAAAGAGAAGGGGAAAATGAAATTGTGTTTCTGTGCATTAATTGTTGTAAGAGCACAATGTAGAACTATGTAGAACAATGTAGAACAATGTAGAACTATGTAGAACAATGTAGAACTATGTAGAACAATGTAGAACTATGTCAACAACCCCAAGGAAAGAGATGAATCCAACACTAACATTATATTTTAACTCATTATTTACTGTAATATGATGAATCCAACCCTAACGTTATGTTTGAACTGACTACTTACTGTAATATGATGAATCCAACCATAACGTTATGTTTGAACTGACTACTTACTGTAATATGATGAATCCAACCATAACGTTATGTTTGAACTGATTACTTACTGTAATATGATGAATCCAACCATAACGTTATGTTTGAACTGACTACTTACTGTAATATGATGAATCCAACCATAACGTTATGTTTGAACTGACTACTTACTGTGATATGATGAATCCAACCATAACGTTATGTTTGAACTGACTACTTACTGTAATATGATGAATCCAACCATAACGTTATGTTTGAACTGACTACTTACTGTAATATGATGAATCCAACCATAACGTTATGTTTGAACTGACTACTTACTGTAATATGATGAATCCAACCATAACGTTATGTTTGAACTGACTACTTACTGTAATATGATGAATCCAACCATAACGTTATGTTTGAACTGACTACTTACTGTAATATGATGAATCCAACCATAACGTTATGTTTGAACTGACTACTTACTGTAATATGATGAATCCAACCATAACGTTATGTTTGAACTGACTACTTACTGTAATATGATGAATCCAACCCTAGCATTATGTTTTAACTTATTATTTACTGTAATATGATGAATCCAACCCTAGCATTATGTTTTAACTTATTACTTACTGTAATATGATGAATCCAACCATAACGTTATGTTTGAACTGACTACTTACTGTAATATGATGAATCCAACCATAACATTATATTTTAACTCATTATTTACTGTAATATGATGAATCCAACCCTAACGTTATGTTTGAACTGACTACTTACTGTAATATGATGAATCCAACCATAACGTTATGTTTGAACTGACTACTTACTGTAATATGATGAATCCAACCATAACGTTATGTTTGAACTGATTACTTACTGTAATATGATGAATCCAACCATAACGTTATGTTTGAACTGACTACTTACTGTAATATGATGAATCCAACCATAACGTTATGTTTGAACTGACTACTTACTGTGATATGATGAATCCAACCATAACGTTATGTTTGAACTGACTACTTACTGTAATATGATGAATCCAACCATAACGTTATGTTTGAACTGACTACTTACTGTAATATGATGAATCCAACCATAACGTTATGTTTGAACTGACTACTTACTGTAATATGATGAATCCAACCATAACGTTATGTTTGAACTGACTACTTACTGTAATATGATGAATCCAACCATAACGTTATGTTTGAACTGACTACTTACTGTAATATGATGAATCCAACCATAACGTTATGTTTGAACTGACTACTTACTGTAATATGATGAATCCAACCATAACGTTATGTTTGAACTGACTACTTACTGTAATATGATGAATCCAACCCTAGCATTATGTTTTAACTTATTATTTACTGTAATATGATGAATCCAACCCTAGCATTATGTTTTAACTTATTACTTACTGTAATATGATGAATCCAACCATAACGTTATGTTTGAACTGACTACTTACTGTAATATGATGAATCCAACCATAACATTATGTTTGAACTGACTACTTACTGTAATATGATGAATCCAACCATAACGTTATGTTTGAACTGACTACTTACTGTAATATGATGAATCCAACCATAACGTTATGTTTGAACTGACTACTTACTGTGATATGATGAATCCAACCATAACGTTATGTTTGAACTGACTACTTACTGTAATATGATGAATCCAACCATAACGTTATGTTTGAACTGACTACTTACTGTAATATGATGAATCCAACCATAACGTTATGTTTGAACTGACTACTTACTGTAATATGATGAATCCAACCCTAACGTTATGTTTGAACTGACTACTTACTGTAATATGATGAATCCAACCATAACGTTATGTTTGAACTGACTACTTACTGTAATATGATGAATCCAACCCTAGCATTATGTTTTAACTTATTACTTACTGTAATATGATGAATCCAACCCTAGCATTATGTTTTAACTTATTACTTACTGTAATATGATGAATCCAACCATAACATTACATTTTAGCTGATTACTTACTGTAATATTCAGGTTTCGTTTATTGTGAATCCACAAGTGTTATGACCTGTAAGAATAGGATTAAAAAAAGGCCAACTTTCGTACCCTAAAAGCTTTAAAGATCAGTAAAAGTATTAAATTATGAAGGAACTGTGAGTGTGATTCGTTAAGTTTTGGAGTTAATATCTTGTCTGTAAGTGACTTCATTAGTTACGTCTAATAAAATAAAAGCATGAGACGTAATTCCAGACAAATAATCGTAACACTATTTCAAAGTTCATTCAGAACCATTTGTTAATATACTATTAAACTTCCGATAAAACTGAGCTCCTATGACATTCATTCAGTACAGTAACGTGTTTCGTCAGAGCAGTATACAAGATAGTGAGTTAAAATTCATACAAACAACGTCTTTCACATATCACGGGACGTGAATAGTTTTGAGATATAAAGAGTCATTTGGAAAGTATACTTTAAGGAATATCAGATTAGTGTTAAATAATGAACAGTTTTGTTTTGTTTTTCGTGCACTGAAATCACATAAACATTTCTAAAGGGATATTTTTACAAATTCTTTTATCCAGTTTTGTGCAAAACAGTGCAAAATTGAAGAGTATTTCTGCAAGCAAACGAAACTGAATCATTTTATCAAAATGTTACGCATGACCTTAACAAACCGAGCAGTGACGAGGTCAGTGCCTTCTGTCCTAAATGTAAGGAGATCTTAACTTTATGAATTGTTAACTCGATGGAGAAACAGACTAAACAAATATGTGATATATAAAAGTTTATGAAGGATATATGCTGTGACTATGATACAAGATACTTTTATTGTATTTTATGATTTGTATTTCTATTATTTTATTATTATAATACAGTGGTTTTATATATGCACGTGTGTGTTCTCTAAGAATGTATTTGCAATTTATCGCACAGATACGTATGGATAGACTCAATTTTATTTTTTATTTTAAATTAAGCCAATACGATGGAAGGGCTTACCAAACAATGTATACCTTTAATGACATAGGACATTGAAACCCTATAAGCCATTAAAACAAAGACGCATATATATATTTATGTATTTCCTTACATACTTTAGGTTAACAACTACGGATGCTCATTTACTAATTACCGGTTTTGGCTTATGTTTAAAAGATTTTACTTTTCCATGAACAGTAAGTAAACTTAGTTTCTGTTCATTACTTCTATCACAATCCTTGATTTAAAAAAAAATCATATTTATTTCACTCTTATTTACATGAACATTCTTTTGTAGTTTACCTTTAAAGTTTTTATCTGTTGTAAGAACATTACAATTACATTCTGCTTAAAATATATTTTGGTTTTTACTTTATAAGTCGTACTAACAGTTAATACATTATAATTCCATGATTTATATTAAAAATTTATTCATAATTACTCCATAATTTGTAATAACAATTAATACGTTATTAGTCCATAAGTCGTAGTGGCAATTAATACATTACTACTCCATAATTTGTACTAACAATTAATACGTCATCACTTCATACGTCGTAGTGACAGTTAGTATATTATTACTCCATAATTTGTATTAACAATTAATACATTATTACTCCATAAGTAGTAGTGACAATTGATACATTATTAATCCATAAGACATAGTGACAATTAATATATTATTAATTCATAATTTGTACTAACAATTAACATATTATTACTACACAAGTCGTGCTAACAATTAGTAGATTATTACTTCACAAGTTGTACTAACAGTTAATACAGTATTACTTCATAATTCGTGCTAAAAACTAATACGTTTTTCGTCATTAAATACACTAATTTGTAAAAATGCTACATTTTTGGTAAAGAAAATGTTAATTTTTGGAAAAGTCTCCTATGTTATTAGTTTACACTGTATTTGTAAATTTATTTTTGTATATAGAACGTAAATGTTAAAATTAACATCTAATAATCTATGTTGTGACCCTGTAAAGGAAAGTAGCAGTTTTCACTCCTTAAAACGAATACGTCGTGGTTACGTAACGAGGTTTTTCATTTAGGTTCTGTGTGTAATCTCTACAGAAGATTTGTGTCGGACCAGATAAAAGAGAAACTAGACGTTAAAAATATAATAGAAACTATTGGTAAATAATTTGTAGTTATCTATTATTTATTTCGAACTTTCTATCACGTGCGAAATAAATCGTACACAATCACGAGACAGACTTACCGATTTTGTTTGCCATTCGAAAATCTAGTGCTTCATCAGTTTGAAGCTGGCCCGACTCGGTGAGAGTAAACACCGGGGAACCGTTAAGACGGGGCGACAGAAAAGCAGATTTGGAAGACAGCATGTCTTTCTTCGGTGCTAAAAGCTGCTCGATGCTGTGAAGAGAAAAACGTGCTGGAGTTTGTTTGTCCTGGAGGTTAGTAGACTGACAAACACGATGTTGCACATCTTTACTCATCGTGCCGAAGATTATATCAACAGTCTTTGATATACAGTCTGATAATGCTACAGTTATTAATTATCTAACGTTTGCTGTTGTTGTTTTTAACAGACAAGCTTCACTGGCTTCTAGTTTTGATTGTGACTCTCAGCGAGCGTCGAGCAACGAAATTTTAACACGTTAAAAATGTATACTCCTTAATATTAATATAGATTTCCCTAAAATAAGATAAAGCATAAGTTATCGAATTACCTTACTCTATTTATGGTATCTACCGTTTCACACATTGAAAGGCATTAATTTTATGGGTAATGAACGAATTCCGGATTGTTTCCTGTACCAAAATTCGGAGAAGACTGACTGGAGACGCCCCCCTCAGAATCTGTCTGCACCTTACTCTGTCTGAATCTTCAGCTTAATGGAGAACTATCCTCTTAACGAAGTTAGCCATGATCCAGCATAGAGCGCTATCTATGCACATGTTTCTTCAATGTTATTCGATACGATTTGATTGGTCCCTTGTGTCAGTTATCTTGTTCGAGTTCGGTCCTCGCCGCGCTTCCCATGTTGTTCTGTAATTTGTGAGGCGGAGCCTGATTGGCGAATACCCAAGCAAATAGAGTATTCTGGTAAATCCCCTAAATCCCAACAGCGCCATTTCCTCCCTCCCTCGATATCTCCTCTTTAAAGGAGTTAAGTACAACTAAGCCAGCCCGCACCCAACCATCGGACCGAATAATTGATTCTCTCTACACCCAGATTGAACACTTTGTATTTACCTGAACCTTCTGCACCTAGTTCATTACGTGGCTAATCCCTTTTCAGCGCCCCCAAGCGGCCCGTCGAGCGTGAAACAAGTGGACAATGGTATTGAGCTCAGCCCATTAGCTGTTCCTATTCAGAAAAAAGCTATCGGAACAAACGCAAAACAGGTAGCAATGAGAGGTAATTGTTGTTCGTCCACTTTCCCACCTATATCTTGACACATTCAGGCGTGAGTCCATCTAAACCCTCCCATTTTCTCTGCTACTCTTATCTTCAGTGACAGACTTGGTACTTTATGGAGCATTTACAAGATAGAATAGGCCTAATTACCTCAATAAGAGAGACGTCTACTCAGCAACAAAACAGATGCTGAGAGGAGACGTGGATCGACAACTTTCCCAACTTCTTTCCCATTTCTGCGTGCCTGTAGAAAGTGGGACCGGTTATTTACTTAGAAGATTATTTGCTATTTTTCCAACAGCGGGAGGTCCATTTCGCAAATCTTGTCTTTCTTCAGCAAGTAAATCCGAGTTATTTTTGACCGCCAATTACGTTCTCTTACGGATATGTTTTACACTTTGCCTTAATTGCTGAAACTTCAAGTACTTATTAAAGATTAGGCTTACATCAACAAATAGTTTTGTATATTTACAGAAAGTTTCGTTACGAAAAAAGAGGGGTCGTTTGGTATTATGATAAAAAATCAAATATTGCGCTTGCGGCCTAACATTAAACATCACATCAGAACTGTAGACTAATCATTTGTATTTAGGGTTAGTTATCTTCTACAATTAGTTTTGATTATACACACTAATCATTAAAAAAATAAAGAACAAAATGAACTACTGGTCCCCACTTCGAGAAAACTAAGAACAAAAAGTGAGGTCCTATACCACTTGTATTGCAGTTTTCTCCTTGTCAGTTTTCGGTTGCAAGTGTTAACCACACCTCTAACATGAAACACGAGCCACGAGGACACTTCGTCAGCAAACTCGTCAACAAACTGGCGGCCTCTTGGTAAGCCTTTTCGGCACAGTGAAAAAACAAACAGTACTGCTACTGTTTGATGCGTGGGCTGTTCCGTTCCATTTCCATCCTATTACGGCTAGTCTACTCTGTTAGGGGTCAGGGGGTTTAAGGCCTATTCAGCTGATAAGTAAGTCAATTTATGAGGTTGAAAATATAAATATATAATTTTTTTCTGTTGACTTACTTAACGGCCGAACAAGGGAAAACCGTAGAAGTCTATACTGTTAGGCACGCTATACATCAGTTTGAACTAACTGGAAGATGTTTAGAAAAAAACTTGTAGGGAAAATTGTAAAAAATGTAAAACAATAAAATGGAAACAACCTCTAATAATTCAAGCTAAGTTAGGCTTATTGTTTCATTAAATACGATGTGTTTGCATGCTGTTTTATTCAAGGTGTAGGAAGTTTAGAAATAAATGACGCTAATGGAAATTTAAAATGTTGCTATAAAGTAATGTCTTCTTTTATACCAGAAGAATGACGCAGTCGGACGTTGGGAGAAACACGCTTGTTGTGCACGTGAATGTGAGAAGAAAACTAATTACAGAGAAAAAAAGCGACTACAAGAAAGTGTCTCAAAAACGGAAATAAAAATTTAAGAGATAATTTAAAGTACCTTTATTCTTAATTTGCAAACGGTTCGCCCCCTAGCGGCAAGTCTAATTGAGGTCTTATAACACTCAAAATTGGGTTTAGATACATACGCGTTGTTTGTATTGGTTACATTTATAGTTCATAAACAAACAATGAAACGTCAGGCCACTGTAAACTTCGTAATACACTCGTCACGATCAGAACTACTCTTAATTCTGACCGTACGTAGTTGTGTTAATTGTGGGTTTTCTGTAATTCTTATTTCCTGCGATTTTGACCGTTGCAACACGAAATTTGATATATTAAGACGATTTAGTGCGGAAAATGCCGAACTACTGAAATGTTCGGTTTATGTTAAGGGGATTTTCTTTAAGTTCAATTTACTAACATGTTGAAAATATGAATATGTGTAAAAATATGGAGAGAATAAATAAAAAAAATGTGACCGTTAAGCCAAAAGATTCATTGTTGATTATTTGTGTCCTCTGTGGCTCAAAGGTAAATATGAGGGCTTATAGTACAAACATTGAGGTTTGATACTAGCAGTGAGCACAGTTGACATAACCCATTGTTTAACTTTGAGTTTAGACAGTTTAGCAGTTGTTTGTGATGTGTTTTTATCGAATTTTCTGAGGAAGTGGCATCAACACCACTAGTGAGCACAGTTGACATAGCCCATTGTTTAACTTTGAGTTTAGACAGTTTAGCAGTTGTTTGTGATGTGTTTTTATCGAATTTTCTGAGGAAGTGGCATCAATACCACTAGTTGACATAGCCCATAGTTTAACTTTGAGTTTAGACAGTTTAGCAGTTGTTTGTGATGTGTTTTTATTTAAGTTTAAGTTTAGAGTCGGCCAGTTACCGCGTCCCCTTAATCTCAAAAACGTTTCGCTTCAGAATTTGGGAAGACATGTGGCATAGCTCAAGTTTAAGTTTGGCAAAACTTCGAGGCTCGGTGTAGCTCTGTAGCTGATACAGATCCGTGCTTTAGCTCAAGGATGGCCAGATGAGCCTCTGAACTAGCGGTACAGATCTGTTTAACTTACTTTGGCTGCGGATCAGGAATAATAGAACCATAGGGCTAGGTAGGATGGTGCTGTTTTGTCATTTAGAAATTAAAACATCCCATGAGGTTAAATGAATTTTCTGGGAAATTGACAGGAAATATGAAATCTGATTTTAAAGTTCCATGTGTTTTATTATTATTTTTTTCCAAACACTTCGGCCCTCACAGTGGCACGTCTACGGATTTATACCGCTAGAAACTGTGTTTCGTTACCTGTGTTCGGCAGAACACAGATAGCCCTTCATGTAGCTTTGTGTTTAATACCAAACAACAACAACCTAAACTATTCAGCTACCTTTTCAACACCATTAATTTTTTTTTATTAATAAATAATGCAAACAGAAAACAGTGAGAACATAAGCAAAACAACGAAAAATAACGAAACGTTTTTCTCTTAAAACAACTTTAAGGTTAAACCATCCAAAACCGTACTTAAAACAAAACAGGAAGAACTAGAGAAAACTATGGAGCACACTGATGTGCCTGGCTCCAACTCTGGCGTAAGTAGTTACTAGGAAATACGGTTTGGTTTGTTTAGATAGCTACACGAGGGCTATCTGCGCTAGCCGTTCCTAATCTAGCAGCGTAAGACTAGAGGGAAGGCAGCTAGTCATCACCACCCACCGCCAACTCTTGGGCTATTCTTTTGGCAACGAATATTGGGATTGATCGTCACATTATAACGTTCCCAAGGCTGAAAGGACGAACATGTTTGGTGTGATGAGGATTCGAACCCCGCGACCCTCAGATTACGAGTCGAGTGTCTTAACCACCTGGCTATTCCGGTTCAGGAAATCAGGTTAGGACTGTATCCAAGATGAATAAAAGGCATTTTTTTATGGCTGGAAAGTATTATAACGAAGATTGTCTAACTGTGTCAAACCTACTGTGTCTAGAACAAATAAACAACACTTTTATTGTTTGAGTGTTTCAACAACGAAAGAGGAAGAACAATTTGATGAAATTATCTCTAGTTAAAGAAAAGAATAAAAAGAAAGAAATAAGGTATTATTAAAACAGAAAGGAGAACGTTTTTACTTTATGTGTATTATACCTGAAACCGGAGGAAATAAACATTTTATCCATTAAACTGTTCACGAGATGCGTGTTCCTTTTGGATGTTAATTGTGTATGATGGGGATTTTAAAGTCTCAGGTGTATCACTTTCAGCCGTGGATGCGTTATAATATGATGGTCAATCCTACTTTTTATTGATAAAAGAGTAGCTCAACAGTGGTGGTGAATGGTGTTGACTAGTTGCCTTCTCTCTAGTCTATCATTTCTAAATTAGGGACGGGTGGCATAGATAGCCCTGGTGTAGCTTTGCGCAAAATTCCAAAAAATAGACAATAAACAAGCAGAACTGAGAATGTTGTCGAGAGGCATGACGGGATATGTTATGAAATGTCCCTTGCACACTTAGACGTTTTAAAGGATTAATGTCCATTACGTAGGTTAAGTATTGGTGGCTGAGGGATATCAAATACGTTTTTAATTGTTAAGTCGTTACCCTAGGTGTGTATTTAAAGTTTTAAGTCGTGCACACAAGTTTGTTAGTATTTCATTAAAAAGTATTCTGTATAATTTAAACTACAACAAACTACATGTAGTTCGAGCGAAGAAATTATTACCGAAATGTCCAAAAAGAAACCCATTGTAACTTTTTGTTGTCCACTTCCAATTCTCAGTTTATGCGAATTATCTCGTTAGCTCTAAATGACTGGTACAAGCGCACACCCATTCACGTGCACTCTCACGGATCTCAGCCAATCCGAGTTATTTCAGTAGTACACTGGGTAGCGTATGTAATTAAACTCAAATTGCAAATACTGTATGAAAACGAAAGCTTAAATAAAATGCTGAATATTGCATACGAAGAAGGTAAACTGGTAGATTAATAAATACATATTTTAATGAATAAAAAGTATCTAGAAAAACGATGAAATTAGATTTATCAAAAATAAGTTACTCTTTTTCACTTCGAAACCTTTCTAGAATATATAATTAAAAACATATGTAGTACGGCTACATATATAATTATATACATACATATAATTATAATACATGTATAATTATAAAGAATGTACAATTAAAAACATATGTAGTACGGCTACATACATATAATCATAATACATGTATAATTATAAAGACTATACAATTAAAAACATATGTAGTACTGCTACATATATAATTATATACATACATATAATTATAATACATGTATAATTATAAAGAATATACAATTAAAACATATGTAATACTGCTACATATATAATTATATACATACATATAATTATAATACATGTATAATTATAAAGAATATACAATTAAAACATATGTAATACTGCTACATATATAATTATATACATACATATAATTATAATACATGTATAATTATAAAGAATATACAATTAAAACATATGTAGTACTGCTACATATATAATTATATACATACATATAATTATAATACATGTATAATTATAAAGAATATACAATTAAAACATATGTAGTAGGCTACATATATAATTATATACATACATATAATTATAATACAATTAACAACATATGTAGTACTGCTCCCAGTTTGCCCCTGAAGAAGAAAGGTTCACTTTTCGAAAGCTCTCTGGTTAGAGGGTTTCTATTTCATTTTTATCAAGACTTCTTGAACCTACGTGTTTTTAGAACATCGTGGTTACATCTTTTCTTTGTAATCCAATTACCGTTGATTGTAAATCGAGGCGACAATTTGTCACTAGATAGAAGGAAATGGTTTCAGTGGAATTTCCCGTATTCTTGTTAGAGCAGAAGAGTATTTTGAAGTTTTACCATTTATATGTTAACACATTAAACACATGATTATGAAGAACTTTTCCTTATCAAAACGGAGGCTCGGTATGGCCTAGTGTGTTAAAGCCTTCGACTCGTAATCCGTAGGTCGCGGGTTCGAATCCGGGTCCCTCCCCAAACGTGCTCGCCCTTTTCAGCCGTGGGGGCGTTATAATGTGACGGTCAATCCCACTATTCGTTGGTAAAAGAGTCGCCCAAGAGTTGGCGGTGGATAGTGATGACTAGCTGCCTTCCCTCTAGTCGTACACTGCTAAATTAGGGACGGCTAGCGCAGATAGCCCTGGAATAGCTTTGCGCGAAATTAAAAACAAAACAAAACATCTTTATCAAAACGCATATCTTGACACTAAAATATTTTCCATTCATTTTTATTAAATTAATTAATCCTAATTCGAAATATTCAATCACCACCATGCTGAAATACGTGTAAAATCGCGATCACAAAGAAATGTTCCCCGTTTCTGTCCATAAATCCCAGTTTCAATTAGGTCTGACAATATTATCGTAGAATTCATAAACTCCGTTCTCGAAAAAATGTTTTATCATTTGTTTGATCAAAAATATCATAAGCCTTATTTCGCAAAACATTCCTTCCCAAAAACACAAACAAACACACTAGACACAAACACCCTGAGTAAAACCAAAAAGGTTTTACCTTTGGATACGTGATCCGCAATTTCGTTCGTAACGTTCTCCAAAACGATAAATATCCAAACCAATGATGTTATCTTACACTACTGAGTAAATGGCCTTTGAGAAAGTATGTGAAAATGCTTTTCCTTTTTTGATTGGTTGCTAACTCCCTGGGTAGGTTGGGTGAAGATTCGTTCCTTGCTAATTCCATAGCCATGTAAAAGACACTCTGTGTTATTTATGTAATACTTTATCTTCTACGTATGTACATGTACGTGGTCCTATTTTATAATGTGTTTTTATTTTGGTAGAAATTATTTGCTTATATTTTTAATTTTTACTCTATTTACACCCGTAGGGGTTAATAAAATCTTCTACAGAACAAAGCTGGACTTCTCAACAGAAGTCCATATGGACTAATAACGAGGAATATGGCACAAAAAGCAACATGAAGTTACTATATCAAAAGTGTATTTATTTAATCGAGTTTGTCAAATTTACATTTTTATATATAACTGTGTGTATCAGGAAACACGACTGATTTACACGTTATGGGTTTTGGTTTTGTTTTTCGGTCACGTTTTTCTTCAGGCTTAACTAATAACAGTTAAGAATACAATAATTTCACGTGTGCAGTCGCGTTTTGTTAAATTTTTTTTCTAAAATTTTCATCGAAATACAATGAAGTTAGTCCTAGTTTGAGCTGCAAGTTACCATTTAGGTTAAATCACTAACGAAGTCCAGCTTTATAACTTCTAACTTTCACCTTTACTTCATTCTTGCGTTGAAATTCAATGAACGAAGACAATATTACAAGTTGATATTTGTTTTTGAATAGGAGTCGTTCTGTTCAAATGTTTAGTATGATTGTGAACCGGGATTTCTGTGTTCAGAGTCTTGCAACCTTTGGCACGAAATCCTGCTCTGTAATTTGGGAAGTGGATGCTTCATAAGGGTTACAGTTAAACATTTCTGTTTGAACAGGTAAGACTATTCCAACGGTTGACTGTGGGAACTGCTGAAGAACTAACTGGCTTCCCTCTAGTCTATTAGTTCACAATTAGAGATAGGTATGGAAAAACAACAACAATGTTTTAAATGTTATGCGTCAAAGTAAACTCGCTCTTGTTTCTATTTTATGAATCCTGAAATAGACAAGTCGTAGTTTTTGTGTATTTCAAAAACGAAGAGGTTTTAACACGTATCCTTTTATTATCTACACAAATAGCAGAATTGATCGCCACATTTAACATCCTGATGGCATGTTTTCTGAGGGGTTCTGAGCCTATGACTCGCCAGGTCTTCTTTGGAGGACAACAAATTTATTTATAAATATACAAAATTTACAATTTATTGACCCGAAACTGAGTAGAGAAAAATGCCATCATTACATTTTAATGATATTACAACTCAACAGATGCATATTACAGTTGAAAGGTTAAAACATATTGTAATTATATTACAACCCAATGGACGCATATTACGTGAAGTAATTCGTGATGACGAGAAACCCACTTGAAGTAAAAATGTATCTCAGGACAGTTGGTGTGGGTACTAACACTTTTCCCAAAATAAAGCAGAGAACAACGTTTCGACCTTCTTAGTTTGTTTTTGTTTTGTTTTCGAATTTCGCGCAAAGCTGCACGAGGGCTATCTGCGCTAACCGTCGCTAATTTTGCAGCGTAAGACTAGAGTGAAGGCAGCTAGTCATCATCACCCACCGCCAACTCTTGGGCTACTCTTTTACCAAAAAATAGTGGGATTGACCGTCACAATGTAACGCTTCCACGGCTGGGAGGGCGAGCATGTTTGGTGCGACCGGGATTCGAACCCGCGACCCTCGGATTACGAGTTGAACGCCTTTACCCACCTGGCCATGCCGGGCCCATTTGAAAAAAATCTCACAACAAAACACAACGTTCCAGTAAACATCAAATTTATTCAAAAACCAGGTACAAAACGAAAGTTCATGCTATGTAAAAACTATACTAACAAACACAACACCAACACAAATTATATTGTCCCCCAGTGGTACAGCGGTATGTCTGCGGACTTACAACGCTAAAAACCGGGTTTCGATACCTGTGGTGGGAAGAGCACATATAGCCCATTGCGTAGCTTAGTGCTTAATTGAAAACAACAATAACAACATAATTTATAACATATCATGGAACAACTGCCACGACTTTTGTATTGGAGAAACAAGCAGAAAAATGGAAACTAGGTTCAAAGAACGCAAAAACAACACCTTCACACGTTTTTGAACACTGCAAATGAAATAAACACAACATAGCCATAGAAAACTCCCAGATACTAAGTAGGGAAACAAATATAAACAAACGCAAATTATAGGAGCCCTGCTTATACAACAACAAAACCCAAAATTAAACCAATATGAAGGAACACCTTTATACCTATACTAATTAATAGCCTAAAATCTAACTGCCATACTCCCTACAATCCAGTACCCGTTTATACTCTCGTTCCTAAGACCTGTGCCCAGCAACGGTCAGTTTCCAACTCTCACTTTGTTAACCTGAAGATGACCTGAGAAGATCGAAACGTTGTTTTCTACTTTATTTTGGTAATAGTGTTAATACCCATACCAGCCGTCCTGAGATACATAGATGTATATTATTGTAATGATATAACAACCCAACAGATGTATATTACATTTCAAATGTTAAAACTGGGAGTGGGTTAACAGGCTCGTTCTGTGGCTTAGAAAACTGTTGAAAAGAACCACCCTTCGGTTTTACTACAACAAATAAAGGAACAATGGTAGATGAAACAGTTGTATAATATATTCGTAAGTTTACCTAAGAAATACAGTGAGGAGCATAGTGTTTGTTGTATACGAAAAATGGTATTTGCTAGGCAGAATTAAAACTGTGGATAACTGTCCACTATTAAGATGCTCTGAGGCAAATGTTTACTTCATCACAACTTGTTTTCCAAGGCGTTTTTTTTTTCTCTTTTTATATGCAATATGTGTTTAATAAAAGCTTGTACTGGATGGTTGAATTTTTAAATATTTTTAAGAGGAATCTCCCAGTTGGCCATGATTGCTCTTCCCCCCCCTTCATCTCCAAACTTTCACTTTAAACCCTGCTAATATTGTTTTAAAATATCTTTATTATTATTGTTGTTATTTTGATTCATAAAGAACGGAGAAACTCAGACGTATCTTTTCCAGAGTTTGTACACACTTCACTTACAGGGGGCGCAACAACTGTGCCTTTAAGGATTAACATCACATATGAAGTCTAACCTCTTAATCGCACCGGTCTCTTACCCACTTCAAAATCACTGACACATAAATGTAAAGAGTGCCTGCCAAAGGCGCGTACACACGCACGCCGCCCCCGTCATCCACGTGGAGTCAAGGTAGCCAGTTCCACGTATGGCGCAAGTATCTTTACCACTGAAAAATAATTCGGTGTCGTGAGTTTAACGCGTGTCTCGTTGCTTGAAATGATTCAAATTCATCTCGCGGTTAACAACGAAAATTTGAAATGGAGTTGCGAAAGCCATCATTTCTTGTATATATTTAAAGTAACTCGACAAAAGAGTTTTCGAAAGTCAAAATTCGTGCGCTTGATCACTGTTTTAAAAATCGGCGTCCTTGAAAATGTATTTGGTTAGTTCTTTCTTTATTTTTTTTTCGGATGGAAGGGCTATTATTTTTAGTCTCGACTTTTACGGCTTCAAAGGTCCTCTTTTGAAAACCCCGTCTTTCACACGTCACTGCCGAGAATTCTTTGGCTTCAAGGAAGATCACAGAACCGTTGTAAAACATTATACATTAGCCTTTAAGATAACTTTTTCCCGGGGTGGTTGAGCGGTAAGCGTAAGAGCTTATTATACAAAAAAATTCGTGTTTCAGTATTCGTGGTAGACACAGCACAGATAGCCCATTTGTGTAGCTTAATAACAAATAAATGAAACCGCTTTAGATAATGTAGAAATTTTCACAGTTTTATTACTCAGATGCTTTTGGGAAAAAGCAAAAACCGAAAAGAAACTATTTTAAAGACCGTGACCTTGCCTGAACTTGGACTATTTACAGACAACTACCACTTAATAGATTTTGGATGTTACATGTCAATTGTCACAGCTCAAGGGTTTTGTAATTTCACTTCAACTAACCAATGAAAAACGCGGGTCGGCTCTGTCGCAGGACCCTAAATGTTGAAACTAGTAATCCAACATTTCGAATCTGTTCGATACAACGAAATATTCTTCATATTTTAAGCTGTGTGTGCATATGGGTTTATGGGGTTGCCGAACGACCATCTTCCCTCTGGCGGAAGATAGCTTCACTGTTTTTGTCACGAACACAAGCCGATGAAATATGCACTGAAAATTGTTCCAATCATTATAGCCAATAGATTACGTGGTCAGTGCATTGCCGGGACTGTAGAATGGTTGGTCCATGTCCTGCATGATCTTTGTTTTCAGTTCATAGTTTTGTCACTAGGGTTCACATGAAACAACAGTTTCAACCCTTATATTTATGATATTACACTGAACTAAAATTAACTTGTAAGTCTTGCGATATGTAAGAAAAACAATCCCTTGTTTTAAACGAATCACAGTTAAATTGTTTTTTCTAATCGAAACAGGAGCCTGCACTGGAGAGGCACGTTATGCCGTTCCTTTTTGATATTTGTTTGACCTGTTAACCAAAACATTGCGTCATTTTTTTCTTCAATACAGTACGTAGATGAAATTTCTCTGTCTTTGAGTCAAGAACTACTAACATGACAATAATGAAGATTCCATAAATTATTTTGTTTTTGATAAATAAAACGAACGGTTTCCAATCATTTACGTATTAAAATAACTAGCCCGCTTATTTAAACAGTCGTTTAGTCAACGTATTAAGTTGGTAGACTCAACACACAATTGGACATTGCTGTACCAGACACATATATCGAAGCTCGTGGAACCACGGTATATGTCTCCAGGGTATGTGCTGCAACACGAGGTTACACGTGCAACGCACGCGCGCTCCTCTTCTTCCCAGCCACCTTTAGAGCCCTCGGGCTCTGTTTCTTTGTGCAACCAGTCAACTGTCTAATAAAACTATATTGAAACGGAAATTTTGTCCAATCGTCGTTTCTTGTTGGAAGGCGAAATAGAACAAAATTGGTCAGAGCTGCAGAGATTACCGGGGCATAGGCAAACATAATTTTAGGGTTTTGGTGCCAATAGAAGTTCATATTAGGCACATGAAGCCCGGGGGAAGAATCAATGACAAGCGAGTAACGGAATATTAGGTTGGCTCAGTGTGTGTACTTTCGCCATTTTCTCTTTCCGTCTGATTTAGCTAAAGACGACAAGGCAGCGCAAGGAGCAGAGAAGCCCTTCTCAGTACAGAAACAGTTTAATATCCTTTCACCAGTACTTTTGTTTACCGACCGGACCAAAACGTCAAAGGATCGGTTACGGCGAAATTATATTTTGTTTGGTATAATACAGAGTACAAGCCTGTAGCGAAGAGATTCGGACGAGCTACTGTTAAATGAGGCAGAATGTTTCGGCTTGTGTTTAGAACTAGAAATTAATTCAATAGTTGAATATGAATTTTACAACCCGCGGTCCTTTTCAGTAGGTTTAATCTGCACAGTCACATCGCGTCTTATAAACGCTGCGTTTAGCATGTCTCCGTTTATTATACGTTAAGTCGAAGTAGTTAGCGCATTGGCAAACATAAAGTTGTATAGATTACCATTCACACGTGGAAAAACTTTCCCGGGAAAAAACACACAGATACAAACGCATCCGCCCCTACTGCTTATGTCGAGTTACCGTCAACAACAACGTATACAAGTATTTATTTAATCGTTCGTACATCAGTTAAACTACGGCTTTTGATTTTCAATGACATAAGAATATACAATAGATTTAAATATGGCGTAAATTGGCTGTACGAAAAGCGCAGATAGTCCTCGTGTAGCTTTGCGCGAAATTAAAAAAAAAAACAAAACAAACTATACGAAAAAGACACACAATCCTATATGTTCTTCCAAACCTCGTCGTTTGTCACTCTTAGTTGAAAATTATTTTATTCTGTCTTTGATACCGCCAAATTTATATAAGATTGTAAGTTATAATAATCTCGTTCTCAAAACTATACTCTCGCATGCACATCTTTCTGTGTTGGTTTATACAAGAATGTATAAAGTATCGTTAAGCCTAAATACAGTTATAACTGGGATAGTAAATACTCGGTATATGTTTTCCTCACTTCCAAGAGTAAAGAATTTGCAAAAACCTAACTAGCCTTGAAAGACCAGTCTTATGTCTTAAGACGCTGAGTAAATCTGTTTTCAGAGTGCATAAAATAATTAGAAAAATTTAAATATACAGTTGAGTTCTTATCAAAATTAATTACTGAATATATTTTCAATATCTTTAGCCCTGACATAACAGTTATAGAATGGCTCTGAGGTGTGATTTTATTTAATTTTTTCACACATACAAACTTTTATCTCATAGTGTCTTCATCTCTTGACTGCGGCCCGGCATGGCCTAGCGCGTAAGGCGTGCGACTCGTAATCCGAGGGTCGCGGGTTCGCGCCCGCGTCGCGCTAAACATGCTCGCCCTCCCAGCCGTAAGGGTGTATAATGTGACGGTCAATCCCACTATTCGTTGGTAAAGAGTAGCCCAAGAGTTGGCGGTGGGTGGTGATGACTAGCTGCCTTCCCTCTAGTCTTACACTACTAAATTAGGGACGGCTAGCACAGATAGCCCTCGAGTAGCTTTGTGCGAAATTTCCAAACAAACAAAACAAACAAACATCTCTTGACTGACTCGATGCCTAATTAAAGATTACAAATCGGGTGGCTAAACCTTTTCAATTGATATATTTGGCCGCGCCAGTGGTCTCATACACTAATATATTCCAATACTCCTTAAAATAATTTCAATTTGAGGGGAGACAAGTAGAAGTCCTGATGAGTAATCAAAATAAAAACGCGCGCCTCGTTCTGCAATTGTTTGTGAATTATTGTGTTAATGTACCATTAGAGTATATTATGTTAATGTACCATTAGAGTATCTTATGTTAATGTACCATTAGAGTGTCTTATGTTAATGTACCATTAGAGTATATTATATTAACGTACCATTAGAGTATCTTATGTTAATGTACCATTAGAGTATATTATATTAATGTACCATTAGATTATCTTATGTTAATGTACCATTAGAGTATATTATATTAACGTACCATTAGAGTATTTAATGAATTTCCACAAATAGTTTTCTTTCTTTAAACACCTTCCAAGTTTTCGGTTGGGATAACTGAAACCTGGTATACACTCTAATCATCTTACAACTATCCTAGTTTGTATAACTGAAACCTGGTATACACTCTAATCATCTTACAACTATTCTATTTAGTATAACTAATACGTGGATACACTCTAATCATCTTACAACTATTCTATTTAGTATAACTGATACGTGGTATACACTCTAATCATCTTACAACTATTCTATTTAGTATAACTAATACGTGGTATACACTCTAATCATCTTACAACTATTCTATTTAGTATAACTAATACGTGGTATACACTCTAATCATCTTACAACTATTTTATTTAGTATAACTGATACGTGGTATACACTCTAATCATCTTACAACTATTTTATTTAGTATAACTGATACGTGGTATACACTCTAATCATCTTAAACTATTTTAGTTAGTATAACTGATACATTAATCAATCTATATGATATTAGAACATTAACTACTGTATAAGATATTAAAACACTAATCAATCTATATGACATTACAGCATTAATCACTCGATGTCATATTAGAACTTTAATCAATCTATATGATATTAGAACATTAACTACTTTATATGATATTAGAACATTAACTACTTTATATGATATTAGAACATTAACTACTCTATATGATATTAGAACACTAATCAATCTATATGACATAAGAGCTTTAATCACATTATATGACATGAGAGTTTTAATCACTCGATGTGATATTAGAATATTAATCACTCTATAAGTTATTAGATAATTAAATGGTGTATACTTTAATCATTATATAACATATTAGAACAATCAGTTGTTGTATATTCACATTTACCTCACAAGAGACGTTTCTCTATCTTTGTTGTATATCTTATATTCACATTTACCTCACAAGAGACGTTTCTCTATCTTTGTTGTATATCTTATATTCACATTTACCTCACAAGAGACGTTTCTCTTTCTTTGTTGTGTATCCACATTTACCTCACAAGAGACGTTTCTCTTTCTTCTTTTCACTTTCGCTACAACAGTAGAACAATAAAATGTTATACCTGTAGTTATAGTGACGTTTTGTTTGAATGTAGTGTTATGGTACATCAGAAAACCGTTTTTCAAGTTGATATTAAAATCGTGAAGCGAGTGTCTTTTGGATGCAGTGGGTCGGCAAGAACAATTGAAGATAGAATTTTGATTTTCAGTTTATTTATCTATGTTTTAAAGAACATTTTCAAAAACAGGCTTTATTAAGAATTATATAAGTTTTTGTGTTTCAGTTAGTTGGAGGACATGATGGCAGCCAGGCGTGGCCTAGTGGTAGGCATGTCTAACTATTAACCTAAAGGTCTATGGTTCGTGTCCCCTTTTTCGCAAAATTTCGCTCCGTGCTTTTGGGCCGTAGATGTATTATAAGAGTACAGTCAGATCCACTATTTTGTTAGAGTAGTCCAAAAGTTGTCGGTGGGCACTATTGACTATCTGCTAGCGCAGATAGCCCTCGTGTAGCTTTGGGCGAAAATCAAAAACAAACAAACAGACTATCTGTTAGAAAATTAGGTTTAACTTTGATAATCATTGAATAGCTCTGCACGAATATCCATAACAAACAAGTAAACAAATGTATTTCAATTTATTTAAAGAAGGCGTCTGAAACGAAGACAGAACTTCACAGTTTAATGAAAGGGCGTCAGAGCTCGTGCCTTGGTTTCCAAATCTTGCGACATCGGCGTGAATTCGACACCTTCCGGCTCAGCAACAACGACACACGTGGGGAAAACTGACTAACTGTTTGTATAAAGATGAAAATGTGGTACGCGATCGCTGATCTTCAGGAATAACAAGTGTCGTGTGAAAATTATAAATACAACACTCGGTTATTTCTGTTTTTGTTCGATAATTACTGACTTTTGGACAAATAGTAAATAGTTTGTAAAGTGACTTTCCTAGTACAATAACACACTTAGAAAACGGTGACAACGAATATAAACACAAGCAGAATCGTGAAATTCTGGTGTTATTTTCTGGATACTGTATTATGTATAAATATATTTCGCTGCGCACATGCAAAGTCTACAAACGCATTTCAAGCCCGGAAATAGCTACATCGAATAGTAGAAGTTTGATACTGTTTTTATCAATTATTCAGTTATATAGCAGATCTTTTGTGAGAATACGAATTATGGAAAATAATTAAAAGAAATAGGAATTGAATTTACTTTTGATCTATTTCAATCAGCTCGATCAGTTTAAAACCACTGTTTGGTTTTGTACGTTAACATACGTATGTAACGAATTGACAAAAGCATGTACAGTACTTTACGTAGCCACGCGCTTACAACAACGAAAAAATTCTACTATTAAATATTAACGTTTTAAAGAACGTAAACACTGTTGTTTTATTTTGTACGTTTGAATACGTAAGTTTGCGTTTATTACAAAGAACGAACTCTAGTTTAAAACATGAAGGGTGTGAAACCTTTATCAACTGGTTATTTGTCTTTGTGGATATGATTGCTCAAAATAATTAACATGATATCCAGTCTGGTGTTAGATTTACCACTTGCCTCTGAGTTATACCGCTGTCGGAGAATTCTGCTCCTTGTCAGTTTAAATACAGAATTACCGTCTGCGTAAAAGACCATATTTTAAATATCACTTTGTTATTGGAGTTTGTACCTGACACTGTTATTGGTTGTTAATGTTTGGATACGTAAACGGCCGGGCATGACCAGGTGGTTAAGGCGCTCAACTCCTAATCTGAGGGCTGCGGATTCGAATCCCCGTCACACCAAATATGCTCGTCCTTTCAGTCGTGGGGGCGTTATATGTGCCAATCAATCCCACTATTCGTTAGTAAAAGAGTAGCCCAACAGTTGGCGTTGGGTGGTGATGACTAGCTGACTTCCGTCTAGTCTTACACTGCTAAATTAGGGACGGATAGCGCAGATAGCCCTCGTGTAGCTTTGTGCGAAATTCAAAACGAACAAGCAGTATATAAACTGTCAATGAACTACTGAAGTCAAAATGCTCGCGGCAGATAATGAGTGGAGAGACAACTGCGCAGCCTTGCTCTGAAACAAACAATGAGATCTTGTTTGTTCGGAGTTCAGCGCAAAGCTATATAAAGGGATATCAGTGCTCTACCCACTACAGGTATCGAAACTCAGTTTCTAACTTTGTAAGTTCGCAGGCATGCCGTTGTGTTTGTTTTTGAATTTTGCGCAAGACTGCACGAGAGCTATCTGCGATAGCCGTCCCTAATTTAGCAATGTAAGACTAGAGGGAAGGCAACTAGTCATGACCACCTACCCGCCAACGCTTGGGCTACTCTTTTACCAACGAATAGTGGGATTGACTGTCACATTATAACGCCCTCACGGCTGAAAGGGGGAGCATATTTGGTGCGACGGTGATTCGAAACTGCGACCCTAAGATTACGAGTCAAACGCCTTAACCCACCTGGCCGTGCCGGGCCATCAGAACCTAGTTTAAACAAACTGATTAAAACATTGGTCTCTTGTTGGGTATGGCTAAAATAGAATAAATTAAAAATTATTTTTTTAACAATCAAACTTTTTACTTCCGACTTAAAACGATTACATAAGAACCAATATCTGTATTCCTTTATATAAGATTTCACATACAGAAATTATTTATAAGTTTGTTAAAAAATGACATAATTTGGAATGACAAAATATTTTTTTGGGTTCAGAGGTTAATGACCATGAGATTTATTCATAAAGTTATGTATATTTTATTATTTTTTAAATATTATTTAAATTAATTCGTTAAAATTGTTAATTAATTTGCTTAGGGTTTTAAAATGAAAATTCATTTTGCTGTTCAGAGCAGCTTGTACTTTTGTCACGAAACAAATAACACTTTAATTAATTAATTAAACACTTTGAATAATTTGTATTTTTTTGTTTTAATTATACCGATTTCTAAAACGGTTATTTTTTTCAATTTATTCCTAAGTACCACTTTCGTTTTCATTGTTCTTATTACTTGAAATGTAACAACGTTATATGATATTTTTACGTACACTCTAACATTTGTTTTACACGTGACAGAATTGTAACAGTTTAATTGTTACTGAAGACAGTTCGCAGTTATTTTCTACAACATTTTTGTCGCTAGTTTATTCTCGGGCATTTCAGTTTATAAAACGATACTTTTAAAATTTACAACTATACTGGACTACAACAAGACGAGAAAATGTATTTCGTACTATCAAATCCAGATGATCTATACGACGTTTGAATTGCCTTTCTTGTGTGTCAAGAGATTAAATCGTTACAGAACATTCTGTAACACGAAACGTACTGTAACTGACACATCTTGTAACATTGATCATCCTGTAGCATGGAATATCCGTAACACAGAACATGTTATATCACAGAACATGCTATATCACAGAACATGTTATATTACAGAACATGCTATATCACAGAACATGCTATATCACAGAACATGCTATATTACAGAACATGCTATATCACAGAACATGCTATATCACAGAACATCCTTTAAAATGGACCGATAAGGAAGGTCAAAAGATATTATAAACAAATAAAATCACTTGATCAATCTCTTAAAAATTTCACTTGACCACTTAAACCTTTCTTTTGAAATACAATTACCCACCCCAATGGTACTTTTTTTCAAAATCCTGTTGACTACTCAGTATTTATATATTTTTAAATCTGATTGACAAATCACATATTTCTCTTCAAAACGACTGACAACTGAAATATTTTCTTGAAACCATTCAAGAATGGTATTGTTGTCACAGTTTCTTATTATTTCTGGTGACACCATTCAAGAATGGTATTGTAGACATAGTTTCTTATTATTTCTGGTGAAACCATTCAAGAATGGTATTGTTGTCAAAGTTTCTTATTATTTCTGGTGAAACCATTCAAGAATGGTATTGTTGTCAAAGTTTCTTATTATTTCTGGTGAAACCATTCAAGAATGGTATTGTTGTCAAAGTTTCTTATTATTTCTGGTGAAACCATTCAAGAATGGTATTGTTGTCACAGTTTCTTATTATTTCTGGTGAAACCATTCAAGAATGGTATTGTTGTCACAGTTTCTTATTATTTCTGGTGAAACCATTCAAGAATGGTATTGTTGTCACAGTTTCTTATTATTTCTGGTGACACCATTCAAGAATGGTATTGTTGTCATAGTTTCTTATTATTTCTGGTGAAACCATTCAAGAATGGTATTGTTGTCACAGTTTCTTATTATTTCTGGTGAAACCATTCAAGAATGGTATTGTTGTCACAGTTTCTTATTATTTCTGGTGAAACCATTCAAGAATGGTATTGTTGTTATAGTTTCTTATTATTTCTGGTGACACCATTCAAGAATGGTATTGTTGTTATAGTTTCTTATTATTTCTGGTGACACCATTCAAGAATGGTATTGTTGTCATAGTTTCTTATTATTTCTGGTGAAACCATTCAAGAATGGTATTGTTGTCACAGTTTCTTATTATTTCTGGTGAAACCATTCAAGAATGGTATTGTTGTCACAGTTTCTTATTATTTCTGGTGAAACCATTCAAGAATGGTATTGTTGTCATAGTTTCTTATTATTTCTGGTGAAACCATTCAAGAATGGTATTGTTGTCATAGTTTCTTATTATTTCTGGTGAAACCATTCAAGAATGGTATTGTTGTCATAGTTTCTTATTATTTCTGGTGAAACCATTCAAGAATGGTATTGTAGTCATAGTTTCTTATTATTTCTGGTGAAACCATTCAAGAATGGTATTGTAGTCATAGTTTCTTATTATTTCTGGTGAAATCATTCAAGAATGGTATTGTTGTCATAATTTCTTATTATATCTGGTGAAACCATTCAAGAATGGTATTGTAGTCATAGTTTCTTATTATTTCTGGTGAAACCATTCAAGAATGGTATTGTTGTCACAGTTTCTTATTATTTCTGGTGAAACCATTCAAGAATGGTATTGTTGTCATAGTTTCTTATTATTTCTGGTGACACCATTCAAGAATGGTATTGTTGTCACAGTTTCTTATTATTTCTGGTGAAACCATTCAAGAATGGTATTGTAGTCATAGTTTCTTATTATTTCTGGTGAAACCATTCAAGAATGGTATTGTTGTCACAGTTTCTTATTATTTCTGGTGAAACCATTCAAGAATGGTATTGTAGTCATAGTTTCTTATTATTTCTGGTGAAACTATTTAAGAATGGTATTGTAGTCATAGTTTTTTTATTATTTCTGGTGAAACTATTTAAGAATGGTATTGTAGTCATAGTTTTTTTTATTATTTCTGGTGAAACTATTCAAGAATGGTATTGTAGTCATAGGTTTTTCTGGATACAACCGTATTTCAAACGTTACAAATGTGATATGCATAACTAATGTCACTTGTCTTAATTTTTTAAATTTTGTTCAAGCCGAACGTGTCCTTATGGTTAGCACTCTAGACAATGAATCTAGGAGTCGACGGAACGCGCCCCTTAACCGTAAACTGGCACTCGGCACCTTTGGGGCTGAGATTGAGTTATAAACCTGATATTCAAATCCTTCTATTTGATTAGAGCTTGTTTGTTTGTTTGTTTTTTGAATTTCGCCCAAAGCTACTCGAGGGCTATCTGTGCTAGCCGTCCCTAATTTTGTTGTGTAAGACTAGAGGGAAGACAGCTAATCATTACCACCCACCGCCAACTCTTGGGCTACTCTTTTTCCAACCAATAGTGGAATTGACCGTCACATTATAACACTCCCACGGCTGGGAGGGCGAGCATGTTTGGTGTGACGGAGACTCGAACCCCCGACCCTCGGATTACGAGTCAAGTGCCTTAACCCCCTGGCCATGCCGGGCCATTGATTAGAGCGACAGTTGTTGTGGGGATTAGCTGCCTCCACCTATAGTGTATCATTCAAAATTAGTGTGGACAGAACATGTAACCTTCGTGTAGTAATTTTGCGCAAATTTCTGAAACAACAAATCTCCAAACTAATTAATAACATCTGAAAACCTATATGACTATTAATGTCGTAATTTTCCATTTTAGCTTTATAACTCGGATTACTTCATATTTATGTGACACGATGTTATCGAGATATAATGTCTATTTCGTAGTTGCGCACACTTCTGGTTTGTTCATCAAATGAATTGAATATCAGTTTTATTACAAGGTCTAAAGTATTCTGATTTGGTGATGATTAAAACAGTTTCGTTATTGAACTTACAGTTACGACAGAAAGTGTTCGAACCCCTGCGTCGTGAGTAGTTTTTTCTCCATAACTTAAAAATTATCACGATTAGGCTAATAAAAGTATGGTGTATTGTAAATATTATATTAACACACATCTACATAAATTTTTATGTAAATTGAACGACAAATAATCTGTTTATAAACAAATAACCAAACATAGGACGGGCAGAAAGTGTTTGTGCATCTACTTTAATGGTCAGTTGTGTAGCCTTTCAGGTGAATTACTTGGCGCAATCTCTCCTCATAGCCCTCCATGATCGTTTGACAGTACTCGACTGGTATTTTCTTCCATTCTTCTTTACAGAAGGCCTCCAAATCTTGCAAGTGTTTCGGATGACGCTGATGAGCCCTGACCTTCAACTTATGCCAAACGTTTTCAATTGGGTTGAGATCGGGTGACTGCGGTGACCACTCCAGAACCCTTATATGGTTTCTCTGCAACCAGGATTGCACATATTTCGATGTGTGCTTAGGGTCATTGTCGTGCTGGAAGATCCAACGACGCCCAAACCGCAAGTTCTGCGCATCATTCTTGATATAAGTGCCTAATATATCAACGTACTCTTCTTTTTTCATGATTCTATTGACGCGGTGAAGGCTGCCTACACCAGAAGAGCTGAAGGAACCCCATAGCATGATCGAGCCACCTCCGTGTTTAACTGTAGGGACGGTGTTCTTTGGAAGATTTCGTTTCCCCTTCTTACGGAAAGATAGCAAACATCATTGTGACCAAAAAGCTCGATTTTAGTCTCGTCTGACCAAAGAATACTCTTCCAACAGGTAAAGGGTTTATCTACATGCTTTCTTGCATACCTCAATCGTGCTTCTAAATGAACAGGCTTTAAATATGGAGATCTACAAGGACGGCATGCTTTGAACCCAGAAGAGCGTAACATGTGCGTAACTGTAGAAGTGCTTACTTCAACCCCAGTTTCTGTATGTCATTGCGTGTTAAACGACGGTTCCTACTAACTTCTCTGAGAACCTTCCTCTTGGTTCTCTCTGGAATTTTGGTGGGGTGTCCGGAACGAGGGAGGCTAGCAGTTGATCCTGTGAGCTTAAACTTGGCAATTATGCTTTGAACAGTAGATTTCGGCTCATTAAGTTGTGTAGCAATACCGGAAAGAGACACACGAGATTTGTATTTCACAATAATTCAAATTTTTAAATCACTGGACAGTTGTTTCCTGTTCGCCATGATGACCAAGCAGATAATGACGGAGACGGCGCTAAATTGCTGGAAGTACATTTTTTGCTGGCTAAATTCCAATAATTATGAACACATTGTCTAGTTCTGGAATGAACAGTATAATATTTATAATATACTATACCTCTATTAACCTAATATGATACTTTTTAAGTTATAAGCAAGAAACTACTCCGGACGCAGGGGTACGAACACTTTCTGTCGTAACTGTAAGTTTAAAAATACTGTCTTTACTTTGAATAATTCGTGTATATCATAATACACCGAAAATACAATTGAATAATACAATTGAATAATGAAAGGTTAAAAACAGTTAATAGAATGACTTGTTGAAAGTGTGTTTTCTTACAGCAAAGCCACGAGGGGCTATCTGCTGAGTGCACCGAGGGGAATCGAACCCTTGATCCAAATACTTAATACTGTACCAGCGGGGAACCTTGTTGAATGTCCACGGAATGGTATAATATAGTTTATTCGCCAAACTAAACAAAATTTTTACGGGAATATCAGTTTTTTCATACGTTTTGAACAGTACGAACACTTTCTGCTCCTCCTATTTTTGGTTATTTGTTTATAAACAGTTTATTTGTCGTTTAAGTTACATAAAAATTATGTAGATGTGTGTTAGTATTATATTTATAATACACTATTACTATATATACACGTCTATTAGTCTAATCGTGATGCTTTTTAAGTTATGAACAAAAAACTACTCGGGACGCAGGGGTACGAACACTTTCTGTCGTAACTGTATGCGCGCATAAAGCATTTAGGTGCACACTTAGCTTTCTCGAGATGTCAGGTAAAGACTTGTTATTGTTCTCCTCATAGATGGCGTTTGACCCCTGTCTTCTGATTCATTATATTGATCTATTCAGATGGACGATGTGTTAACGTAATCATAAATCTTTCCATCTGTTTTGATAAATTCCCATGTGCAAAGCATGTTTAACAGCTTCAAACCTTTCCATCTGTTCAAATAAATTCCCATGTGCAAAGCATGTTTAACAGCTTTATACCTTTCCATCTGTTCTGAAAAATTCCCATTTACAAAGCATGTGTAACAGCTTTAAACCTATTCATCTGTTCTGAAAAATTCCCATGTACAAAGCATGTTTAACAGCTCTAAACCTTTTTATCTGTTTTGATAAATTCCCATGTGCAAAGCATGTTTAATAACTTCAAACATTTTCATCTGTTCTGAAAAATTCACAAATACAAAGCATGTTTAACAGCTTCAAACCTTTTCCATCTGTTTTGTTAAATTCCAATGTGCAAAGCGTGTTTAATAGCTTCAAACCTTTCCATCTGTTCTGATAAATTTCCATGTAAGAAAGCATGTTTAACAGCTTCAAACATTTTTATCTGTTATGAAAAATTCCCAAGTACAAAGCATGTAAACAACTTCAAATTTCTCTGTCTATCCTAATAAATAACCAGTTACAAAGCGTTTAAAAGCTTCACATTTCTTCGGATTTACTGTTCCAGAATAGAGTGTTCACTCAATTTCTAACTTTCTAAAACTGTCCCTTTAAGTGAAACGACTACTGTGTTTTTTAAACTTTTTGGTACATTAACTTCAAGATTTTATTGAAGTACGTACTTCGCGTATTGCTAACCCTAATGGATTCTCTAGAAACGGTGGCAGGAATTGTTTGAGTGACTTTTATTTGATTGAGACAATCCTTATTCTCCTTTAGTGCTCAATTTGCACAGAAAAATCCAAAGTTCCTGTGTTTTCACTAACCCACTACGACTCGCCTTCATTCTTTGAAAGCTCACTACACCAAGTTGTTTTTGCAAACCTAGTTTTTAAAGCTCGTGCTGGAAAGCGAAGCAGAGATATTCGGTGAAGAATAATGTAAGGTGCTCTTTCTGTTATTGTGAGTGAAGACTGATGTTAAGAGTTTTTATTGTTATTGTTAGTGAAGAATGAAGTGAAGTGTTCTTAATGTTATCGTTAGTGAAGAATGATGTTAAGAGTTTTTATTGTTATTATTAGTGAAGAATGATGTGAAGTGTTCTCACAGTTATTGTTAGTGAAGAATGATGTTAAGTGTTCTTAATGTTATCGTTAGTGAAGAATGATGTTAAGTGTTCTTACTGTTATTGTTAGTGAAGAATGATGTTAAGTGTTCTTAATGTTATCGTTAGTGAAGAATGATGTTAAGTGTTCTTACTGTTATTGTTAGTGAAGAATGATGTTAAGTGTTCTTAATGTTATCGTTAGTGAAGAATGATGTTAAGTGTTCTTAATGTTATCGTTAGTGAAGAATGATGTTAAGTGTTCTTACTGTTATTGTTAGTGAAGAATGATGTTAGGTGTTCTTAATGTTATCGTTAGTGAAGAATGATGTTAAGAGTTTTTATTGTTATTGTTAGTGAAGAATGATGTGAAGTGTTCTTACAGTTATTGCTAGTGAAGAATGAGCTGAAGTTTTCTTACTGTTATTGTTAGTGAAGAATGATGTGAAGTGTTCTCACAGTTATTGTTAGTGAAGAATGAGGTGAAGTTTTCTTACTGTTATTGTTAGTGAAGACTGATGTGAAGTGTTCTTACTGTTATTGTTAGTGAAGAATGATGTGAAGTGTTCTTACTGTTATTGTTAGTGAAGACTGATGTGAAGTGTTCTTACTGTTATTGTTAGTGAAGAATGATGTTAAGTGTTCTTACTGTTATTGTTAGTGAAGAATGATGTTAAGTGTTCTTAATGTTATCGTTAGTGAAGAATGAGGTGAAGTTTTCTTACTGTTATTGTTAGTGAAGAATGATGTGAAGTGTTCTTACTGTCATTGTTACTGAAGAATGAGGTGAAGTGTTTTTACTGTTATTGTTAGTGAAGAATGGTGTGAAAGTGTTCTTACTGTTATTGTTACTGAAGAATGAGGTGAAGTGTTCTTAATGTTATTGTTAATGAAGAATGATGTTAAGAGTTTTTATTGTTATTGTTAATGAAGAATGATGTTAAGAGTTTTTATTGTTATTGTTCGTGAAGAATGATGTGAAGTGTTCTCACAGTTATTGTTAGTGAAGACTGATGTGAAGTGTTCTTACTGTTATTGTTAGTGAAGAATGATGTTAAGTGTTCTTAATGTTATCGTTAGTGAAGAATGAGGTGAAGTTTTCTTACTGTTATTGTTAGTGAAGAATGATGTGAAGTGTTCTTACTGTCATTGTTACTGAAGAATGAGGTGAAGTGTTTTTACTGTTATTGTTAGTGAAGAATGGTGTGAAAGTGTTCTTACTGTTATTGTTACTGAAGAATGAGGTGAAGTGTTCTTAATGTTATTGTTAATGAAGAATAATGTGAAGTGTTCTTAATGTTATTGTTAATGAAGAATGATGTGAAGTGTTCTTACTGTTATTGTTAGTGAAGACTGATGTGAAGTGTTCTTACTGTTATTGTTAGTGAAGAATGATGTTAAGTGTTCTTACTGTTATTGTTAGTGAAGAATGATGTTAAGTGTTCTTAATGTTATCGTTAGTGAAGAATGAGGTGAAGTTTTCTTACTGTTATTGTTAGTGAAGAATGATGTGAAGTGTTCTTACTGTTATTGTTACTGAAGAATGAGGTGAAGTGTTTTTACTGTTATTGTTAGTGAAGAATGGTGTGAAAGTGTTCTTACTGTTATTGTTAGTGAAGAATGAGGTGAAGTGTTCTTACTGTTATTGTTACTGAAGAATGATGTGAAGTGTTCTTAATGTTATTGTTAATGAAGAATGATGTGAAGTGTTTTTACTGTTATTGTTAATGAAAAATGATGTGAAGTGTTCTTACTGTTATTGTTAGTGAAGAATGATCTGAAGTGTTCTTATTGTTATTGTTAATGAAGAATGATGTGAAGTGTTCTTAATGTTATTGTTAATAAAGAATGATGTGAAGTGTTTTTACTGTTATTGTTAATGAAAAATGATGTGAAGTGTTCTTACTGTTATTGTTAGTGAAGAATGATGTTAAGAGTTCTTATTGTTATTGTTAATGAAGAATGATGTGAACTGTTCTTATTGTTATTGTTAATGAAGAATGATGTGAAGTGTTCTTATTGTTATTGTCAGTGAAGAATGATGTTAAGTGTTCTTACTGTTATTGTTAGTGAAGAATGATGTTAAGTGTTCTTAATGTTATGGTTAGTGAAGAATGATGTTAAGAGTTTTTATTGTTATTGTTAGTGAAGAATGAAGTGAAGTGTTCTTAATGTTATCGTTAGTGAAGAATGATGTTAAGAGTTTTTATTGTTATTATTAGTGAAGAATGATGTGAAGTGTTCTCACAGTTATTGTTAGTGAAGAATGATGTTAAGTGTTCTTAATGTTATCGTTAGTGAAGAATGATGTTAAGAGTTTTTATTTTTATTGTTGGTGAAGAATGATGTTAAGTGTTCTTAATGTTATCGTTAGTGAAGAATGATGTTAAGAGTTTTTATTGTTATTGTTAGTGAAGAATGATGTGAAGTGTTCTCACAGTTATTGTTACTGAAGAATGAGGTGAAGTGTTTTTAATGTTATTGTTAATGAAGAATAATGTGAAGTGTTCTTAATGTTATTGTTAATGAAGAATGATGTGAAGTGTTCTTACTGTTATTGTTAGTGAAGAATGATGTTAGGTGTTCTTAATGTTATCGTTAGTGAAGAATGATGTTAAGAGTTTTTATTGTTATTGTTAGTGAAGAATGATGTGAAGTGTTCTTACAGTTATTGCTAGTGAAGAATGAGGTGAAGTTTTCTTACTGTTATTGTTAGTGAAGAATGATGTGAAGTGTTCTCACAGTTATTGTTAGTGAAGAATGAGGTGAAGTTTTCTTACTGTTATTGTTAGTGAAGACTGATGTGAAGTGTTCTTACTGTTATTGTTAGTGAAGAATGATGTGAAGTGTTCTTACTGTTATTGTTAGTGAAGACTGATGTGAAGTGTTCTTACTGTTATTGTTAGTGAAGAATGATGTTAAGTGTTCTTACTGTTATTGTTAGTGAAGAATGATGTTAAGTGTTCTTAATGTTATCGTTAGTGAAGAATGAGGTGAAGTTTTCTTACTGTTATTGTTAGTGAAGAATGATGTGAAGTGTTCTTACTGTCATTGTTACTGAAGAATGAGGTGAAGTGTTTTTACTGTTATTGTTAGTGAAGAATGGTGTGAAAGTGTTCTTACTGTTATTGTTACTGAAGAATGAGGTGAAGTGTTCTTAATGTTATTGTTAATGAAGAATGATGTTAAGAGTTTTTATTGTTATTGTTCGTGAAGAATGATGTGAAGTGTTCTCACAGTTATTGTTAGTGAAGACTGATGTGAAGTGTTCTTACTGTTATTGTTAGTGAAGAATGATGTTAAGTGTTCTTACTGTTATTGTTAGTGAAGAATGATGTTAAGTGTTCTTAATGTTATCGTTAGTGAAGAATGAGGTGAAGTTTTCTTACTGTTATTGTTAGTGAAGAATGATGTGAAGTGTTCTTACTGTTATTGTTACTGAAGAATGAGGTGAAGTGTTTTTACTGTTATTGTTAGTGAAGAATGGTGTGAAAGTGTTCTTACTGTTATTGTTAGTGAAGAATGAGGTGAAGTGTTCTTACTGTTATTGTTACTGAAGAATGATGTGAAGTGTTCTTAATGTTATTGTTAATGAAGAATGATGTGAAGTGTTTTTACTGTTATTGTTAATGAAAAATGATGTGAAGTGTTCTTACTGTTATTGTTAGTGAAGAATGATCTGAAGTGTTCTTATTGTTATTGTTAATGAAGAATGATGTGAAGTGTTCTTAATGTTATTGTTAATAAAGAATGATGTGAAGTGTTTTTACTGTTATTGTTAATGAAAAATGACGTGAAGTGTTCTTACTGTTATTGTTAGTGAAGAATGATGTTAAGAGTTCTTATTGTTATTGTTAATGAAGAATGATGTGAACTGTTCTTATTGTTATTGTTAATGAAGAATGATGTGAAGTGTTCTTATTGTTATTGTCAGTGAAGAATGATGTTAAGTGTTCTTACTGTTATTGTTAGTGAAGAATGATGTTAAGTGTTCTTAATGTTATGGTTAGTGAAGAATGATGTTAAGAGTTTTTATTGTTATTGTTAGTGAAGAATGAAGTGAAGTGTTCTTAATGTTATCGTTAGTGAAGAATGATGTTAAGAGTTTTTATTGTTATTATTAGTGAAGAATGATGTGAAGTGTTCTCTTAGTTATTGTTAGTGAAGAATGATGTTAAGTGTTCTTAATGTTATCGTTAGTGAAGAATGATGTTAAGAGTTTTTATTTTTATTGTTGGTGAAGAATGATGTTAAGTGTTCTTAATGTTATCGTTAGTGAAGAATGATGTTAAGAGTTTTTATTGTTATTGTTAGTGAAGAATGATGTGAAGTGTTCTCACAGTTATTGTTAGTGAAGAATGATGTGAAGTTTTCTTACTGTTATTGTTAGTGAAGACTGATGTGAAGTGTTCTTACTGTTATTGTTAGTGAAGAATGATGTTAAGTGTTCTTACTGTTATTGTTAGTGAAGAATGATGTTAAGTGTTCTTAATGTTATCGTTAGTGAAGAATGATGTTAAGTGTTCTTACTGTTATTGTTAGTGAAGAATGATGTTAAGTGTTCTTAATGTTATCGTTAGTGAAGAATGATGTTAAGAGTTTTTATTGTTATTGTTAGTGAAGAATGATGTGAAGTGTTCTTACAGTTATTGCTAGTGAAGAATGAGGTGAAGTTTTCTTACTGTTATTGTTAGTGAAGAATGATGTGAAGTGTTCTCACAGTTATTGTTAGTGAAGAATGAGGTGAAGTTTTCTTACTGTTATTGTTAGTGAAGACTGATGTTAAGAGTTTTTATTGTTATTGTTCGTGAAGAATGATGTGAAGTGTTCTTAATGTTATCGTTAGTGAAGAATGAGGTGAAGTTTTCTTACTGTTATTGTTAGTGAAGAATGATGTGAAGTGTTCTTACTGTTATTGTTACTGAAGAATGAGGTGAAGTGTTTTTACTGTTATTGTTAGTGAAGAATGGTGTGAAAGTGTTCTTACTGTTATTGTTACTGAAGAATGAGGTGAAGTGTTCTTAATGTTATTGTTAATGAAGAATAATGTGAAGTGTTCTTAATGTTATTGTTAATGAAGAATGATGTGAAGTGTTCTTACTGTTATTGTTAGTGAAGACTGATGTGAAGTGTTCTTACTGTTATTGTTAGTGAAGAATGATGTTACGTGTTCTTACTGTTATTGTTAGTGAAGAATGATGTTAAGTGTTCTCAATGTTATCGTTAGTGAAGAATGAGGTGAAGTTTTCTTACTGTTATTGTTAGTGAAGAATGATGTGAAGTGTTCTTACTCTTATTGTTACTGAAGAATGAGGTGAAGTGTTTTTACTGTTATTGTTAGTGAAGAATGGTGTGAAAGTGTTCTTACTGTTATTGTTAGTGAAGAATGAGGTGAAGTGTTCTTACTGTTATTGTTACTGAAGAATGATGTGAAGTGTTCTTAATGTTATTGTTAATGAAGAATGATGTGAAGTGTTTTTACTGTTATTGTTAATGAAAAATGATGTGAAGTGTTCTTACTGTTATTGTTAGTGAAGAATGATGTGAAGTGTTCTTATTGTTATTGTTAATGAAGAATGATGTGAAGTGTTCTTAATGTTATTGTTAATGAAGAATGATGTGAAGTGTTTTTACTGTTATTGTTAATGAAAAATGATGTGAAGTGTTCTTACTGTTATTGTTAGTGAAGAATGATGTTAAGAGTTCTTATTGTTATTGTTAATGAAGAATGATGTGAACTGTTCTTATTGTTATTGTTAATGAAGAATGATGTGAAGTGTTCTTATTGTTATTGTTAGTGAAGAATGATGTTAAGTGTTCTCACAGTTATTGTTAGTGAAGAATGATGTGAAGTTTTCTTACTGTTATTGTTAGTGAAGACTGATGTGAAGTGTTCTTACTGTTATTGTTAGTGAAGAATGATGTTAAGTGTTCTTACTGTTATTGTTAGTGAAGAATGATGTTAAGTGTTCTTAATGTTATCGTTAGTGAAGAATGAGGTGAAGTTTTCTTGCTGTTATTGTTAGTGAAGAATGATGTGAAGTGTTCTTACTGTTATTGTTACTGAAGAATGAGGTGAAGTGTTTTTACTGTTATTGTTAGTGAAGAATGGTGTGAAAGTGTTCTTACTGTTATTGTTACTGAAGAATGAGGTGAAGTGTTCTTAATGTTATTGTTAATGAAGAATAATGTGAAGTGTTCTTAATGTTATTGTTAAAGAAGAATGATGTGAAGTGTTCTTACTGTTATTGTTAGTGAAGAATGATGTGAAGTGTTCTTACTGTTATTGTTAGTGAAGAATGATGTTAAGTGTTCTTACTGTTATTGTTAGTGAAGAATGATGTTAAGTGTTCTCAATGTTATCGTTAGTGAAGAATGAGGTGAAGTTTTCTTACTGTTATTGTTAGTGAAGAATGATGTGAAGTGTTCTTACTGTTATTGTTACTGAAGAATGAGGTGAAGTGTTTTTACTGTTATTGTTAGTGAAGAATGGTGTGAAAGTGTTCTTACTGTTATTGTTAGTGAAGAATGAGGTGAAGTGTTCTTACTGTTATTGTTACTGAAGAATGATGTGAAGTGTTCTTAATGTTATTGTTAATGAAGAATGATGTGAAGTGTTTTTACTGTTATTGTTAATGAAAAATGATGTGAAGTGTTCTTACTGTTATTGTTAGTGAAGAATGATGTGAAGTGTTCTTATTGTTATTGTTAATGAAGAATGATGTGAAGTGTTCTTAATGTTATTGTTAATGAAGAATGATGTGAAGTGTTTTTACTGTTATTGTTAATGAAAAATGATGTGAAGTGTTCTTACTGTTATTGTTAGTGAAGAATGATTTTAAGAGTTCCTATTGTTATTGTTAATGAAGAATGATGTGAACTGTTCTTATTGTTATTGTTAATGAAGAATGATGTGAAGTGTTCTTATTGTTATTGTTAGTGAAGAATGATGTTAAGTGTTCTTACTGTTATTGTTAGTGAAGAATGATGTTAAGTGTTCTTAATGTTATGGTTAGTGAAGAATGATGTTAAGAGTTTTTATTGTTATTGTTAGTTAAGAATGAAGTGAAGTGTTCTTAATGTTATCGTTAGTGAAGAATGATGTTAAGAGTTTTTATTGTTATTATTAGTGAAGAATGATGTGAAGTGTTCTCACAGTTATTGTTAGTGAAGAATGATGTTAAGTGTTCTTAATGTTATCGTTAGTGAAGAATGATGTTAAGTGTTCTTACTGTTATTGTTAGTGAAGAATGATGTTAAGTGTTCTTAATGTTATCGTTAGTGAAGAATGAGGTGAAGTTTTCTTACTGTTATTGTTAGTGAAGAATGATGTGAAGTGTTCTTACTGTTATTGTTAGTGAAGAATGATGTTAAGAGTTTTTATTTTTATTGTTGGTGAAGAATGATGTTAAGTGTTCTTAATGTTATCGTTAGTGAAGAATGATGTTAAGTGTTCTTACTGTTATTGTTAGTGAAGAATGATGTTAAGTGTTCTTAATGTTATCGTTAGTGAAGAATGATGTTAAGTGTTCTTACTGTTATTGTTAGTGAAGAATGATGTTAAGTGTTCTTAATGTTATCGTTAGTGAAGAATGATGTTAAGAGTTTTTATTGTTATTGTTAGTGAAGAATGAGGTGAAGTTTTCTTACTGTTATTGTTAGTGAAGACTGATGTTAAGAGTTTTTATTGTTATTGTTCGTGAAGAATAATGTGAAGTGTTCTCACAGTTATTGTTAGTGAAGAATGATGTGAAGCTTTCTTACTGTTATTGTTAGTGAAGACTGATGTGAAGTGTTCTTAGTGTTATTGTTAGTGAAGAATGATGTTAAGTGTTCTTACTGTTATTGTTAGTGAAGAATGATGTTAAGTGTTCTTAATGTTATCGTTAGTGAAGAATGAGGTGAAATTTTCTTACTGTTATTGTTAGTGAAGAATGATGTGAAGTGTTCTTACTGTTATTGTTACTGAAGAATGAGGTGAAGTGTTTTTACTGTTATTGTTAGTGAAGAATGGTGTGAAAGTGTTCTTACTGTTATTGTTACTGAAGAATGAGGTGAAGTGTTCTTAATGTTATTGTTAATGAAGAATAATGTGAAGTGTTCTTAATGTTATTGTTAATGAAGAATGATGTGAAGTGTTCTTACTGTTATTGTTAGTGAAGACTGATGTGAAGTGTTCTTACTGTTATTGTTAGTGAAGAATGATGTTAAGTGTTCTTACTGTTATTGTTAGTGAAGAATGATGTTAAGTGTTCTTAATGTTATCGTTAGTGAAGAATGAGGTGAAGTTTTCTTACTGTTATTGTTAGTGAAGAATGATGTGAAGTGTTCTTACTGTTATTGTTAGTGAAGAATGAGTGAAGTGTTTTTACTGTTATTGTTAGTGAAGAATGGTGTGAAAGTGTTCTTACTGTTATTGTTAGTGAAGAATGAGGTGAAGTGTTCTTACTGTTATTGTTACTGAAGAATGATGTGAAGTGTTCTTAATGTTATTGTTAATGAAGAATGATGTGAAGTGTTTTTACTGTTATTGTTAATGAAAAATGATGTGAAGTGTTCTTACTGTTATTGTTAGTGAAGAATGATGTGAAGTGTTCTTATTGTTATTGTTTATGAAGAATGATGTGAAGTGTTCTTAATGTTATTGTTAATGAAGAATGATGTGAAGTGTTTTTACTGTTATTGTTAGTGAAGAATGATGTTAAGAGTTCTTATTGTTATTGTTAGTGAAGAATGATGTTAAGTGTTCTTAATGTTATCGTTAGTGAAGAATGAGGTGAAGTTTTCTTACTGTTATTGTTAGTGAAGAATGATGTTAAGTGTTCTTACTGTTATTGTTAGTGAAGAATGATGTTAAGTGTTCTTAATGTTATGGTTAGTGAAGAATGATGTGAAGTGTTCTTACTGTTATTGTTAGTGAAGAATGATGTGAAGTGTTCTTAATGTTATTGTTAGTGAAGAATGATGTGAAGTGTTTTTACTGTTATTGTTAGTGAAGAATGATGTTAAGAGTTCTTATTGTTATTGTTAGTGAAGAATGATGTTAAGTGTTCTTAATGTTATCGTTAGTGAAGAATGATGTGAAGTGTTCTTACTGTTATTGTTAGTGAAGAATGATGTGAAGTGTTCTTAATGTTATTGTTAATGAAGAATGATGTGAAGTGTTCTTATTGTTATCGTTAGTGAAGAATGATATTAAGAGTTCTTATTGTTAATGAAGAATGATGTGAAGTGTTCTTATTGTTATTGTTAGTTTTAGTGAAGCATGATGTAAAATGTTCTTCATTTTATTGTTTGTGTCAGTAAAGAATGATATAAGATGTTGCACGTGTTCTTGTCAGTGGAGAATGATGTAAAATGTTTTTCCTTCTTTACGTGTTGAAACAGAATTAGTGTTACAAAGTAACGATCCTCTTTATGTGACATGGAGTTATATTTTGACTTTCGTTTAACATATGTGACGTAAGGCTGTGAACAACTTGTTTGACAAGACTGTCGACTGCCTTGTTTCAGACAACTTTATTAATAGTTTCGACATTGTATCTAAGTATCGAATTTTCTCTATTATATTCACATAGTTGAAAGTACCTCGCCTTGTGTGATTGCCTGATTTATTCTCAACGTCTTATACTAACATACGTATGGATTTTAAGTATTAACAGTTGTACGTGTTTAATTGGGGTTGTGTGGTTTTATTAATATTTTGATGAATAATGTATCTGTTATAAACGGCCAGTTATTCGATGTTCATATCATGTTATACATACACTTAGTTTGAAAATGAATCCATCTGCCTATCCATCCTTTCATCCATTCACTTATCTATCTGTATATTCCATCTGTTTTTCTATCTTTATCTATCCATCTGTCCCTTCAGCTATCTGTCAATTTTTGTTTCTCCGTGTATCTAGAGCGGTTACGAGAAGCTTGCAAGCCAATCAATATATATATATATATATAAATCTTTCTTTTTCCTTTTAGAATTCCAAACAAATTATCGAGTGGATCTCAAGAAAAAAAAATGGAATCAGACACATTTCCTTGTTTTCGCGATTTGGGGCTCGCCAACAACATGCTCACAAGAGATCGTATTAGTGGGTTTTGTTGCTGTTGGTTTTTAAAGCACTTGTTTCACATCGAATCCAGATGACGGCTATGCTTCTAACTAGGCCTAATTAATCCTGCATTCAATGCAATTTAACAAAGATAGCCCCTTACACAACAACAAGATGAACGCAGTTTCAAAACCTTTTGATACACAGGCACCATCATTACCGAGCTTAGTCACAAAACGTTACTTCATGAGTTCTCAAAAGACTCGTGCTGAGGCCACGTGTTCGCGGAGAGGACGTCGGCTTCTCTCGGCACAGAGTAGAGCTTGTTAGTTGGGGATGTTTTTGTGACACTGGCGGCGAATTCGCTACACTAATTGAAAAGATTGTAGTGGATAATTGCCGGTAATAATGACATCTTGAAAGTGGATGTAGGCGTTTCACGTAAACTCTCGGATTTATTTCGAGCTCCGTATCTAATTTCGTTATCGTCTCTCTTCTCAAGAAACTGCAATTCCATCGCTATATATTTTCTCGATATTCGTTCAACTTTCATCTACCATTACTTTCCTTCACTCTCATGTTCACATTTTTTTTATTACTAATCAAAATTGTTCATGAGTTATAACGTATAACGTTTTATTTTAAACAAAATGAGGATAGTAAAAAAACAAACAACAACGAAAAAGAAATGGTTATGAGAAAAAGTTGTTCCAATAAAAGCTAGGGCTATATCATTAAGTTGTCTAATACAACTCTGATAGTGGAGTGATCAAGGAAGTGATTTAGAAACATTGACGTGTTTTATAAAGCCCTGGTATTGGAGTGATCAAGGTAGTGATATAGAAACATTGACGTGTTTTATAAAGCTCTGGTAATGGAGTGATCAAGGTAGTGATTTAGAAACATAGGCGTGTTTTATAAAGCCATGGTAATGGAGTGATCAAGATAGTGATTTAAAAACACTCACGTGTTTTATAAAGCCCTGGTAATGGAGTGATCAAGGTAGTGATTTAGAAACATAGGCGTGTTTTATAAAGCCATGGTAATGGAGTGATCAAGGTAGTGATTTAGAAACACTCACGTGTTTTATAAAGCTCTGGTAATGGAGTGATCAAGGTAGTGATTTAGAAACATTGACGTGTTTTATAAAGCCATGGTAATGGAGTGATCAAGATAGTGATTTAAAAACACTCACGTGTTTTATAAAGCTCTGGTAATGGAGTGATCAAGGTAGTGATATAGAAACACTCACGTGTTTTATAAAGCCCTGGTAATGGAGTGATCAAGGTAGTGATTTAGAAACATAGGCGTGTTTTATAAAGCCATGGTAATGGAGTGATCAAGATAGTGATTTAAAAACACTCACGTGTTTTATAAAGCCCTGGTAATGGAGTGATCAAGGTAGTGATTTAGAAACACTCACGTGTTTTATAAAGCTCTGGTAATGGAGTGATCAAGGTAGTGATTTAGAAACATTGACGTGTTTTATAAAGCCCTGGTAATGGAGTGATCAAGGTAGTGATTTAGAAACATTGACGTGTTTTATAAAGCCCTGGTAATGGAGTGATCAAGGTAGTGATTTAGAAATATTGACGTGTTTTATAAAGCTCTGGTAATGGAGTGATCAAGGTAGTGATTTAGAAACATTGACGTGTTTTATAAAGTCCTGGTAATGGAGTTATCAAGGTAGTGATTTAGAAACATTGACGTGTTTTATAAAGCTCTGGTATTGGAGTGATCAAGGTAGTGATATAGAAACATTGACGTGTTTTATAAAGCTCTGGTAATGGAGTGATCAAGGTAGTGATTTAGAAACATTGACGTGTTTTATAAAGCCCTGGTAATGGAGTTATCAAGGTAGTGATTTAGAAACACTCACGTGTTTTATAAAGCCCTGGTAATGGAGTGATCAAGGTAGTGATTTAGAAACATTGACGTGTTTTATAAAGCTCTGGTAATGGAGTGATCAAGGTAGTGATATAGAAACACTCACGTGTTTTATAAAGCCCTGGTAATGGAGTGATCAAGGTAGTGATTTAGAAACATTGACGTGTTTTGTAAAGCTCTGGTAATGGAGTGATCAAGGTAGTGATTTAGAAACATTGACGTGTTTTATAAAGCCCTGGTAATGGAGTGATCAAGGTAGTGATTTAGAAACATTGACGTGTTTTATAAAGCTCTGGTAATGGAGTGATCAAGGTAGTGATTTAGAAACATTGACGTGTTTTATAAAGTCCTGGTAATGGAGTTATCAAGGTAGTGATTTAGAAACATTGACGTGTTTTATAAAGCTCTGGTATTGGAGTGATCAAGGTAGTGATATAGAAACATTGACGTGTTTTATAAAGCTCTGGTAATGGAGTGATCAAGGTAGTGATATAGAAACACTCACGTGTTTTATAAAGCCCTGGTAATGGAGTGATCAAGGTAGTGATTTAGAAACACTCACGTGTTTTATAAAGCCCTGGTAATGGAGTGATCAAGATAGTGATTTAAAAACATAGGCGTGTTTTATAAAGCCATGGTAATGGAGTGATCAAGATAGTGATTTAAAAACACTCACGTGTTTTATAAAGCCCTGGTAATGGAGTGATCAAGGTAGTGATTTAGAAACACTCACGTGTTTTATAAAGCTCTGGTAATGGAGTGATCAAGGTAGTGATTTAGAAACATTGACGTGTTTTATAAAGCCATGGTAATGGAGTGATCAAGATAGTGATTTAAAAACACTCACGTGTTTTATAAAGCCCTGGTAATGGAGTGATCAAGGTAGTGATTTAGAAACATAGGCGTGTTTTATAAAGCCATGGTAATGGAGTGATCAAGGTAGTGATTTAGAAACACTCACGTGTTTTATAAAGCTCTGGTAATGGAGTGATCAAGGTAGTGATTTAAAAACACTCACGTGTTTTATAAAGCTCTGGTAATGGAGTGATCAAGGTAGTGATATAGAAACACTCACGTGTTTTATAAAGCCCTGGTAATGGAGTGATCAAGGAAATGATTTAGAAACATTGACGTGTTTTATAAAGCCATGGTAATGGAGTGATCAAGATAGTGATTTAAAAACACTCACGTGTTTTATAAAGCTCTGGTAATGGAGTGATCAAGGTAGTGATATAGAAACACTCACGTGTTTTATAAAGCCCTGGTAATGGAGTGATCAAGGAAATGATTTAGAAACATAGGCGTGTTTTATAAAGCCATGGTAATGGAGTGATCAAGATAGTGATTTAAAAACACTCACGTGTTTTATAAAGCCCTGGTAATGGAGTGATCAAGGTAGTGATTTAGAAACACTCACGTGTTTTATAAAGCCCTGGTAATGGAGTGATCAAGGTAGTGATTTAGAAACATTGACGTGTTTTATAAAGCCCTGGTATTGGAGTGATCAAGGTAGTGATTTAGAAACATTGACGTGTTTTATAAAGCTCTGGTAATGGAGTTATCAAGGTAGTGATTTAGAAACACTCACGTGTTTTATAAAGCTCTGGTAATGGAGTGATCAAGATAGTGATTTAGAAACACTCACGTGTTTTATAAAGCCCTGGTAATGGAGTTATCAAGGTAGTGATTTAGAAACACTCACGTGTTTTATAAAGCTCTGGTAATGGAGTGATCAAGATAGTGATTTAAAAACACTCACGTGTTTTATAAAGCCCTGGTAATGGAGTGATCAAGGTAGTGATTTAGAAACACTCACGTGTTTTATAAAGCTCTGGTAATGGAGTGATCAAGGTAGTGATTTAGAAACATTGACGTGTTTTATAAAGCCATGGTAATGGAGTGATCAAGATAGTGATTTAAAAACACTCACGTGTTTTATAAAGCTCTGGTAATGGAGTGATCAAGGTAGTGATATAGAAACACTCACGTGTTTTATAAAGCCCTGGTAATGGAGTGATCAAGGTAGTGATTTAGAAACATAGGCGTGTTTTATAAAGCCATGGTAATGGAGTGATCAAGATAGTGATTTAAAAACACTCACGTGTTTTATAAAGCCCTGGTAATGGAGTGATCAAGGTAGTGATTTAGAAACACTCACGTGTTTTATAAAGCTCTGGTAATGGAGTGATCAAGATAGTGATTTAAAAACACTCACGTGTTTTATAAAGCCCTGGTAATGGAGTGATCAAGGTAGTGATTTAGAAACACTCACGTGTTTTATAAAGCTCTGGTAATGGAGTGATCAAGGTAGTGATTTAGAAACATTGACGTGTTTTATAAAGCTCTGGTAATGGAGTGATCAAGGTAGTGATTTAGAAACATTGACGTGTTTTCTAAAGTCCTGGTAATGGAGTTATCAAGGTAGTGATTTAGAAACATTGACGTGTTTTATAAAGCCCTGGTATTGGAGTGATCAAGGTAGTGATATAGAAACATTGACGTGTTTTATAAAGCTCTGGTAATGGAGTGATCAAGGTAGTGATATAGAAACACTCACGTGTTTTATAAAGCCCTGGTAATGGAGTGATCAAGGTAGTGATTTAGAAACATAGGCGTGTTTTATAAAGCCATGGTAATGGAGTGATCAAGATAGTGATTTAAAAACACTCACGTGTTTTATAAAGCCCTGGTAATGGAGTGATCAAGGTAGTGATTTAGAAACACTCACGTGTTTTATAAAGCTCTGGTAATGGAGTGATCAAGGTAGTGATTTAGAAACATTGACGTGTTTTATGAAGCCCTGGTAATGGAGTGATCAAGGTAGTGATTTAGAAACATTGACGTGTTTTATAAAGCCATGGTAATGGAGTGATCAAGATAGTGATTTAGAAACATTGACGTGTTTTATGAAGCCCTGGTAATGGAGTGATCAAGGTAGTGATTTAGAAACATTGACGTGTTTTATAAAGCCCTGGTAATGGAGTGATTAAGGTAGTGATTTAAAAACACTCACGTGTTTTATAAAGTCCTAGTAATGGAGTTATCAAGGTAGTGATTTAGAAACATTGGCGTGTTTTATAAAGCCCTGGTAATGGAGTTATCAAGGTAGTGATTTAGAAACATTGGCGTGTTTTATAAAGCTCTGGTAATGGAGTGATCAAGGTAGTGATTTAGAAACATTGACGTGTTTTATAAAGCTCTGGTAATGGAGTGATCAAGGAAGTGACTTAGAAACATTGACGTGTTTTATAAAGCCCTGGTATTGGAGTGATCAAGGTAGTGATTTAGAAACATTGACTTGTTTTATAAAGCCCTGGTAATGGAGTGATCAAGGTAGTGATTTAGAAACATTGGCGTGTTTTATAAAGCCCTGGTAATGGAGTGATCAAGGTAGTGATTTAGAAACACTCACGTGTTTTATAAAGCCCTGGTAATGGAGTGATCAAGGTAGTGATTTAGAAACACTCACGTGTTTTATAAAGCCCTGGTAGTGGAGTGATCAAGGTAGTGATTTAGAAACACTCACGTGTTTTATAAAGCCCTGGTAGTGGAGTGATCAAGGTAGTGATTTAGAAACATTGACGTGTTTTATAAAGCCCTGGTAATGGAGTGATCAAGGTAATGATTTAAGGACATTGACGTGTTTTGTACAACTTTATTGTTGAATATTATTAATTCTAGAAATATACAAATATTTCCATCTGATAAAGCTATGGATATAAGAACAGTAACATCTTTTATATAGGTTTCTATTAAGTCGGTGATGTCGCTGGATATATGAAAAGATAGAATATTTTTTTAACTTTCTGAAAAATGTATGGCTGAAGTTGGAGTTAGGTAAGCATGAAGATGACTTATACAAATTTGATATTATACTGAAGAAGGTAGTGAAATATCCTATTTTAATGACTCGCGCCATTATACAGTAGTGTTTTGTCTGTCAGTCGTTCAGTTTACACTAATATTATGTCACATAAGGGACGCTTAATTTTACAATTTCACTTGTCAGTAAAACGTACGCATGTCATGAATCACGAGAATAATTATACAATTTAGAGTTTACAACACAACATAACCTATGAACTTTAAATAGGAAAAATAAAGGTATTTTTATTCTTACCTCGTGTTTTATTTACTCTTGCAACAGTAAATTTTTGGGGACACCATGGAAGTACATTTAGTAAGGTTACTGTGTTTTGTACAACTCTGTGATAGTTTACAGATGAAGCTGAGGATATAAGAACACGTGCACGGTTTATACAGCTCTGTAGTAGTGTTATTGGTTGGTTCTTTCGTTGTTGGATTCTCTTAACTGTGGTGAAAATAACTCAAGGTCCAATCCACGTAATGATAAATTACATCATTAAAACTTTTAGTTGCCCGCATTAACTAACATTTAGTATCCCTCTCAGTGACACAGTGGTTTGTCTGTGGACTTATACTGCTAGAAATCGGGTTTTAATACCGGTGGTGAGCAGAGCACAAAGAGCTTTTTGTGTAGCTTTGTGCGTAACAAGAAACAAACAAACAGCAAAGCTGCCATTTAAATTAAAACATTACAAATATTGGTTACACCGCTGCTTCCTTCCTGGGTTGTGAAGTTCTTCAAATAATCCTAATAAATAATAAAATACCACATTAGATTATCAATTTACCAAGTCATTTTGGCGGTCTTCTCTTTCGATGCTGATGGTATACGAAGTGGATGACGCTTTGTCTCTTGTTGTCACAAGCAATCATATCATTTCCTCGGTAGGTAGTCTGGTGAACACACTGATGGCTTCAACTTTGATGGTCCTCTGAAACTCTGGGTTCCCAAACAGGATCGAAAAGATTTTATTTGTTCTTAGTTTGCCATTCTGTCATCATTGTACTTTTAAAAATGATCGTGATGGATGATTTTCGGTTTGGATTGCCATCCTTCTAGATTCTCTTAGCCACGTCATCAATTCTTTTCAGTAAAGCATATGGGGCCACTTCCAGCACCTGCTAATCTTTGGAGTTCGTCATTTCTTGTAGCAGATACTGTACATCTGTATCCTGTTACCTTGATGTTATTCAGTCTTGTCAGCATTAACACAATAACATCAAGATAACAAGATACAGATGTACAGCACCTGCTAATCTTTGGAGTTCATCATTTCTTGTAGCAGATACTGTACATCTGTATCCTGTTACCTTGATGTTATTCAGTCTTGTCAGCATTAACACAATACTGATTTTTCATTTTACTGCTAGCCGACTTCAGTCTTTCCAGGTAAGTGAATAAATGTTCTATCATTTATTTCTACTTATCCTGTTTTGTGGATAAAATACAAAAACACTAATGACACTTTCAGGGTTTCCTGAATATTAGTAATGACAGTAAATTCATATATTACTGTAAGATACTTTATCAGTAACCTTGATACTGAGTTTCTTAATGGAAAGGAATTATGGATGTTCTGTTTGTTTTTTAACTTAATCCCAATGACCCAACATATTTTCGCAAACAATCCTATCTCAAAGTTCCATGAGATTGCCAAACCTTAAAATACATTTGTTGAAGAGTTTCTGCTATCTGGTTAGAAATGGCATATGTTTTTGGCCATTTACCAAAATAGTCCATTATAACCATGATGGACCTATTTCCACTGTTAATCTCTGGTAAAAGGCACGTCAACAGCAACAATCTCCAGTGGTACTCCAACATAATACTGTTATAGTTACGTATACTGATTATTTTGTGGATCGTTCCACTCACAACAGAATTAACATGTTTTATAACAATTCTCCACAAAACTCCAGATCAATAAAACTTATCTTAGTCGATACACTGTCTTCTTAACACCCAAGTGTTCAACCATTGGAAAGTAATTGTGATTATGGAAAGTTCAGAATCTAGACACTTGTAGACACTTGGGAAAAGCGAACTTTAGTCCTTGTTTCTGCCCACTGTTATCCTCTCATTTCCAAAGTAACATAACGAAATCTATTGCACCCCATACATATTTGTTTCCTAACTGTATAGAGCTAGTGTTTCCCATGATGGTCTTTCTGTACTGTTTCTGAGCCAGCGATATAACTGGTTTCAAACTGCATCCTTTGCTAAGCAGCTTCTCACTAGGTGTTGTACCACGCCAGTGTTTCATCATCGCTCTGGGTGTTGTACCACGCCAGTGTTTCATCATCGCTCCGGGTGTTGTACCACATCAGTGTTTCATCATCGCTCTGGGTGTTGTACCAGGCCAGTGTTTCATCATCGCTCTGGGTGTTGTACCACGCCAGTGTTTCATCATCGCTCTGGGTGTTGTGCCACGCCAGTGTTTCATCATCGCTCTGGGTGTTGTACCACACCAGTGTTTTATCATCGCTCTAGGTGTTGTACCACACCAGTGTTTAATTATCGCTCTGGATGTTGTACCACACCAGTGTTTCATCATCGCTCACTTTGAAGTACACTTTGTTGCTCCAAATTCATCCTAAACCTTTCATGAGCGTCATCAAAGATCTTCTCATTAATGTTTATGTCGTCCACAGAGTTGAGTACAGCAGTCTATGGTAGTTCAGACATTCAACTAATTGTTAGTAGTTGCAAAAGCATTGCATAACCCAAATAGTAATGTAACATCTTCTGTAGTAAAGGCTGTCTGTTCTGTGTCCATTTTCACTTGCCAGTATCCATTCTTAAGATCCAATGTTGAAAACCATTTCGATCTTCACACAGCAAACAAAGTAAGATAGATATTTGGTAGTGGGTGGGCATCTTTCTTTGTAACTTCATTCCCCCTTCAGTGGATCCACCCTTCCTTTTCACAAATGTAACGTATGATGGATAATGACTGGTACTCAGTTCTATCAGTCCGTATTTCTTCGTGGCGTCTATCTCTTTGACAACCTCAACACATTTGTAAGTGAAAGTCATCTGTATTACAGCTACATCTCGAGTGTCAGTCTTTGAGACATTTTGATTGTTCTGTTTAAGTCAAGAAATTCACTGGAGAAGGTGTATTGATAATCTGAGAGCAATTTATGTGAATACTGTCACCAGTCACTTGTAAGACCTCCAAAGCTCTGGTCGTATAAGTCTGTCACCAGTCACTTGTAAGGGCTTCAACATTCTGGTCGTATAAGTCTGTCACCAGTCACTTGTAAGACCTCCAAAGCTCTGGTCGTATAAGTCTGTCACCAGTCACTTGTAAGACCTCCAAAGCTCTGGTCGTATAAGTCTGTTACCAGTCACTTGTAAGACCTCCAAAGCTCTGGTCGTATAAGTCTGTCACCACCCACTTGTAAGACCTCCAAAGCTTTGGTCGTATAAGTCTGTCACCAGTCACTTGTAAGACCTCCAAAGCTCTGGTCGTATAAGTCTGTCACCAGTCACTTGTAAGACCTCCAAAGCTCTGGTCGTATAAATCTGTCACCAGTCACTTGTAAGACCTCCAAAGCTCTGTTCGTATAAGTCTATCACCAGTCACTTGTAACACCTCCAAAGCTCTGGTCGTATAAGTCTGTCACCAGTCACTTGTAAGACCTCCAAAGCTCTGGTCGTATAAGTCTGTCACCAGCCACTTGTAAGGCCTCCAAAGCTCTGGTCGTATAAGTCTATCACCAGTCACTTGTAACACCTCCAAAGCTCTGGTCGTATAAGTCTGTCACCAGTCACTTGTAAGACCTCCAAAGCTCTGGTCGTATAAGTCTGTCACCACCCACTTGTAAGACCTCCAAAGCTTTGGTCGTATAAGTCTGTCACCAGTCACTTGTAAGACCTCCAAAGTTCTGGTCATATAAATCTTGAAAGTGAGGGTATCCATTGTTTATACTGTACCATTCCTGAGAGGTGGCTACTTCTGATGTGGAAACACTACCTATACGTCTCACATCTTGAAATGTTCCATCCAGATTTAACTCAAATATTATGATTTGCTGTAGTTATGACTACAACGACGACATCTATATCACCCTTTACTGCCTGCAATCAATTGAAGGAAGTTAAAATAAGAATAACATAAACAAAAAATGAAAATAAAATAAAATATAAGGAAAATAAGTACTACCATTGGGATAAGTAAGATAAAACTAACATCTTTTTAAAGTATATAAAGCTAAAAACGGGGTTTTGATACCCACAATAGATAGAGTGTATGTAGCCAGTTTTGTAGCTTTGTTCTTAACAATAACAATAAAAACCTTTAGTTACCAGATTATGGAAACTAAAAATATGACTAGTAATCCACAGATAATACGTACCTCAGAAAAAAAAACAACAACTAAAGTTATATTCCTGTTGTCTCCCGCTGGGACATCGGTAAGTTTTCGGACTTACAACGGTAAAATCAGGAGTTCGATTCCTTTCGATGGACACAGCAGATAGCCCGATGTGGCTTTGCTATATGAAACACACACACACATTTCCTGCTAACAGGAAAGAGTAGTAATAAAAATATCGAAAGATTGTTAACACTTATAAATGTGCATTAACACTTATAAATGTGCATTAACACTTATAAATGTGCATTAACACTTATAAATGTGCATTAGAAACACATTAAAGTTCAACTCATCTTCTCATAGCAACTCCAAATACGAACATCTGAAAATAAAACACAGTGTTCTCACTTTGAAGTATCTCTAACTTCAGTTTTGCATATTCAATTTTCCATTCATATCTGTTGTTAATGGTAACATTTTAAAAGTTAGAACACGGTAACTAGTAACTTTTCTTTTCAATAACCCGTTCTCATTTTGCTTCTTTATGCATTACAACCATTACGAAATATTTCGAACACTTGTTGCTAAGCTTTCTCCACTATTTCTAGCTGACTGTTTGTTTGGTGTATACATATATATATATATATATATATAATTTTCATTGTAGCAATATTTGTTGTTTGTTTTTCGTTTTTATTTTGAATTTCGCGCAAAGCTACGCGAGGACTACCTGCGCTAGCCATCCCTAATTTAGCAGTGTAAGACTAGAGGGAAGGCAGCTAGTCATCACCACCCACCGCCAACTCTTGAGCTACTCTTTTACCAACAAATAGTGGGATTGACCGTCACTTTATAACGCCACCACAGCTGAAAGGGCAAGCATGTTTGGTGTGACGAGGATCTGAACCCGCGATTCTTAGGTTATGAGTCGAACGCTCTAACCACCCGGCCATGCCGGGCCCGATATTTGTTGTAAGGTACAGTTGCAATCCTCGTCTTTATTATGATATAAAGTATCTAGGCCATTCTATTAAAACAAACTACTTAAAACTATTAAATCATAAGCATGCAGTAAGTTTGTTTCTTTCCACTAGTTTTTAAACAAGACTTATTTTTAGTCGAGATTCTGTCTGTTTGTTTGTATTCTGTCTGTTTGTTTGTTTAGAATTAAGCACAAAGATAAACAAAGGGCTATCCGTGCTCTGCCAACCAAGGGTATCGAAACCCGGTTTCTAGCGGTGTGAGTCCGCAGACATACCGCTGTGCCACTGAGATTCTAGTTGGTAACGAGTGAGTTAACAAGAGGTTAAACTGGAGCACAACAGAATTCTCCTTTTGAGGTTTCAACCATTCATGTTCCTGGATATTTCATTAAAAAGTTAATGTGGATCTAAAAGAGAAGATCCAGTTCTTTCAAAATCAGGATTTAACAACTGAATTTAACATCTACAAGCAGAAAATTTAAACAAAAATTTCAAAATACGTAAAATATAACCAGAAAGTTCTGGAAGACAAAAAACACGTAAATTTTAAGGCCTTTAAATATTTCATAATACAAGGAAAACTTGCGTTCGTGAGTCTTTTTACATACGAATACTTTAGACATATTACACTTTCTCTGTCCTTTGAATTGTTTGGTTAAGAGTTTTACAATGTAAGTCCGGAAAAACTGGCATGATTCTTAGACTTGCTAGAGATAGAAACAAGTACATTAAGTATTTCTTAAATTTTGTAATTTATATTTAATAACTATTACTTTTAATTTAAAAAGTATTTTTCTCTATTTAACCGATCAGTAAAAGAAAAATTAATTTCACTATCTAGGCATCTTTATTATGATATTAATAATACAGCTATAATTAATATATTTATTGTTTGAAGTGAATTAAAAATTAACTTGGTGATAATACGTTTCGTTAAGACTAATTACCAAAGTTATAAATATATCACATGTGCTGCTATCTATTGACAAAAGTAATAACAATATGCTATTCGCCTCGCTTTTCAAGTATATATAGCTCTCTCCCCAGAGGTACAGTATGCAGACTTATAACGTTATCAATCGGATTTTGATACCCATTGTAGGCACAGATCGCATAGCCCATTATATGGCTTAACAACAAAAAAACAACTAAGAGTACAACTCTATGAACTTTTGAGTTGTTCTCTCTAAAACAGTTATGAGCTGAGATTTCATGAGTTTGTTATTTCACTTAAAAATGAAGTCGTGATTATTACATATAATTTCTATTCATAGATACAAACGTGCAGAAAAACTTGTGTCCAAGCGGGTTTACTGTTCTGCTATGGGCGAGATAATAGTATAGGAACACCTGATACAGGTATAGCGAATTTAGAGACATTACATTTTATAAATTACTAGCTGAAGTATCCTTTCCTAAGTTCTGTAAATTAATGTTTATTGAAAGTTATTTCAGGACATGAAAAACTGCTTCTTTTATATAAATATTGCAATTTTATATAATCGCGAAAAAAACACGCAAAAACCCTAAAAAAACACACCAACTCTGAAACCGCAAGTTTGCATGTTTTTCGGCACGGACCTAACAAACTTTCATGCCACCTTGGTGGAGATCCATCAACAAGAGGTAAAGTAGTGGTAAAAAACAAACACGCCCATAATATCCGCAAAACTAAATATTTTGTATGAATCTCCCGATGGACCTAATGAACTTCCGTATCAATTCTAGTGAATATCCATTCCCTTCCTGCGAATTGGTTACATAGACGTACAACAGACAGTTGTGGTCGACTTTTTAAGAATTATCAATTAGTGTTTATGTCGTTCATTTTTGTAATCACTTTTGTATAATACCAATAACGAAAAGTATTATAAATACAACTAGACTGATATCTGTAAGAAATATTAAAAAAACACACGAAAGAATGCTCATTAAAAGCAATGAGAAAAATGAAATATTCATTCAAAGGGTTTCTGTTCTTATTACTGCATAAAGTTACATAGTGAGTCATTTGTGTTCTGTCCACTGTCGAGAATCAGATCTCGAATTCGTAACCTCTCACTGACTTATTAAAAAACTCACTACTGTTCATATGCTGTATCCAATTAATAATTACACTATGTAACACAAATTGTGTTCCTGGATAGTATGTGTTATTTCTTAATTGCTTATGTTGTAAAAGTACAGAAAATGGCCATTATTCCCTTCAAACTTTACTTTTGTGACCTGGATAATGAAATTTAGAAATTAACCTATTTTCTATATAAAAACGGGCAAATTTTCACATTTTCATTAACATAAGGTCTGTATAAAACAACATATGAATCAAGATTTACATGTATTTATACTAAAGTTATACAAAAATGAACAAAAATGTTTAGAAGTGAGTAGCTTTTCGAGATTTGCGATTCTGATGTAAATCACTTTCACGTATCAGCCCCCAAACACCGTCTCCCATCATGTTTTCGTTATACGCTCCCAGGTCACAAAACAAAGTTTGAAGAGAAAAATAGGTCTTTTCCATTTACTTTAGGCATAAGCAATTGGGAAATAACACTTTCTGTCCAGGAACAAGAAAAAGTAAAAATATTGTTACATAGTGTTTTGAAAGGTGACAAAGAAACAAATATTTACGAAGAAACCTTAAAGACTATTTAAGACTCCTTTGAAGTCATGGAAATATACAGTTTACATATGTCTAAAGTGACGGGTTCCTATTGACATGTGAAAGTATTGGAAGATGAATTCAGGGTTACTTAAGCCAGTAAAATGCCACTTCATAGTGTATCTAAGGAAGTATTCCTTTAGATTTCAAACGTTATCGTTCAAAGCAGTTTTCGGTCTGAGATCCAGAGAGACTAGGCAGAAATTAAACATTGAAGACAAGTAATATTAATTTAAGCCTAAATGACCGACTCAGAGACTGCAAGAACTCAAAAATAGGTGTTCCTAAGTTAGAATGTTCGAGTACAAAGAAAACAATACTCACTAGTCATGTAGCTGCTCCTTACCGTGTCTGGCCCGGTATGCCCAAGGGATTAAGGCACTCCACACGTAATCCGAGGGTTGCGGGTTCGAATCCCTGTAGCACTAAATATGCTCATCTTTCATTCGTGAGGAAGTTATAATGTGACGGCCAATCCCACTATTCATTGGTAAAAGAGTAGTCCAAGAATTGGCGGTAGGAGGTGTTTACTAGCTGCCTTTCCTTTAGTCTTACACTGCTAAATTAGGGACGGCTAGCACAGGTAGCCCTCGTGTAGCTTTGCGCGAAATTCAAACCAAACGAAACCTAACTGTGTATCGGAATTAATTATAATTTTTATACAGAAAGTATTCAACAGCATATTGCAACATGGACTTTCTGATAAGCAGCCCGGAACGCCATTCGCTAGGTCCTGTAGTGAAGAAGTAAGAAAGGCCTGATATTCAGAAAGTTGAACTTAATGTCTACTATTTCTGGTGCTTGTAAGTAATAATTAGTTTCTACAATAACTAAGATTATGATCGTCATGTTTGGTAAACAGAATCTTCCAACAAAAGAATAACAACAGCTACAAAGGCCTGAAGATAAAATTATTTTTGATTTCGTTCTATAGACATTTAAACACACTCGTTGGGCAAATCCTATAAATATGTAAAATGAAACAATGATTATTTTGTGTTGAATTATGGCGTATTAGTTTTTTTTAACAATAATTCAAAATGTCCACTATGCGTTGTGATTTAAAACGTTATTAAAAATAAAACTGAATGAAGTTTATGTGAAAAGAATAAAAACTATTTAATGACATGTCTTTACTGTTGAATGATATTCATAGAAGTTTCGTTGGGTATTATATGATATTTTACTACCAGATGGCAGCACAATCTGAATGTTATAATTTTTATTTATAATTATATTATTTGCAGATAAATAACAACTTTAAAGCTAGTTCACTGAGTGTTGCCGGCAGATGGCAGATCATCTACCAGAGATTTGTTTGTTTGTTTTTGAATTTCGCGCAAAGCCATTCGAGGGCTATCAGCGCTAGCCGTTCCTAATTTAGCAGTGTAAGACTAGAGGGAAGGCAGCTAGTCATCACCACCCACCGCCAACTCTTGGGCTACTATTTTACTAACGAATAGTGGGATTAACTGCAACATTATAACGTCCCACGGCTGAAAGGGCGAGCATGTTTAGTGTGACAGGATTCGAATCCGCGACCCTCGGATTACGAGTCGAGTGCCTTAACCACTGGCCTTGCCGGCCCCTTTATGAAATAAGAAACTCTATTATATTATTATATATACATATATAGTAAACTTGTATATTTTTATTTTCTAGCTGAAATTCAAAAATTTGGTTTTCAAACAGACCATTATCGAAATATTAATGCGCGAAAAGTCTGCCTTTTTTCTAGTTTAATATGCTAATGTAAATTAACGAAATAAAATATACTTTTAAAACATAATTCTAGAACAAATACAAGGAAATTACTTTCATCATTTTTCGTGTGTTTTTTTCAATCCTACCAGCAGATGGCACGATAAACAGTTTCCTAATTTTTGCACTAATATTTTATTCCAAAGGTTAATAAACGTGGAATTTAATTAATATGTTGAATTCATGCGTATGTGATATCAGCTGTTTCATAAAAAAGATTATATATTTATTTATAAAAATAATTTATAGAATAAGAAAATAAAAAGTTTACCTTGACCCTATACACCATTTAATAGTAGTACAGCGTGAAAATAAAATTTATTGGAGTAAAAAATAGTAAACTGTAAGATAAAAATAGTTCGGAGTTACTTTAAAAAACAACATATCTGAAGTGTCGTTTGAAGAATTTAATGTTTTTTTTTTAATATCCTAAATAGTTGGTGATATTTATTTATCAAGTTTCATTTCATGCTCATTAAGAACACATCTATACAAAATTCTTTAGTGACATCTAGTGAAAGTTAATAAAACTATAGACTGATTGATTCTCACTAAGAAACCATTAATTTATTTACAGCGAGTATTACTACGAATAAACTTTACCATTGTAATCTATAAAGTGGTGTTATGAACCTTAGAATTTGAGATTTATTATATTGGTAACAAAATATTCTGCTGTTTATTTTTTATCCAATAGATATTAAGTAATTAGCTCTTTTTTTAGAGGAAACAAATTTAACTTATTGTTACAAATAACACAAAAAGATATTCATCCATTTTTTTATAACCTTCTGAAACATGTATAGTCTGCATAATATAAAATATTTTCAACATAAAGTTTGTGGGAAGATCTTTCTTAAATTTGTACATTTTCATTTATATAAGGTCTGAATAAAACAACATATGAATCAAGATTTACATGTATTTATATTAAAGTTATACAAAAATGTTTAGAAGTGAGTAATTGTGCAAGATTTGCGACTGTAATGTAAATCACTTTCACGTGTCAGCCCCCAAATATAGTCTCCCATCATGTTTTCGTTATACGTTACCAGGTAACAAAAGCAAAGTTTGAAGAGAAAAATAGGTCTTTTCCATTTGGTTTAGACATAAGCAGTTGGGAAATAACACTTTCTGTCCAGGAACAAGAAAAAGTAAAAATTGTGTTACATAGTGTAATCATTGCTAATTCTTACACGTAATTTGGATTTTATTATTCGGCAAAAAAAACCTCTTCAAATTTGTCGAAAAGGAAGCTATTAGTTCTTAATATTATTCCTATTACTTTATTACTTTTTATAAGATGTTTCTATGTTCTAAACATAATGACCTACACTGTATTTTTATCGATATCAACTTTCCGAATATTAGAATGAGACACAGATACTTTACTTTCTACTATAGATGGCACCACATTCTTAGTAATTCAAATTGTTGTTATTGCCAGCAGAGACCTGCAAAACAGTTGCTGTCAACTGAGTTTGATTGATTATAATTACGCACAAAGCTTCACAATGGGCTATCCGTTCTCTGCCCACCACTAGTATCGAAGCTATTCCGAGTTTGTTTTTTTTCAAGTGCAAACTTTTAGTTCATCGCGCCATCTCTTGACCGATGTGAGATCTTATTACATCCGCAGCTACTGGGGATTCCTTCTTGTTCTGGATAATTTTTTTACTTCGCATGCTTATAAAGCGAACTGATAGCACAATTATAGTATGACAAAAATGTCGGTGTTTTCGATTATAATTCTTTCGTATTCTTCTAAAAATGCTATATTTAAAGAAGTACTTTTGCAATAAAGATACTAACCCGAGCGCAAATATCTTGCGGGTTTCTGCTAGTCTATTATAATAATAATTATTTCTTGTCTGCCGTTATAATACGCGTGCGCATCTTACTAACTAAATACGCATGCGTCATTTCCGTAACAAACATTAACAAAATTATCATTGTATCAAAACACTTGGTTTGTTAGTTTGTTTTCCATTTCGCGCAAAGCTACACGAGGGCTATCTGATTTTGCAGTGTACGACTAGAGGGAAGGCAGCTAGTCATCACCACCCACTGCCAACTCTTGGGCTACTCTTTTACCGACGAATAGTGGATTGACCGTCATATTATAACGCACCTACGGCTGAAAGGGCGAGCATGTTTGGTGAAAAAAAAAAAAATTGTTCACATACAATATAGTTATAAGTTGGAGAATCGAACATTAGCTATGCGCCTAAACTAAAGCCTATAACAACAGGTATTATTTGTAAGTAAAACTAACTTTTTCAATGAATTTGTGTATGCGCAATAGTTTTGATCTTTTCTCCATTTCTTGTAGTTTTATAAAACTATAATCATTGCATTAACTGTGTTTAATCTCTGCTCAGTTAGTTTTCCTTAAGCCTAAATAATATTTTAGATTTCAAATAGGGCCTTATCAATGCAGGCTTTTTTGTTTTTTTTTACAAAGAAAGCCATTAAAGATATTTTTCCAAAAATATATCAGTTGAACGTCTTCTCAAGTGTAATTTTTATATTACATTTCTTTAGTATTTTCAATTAATTCCTGTTAATTAATAATAGAATATTGTTAATGAGAAATTTCAAATAAATATTTTTCTTTATTTTCTTTTTTACATTTAGTTTTGGTTTGAATCTAAGCAAATAATAATTTACATTATTAGTATTTTTGTTAGAATGTTATGAGATCAAATTTATAAATATTTATTAGCAAATTCACTTTACAAAATTTTTCTTAACCTTAAAACCGTAAAGAGGGGGAAATTATTCTGGAGATAATTTCTGTTAATTTGTGATAATTAAATATTTGAACGAATAAATCAATTAACCATTAAAATGATTAACTCTCTGAATAACAACATGTGGGATGATGCCTCTCAGTGACAGAATGATATATCTGTGGACGTACGTTGCTAGCAATCGGGTTCCGATACCTGTGGTGGACAGAGAACAGATACACTTTTCTTAGTTTTCTGCTTAACTAAAAAGCAATCAAGCAGTGGGAGAGTTTTGATTTTATTAGCGCCATCTATAGGTAGCTTTAAATACTACACTTCTATTTTAAATGACACTGCACGATGGTGAACATCACTGTGCTTCCTTCTTCGATAATATAAATATAAAAATGAAATATTTTTTTAGTTCACTATCATAAAAAAATTAATTGTCTAAATAGGAAAATTGGAAACTGTACCTAATCAGTCTTTCAAAGCGATAAAGATGCTCAAAAAAGACAACCCCAAAAAATCAATATACGTTTCTGTGTTGTCTTTGGTACTGTGTTTATTACTAGCTTACAAGGTTATTTCTTGTAAAATTTATTACACACAAACTTAAAATTATTTCATTTTTAAAAATTTTAAAATTATATTGATAGGAATTATAAAATTATAAAACCTAAGAAGGACGTTTGGATGTATTATTTTACTGAGTTTTTAAAGAAAAAAGCGAATAGTTTTATGGGCAAGCTCAGTGAATACCACATACACACTTGTATATATATATATGTGTGTGTGTGTGTGTGAGTGTGTTTATGCACTGTATTGGCTCAATTATAATGCAATGCTTTTTTATTATTAATTAGCCTGTAAAGTTCATAGTCGTCTTATAATCGCGGCCGATCACAGGGTCCTTTCCCTTACTCCAGTTTATTAGACTGATGGTTACACAAATGTGCAAGATGTTCCTTCAAGTTCATCGCTAATTCTTGCAACTAATTCACCTACAAGCTATTACATTATAGTACTGATTTTGTGAACCTAAAGCAGAGCGTTATGACGCTTATTTTTTCCTAATGTTTGTTCGAAAATGTAGTCGCCTTTTATTCAAAACAATGCCATTAACTTTGAATGGAATAATTGGATTGAATGTCACTTTCATAATATGTACTTAGCTGAGCATGGTTAGCTTCATCAGTGACATTACGTTTCGAATCTTGAACCCTTCGATCTTCAGTCTAACACGCTAACCACTAGGGAGCGCCTGGTGCATTTAATATTTAAAACGTAAACAAATATAAACTGAATTAGTGTACTGATGAAATAACAGAATGATGAATTATTAGTATGTAACATAATTGCCTTTTATGTTATAAATTTGTAATAATGCTTCATCTTCGTTGGAATCGTTTATTCAGTTATAGAAGTTTTGTTCTTAGCTCCAAAATACCTAAAAATGTCGAATTTTTTAAAATTGCGCAACAAATGGTGTCTTTAGTTCAAAATACAGAAAGGGCTACTGTATTTTAAAAATTACACAGAATGTTACTTTTAGTTTAAAATGTGCACAATTAATGTTGTATTTTTTAAAATGGTATCCTTAGTTTTAAAACGTGGGAAAATATATTTAAAAATGACAGGATAACTGTTACTCTTGACTTGAAATACGAAAATAAATGTTACCTTCAGTTCACAATGCGGAAAGCATTGCCAAGTGGGTTAAGATGTTCGAGTTCCAATCTGAGGGTCGCAAGTTCGAATCCTTGTCGCACCAAACATTTTTGCCCTTTCTGCCGAGGGAACGTTATAATGTGACTGTTAATCCCTCTATTTGTTGGTGTAGCCCAGGGGTTGACGGTGGGTGGTGATAACTAGTTGGCTTTCCTCTAGTCTTATACTGCTAAACTAAGGACGGTTAGCGCAGATAGCCTTCGTGTAGCTTCGCGTGAAATTAAAGAAAAAAAACCGGAAAGATTTAATGTGTTTTAAAAATGACAGAAAAAACGTTGTACTAAGCTTCAAAATGCGGAAAGAAGCTTTGTACGTTACAAATGACAGAATAGACATCAATATCACAGTTTAAAACAAACAAACAAACAACATTATGTTGAAAGCGAGAAAAATCACTTTATGTTATATCAGTTAAAAACAGCAGAATAAGTGAAGGCTCTCATGTGTTTTTACTATTCATTTGTCATTCGCGAATAACGAAAGAGAAGACAAAAGTTTATAATTACACTTAAATTGGTGAAATTAAGACGAACAGTGAATCTTTCCAGTTATCTGGTGGTGGTGATTTTAGATAAGTGATGAAGAAATTACTTGATTGCATTTTTGTACCTGGTTTGATCTACTGTTATTAAAGGATCTTACAATGGTATACTATGCCCCAAAAATTATAGATGTGACTCTAATGTATTTTGTTTTTCTTCTTTCTTTTTTTTTTTTCTTTAATATTCTTATGTAGTATTGGACATGATGTTAAGTAAAATTTAATAATACTTCCGACATTTGATACTAGATGACACTACTATATGCAAGGAGAAAAAATGTGTTGTGAACGGAGAAATCTGATTGCCGATGACTTTATGACCAAAGAATCAAATATATTTCAATTACATAGGAGTACAAAAGTTGAAATATAAATTCTATAAGTTGTTATAGAAAAAATGGTGGGTTTTAGCTAGCCAAATAAATTGATAACAAACAGTATTTGATTTAGTTTTTCGTAATATAATCGTATTTACTTATCACTGACGTTTAGGTTTTCAATTCTTACGGTGAGATGGCGCTTTGAAACTTCCAATCAAATTAACCAAACGAACGATGTTGAGCACGTTAAATTATTTTGTACTCTCGCCATGTCCTGTCGTATTCTATCGGACAACTTCGTTATTGACAATAGCTCTGCAGCGTCATTTATATTTCAAAAGGCTCCACCCTATGGTTGACGTTTTAAAAGCACGCCCCCTACAACACTAAACTCTGAAATTCAATTCCTGCAGCGAGACATCGCATAAAGCTTATTTTGTAACTTTGCACGACAAACACAGAAACATCAATCGGTTTTCATGCTTTCCATAATCCATCTAGTGAAGAAACTGCATCCGGCGACTTGACTGTCAAATATTTATATAGAATAATTGCAATAGCACAGATATTCATTTCATTTGTCAACTGCTGGAGGTACGAGCCAGTTGAACTAACATATTGTGGAAGCATCAAGAGTACACGTAACTTCTATTGTTTCTCCAGGCTGAAATATTTTATTAATTATGTATCATATTGTTGTCTGGAACGTGTGAATGGCTTTCGCTATTGATCTTTGTGGATTCTCACCTGTTACAAGACGCTGCACTTAGATCCCCATAACACGCTTAGGTTATGACTTGTCGCAGATTTCTTCTGGATGGTCCTTGTCTCCCATGTCGATCCACATTCCTTACTTTTTGAATGCCATTAAATATTAGGGGTATTTTCGTTTTGAAAATGATAAATCCCCAACCCGAATATATCTTTATGATGTGATTACATAAATATTTTGCGTCAGAAATATGTTAAACACCCTTTTTCTAAAGCGATCAGTTTTTGGTGACGTATCGTTACCTATGCAACACCAAAAATGTTAAAATGTAATTCTGATACACTCCATCTACGTAACTTATTATTTACTTGTTCAAAATTGTTCTACGTAACGCACCCAATCATTTATATATACATATATAATATACACTTATACAGATAATTATGAATACAGATACTATAATAACAAAGCGTATAACTTGAAATACACGTAAAACAGCCACGCAAAATAAGACATTTATTGGATTGTCGCACATAGTTTCAGACTATTAGAGAATCAATATGTTAATATATTTAAATTAATAATACTGTATTTTAAAAACCGTTACCATAATTCTGATATTGTGACGTAAATAAACTTTGATAAAAGTTACACTTCAGCCACTTAATCCATTTCATACTGTTCCACTTGGTGCCAAGAAGTTTATTAACACATGTTGTCTGAGTCCTGATTTTTCTATCACACGCCAGTACGTCAGAAGATTTCTCGTTTTCACTGTCGCCAATGAGCATATAATAAATATGGTTGACAGATTATTATACATTCTTCTATTAATAACTGTTTCAACGTACATATGTATTTTATACAATGTAGAAACTACTTATGAAACTTGAAATTCCGTTCGTTTCAACATGGCGGTCATTTCTTTATGCAGCAGGTTTCGTCTGGTTCCAGTTCTGTACAACATCAATAAAACTGTCTCTGTATTTAATGTAAAATAAATAAACAATAATAATATTTAATAATACCTAATTAATCGTAAATAATTAATTACGTATACAATTAATAATTAATATGATATTAATGCTGATATGCTGTTTAGAATTAAGCACAAAGCTACACAATGGGCTATCTGTGCTCTGCCCACCACGGGTATCGAAACCCGGTTTTTAGCATTGTAAGTCCGCAGACATACCGCTGAGCCACTGAGCGGGGGGGCTAATACTGATATGAGTCAATGAGGTGTGGTGTGACATGTACAACTGTGTGCACAAAGTAATTGCAATACATTTCTGACTTGTCTCTTTTGAAAATGACTTAGAGTTCCAGATTAAATAGGTTAGAAAATATTGAAAACTGAAAAGCATTTATCTGTAATCCCACTAGTCAGAAGCACTTAACATGTTATTTATCTCCTTTTATTTAAATACTTTAAGTTATATATATATATATATGAAAATAACTTGTTCGCTTGTTGTTGAGCTCACTGTGTTTCTCACAGTGCAGGGATCGAACCACGAATATTAGAACTATAAGCTCTCATACCTTCCTCAGAGCATCAGGTAAGGATCAGAAGATCATATTAAAATAAAGGTAAAGTAGTGTTTATATATTATATTTATGATAAAGCTACAATTGCTATTTGCTATTGTCCCCAATTTTGAACTACCAACCAGAGGTGAAGGCAACCAGTCAACAGCACCCACCATCCAAGATAAAGTATTGCATGTCACTCTTATTACACATTCACAGCTTACGGGGGTGTGTGTGTTTTCATATATCAAAGCCACATCAAGCTATCTGCTGAGCCCACCGAGGGGAATCGAACCTCTGATTTTAGCGTTGTAAATCCACAGACTTATCGCTGTACCAGCGGGGTCCATCACCGTTCGAAGAATACATTGTGATATTGTACGCGTTTGAATTCGGTCAGAACCGAAATCTAGAGCTCCACCTCGAGGTCAACTCACGCCTCGGGTAGATAAACACTGACCTCTCTCGGACCTCGTCCTCCTGTCGTGAGAATCACGGCTAAATTCGTAAGACGTAATTATGGTCAGTGACTTCTGATCTAAAATATTGTTCATGTCTCATTAAAATAATAAAGAAATTGAAATTGATCAATTAAATATTTCACGTTTATATCAGCCTAGTAACACCTGGAAAATGAACACGAATAGGAAAAGTCAACATTTTGAAAGGTAAAGCTGTGAAACCTTCGAACTTTGTCCTCGAATGGTTTAACATTGGGTAAATAACATCATTTGAAAACTAACAACTCAGTTCTTTGTTACGTCTTTCTTTATTATTATTATTCTAAAAAATATCTGATTTCCAGCTGCCATGGCAACATGTGTTTATTGTGGGGTGGGTGGTGTCTGAAGTCTGTTTTTTTATGACATTTTTATGACCCAGTTATGTAACATAACCTTAAATTTTACTCATCTCATTGTAGCTTTTCGTAATCCCTCGGTACATTTGACGACTTACAGACCTACTAATCAGATCAGGGTTCGATCCTAGGGTGCGTAAGGCAGACATAGTCCACTACAACTCTGCGCTTGAAAAATAACATATTATTATGAGATGTGCAATGAAAATATATTAATTTATTATTTCACTGTTAGTTGGTTTTTTCATAAGATGTTATTCATAACTATTGAAGAAATAAATAAACAGTTATTAAAGTTTTCTTACCGGATTCTCTTAAGTAACTACACGGTCAGTGTTTGAATTAAAGACAATGTAATATACTGGTTTTCTTTATAAATATAAGTTGAATTGGTGGTAATAAATAAAAGGATTTGTTTCAAATTTCTACTTTAATACAATAGCAGCTTGAATGAATAACATTTTTTATGCCTGATTTTTCGGAGGTCGATACTGCTGGCCTCTAATGGATATGTAGCTTTCAATACAACCTCTAACTCGAATAATTACAGTGTTCCAGGATCAGAGTCGGGTAGTGAGCGACCTGCTGTGATTTTTATTAAAAACTTAGGTACGAACCACTCCCGACCGCGGATGTTCTGCACTACACCGCCGCCACACGGTCAAACTTATTGTTGGCTCGAGCCCAGGAGAAACGAAGCGATTGCACGTTGTCAGCACGTGCCGTGTGCTAAACAGCAACGCCGTTCGACATGTGATTAATCCGATTTCTGAGCTGCAACAGAACGATCAGAGTTGATGAAGCAATGAGTTTAGAAGGCCTGGTGGTAAAGATCTGATTGAACGCACGTGTCTTGCCGTTTAAATCGACTAATATAAAGTCTATTAGCCTTGTAATCTGTGATCTACAATAAAAGCGAAAGGCGTACTATACACGGTTTGTCTCGTAAAGTTTTCTATTCATTGTTCTTCTGACTGCTGGGAAAAAGGGTGTTGCTGGGTGGTTGTTTGTACGTATATGCGAACGGTTTGAGTCACCGGTCACCCTCTCTTATACGTAAGAACAAAATTAACAAATACATCCGATATGACAATAGTCCTTGAAGCGTGCCCTGTTAGTTTTGGGGAGCACAGAACACATGTTAATATATTTGCCACGTTATTGGACGTATCCTCTCCTCTACAATAAAAATAAATATATATAAATGTCAGTTTAACTCTCGAAAAATAAAATTCGACAAAGGAACATGGAACAACGTTTAAGAAATGGGAACTCGTTGAAAAGATAGTTAACTGAAGTGTTATCACTCCTGGGATGGAAAGTGTCAGTTAACGTGTTGAATCACGTTTAACGTAACGGAGTTAAACCACTTTATCATTCATTACGTGATAGAATCTGCTCCTGAGCGGTAAGTCTACGGATTTAAGACGCTAAAATCAGGGGTTCGATTCTCCTCGGTGGGCTCAGCAGATAGCCTAATGTGGCTTTGCTATAAGAAACACATACATCTGCGCCTGAAGATTAAATGGATGTAAATTGCTTGCAGTGTGTTTGTTTCTTTTTTTTCCGATTTGGGGTAATATCCAACATAAAAAAAAATATTGTAAGGTTTAAAATGAGGAGTCTGGAGTCCTCACGAAACGAGAGATGAAAAGTAATCACGTAAAGATTCGTAATTTATTTTCTCACAGAAATCCACAACCGAAACTTTGGTCCTTCCTCGTTTAAAACGCAAGTCGGATGTTCGTGAGGAATTATGAAACCAGAATAAGGATTATCTGAAGACAGGAAGCATGAGTACACATGAAGATAAAACCTAATACTAAACGGTAGATAATCGTAGGTCGATATGGATTAGGTTTAGAGTTGGAAGTCAAAGATAACGCTCAAAATGAGGACAACTGTAAAGCAGGACACATCAAAAATGGTTAAAGTTGCATACCAGGCTGCGCTCTGCCCATAGTACGAAATAAAACACTAGTATGCAGGGGGTGATTGTGGGACGATATATAGATTATAGTTCAATATTTGGAAACGAGAACAATGTTAAACCATTGTAGTTAAACATTGTGAATCAAAAACAACGTTAAATGAAACGCATCTTCACAAAGATTTCCAAGTCGTGATTGGTGTAAAAATCAGAAGCGTTTAAAGGTTGTAATTAATTTTTCTTTCACACAGATTGGTCACTACAAGAAAACCAACATCTGGTTGTTACTCTCGATGTTGGAGCTTCCCTCGAATGATGGCTTATATCCAAGTAAACCTAGAAAGAAACTGACAAACAATACTACAACAATACTCTTAGAACCCTACTTTAGTTTCATGGTCAGGAAACTAGTTGATTTTGACTGCTTGGCCTTTTATAAAAGGTAGGATCATCAGTGACTTTCATTTTCTAGTCGCTAGAAAGTTACTTTAAAACAAGAGTAATCACCGTTAAATGTAAGGTAAATCCTTTAGTTAAAATAAAGTCGTAATACCCACACCAGCCGTCTTTAGAATACATGTTTACTTCAAGTGGGTTTCTCATCGTCATGGGAAGCCCTTAGGCAATAACCGTTACCTCTTGTTAGACCAGTTGTTACTTCTATAGATAAAGCTACCATAATACAAGGCCTCTTGTTACTTCTGTAGGTAAAGCTATAGTAATACAAGGCCTCTTGTTACTTCTGTAGGTGAAGCTATAGTAATGCAATGTCTCTTATTACTTCTGTAGGTAAAACTATAGTAATGCAATGTCTCTTATTACTTCTGTAGGTAAAACAATAGTAATACAAGGCCTCTTGTTACTTCTGTAGGTAAAACAATAGTAATACAAGGCCTCTTGTTACTTCTGTAGGTGAAGCTATAGTAATGCAATGTCTCTTATTACTTCTGTAGGTAAAACTATAGTAAAACAAGGCTTCTTGTTACTTCTGTAGGTAAAGCTATAGTAATACAGCTTCTAGTGTTATACGCACGCTATACTTTATCCGACACGCTAAATAATATCTTTTCCGTTTTGAAATATACTTAGAAAGTTACTTCAGTGGATTTTTATGTTTGAAGGACAGTGAACAAAACTTATCATTTTAAAGGACAAAATTCAAATTACTTACATAGTTTTGAAGATTCTTAAGGAGCGCGTGAACCCTAACATTAGAATATTTAAAAACAATTCCTCGTGACTCAGAGTTCAGGGTGAGAAAGCGAAGTATATGAAATGGATTATAAACTTCAGTAAACTTCACAAAATGTAAACAGTTCTTCTGATAAAATGTAAACAGTTCTTCTGATAAAATGTAAACAGTTCTTCTGATAAAGTGTAAACAGTTCCTCTGATAAAGTGTAAACAGTTCCGATAAAGTGTAAACAGTTCTTCTGATAAAGTGTAAACAGTTTCTCTGATAAAGTGTAAACAGTTCCTCTGATAAAGTGTAAACAGTTCTTCTGATAAAGTGTAAACAGTTCCTCTGATAAAGTGTAAACAGTTCTTCTGATAAAGTGTAAACAGTTCTTCTGATAAAGTGTAAACAGTTCTTCTGATAAAGCGTAAACAGTTCTTCTGATAAAGTGTAAATAGTTCTTCTGATAAAATGTAAACAGTTCTTCTGATAAAGCGTAAACAGTTCTTCTGATAAAGTGTAAACAGTTCTTCTGATAAAGCGTAAACAGTTCTTCTGATAAAGTGTAAATAGTTCTGATAAAATGTAAACAGTTCTTCTGATAAAGCGTAAACAGTTCTTCTGATAAAGTGTAAACAGTTCTTCTGATAAAGTGTAAACAGTTCCTCTGATAAAGTGTAAATAGTTCCTCTGATAAAGTTCATTATTATTATTATTATTCATTATTCCCAACACAGTTTTGTGCTGCAGTTTATTTCATCTTAATTTTTGTTTTTGTTTTTGCAGTGAAACAGTTTAATTAAAGTGTTATACGTTTGCATTAATACGAATTTAGGTTCTTAATAAAACTGGTTTTATTATACGAATGCATTTTGTTAGAATAGTGACATTTCTTAAGTTTGTTCATCCTATGTTTTCCTTGTGAACTTATAATACAATCTGGTTTATCTGTAAACTTATCAAAATCCTATGTTTATCCTTACACTGATTTGCACTTGATTTTCATTCTCTGTACACCTAGCGGACAATCTAGGTTTTCTTAGTGCAACCCTTCTACACACTGTGTTCCCGAAAGCCTAACATATTAGCCCATATACCCATAATTCATTCCGTATATCACCATATATTTATCATACAGTTTATTGTTTTCCTCGTGTATTCATACTTCACTCTATATATCACCATATAATTATCATACAGTTTATTGTTTTCCTCGTGTATTCATACTTCACTCTATATATCACCATATAATTATCATACAGTTTATTGTTTTCCTCGTGTATTCATACTTCACTCTATATATCACCATATATTTATCATACAGTTTATTGTTTTCCTCGTGTACTCATACTTCACTCCATATATCACCATATAATTATCATACAGTTTATTGTTTTCCTCGTGTATTTATACTTCACTCTATATATCACCATATATTTATCATACAGTTTATTGTTTTCCTCGTGTACTCATACTTCACTCTATATATCACCATATATTTATCATACAGTTTATTGTTTTCCTCGTGTACTCATACTTCACTCTATATATCACCATATATTTATCATACAGTTTATTGTTTTCCTCGTGTACTCATACTTCACTCTATATATCACCATATATTTATCATACAGTTTATTGTTTTCCTCGTGTACTCATACTTCACTCTATATATCACCATATATTTATCATACAGTTTATTGTTTTCCTCGTGTACTCATACTTCACTCTATATATCACCATATATTTATCATACAGTTTATTGTTTTCCTCGTGTACTCATACTTCACTCTATATATCAACATATATTTATCATACAGTTTATTGTTTTCCTCGTGTACTCATACTTCACTCTATATATCAACATATATTTATCATACAGTTTATTGTTTTCCTCGTGTACTCATACTTCACTCTATATATCACCATATATTTATCATACAGTTTATTGTTTTCCTCGTGTACTCATACTTCACTCTATATATCACCATATATTTATCATACAGTTTATTGTTTTCCTCGTGTACTCATACTTCACTCTATATATCACCATATATTTATCATACAGTTTATTGTTTTCCTCGTGTACTCATACTTCACTCTATATATCACCATATATTTATCATACAGTTTATTGTTTTCCTCGTGTATTCATACTTCACTCTATATATCACCATATATTTACCATACAGTTTATTGTTTTCCTCGTGTACTCATATTTCACTCTATATATCACCATATATTTATCATACAGTTTATTGTTTTCCTCGTGTACTCATACTTCACTCTATATATCACCATATATTTATCATACAGTTTATTGTTTTCCTCGTGTACTCATACTTCACTCTATATATCACCATATATTTATCATACAGTTTATTGTTTTCCTCGTGTACTCATACTTCACTCTATATATCAACATATATTTATCATACAGTTTATTGTTTTCCTCGTGTACTCATACTTCACTCTATATATCACCATATATTTATCATACAGTTTATTGTTTTCCTCGTGTACTCATACTTCACTCTATATATCACCATATATTTATCATACAGTTTATTGTTTTCCTCGTGTACTCATACTTCACTCTATATATCACCATATATTTATCATACAGTTTATTGTTTTCCTCGTGTACTCATACTTCACTCTATATATCACCATATATTTATCATACAGTTTATTGTTTTCCTCGTGTACTCATACTTCACTCTATATATCACCATATATTTATCATACAGTTTATTGTTTTCCTCGTGTACTCATACTTCACTCTATATATCACCATATATTTATCATACAGTTTATTGTTTTCCTCGTGTACTCATACTTCACTCTATATATCACCATATATTTATCATACAGTTTATTGTTTTCCTCGTGTACTCATACTTCACTCTATATATCACCATATATTTATCATACAGTTTATTGTTTTCCTCGTGTACTCATACTTCACTCTATATATCACCATATATTTATCATACAGTTTATTGTTTTCCTCGTGTACTCATACTTCACTCTATATATCACCATATATTTATCATACAGTTTATTGTTTTCCTCGTGTACTCATACTTCACTCTATATATCACCATATATTTATCATATAGTTTATTGTTTTCCTCGTGTCATACTTCACTCTATATATCACCATATATTTATCATATAGTTTATTGTTATCCTCGTGTACTCATACTTCATTATATCATATATTTATCATTATTGTTTTCCTCGTGTACTCATACTTCACTCTATATATCACCATATATTTATCATACAGTTTATTGTTTTCCTCGTGTACTCATACTTCACTCTATATATCACCATATATTTATCATACAGTTTATTGTTTTCCTCGTGTATTCATACTTCACTCTATATATCACCATATATTTATCATACAGTTTATTGTTTTCCTCGTGTACTCATACTTCACTCTATATATCACCATATATTTACCATACAGTTTATTGTTTTCCTCGTGTACTCATATTTCACCCTATATATCACCATATATTTATCATACAGTTTATTGTTTTCCTCGTGTACTCATACTTCACTCTATATATCACCATATATTTATCATACAGTTTATTGTTTTCCTCGTGTACTCATACTTCACTCTATATATCACCATATATTTATCATACAGTTTATTGTTTTCCTCGTGTACTCATACTTCACTCTATATATCACCATATATTTATCATACAGTTTATTGTTTTCCTCGTGTACTCATACTTCACTCTATATATCACCATATATTTATCATACAGTTTATTGTTTTCCTCGTGTACTCATACTTCACTCTATATATCACCATATATTTATCATACAGTTTATTGTTTTCCTCGTGTACTCATACTTCACTCTATATATCACCATATATTTATCATACAGTTTATTGTTTTCCTCGTGTACTCATACTTCACTCTATATGTCACCATATATTTATCATACAGTTTATTGTTTTCCTCGTGTACTCATACTTCACTCTATATATCACCATATATTTATCATACAGTTTATTGTTTTCCTCATGTACTCATACTTCACTCTATATATCACCATATATTTATCATACAGTTTATTGTTTTCCTCGTGTACTCATACTTCACTCTATATATCACCATATATTTATCATACAGTTTATTGTTTTCCTCGTGTACTCATACTTCACTCTATATGTCACCATATATTTATCATACAGTTTATTGTTTTCCTCGTGTACTCATACTTCACTCTATATATCACCATATATTTATCATACAGTTTATTGTTTTCCTCGTGTACTCATACTTCACTCTATATATCAACATATATTTATCATACAGTTTATTGTTTTCCTCGTGTACTCATACTTCACTCTATATATCACCATATATTTATCATACAGTTTATTGTTTTTTTTCCTCGTGTACTCATACTTCACTCTATATATCACCATATATTTATCATATAGTTTATTGTTTTCCTCGTGTACTCATACTTCACTCTATATATCACCATATATTTATCATACAGGTTATTGTTTTCCTCGTGTACTCATACTTCACTCTATATATCACCATATATTTATCATACAGTTTATTGTTTTCCTCGTGTATTCATACTTCACTCTATATATCACCATATATTTATCATACAGTTTATTGTTTTCCTCGTGTACTCATACTTCACTCTATATATCACCATATATTTATCATACAGTTTATTGTTTTCCTCGTGTACTCATACTTCACTCTATATATCACCATATATTTATCATACAGTTTATTGTTTTCCTCGTGTACTCATACTTCACTCTATATATCACCATATATTTATCATATAGTTTATTGTTTTCCTCGTGTACTCATACTTCACTCTATATATCAACATATATTTATCATACAGTTTATTGTTTTCCTCGTGTACTCATACTTCACTCCATATATCACCATATATTGATCATACAGTTTATTGTTTTCCTCGTGTACTCATACTTCACTCTATATATCACCATATATTTATCATACAGTTTATTGTTTTCCTCGTGTACTCATACTTCACTCTATATATCACCATATATTTATCATACAGTTTATTGTTTTTTTTCGTGTATTGCTATACTTCACTCTATATGTCACCATATATTTATCATACAGTTTATTGTTTTCCTCGTGTACTCATACTTCACTCTATATATCACCATATATTTATCATACAGTTTATTGTTTTCCTCATGTACTCATACTTCATTCTATATATCACCATATATTTATCATACAGTTTATTGTTTTCCTCGTGTACTCATACTTCACTCTATATATCACCATATATTTATCATACAGTTTATTGTTTTCCTCGTGTACTCATACTTCACTCTATATGTCACCATATATTTATCATACAGTTTATTGTTTTCCTCGTGTACTCATACTTCACTCTATATATCACCATATATTTATCATACAGTTTATTGTTTTCCTCGTGTACTCATACTTCACTCTATATATCACCATATATTTATCATACAGTTTATTGTTTTCCTCGTGTACTCATACTTCACTCTATATATCACCATATATTTATCATACAGTTTATTGTTTTCCTCATGTACTCATACTTCACTCTATATATCACCATATATTTATCATACAGTTCATTGTTTTCCTCGTGTACTCATACTTCACTCTGTATATCACCATATATTTATCATACAGTTTATTGTTTTCCTCATGTACTCATACTTCACTCTATATATCACCATATATTGATCATATAGTTTATTGTTTTCCTCGTGTACTCATACTTCACTCTATATATCAACATATATTTATCATACAGTTTATTGTTTTCCTCGTGTACTCATACTTCACTCCATATATCACCATATATTGATCATACAGTTTATTGTTTTCCTCGTGTACTCATACTTCACTCTATATATCACCATATATTTATCATACAGTTTATTGTTTTCCTCGTGTACTCATACTTCACTCTATATATCACCATATATTTATCATACAGTTTATTGTTTTCCTCGTGTACTCATACTTCACTCTATATGTCACCATATATTTATCATACAGTTTATTGTTTTCCTCGTGTACTCATACTTCACTCTATATATCACCATATATTTATCATACAGTTTATTGTTTTCCTCATGTACTCATACTTCACTCTATATATCACCATATATTTATCATACAGTTTATTGTTTTCCTCGTGTACTCATACTTCACTCTATATATCACCATATATTTATCATACAGTTTATTGTTTTCCTCGTGTACTCATACTTCACTCTATATGTCACCATATATTTATCATACAGTTTATTGTTTTCCTCGTGTACTCATACTTCACTCTATATATCACCATATATTTATCATACAGTTTATTGTTTTCCTCGTGTACTCATACTTCACTCTATATATCAACATATATTTATCATACAGTTTATTGTTTTCCTCGTGTACTCATACTTCACTCTATATATCACCATATATTTATCATACAGTTTATTGTTTTTCCTCGTGTACTCATACTTCACTCTATATATCACCATATATTTATCATATAGTTTATTGTTTTCCTCGTGTACTCATACTTCACTCCATATATCACCATATATTTATCATACAGGTTATTGTTTTCCTCGTGTACTCATACTTCACTCTATATATCACCATATATTTATCATACAGTTTATTGTTTTCCTCGTGTATTCATACTTCACTCTATATATCACCATATATTTATCATACAGTTTATTGTTTTCCTCGTGTACTCATACTTCACTCTATATATCACCATATATTTATCATACAGTTTATTGTTTTCCTCGTGTACTCATACTTCACTCTATATATCACCATATATTTATCATACAGTTTATTGTTTTCCTCGTGTACTCATACTTCACTCTATATATCACCATATATTTATCATATAGTTTATTGTTTTCCTCGTGTACCTCATACTTCACTCCATATATCACCATATATTTATCATACAGGTTATTGTTTTCCTCGTGTACTCATACTTCACTCTATATATCACCATATATTTATCATACAGTTTATTGTTTTCCTCGTGTATTCATACTTCACTCTATATATCACCATATATTTATCATACAGTTTATTGTTTTCCTCGTGTACTCATACTTCACTCTATATATCACCATATATTTATCATACAGTTTATTGTTTTCCTCGTGTACTCATACTTCACTCTATATATCACCATATATTTATCATACAGTTTATTGTTTTCCTCGTGTACTCATACTTCACTCTATATATCACCATATATTTATCATATAGTTTATTGTTTTCCTCGTGTACTCATACTTCACTCTATATATCAACATATATTTATCATACAGTTTATTGTTTTCCTCGTGTACTCATACTTCACTCCATATATCACCATATATTGATCATACAGTTTATTGTTTTCCCTGTGTACTCATACTTCACTCTATATATCACCATATATTTATCATACAGTTTATTGTTTTCCTCGTGTACTCATACTTCACTCTATATATCACCATATATTTATCATACAGTTTATTGTTTTTTTCGTGTACTCATACTTCACTCTATATGTCACCATATATTTATCATACAGTTTATTGTTTTCCTCGTGTACTCATACTTCACTCTATATATCACCATATATTTATCATACAGTTTATTGTTTTCCTCATGTACTCATACTTCATTCTATATATCACCATATATTTATCATACAGTTTATTGTTTTCCTCGTGTACTCATACTTCACTCTATATATCACCATATATTTATCATACAGTTTATTGTTTTCCTCGTGTACTCATACTTCACTCTATATGTCACCATATATTTATCATACAGTTTATTGTTTTCCCTCGTGTACTCATACTTCACTCTATATATCACCATATATTTATCATACAGTTTATTGTTTTCCCTGTGTACTCATACTTCACTCTATATATCACCATATATTTATCATACAGTTTATTGTTTTCCTCGTGTACTCATACTTCACTCTATATATCACCATATATTTATCATACAGTTTATTGTTTTCCTCATGTACTCATACTTCACTCTATATATCACCATATATTTATCATACAGTTCATTGTTTTCCTCGTGTACTCATACTTCACTCTGTATATCACCATATATTTATCATACAGTTTATTGTTTTCCTCATGTACTCATACTTCACTCTATATATCACCATATATTGATCATATAGTTTATTGTTTTCCTCGTGTACTCATACTTCACTCTATATATCAACATATATTTATCATACAGTTTATTGTTTTCCTCGTGTACTCATACTTCACTCCATATATCACCATATATTGATCATACAGTTTATTGTTTTCCTCGTGTACTCATACTTCACTCTATATATCACCATATATTTATCATACAGTTTATTGTTTTCCTCGTGTACTCATACTTCACTCTATATATCACCATATATTTATCATACAGTTTATTGTTTTCCTCGTGTACTCATACTTCACTCTATATGTCACCATATATTTATCATACAGTTTATTGTTTTCCTCGTGTACTCATACTTCACTCTATATATCACCATATATTTATCATACAGTTTATTGTTTTCCTCATGTACTCATACTTCACTCTATATATCACCATATATTTATCATACAGTTTATTGTTTTCCTCGTGTACTCATACTTCACTCTATATATCACCATATATTTATCATACAGTTTATTGTTTTCCTCGTGTACTCATACTTCACTCTATATGTCACCATATATTTATCATACAGTTTATTGTTTTCCTCGTGTACTCATACTTCACTCTATATATCACCATATATTTATCATACAGTTTATTGTTTTCCTCGTGTACTCATACTTCACTCTATATATCAACATATATTTATCATACAGTTTATTGTTTTCCTCGTGTACTCATACTTCACTCTATATATCACCATATATTTATCATACAGTTTATTGTTTTCCTCGTGTACTCATACTTCACTCTATATATCACCATATATTTATCATATAGTTTATTGTTTTCCTCGTGTACTCATACTTCACTCCATATATCACCATATATTTATCATACAGGTTATTGTTTTCCTCGTGTACTCATACTTCACTCTATATATCACCATATATTTATCATACAGTTTATTGTTTTCCTCGTGTATTCATACTTCACTCTATATATCACCATATATTTATCATACAGTTTATTGTTTTCCTCGTGTACTCATACTTCACTCTATATATCACCATATATTTATCATACAGTTTATTGTTTTCCTCGTGTACTCATACTTCACTCTATATATCACCATATATTTATCATACAGTTTATTGTTTTCCTCGTGTACTCATACTTCACTCTATATATCACCATATATTTATCATATAGTTTATTGTTTTCCTCGTGTACTCATACTTCACTCTATATATCAACATATATTTATCATACAGTTTATTGTTTTCCTCGTGTACTCATACTTCACTCCATATATCACCATATATTGATCATACAGTTTATTGTTTTCCTCGTGTACTCATACTTCACTCTATATATCACCATATATTTATCATACAGTTTATTGTTTTCCTCGTGTACTCATACTTCACTCTATATATCACCATATATTTATCATACAGTTTATTGTTTTTTTCGTGTACTCATACTTCACTCTATATGTCACCATATATTTATCATACAGTTTATTGTTTTCCTCGTGTACTCATACTTCACTCTATATATCACCATATATTTATCATACAGTTTATTGTTTTCCTCATGTACTCATACTTCATTCTATATATCACCATATATTTATCATACAGTTTATTGTTTTCCTGTGTACTCATACTTCACTCTATATATCACCATATATTTATCATACAGTTTATTGTTTTCCTCGTGTACTCATACTTCACTCTATATGTCACCATATATTTATCATACAGTTTATTGTTTTCCTCGTGTACTCATACTTCACTCTATATATCACCATATATTTATCATACAGTTTATTGTTTTCCTCGTGTACTCATACTTCACTCTATATATCACCATATATTTATCATACAGTTTATTGTTTTCCTCGTGTACTCATACTTCACTCTATATATCACCATATATTTATCATACAGTTTATTGTTTTCCTCATGTACTCATACTTCACTCTATATATCACCATATATTTATCATACAGTTCATTGTTTTCCTCGTGTACTCATACTTCACTCTGTATATCACCATATATTTATCATACAGTTTATTGTTTTCCTCATGTACTCATACTTCACTCTATATATTACCATATATTTATCATACAGTTTATTGTGTTCTCGTGTACTCATACTTCACTCTATATATCACCATATATTTATCATACAGTTTATTGTTTTCCTCGTGTACTCATACTTCACTCTATATATCACCATATATTTATCATACAGTTTATTGTTTTCCTCGTGTACTCATACTTCACTCTATATATCAACATATATTTATTATACAGTTTATTGTTTTCCTCGTGTACTCATACTTCACTCTATATATCACCATATATTTATCATACAGTTTATTGTTTTCCTCGTGTACTCATACTTCACTCTATATATCACCATATATTTATCATACAGTTTATTGTTTTCCTCGTCACACCGAATATGCTCGCTCCTTTAGCCGTAGGAGCGTTATAATGTGACGGTCAATCTAATTATTCGTTGGTAAAAGAGTAGCCCAAAAGTTGGCGGTGGGTGGTGATGACTAGCTGCCTTTCCTTTAGTCTTATACTGATAAACTCACTGTAGGCTGTTCCGAAGCAAACCCATATTTATTATTTGGATTTATACCCAGGTTTGAAGGCTCTCACACTACCTGTTTGTTTATGCCTCGTATTTTACGCTAACCCTGTATTTTCACAATATTACTACAGATCACTTGCAGAACTATTAATAATGAATTTAATTAGTCTATACATGTAAATTAATAAGCACATTTACATGGATAACCATTAATGTATGTACAATACATGGATAACCACTACTGTGTGTACAATTTAGCGCTGTTGTAGGTTCACACTTGACATATTCTTAATTAACGGTGGGCTTCTATATCTTACAGTCAGGTTACAATGTACGAAACTCCCCACAATGATATGATCATATTCCACTTTGTTATAAAGAAGAAAATGGGGTTAAGGTTCAAAGGTGAAGGTCATTTACAAGGTTCACAAAGGACGTGTAATGGATTGACCTCTATGATGAACTCCTACACAGTTGTAAACACCTTCCTGACTGAGAAACTATTAACTGAAAGTACAACTGGTTTCGAGACTGAGAAGTTGATGGATATTTTTAAAAGGATGACGTTATATACCATCTGGGCTCGTGCAAAGGTGAAAACAGTTCAGAACTACACTGTGTATGGACACTAGGAACACTTACCTTACACATAAAGGAAAGCAGGCAAAATGAACAAATATAATTCATTATCAATACATTTCAGGTTCCGAAAACAATAGCCCTTCATCTTTATTTCTGTGTTTCCCTGGAGATTTCTTCTTAGTTACAAACATACAAATCCAGCAAAGTGCACTGTAAAAGAAAGATGAACTTATTCATTCGGTATCTTATTGGACTGTTGAGCTAACCCTAACTCCTCCTTGGTAAGGGCTCTCAACTAAGAGGCTAAAATAGCTAATGTTACAGTTATTGTTTAAATCCTGGATCTAATTAAGAAGACTTATTAAATACGCGTAGGAGTTGAACTAATTGTGCTTTGTTCTCCTGAATAACATATGAATTAGATAACACTATGTAACACAAATTTTGTTCCTGGATAGTATGTGTTATTTCTTAATTGCTTATGTTGTAAAAGTACAGAA